>NC_092876.1:212634027-213239027 GCF_028372415.1 Notamacropus eugenii
GACTTCTGGCTCCAAAGCCTACATTTTATCTCCCACTCCCCACACTTTGGCTCATGCTCATGCTGCCTCTGATAAAGGTAAGTGAAGCTCATTCAAATTTATTACTCAGAATGTTCCTTCTGCATAAAATCAATATGTAGTAAATACATTAGATTTTGAGTAAGGGTATGAATAAAAATACTGTGACAGCTATATACACCCACATTACTTTGGATTCATCATTAGCCTCTATGTACCTAAGTTTTTCATCCATAAAGTAAGGAGTTTAGAGGAGAAATTCTCTCTAAGATCCATTCTAGCTCAAAATTCAATGATTAAAAGAAATCAGAAAGCTTTCTCTGTGTCCAGCTATCCTTTTATTCAACCACCACCCACTTCAAAGTGCCTTCTGACTAGTTCATGAGACAAGACAGGTTTCAATTATGACTCCATCCACCATCTGAAAAATATTATAGGAATTTTTAATGGAATTTCTATGACTTTCAGAGACCTCTGGTCAGTAAATAGGAATTTGATGAAAAAGAAATATACCACCTTCTGGAAAAAATTCCTGTTACTTAGAATTGTTCCTTTAAAAAGGTCATGCTGGGCCAGTGAGCTACCCCTTCACATTGCTTTTTTCATAGATCATCTCTCCAACCGGTGAAATTTGGGTAGGGAGAGTCCCTTCCCCTTCTCTTGGAGCTCAAGTATGTGGTTTCTGTTTTTGGTTGTACCTTTTGAATCTGACCTTCTTGTGCACAGATGCCCGATATCCTCAGCCTCAGCATGAACTCCTAAGATCTCCCTATGGTATTTGTTCTCTTTCCCTATAAAATGGCTTTGTTGAATTTTGAATTCTATTCATTTATTTTGCCTTAAAGTTCATTTAGATCAGCCATTGTATTTTTGGTCAAATCTTAGATATGAACTATTTGGCTAATGTTTACCTTGATCAGCTAAATTTTAGACCATAATTTTCCCCCTATATTGCTTTGTATCTTCTACATTTGCTTTAATTACCTGTCAAATGTTAATACTATGCAGAGTGGGATTTAGCTACGTATAAATATCCCATGCAGAATTTTGTACCATATACTTTTATTCTATCATGTATCCCTCAGATAACTTATACTTATACTGTAACTCATTTTATTATATTCATTTAAATTCAATTTCAAACCAATTTATAGTATTTTTATAAAAGTATTGGGCTTACAAGAAAATCTGCCATTACAATCTCATAAACTTTACAGAGCAGAGAGATATATATGCCAAGACCTTCATTCAAGAGAGGGCAAAGCAACACTTCAAAGGAATTTAGCACCAGGGCAATTCTATCTGGAAATAGCAAGTGATATTTGGCTACAGAATCTGAAGGCTGGTAAAGAACTTGGAAGTGTGCTATCGCTGTGTCTCACAATGCCCTTAGTCACATATGGTGAGCTGATTTGTACAAACACCCCAGAGAGAGATGATGTACCCAGCAGGGTCACAATAAGCACAGATCTGCATTCCTTGCTTAGGCAAGATTTGCATTGACTTTACTGGGAATTTCTGTCCCCTGGGCAAGAAATCCAGATATAGCTGTAGCAGAGAAAAATCAAGGGGTACTTTTAATGCAGGGATCATTTTTAACTTTGTTGATTTTTATTTCAACCTCCATTACACTCTGAAGATGTGTGCATAATTTCTTTGTTTCAATTTTAACAGCTTTAGAATGTGATTCCTTTAGAGCTCCTCCTATCATTCACTCTGAAAGTCCATTTTGATTATTAACAATGTACCCCTCTAGCTATGAGGAACATCCCCCTTCTTTGCCAATCTCCCCTTTGGACAAAACTTGAGCTAGAATCAAGCTGTCAGGTAGTTGTAACATTGCAGTATGAGCATACATATCCGAGTTTCCTTCCCTGAAGGACTTCCTTTGATCCTCACAACAACCTTGCAAGTGAGGTGCTATTTTTATCTCCATTTTGGAGGGGAAGCTAGGTGGCACAGTCCATAGAGTGTCAGGTTCTTTCTGAGTTCAAATCCAGCATCCAGCACTTACTAGCTATGTGATCCTAGGCAACTAGCTTAACCCTATTTGCCTCCCTTTCCTCATCTGTAAAATGAACTAGAGAAAGAAATGGCAACCCACTCCAGTACCTTTGCTAAGAAAGTTCTAAATGGGGTCAGGAGGAGTCAGACATGATAGAAAAAAACAATAACATTTTCTTTCTTCCCTGACACAGATCACAATTCCTCTAAATGGTTATAGACAACCTGCTAATGAACCTCATTGACCTTATCCATGCTATTGCTACAACAATAGTCATATACATTGAATAACCTCTGTTTATCAGGAAAGTGTAAATAAGAAAAGCATAAAACAGGTCCTTAACTTCAGGAAAAGTATTGACTGTAAGGACTGGGCTTCGTAGGCAGAGAAAAAAAGAAGAATTCATCATAAACCACATCCAGATGAGGCATCAATATTCCCCGACTTCTGTCCACAGTCTCTGATGACCTTGTTCCCTTTCTCCCCCACTCTGTGAAGGACATGGCACATGTTCAAAGCTTTGCTTTCTCCAGAAGATCTATGAGCATTTGTGCTCCCTTGGCATAACCTTCATGAACCAACATATCATAATGTGTTGTCCAATATGGTAGAACTCTAGTGTATAGTAATAGGATTTGTAGTTGTCAGGGAATTTTGAGACCTTCAAATCCAATCCTGTCATTTCCCAAACAAGGAAGAAGAGATCCAGAGAGATTTAATACATGTCTACAGGTTGCCGAGGTGTTATATAACAGAAAAAACAACATACTGCTGTTCGCATACCCCATTCCATGTCTTTGTCTCTGCTTTTACAAGGGCTGCCTCATTTGAAGTCAAAGTCCTTTGACTTCAAATTCATTACTAATTCTAATGTAACATATTCCCCCAAAAAAGGATAATTCCTTGTAAGAATCATTAAACAAATATTAATTAAGTGCTCACCTTTGCTTGCTCTCTGCCAGAGGCTAAGAATAAAAAGACAAAAACCAGACAGTCCATGCACTCAAGGAATTTATCTTCTATTGGGAGACACAATGTGTGAATGCATTTGTGTGTGTGTAAATATGCATGTACAGATAATATATACATATACATATGTATATTCATATATAAAACAGAGTTTGGAAGGTGCTATTAGCTAGCAGAATCAATAGAGATCTCAGTGTTGGAGCTGAGCTTTGTAGAAACATAGGGATTCTAAGAAATACAGGTGAAAGAGTAGTATATTCCAAGCATGGTGACAGCCCTTGTAAAAGCACAGAGACAAAGAGATGGAATGTGGTATGTGAACAGCAATACATGCAGTTTTACTGAACTGTACTATATGTGGAGGATAATAATGTATAAGTGCAGAAAAATATGGGATCCAGAAGTGAAAGACTTTTAATCCTAAACAGAGAAGTTTGTATTTATCCTTAGAGGTAATAACGAAGAGTCATAGGAGTTATTGAGTAGGGGGATCAATTGATTTGACTTATACTTTATTAGGAGTATCTTTTTGAAAGCTGCATGGAAGGTAAGTTAGAGAGAGGAAATTTTATTTTATTTTATTTTTTTATTTTATTTTTTTTTTTGGAAAGAGCAATTTTATTGATGTCCTGCAGCAAAGTACATTAGTAATTTGTAACCAAGCATTAAAATTCTCATCCTGTGTCTTAAAGAGAGTAATCACTTTTCTTCATGATGCATTTTGTTTTACTGAACTTGTTACAGATTGTCATTCTGCAGACATACATGAAATCCTTGGCTAAGGTGGGCTACTGCCAACCTTAGGAAACACTTGGCTCCACAAGTGCCCAAGTGGGCAGGCCTAGTGCTTACGGTTACTTTTTAATTTAATAACAACCTATCTATCTGCCCAAAATATTTCTTTGAAGACAGCCTTCTCCATAGCAAAATGTATCCATGTGCTCTCTTCCAAATACAAAAGCTTTGAGTTAGAAAAGTTGTACAATGTGACTTGTTTTCTTACCAGTTTCCCTCCTGTTACTTACTAAAAGTAACAGTTCCCACCTTTTTGTTTACTGATGACACAAACCTCTCAATCACAATGCAAATCTTCAGTCATGGAGACAGATACACCATGATATAATAGTGTTAGCGATCTCTTTGGTTATAGTTTGTTTTTCTTCAAGCTTATACTTTTTAAAAAATGCAACTAGAAATAATGTTTCTGGAATCTAAAAGCATCTTCCATTGAAAATACAAGCTTGTTCTCATACTGGTATCACATGGTCAGGTTTAAAAAAAAATCTACATTCCCATAGCATCTAATATCAACGTTATATTAAGTAAATAAATTTGAATGAACAGGAAATGTCTATGATTCACGGAAGCCATTTGAAGGAAAGTTAATTTGGAGAAGACAGTGGCAGAGGGTATGAGCAGCCGAGGCCGCTCTAGATACTGTCCATGGCCTTGAACTCACTGAGGGCCTGCACAGGATTCACATGTTTCTTCTGAGACGCCCGCTTGATTTTCGTCTGGGTTTCATCCTGCTTCTCTCTCTTCACCAAAGGCTTCTTTTCTGGGGCCTTCATCTTCCAGGACACAGCAGGAAGGTTGAGAGAAGCCATTCCCTGGGATTTCTGATACTTGGTGGAGGCCACGTAGGAAGCCTTCACAGTCTGTACCACAGCATTCATCAGGTTCTTGGCTGCCTGAATCAGGGACATTGCACTGTCCACCACCGAGACGACAAGCTCCCCACCCAGGTTCTGAACCTCTGCTTTGACTTTGCTGCAGATGTTGAGCTGATGGCAGTAGAGAGCAATGCGCTGTAGGTACGCAAGGAGGTCCTGTTTGCAGGCAGAGTCTGGACAATGGTCCGCAATGGTTCTTCCCAACTTATCCATCCTTGATCCTGCCTCAGCAATTTTCTTAGCTGCACTAATTACATCTGATGTGTTTTTAAGTGGTCCTTTGTCTCTGATGAAATCCGTCATCTCCATCATGATCATGCACATCTGCTTGGCCAGGACGATGATGTCATTGCCACTATCGTCCCATTTGGATACTTCAGCATCCAGTTTGCTCTTTTCTTCCTGAAAACTGGCCACCTGCTCAGCAATTTTAGCTTTCTGTTCTTGGGGAAGTTGAGCCATGATAGCCCGTGCACTCTGACCAGCAATAAGCTGATCATCTTCCGTCTGGATGCTCGTTCGGCTTCTCACATCAAAGTCCTCAGTCTCAAAGTCAGAATCATCCAGCTCTTCAGGAGTCCTTATCATCAACACAGCTTTTCATGTCCCGAATGCCATCATAGACCAATCGTGAGGCATCAATAAATTCATTTTCATCCATTGGTTGGGCAGGATCAGAACTGAGAGCTTCCACGGCAGCTTCCACTTGCTCAGTAAAACGTGGCATAACTGTATTAGAAAGAAGTCTGGTGGCCTCAAGAACCTTTTCGGTATAGACTCCGGGTTCATAGTTATCCATCTCTGAAGTGACAACATGAATGACTCTGGCCGCCCGACCCCGAATGGCACCAGCAGTGCGGTCTAGACCATCAACATCTTTTTCTTGGAGAGCAATCACACACTTGTTTACATCTTCCAAAATGTGATTTTCTGAAACAGCCAGGAAATCATTAATGGAAGTTATGTCATCAACAGCATCTGTTAGAACCCGGACTTGCTTTTCCCACTGTTCTTTAAAAAGATCCATATTCTCCTGGGCCAGTTTACTTTGTGGTTTTGCAGCCAAAGCCAATGCAGCATTAATGACCTGAGGACAGAGGGCTTCCAGCTGGCTTGCTGACATCCGAACCAGCTTCACACCTTCTTCATTGTTTGAAATAGAACAGGCTAGGTTAGCCACCTCAATTAGTTTGTTAGCATGTTCACGGAAAACCTGAGCATACTCTTTAACTTCTTTTTCATTTCCATTCTTTGCAGCCTCAATCAATACCAAAAGTGGCACGTTAGTTTCCAAGAATGAATCTGAAACGTGGTCCATGACAGCTTTGCGGAGCTGTCTTCGTAAATCCCTAGTCTTTTTTGTCATTTTGTCTATTGCAGAATTAAGGGCATCACTTCTTTCTTTATGTCCAGCATTCCCCATATATTCAGAAAGTAGATCCTGTAAGGCCTGTCGAACTGCATTGCACTCTGCAACAATCCGTTCCCGCCGATCATCACGAGTACAAGATGAATCTGCCATTAGGGCTGCTCCACTGATGATACTCTCCAGGCGTTCCTCAAGAGAAGGTCTGAAACGCTCTTCACTGAAGCTCAGAGGGTCAACAATTATTTGTTTATCAAAGTTATTGAGTGCATACGCCAGTTCTCCTCCTCCTCCACCCTGTTGCTGGGAGGCATCATCAGAAGCTGTGGCTTGGGCTGCATTGGAGATTCCAGTAACAGCTTGCTGCAACTGTTTGTATATCAAGTCCTTATTAGCTTTATAAGCAGCTACATCAGGGTGCTGAAGGCAGGCCTGGGCAGCTGTATACAATATTGGAATATTTTTCTGTAGTATTCCTCTGGCTGCAGCCATTTGATCCCGATAGCCCACGTCTTTCAATTCCTGTTGCCTTTTGGCTGCCATAATGTTCAACTTATCCACTTCAGGTTTTAGGGCTTTATATTGTATGCCTAAATCTTGCTCTGTGCCTGCGTTCCTAAGTTTCAAGATACCATCTTCCACAACTTTCAGCTGAACAAGTAATTTGTAGACATCTGCCATGTCAGCCAAAATAAGCAACCGGGTAACAGCTGAGAGCAAGGAGCGGGCAGCTCGCACCATGTTGCCTCGCTTCACTGAAGAACAGGGGTCACCTGCAAATTCTCCAGAGGCACTCTTCATCAAGTCACCTTGTTTGCGAACATCTTCTACAGCAGCCACAAGTTCCTCCTTGAGAAACTGACTCTCCTTGGCAATTTTGTCTCCCTTCTCCAAGAAATTCTCAGTTGCTTGTTCAACTGATGCAGCCAATACATGGGCCTTCTTAGAGCGACCTCTTTTCTTGTTGGAGGGTCCCTTGTTACTGGTGGTTACCAATGTTGTAACCTGAGTAACGAGGTTCCAAAAGTCTTTCAACTGCCAGAGTCCTTATCTCTAGACTTTTGGGGTCCCATTTGAAGTTTATGTTGCCTGCATGTACAGCAGTCATTTCTGCGGTGAGAGGGGTGCGAGCGCAGGAGGAAGAAGAGGAGGATCCCAAAGGCCCCTACGCCGAGCGCCGCCGCCGCCGCTTTGTCTCCCGTCCCGACTCCCGAGGAGGAAATCGAGAGGGGAAATTTTATAAGCAGAGAGACCAATTAAGAAATTACCGCAGTGGTCCAAGGAAGAGGTGAAAAAGGTTTGACCAAGGGTGGCTATCATGGAAATGGAGAGAAGAGGACAAATCTGAGAGATGTGGAAGCAGAACAGACAAAATTTGTCAACTGATGTGAGATTTATTATATAAGCTGATGGAGAATGAGAAGTCAAGGGTTCATCAGTTCTGAGATTGTAAACCTGGATGAAAATGAATTATTTTGGGTATGCCTGCAGAATATCCAGTTTGAAATGTCCAAAAGTTGTGTTATTATATAAGACAAAGAACAGACCTGCCTCTCAGGAACAAAGACTAAATATTGAAGAGTAGGGGGAAGTAATATCAGAGAAAAAGCATGGGATAAGATCATGAAAAATCTTGAAATTCTGAAAGAGAGGCATGAATGTCATGCCATTGGCAGCAGGCATCTTTGTAGGTTTCTGAGTTGAGGAATGATGTGATGAAAGTGTTGATTATGGCTTATCAAAGTTCTATTTGACAACTATTATTAAACATCTGCTATGAGGTTTACTCTCATCTAAGGTCATACAAAGCAAAGGAAACTTTTAAGTATGAACAGTAACAGTAAAAATTCACATATCTTAGATGTATAATAATTGTTGAACTGCAAACATGACTAGAACTTCAGGATTGCCTGAGTCAAGCCAAGGTTTGAACTACATTTGAGACAGTAACAAGTGAAAAGCAAGTGATGACAGAGATTTGAGAGAATAGTGTGTTGTGGTTTCATGCTGTTGTGGGGGTCATCTCAAAGAATTCAGAATCAGACCACCTCTAATCCAAGCATAGGCATTTATTGGGGGCAGCTAGGTGGTGCAGTGGATAGAGCACCAGTGCAGGAGTCAGGAGGAACTGAGTTCAAATCTCACCTCAGATACTTGACACTCACTAGCTGTGTGACCTTGGGCAAGTCACTTAACCCCAATTGCCTCATCCTGGGTCATCTCCAGTCATACTGATGGATATCTGGTCACTGGATTCAGATGGCTCTGGAGGAGAACTGCACAGCCCTCCCTCACTCAAAACAAAGTCAAGTGCAAGTCATGTCATCATTTCTCTGATGGCGTGGTCTTCTTCAGCAACGAAGGATGAATACACTGGCATTTATTGAGCATTGACATCCCTTAGAAGTGGGTTGACTTCCAAGAAGAACTGCAACTTAGTAAGATAACACAGACAAATTTGTAAGTGTATTGATGCTGATTATACAACAGAAATGTCAAAAAGGCGTGAGGGGCTTGTTAAGGGATTAATAGGGGAGGAGTCCCTTCTGTGGTTTAGTGGTCAAATATACTGTTTGTACTGCTTTCTGATTGGCTTGCTATTGTGGTCCTATCTGGTCCAGATGAATAGTTAAATACTGTCCTTCTCTCTTGGGCTAAATAGATGATGTGATTATGGTTGAGTACAAGGACACATCTGTTCAAATATGTGTATTGGATCTGAGGGCAGTGGCTAGCTAGGGGCAGTGGCTAGCTAGAGACAGTGGCTGTATTGAGCCTGGGTGCCTGTGATGCAGTTAAAGCTAGATTGTGTGGCCAAATCAGGACATATCTACTGTGGGGCCTTTGAGGAAGTTGGAATATTGGGGCTGGGGGAAGCTTTATTAGGATGCCATCAAATCAGGCAGCTAGATGGCATAGTGAATAGAGTACCAGGCCTAAAATCAGGAAGAGTCTTCTTCCTGAGTTAAAATCTAGCCTCAGACTCTTACAAGCTATGTAACTCTGAACAAGTCACTTAACCCTGTTTATCTCAGTTTCCTCATCTATAAAATGAGCTAGAGAAGGAAATGGGAAATCACTCCAGTATTTTTGCCAAGAAAACCTCTAAATAAGGTCAGGTAGATTCAGACACAACTGAACAACAATAAGAAATTATTATGACGTTTATCCTCAAATTTCCTTTTTACTCATTGTACCTAAGCCTTCCTTCTACAGTCCGTCAGAATAAGTCATTCTTCTACTAGACTATCTTTCACATACTTGATGCAAAAAGACTTGATTGATAGAAAAGTAGGACTTCAGTAGGCTAAAGAATGTTCCTCCTCCTTTAATTAGTCTAAGAGGTGATGGGTAGTTCCCTTTTAATTTAATTCAAGAAAGATATATCCCTTTTCAATCTCCTGTAGCTAATAATTTTCCTTAATAAGCACTTTTTTCTTTCTTTCTTTCTTTTATAGCCACCAAAGTCTAATAGGCAGCTATATTTTTTCTTTGTCTCATGTAATACATAAATATTACCATATGATTTGTGCATGATAAATATTTCTATCACTCTTATATTCTGAGTAAAGACACTGCAGCAACATCTTTCTCAGTGGCTAGTCAGTGACCTAAAAAAATTTATGGAACAGTGTTCTCAATGTCTATCTTTGTTGAACCTCCTGCTAAGGCTAAGCAATTCTCTCTTTTTTTTAACTCTTGAATGACCTGTAAGTGTCTCATGGACTCATTTTGTTCTAGTTTTGAAACTAAACTACCAAGGGAATGACCTGAGCAAGACCCAGCCCCAAACATCACTCTCATCCTCTATGCTGTCTCTCTCAACTTTAAGCATTTTCAGATTTCATAATTATGTCATCCATTTCTTCTAGATAATTGATAACAATCTTAATCTGCACAGGCCAAGGGTAGTTCCCTAGGCCATGTCAGTGATAAATCCAACTAGACGGCTACCAGATTTCTAATGACTACTGTTTGTGCTTGAGCATTCAAATAGTTTGGAAGCCGCTTAATCATAAAGGCCCTTATATCTTCACCATTGTTTTTTACAAGAAGCATGAGACTTCATCAAATTATTTCCTATTATCTAAATTAAATTCTACCTACCATATTTACCAGTCTAGTAGTCCTGTCAAAAAGGAAATGATATTAGTCCAGCAAGACCTATTTTTGATGAAGTCAGGCCAACTCTTTCTAATGATTCCTCCTTTTCTTAGATAGTCACTAAATCATTTGAGGATTTTGGCAGGAATCTTAGAACAAGCTTCAAGCCCCCAGTTTGCAGATTCCATTTGAAAGACTTGTCTCAGCTTAAGTCAACCATGCAGGACACAGCTTCAAACTGTTAAAAAAAAGTCAACAAGATCTCCTCCCCAGGTTGTTAAGAGAAAATGAGAGACACAGATCCATCATCCAATCTCCCAATAGCTTAAAATTGTGACTAAAATAAAGTTATTCACTCAACAAAACTTTATTAATTCATTTCTCCCTGGTAAATTACAACACAGTAGAAACAGCAATGGGGGAGGAAGAATGAAGAGGAAGATACTAAGTTGGTCTTCCTCTCTTTGGAAAGTGAGGAGTCATTGCTCTTTGGAGTTGGAAGATGGAGTAAATGATCCAGTGAGAGTTGGAGTGGAAATGAGAGTAGGGCAGGTGGGCTCAGAGGGCAGAGCTGATTAACCCTGGCCAAGTCACTTAAACTCTCTTAGTTTCCATTCTGGAAAAGGGAGGCAATAATAGTATCTATATTGCTTGGTTTCTCCTCTTCCTGCTGTCTCTCAGCTGAGAAACTGGCCCTATATTTTAAAGAAAATTTCTAGGACATTTACTGTAAGCTCACTCTTCTCCCCTCCTCTTTATCTCACATCACTAGATGCCTTCTGCCACCATCTCCTTCATGTGTCTCTACTTCTATATCCCTTACAAAAAGAGGTAGGCTTACTTCTTAGCAAGGTAAACCCTTTTACCTACACAAATGATCTTATTTCATTCCATCTTCTCCAATAAATTATTCCCCCTGTCTCCTCCACTCTGTTACTTTTCTTCAATCTTTCTCTATCTACTGGATCCTTCTCTACTGCCTACAAATATGTCAATTTCAGCTTCATCTTAAAAAAAATCACTTGTTCCTTTTGCCAACTTCTTGAAAAGCCCACCTAGAATAGATACCTTCATTTTCATTCTTCTCACTCTCTTTTTAAGCCCTATAATCTGGACTCCAACTTCATTATTCCACTGAAACTTTTCTTTCCTTGATACTCTCTTCCCTCTAGGATATTGGGATACCACTTTCTTCTGGTTCTACTATGTATCTGATCACTTCTTCTCATTCTCCTTTGCTGGATCCTCATACAGATCATGCCCATTAACTATTGGTGTCTGATAGCATTCTGTTCCGAACTTTTTCTTCTCACTCTTTACAGCATAAGTTGGATAACTAGAAGAAAGAAAGCACTAGAATTAAGAAGCGTTGGGGAAGGCTTCCTGTAGAAGGTGGAGGTGAAATTTTAGTTGGGACTTAAAGAAAGCCAGAAAAGTCAATATGCAGAATTGAGAAGGAAGAACATTCTAGACTTGAGTGACAGCTGAAGAAAATACTTAGAGCTGAGAGATAGAATGTCTTGTACAGGGAAAATTCAGGAACTCAGTGTCACTGTATTGAAGAGTACATGGTAGGGAGTAAGATATAAAAAAAAATGGAAAAATAGAAGGAGGCTAGGTTATTAAGAACTTTGAATGGTAAACAGATCATGATGTTTTGATTCTGGAGGTGACAGATATGGATCCAAGTTGAGACCTTTGCCCCTTACCCCAAAAGAAATCCCATTTGTCTGAGGGGGAATGACTAGGTACAGGCTCTGGAAACCCCCTTGAACTCTCCTTGAATCTTTCCACTTGATCTGACCATCTCCATAATCCCCTCAACTGGATTTTCATTATCCCTAAACCCTATCCTCTTACCCTTATTACCTTTGTCTAGTCCTCCATTGTCTATCTCTGGATTGCCTTCTGCTACTTCCCAACCTTGTCCTATTCTCTTTGTTCCTGGCTTCTGACCTCTAGTCACCCAGTCTACTGGACACTCCCATCAAGATTCTCCCTAGACCCCTCCTTCAATTATCCCAGACTACTTGGCCAAGCTTAGATCCCTCCCACAGTCTTTCTGTGTATAAGATCCATCTCAGCCTCCATGAAGGTGCTCAGATTCAATGTGGCCTATTTACATTAGGGTTACCAGTCCTCAGTTACTTTGAGAGTCTAGCCACTGCTGAGATTCCTTAAGAGTTTGGCCAATATGGCAAATTTTTAATAAACTTTATTTTTCCTTAGCTGAAAGAAGGCTTGAGTTGAATTCAGTCAGGCAAGACCTGCTTGTCTCCATTTCTGGGTCCCAGGACACCTAAACCTCAATAAAGGCATAAAGAGTCACTGAAGTTTAGTAAGTAGGGGAGTGGCATATTTTTTAGTTCTGCTTTAGGAAAGCTGAAAGGTGGTGGCTGAAAGGAGAGACTTGAAGCAAGGAGAACCACCAACAGACTTGAATCCTAATCTTCCAGATTCACAAAGTAAGTGTTCTCCTTGACTTCTCATTATCCCTCGCCCCCATATCCAATCTCTTGTCAAGGTCTGTCAATTTCACCTTCCCCAAATCTTTCAAATGAGACTCCTTCACTCCTTTGATGCAACCACCCTACTGCACACCCTCATCACTTAACAGTTGGAATATTGCGAAAGGCTGCTGGTGGATCTGTCTGCTCCAGTCTGCCTGCTTGAGTTCATCCTTCATTAAGCCACTAAAGTGATTTTCAGAAAGTATAGATCATACCTTGTTATCCCCTATTTAATAAACTCCAATTGTTCCTTATCATCTCTAGGATCAAATACAAAATGTTCTGTTTGACATTCAAAGTCCTTCTTAACCTAGCCCCCTACTACCTTTCCAGTCTTCTGGCTTACTCCCTGCCAACCACTCTGTGACTTATCCTCTTCTCCTGGTTTTTCTGGTTTCCCTCAGTTCCCCCCAAAATGTCAACTTCTGCAGGAAGCCTGTTCCAGGCCCTCCAAATTCTAGTGCTCCCCTTTGTAAATTAGTTTCTATTTATAGTTTGTTTCTATATATGTGTTTATTACCTTCCCTGTTATATTTTTTTAAGAATTCATTTATTTTTAATTTTTAACATTCACTTCCATAAATGTTTTAAATTTTCTCTGTCTCCCTCTCTTCTTCCCTCCCCAAAACAACATGCCCCTATTACATTTTGATGTCCTTGAAGGCAGGGACTGTCTTTTGACTCTTTTTTGTATCTTCAGCTTGCCAAGTTGGCACTTAATAAATGTTTATTGACTTCCTGAGGATTATTGGAGGACCAAATGCGATAATGAATAAAACACTTTGTAAACATTAAAGGATTTATAAATGCTAGCTATTTCAGTTATTCTGCTGTCAATGGGAGAATCAGGAAGAAGAGCGCATAACTAGAACTCTGCCATCATAAAGTCATGCTTTCTAAAGGAGGAAGTTATGTGGTACCAACTTTCATTTCCCTGATGCCTACCACTTTGGTTGTAGTACATTTGCCCAGAGAGACTTCATAATGACTCCCCTTGTGTTAAGACTACTGATAACTACTCTACTTCCTGTCCCTGGAAGATGCCAGTCCTCAGAAGCAAGTTTTGTTATTCTGGTTGTCTTATTACTCCATGAATATTGCCTTGCCTCAGTATGTCTAATGATTTACAGTTTCCAATTAAAGCTGAGCCTAGGCCCTCTTTCCTCTGGAGGGTTCTTCCCTCAGGTCCTGCCAATTGTCTTTTATTACTGGAGCAAATCGCTTAATGGCTGCAGATTTGATAGGGAGGAAGCTAGGTAATTCTGGAGGTGAACAAGTAGGCAGTAACAGAAACTAAGGTGGGAATTGAGTTAAGGTAAAATGAACAGCCAAAACAGATGATGCCAGGGAAGCAGATGGAAATCAATGCTCAGAAACTCAAGTCAGAAGAATCCACAGATCAGGGGGTAAATAGAGCTTGTCACATGGCAAAAATCTGCCTGTGGCTTCCTTTTGATAGAATACAGAGGTGTGCCACTTGGAGCTCCAAGAATATTGTAATCAAGCAGTTCTGCTGGCCCCTGTCACCTTTGTGGGGGCTAATAGTATTCCCTGAAGCAGACATTGTGGGGCTGTGGAACAAGTGTTTGGTTTAGAGTAAGGAGACCTGAGTAAATTCAATATCTGCCACTTTTCTGTGACCTTGGGCAAGTCGTTTAGCCTATGGGAAACTTAATTTCCTTATTTGTAAAATCTGGACTTGATCTCTAGGGTTCTTTTTATATCTAAATCTCTGATTCTAAATTGACAGCAACAGAAATTGATGGATGACAAGGAAGAATAAGACCAAAGAACTTTAATGGCATTGCAGTGTGAAGTTCTTTAGTGCTGGGACTTGAGTCCTAAATATTTCCATTGTCCCTGAGGGCATAATCTCATTATGCCACACTGTAAAAATAATACCTCTTTATAATCATAGCCCAAAGGTGTTTTTAAAAGGTTTGAATGATGTCTAGAATTTGTCCCTTACATAAGCAAGGATCTAGGTAATTTCTTTCAGAAGGATTCCTCTTTAAAATTCTGAAAATGCATATTTTAAAATAAAAGATTCAGTATAGAAATTACTTTCAGTTATCTAAGTATATGAAAATACTTATTCACTTATGATGCCAAGGAAATGAAGCATTATTATACATAATTATTTAATTTGAATACTAGATATTAGCACATTTAGGATGATAAAATTAAAGCTGGAAGGTACGTTAGAGACAATCTAGTTGAACCTCATTAGATTGAATAAATTGTATATGGTAACACTTCATTTACCTGAATCACAAGTGAATATACTTCTCCATCCTGAAATTAAATCAATTACAAAGGAAGAACTACAGAAATTCTATGAAAAACTGGACAAGATTCTCTATAACAATCCTCCCTCTCTCTCTTTCTCTTTCTCTCTCTCTCTCTCATTATCTCCCTCTATCTCCCTCTCTCTCCTTCTTTCTCTCACTCCCTGTCTCTCTCTCTCTTTCCACTTCTCTACTTCTACCTTTCCCTTCCCTTACTTTCCCTTTCTCTTTTCTTCCTTTCCTATCCCCCTTCATCTACAAAAACACCCACACACTTGTGTAGGGTGTATGCATTCTCCATGTAGATTATGTGTGTTCACATGGGTCTGTCTAGGTGGGAATTGCAGGGAGATGTGAATTTCAAGAGCCTCCTTTGCCCAACTTTCTCTAAGGGAGACTGATTCTTGCCAAGTGAGGAGCAGGAGACTGGACCATAAGACTAAGAGCTCTGTTTTCCTCAGAGTAGGACCAGGCTAGGAATATATCTGTACATTACCTTAAATATTGTTAGCCTAGGTGAACTAATTTTTAGATGTAAGCTGTACTTCTGAATGGGAAAGGGGTGCCACAAGCTATATCCAAGACTTTACTACCTTTCAACCAAATACTATTAATACAAAAAAACACATATAGTGAATAGAAGAGAAATATAGTTTTCCAAACTAATACAAAACAGAAATCAGACAAGTTATACAGATTAAAATGCACCAAATCATACAAACACTTAATGTGTTTTCCCACTGAAAGAGATATTTCAGCTCAATTAACAGAGACAGACAAATAGACAGACACAGACCAACAGAGTTGGAAATATTTCCCAAAGTCCCTAGTGTGGTAAGATGGGAGTAGGGATATGACTGAATTGCTAGCGCTTCTGAATCTTTCTCTCCCTCCAGGGAACTCTCCCTGAAGAGGAATTGTAACAAAATGTTTCCTTTCTTAAAAGAGGAAATCAGAAGTCCAAAATCAATCCTCTCCCTAAGTTTCACCAACTCCACCTTTCATGCCAGTATGGAACACTGAGTAAAATTAGTTGGTGTCCACCAGTGATGAGAGTTTTATTCAAACAAGCAACTTCACTGTGAATGTGAGGACAGAAGAAGATAGTGAAGAATATGCTGGAAAATAGGTTTCATGATTAAGAAACAACATAGATCAATGTTTACAGACCACTCGGAAGCTTTACAACACAGTATATCAGTAATACTTTTTAACAAGTCAGAAAAATCTTGAATATGAAAAGCAGCAATTATTATCTCACACACACACACAAAAGACAAGCACAAATAATGAAATTAAACATTTTAACATGATAATTACTAGTTATCAATGTGATAGTTATTTTCAACTCAGAAAACCACACCAAAATAATTCAGTCAATGTCAAATTTAAGAAAGGATAAATATAAGGTGACAATGAATGTGACTATGATAGTTCCAATCCAATAGTACCATTCAAATAAGGTACTGATGCAAAAAAAAAAAACAGAAAAATGAATGGAGAAAAAGTAATTGATTTGTGCTATTATCATTTCCTAGAAAATTTTAATTTGTAAAGACCCTAACTAGAAATATAGAAGCATCCAGAAATCACCTTACATAGTAAAGTTCCAATCATTTCATCACATGGAGAGATACAACAGAAAAAGGCAACACCATTTTAGAACATAAGCTTAATTGTGAAATGTGCCAAAGAAAGATGGTAGATATTTATGGACAGTATCTTTTCACAAAAAGAGTAAAAAAAAAAAAAAAAAAGAAAGAAAGAAAAGAAAGGTAGAATAGAAAGGAGCACTTAAATGAGACTTAAATGGCCTGATCATCTTAGCACAATTCAGGATAAGACTGGAAAGTGGCTATGCCAGCATGTTATGAAAAACTGTATTCATCATCAGTGATAGTGGTACCACCACATTTGGATTTTATTTGTACATGTGCTAAATAAGAAAAAGGAAATGACACCAAAGGGAATGAGCATTTTGATCAGATCAAATATTCACTAAAAGATTCTGTGTTATAAATGACAAAATTTCAAAAACATTAAAGTTAATTTTTAAGACAAGAGAATAGAAAAAAGACCAAAGTAACTAACATTTACATAGCACTTACTATGCGCCAAGTGCTTTAAACCATCATCTCATTTGATCTACACAGCAACCCTGAGAGGTAGTTTCTACTGCCAATCTCATTTTTCAGATGAAGAAACTGAGGCAAACACAGATTAAATAATTTGCCCAGTTACATGCTAATTTGAAGTTGGATTTGAACTCAGGTCTTCCTGATTTCAGACCCAACACCCTATCCACTGCACCATCTAGCTGCCCAAAAAGAACTGTCATTAACACAAAATCATTTCATTTTAATACCAAAAAATATTGACTCTAGAGTCAGAGGATCTGAGTTCAAATTCCACCTCCCATACTTATTACCTGTATAACCTTGATCTCCCACTGCAACCAGGGCCATCTCCAGTCATCCTGATCTACATCTAGCCATTGGACTCAAATGGCTCCAGAGAAGAAAGTGAGGCTGGTGACTTTGCATAGCCTTCCCTCACTTAAATCCAATTCACTTGCATGTCATGGTATCAACTTCCTGATATCACAGATCTCTTTGAGAACAAAAGACAAACAACAACATATGACCTTGGGCAAATTAATTACCCTCCCTTGTCTAATTTTCTTCATTTGTAAATGAGGGACATTGTTTCCAAGATGACTTCCTGTTCTGTAGCTATGATTCTATGGTTTCCCAAGACTGCTATTGGACCACAAGTTATATAAAACCATAATCTCTGAAGAATATAAAATTTGGGTGATGCAAAAAGCAATAGAGAGTTATGGTACAGTATACTACCATGAAATATGAGTTCAAAAAGTGGTATGAAAGATGTTTTTAAGAAAGAGATTCTTGTAAAAAGTAATAGATCATGGAAGAATAAGATAATCTGAATGCTACAGTTTTTGTCTGTTTCCCCTAGCATTTAATACATAGCAGTTGCTTAATAAATAATTGTGTATTAGACTTAAAGTCACAAAGTGTTAGCAAACACTGAGGAAGACCTTCAAGAAACTGAGTATATTCTCTTTGTAGGGTTTATGAGAGAATGTGGATAAAAATCACAAAGGTTGGGAAGGTATGTCAAAATTATAATGTGTACTGTTATATAAATACATGTTGATCAATTGATTGAATTAATGAAGAATCCAAGTTGGTTAGAAGACAAATGAACTGAAGCATAGAATTAAATGTGTCCATCATTATCTCTGTTCCTTTTTGAATTATTACCATTCATAGAGCAGGCCCTATGTTTGTCAAAATTTATATAACTCTTGTCCCAGAGACTCTCATGCTGTAAAGCGTATTTGGAGAAATGCTCTTACTTTCCTTAGCAGCAAGATCCCACCAAAAAGAATTGAAACAATCTTTGTATAGCTCCACCAGGTATAGTATCAACAGCTCTTCATTGAAAATGTTTCATTTACTCTGGTGCTTAAATATTTTAATGCATCTGAGATCTCATTGAGGTAAAAATTATCTCCATTGGTACAGTGTGCAGCCTCCCATCCATTCCATGTGATTGCTTTCAATATTTAAGTATTAGGGGAGAAAAAATAGATCCAGAAGGGACTTTAGAAGTGATGTATTCATATTGGTCCTTCAAAGACTATCTTCCCAATGCAGTAGAGGTTTTTCTTTATATCTTTATTTCATTTCATGGGTGAAGCTATACAGTTTTCTTTTGTCCCTCTCCCATTCCTTTTTACAAATAGTTCTAACCAACCCTTCTATTTCCCCACACACAAACACCCTGCTTGGAATTCACTCCCTCTTCATTTTTACCTCTTAAAATCCCTACCTTCCTTCAAAGCTCTGATTCTCTATCTTTCCTAGTCTCCTTACTTGTTAGAATTCTCTTCCTCTTAAATTTATTTTGAACATATTGCACATAACAGGTGCTTAATAAATGTTTAATGAGTTTAATTGACTGAATTGCAGTGTATCACTCAGGCTATTATGCTTTGCTATTGCTGGATGACCAGTCCAAATTCTCCTCTGACCATATGTTTCCTGGATATCTGCTTTGCCATTTCTTGTACTTCATTGGAAATATTCTGCAGCCTACTGCTATTCACCATTTGTCTTTCCATTAACCTTTTGTGACCCAAACTTCATTTTTTTTGGAGATTGCAGTGTTACAAAATTTAAAACCATAAAGTATAGCCAGGAAAGTATCTATGTTTGAAAAGATATTTATTCTTCATTGAACAAAATAACTTTGTTAGAAACAATGAAATCTGCAAAACTCCAACCAGATAAAATGTAAATGGGATGTATGTAACAAAATGCATAAAAATACAAAACAGCATAGATAATGTTAATTTTGATTTTCTAAGTTAATATATGGCTGCCCAATATCTATTGCAATTAGAGTTTGACTCTGATTTCCTGTTCAATTCTGGGGTTTGTCGGCATCTGGGTTTAATACTTTGTCCCACTGTGGTGTTCTCCTAGATACTGATTAACGTACTGATATCTATTTACAGGTCAATAATTATTTACATAGACAAATAAAATAAGTATTTCTTATCTAATTGGTTTTCCAGTATAGATTTTTAAAAATTTATTTTGAACAATAAGTGTTCTTATTGAAGAAGCACTGTAATGTTTTGAGGCTTAATTAAATCAGCCAACACCTTCTACCAATAGGATAATCTGAAAGACTTCATAATCTCTACTTGGACCCTGTATAGGATATTCACCACATCAGTGATATACCTTTTGCTTTATGCCTCATTTTACAATATCAGATAATCTGCGGTTTGCAGTCTCTGTGGTTGTAATCAATCAACAAGCAAGCAAGGAAACTTGGATGCTCTTAATAGATACATGACAGACTGATGAAGGAGCACTTCTTTTTGTAATTAATAAGCAGTAAATGTAGAAAGATCGTGTATTTTATTCATCTTCTTTCAACAGTGTGATGATAAAGATTTGGTCTGTTGCCTAAATATATTATTAACTCCAAAAGTTCTATTGAAAAAAATAAGGAAAATGAAATGGAAAACCTTAAATAAGCAGACATTTGCACCAAAGATCTCACAGATTCATTTGATCCCAAACATGCTTCTTCTGTCTGGCACCCTCTCTAATGCTTTTGACTGCATGAAAGTGGGTGAATAATAATAATAATAGCAATTATTATATATTTGGATAGGGTTTTAAGTTTCACAAAGTACTTTATATACATTATCTCATTTGAGTCCTGTAACGGTCTTGGGAGGTAAATGTTATTTTTTCCCACTATTTTATGGACAAAGAAACTCAGACTAAGAGAGATTAAGTGACTTGTTCAGAGCCAACACTAATTAGTGTTGGAGGCAAAATTCACACTCACGTATTCCTGACTTGAAGTCCAACCCTATCCACCACAACACCTAGCAGCCCTGTCCATGTGAACTTTACGTTATACGCTATTAAAGAGAGGAAGATATAGAGACTAGAATGGTAAGGGGCCAATAGTCTGGATTTGGTGGAGATAATGACCAATTTAGATTTTTACCTAAAACTGTCTTTTCTACATATCCCCCAACAGGTATGTAGGTACTAATTTAGTGTGCGGAACTTATGAATTTTCATTTTAGCTTTCAGGAAGTGACTATTTAAAGGCATGGGTATTTTCTGGCAGCTTTCTGAAGTTTTTCATTTCGAGGAAGGTGAATATTTAAGATACCTTATATTTTGGTGTAATTTCTCCCCAAAACACAAAGGCAGAATGAGCATGGTGGCAACTGTCTAGCTAGAGGTCTTATATTGTAAAGTCAGATCTAAATATGAATCCTGCCTTTACCACTTATTGCTTGTATGACTTTAAACATATTATTTAATCTGCTAATGGATCATAGTTTCTTCATGCACAAAGGAATTAAGCTAAGTGATCTGTAAGATCAGCTTTAAATCTATAATCTTACATAATAGGAACTTCATATGGGGTCAATGCCCTACTCATGAAGTCTCTGAGGGTGGGTATATCTGTGAATATGAGACATTGAAAAGAGCCCATCAGATTATGTTCAAGACAGAAATGTGAAGGCACTATAGATAATGCAAATGATATAAAGAGAACAGGGCAAAGGGGTAGATTGTGGGGGGTGGAGGGGGCAGGAGAGTATTTCTCTTCACATCTCCACTGTCACTTTTTCCTACTACTGTACTAGGGATGAGCTAGCTACATGAGAAGCAGTCAGGGATCCCTGTCAGCAACAAGGCACTGAAAGGAAAGGAAATTTTCTTCTTCCAAGTCAATGGTTCATGCCATGAAGGGAAGCCAAGTCATAGTTCTGAAATTCCTGAGTCATTTAGCTAAAGATATACCCTACAGAGTATGAATCAATCTTTTGGAATTTTGCTTTCTGCTTTCTGTATTCCAGTCCTCAATTACACAAAGGATTGTGTAATTACTAAACAATCTGAACTGTGCTTCTCCTAGAACTCCTTAGTTTGGAATAGCTGTGTGTCTTGGGTCTAAGTTAAGTTGTGGGCATATAGTTTTTCATTAGGTATTCCATCATATATTCTTTAAACTTTAATTAATTCTTTTGAGCTGATTACCCTGGACCTCACTGCCTAAAGACCAGGTATATTTAACCCCTCCTCTAGGATGCTCCAGTACCCTTAATGGGAATGGAGGAGGGAGGGGCATTGTCCATGCTTACTTCCAATGGCTCCAGCCCTCACCAATGGTGTTCCTCCAAGTTAAGGTATGGGTCCCCAGCATCTCAGTTCCATTTATCCATTAACAAATTAGCTCTTACAATGAAATATTTACTTCAAAACTAAAATCACAAATATTCAAACTTACTCTCCTAACTCATGGTAGTTATAATCACCCTCCTCCCCCAACACACACAGACACACAGAATCAGTGTAAGAATTTATTTTGTTTACCTATTTATGTTCATAAAATGGATTTTATTTGTCTTTTTCATCAATTAGGAGAAGAGGTAGAAGGAAGAAAAGGCAGATTTTCATAAGATTAAAATAAATCTTATTTAATTAATTTTTAGAAAGAAAAAAAATCTGATTAGTGGCCAGCAATACTATTAGCTGGCTAAACATAGGAAACTTCCATTATTTTCCTTGCAAAGCTAAAATTTTCCTTGCATTAACCAGAGTCTCAATATCCTGTTCAATTCAGAAATTCTCCTTCCTTGAAATTATTCTCTCTTATCACTACAGTGTGTACAGATTTTTAGACTTCAGCAGGTTTTCTTACCATTAGGACAATATCATTCTCTTGAATAAGATTCTAAAAAAGGATGATGAAAGATTCTCAGCACCAATCAAGCTTACTAAATTTGCAATCAAAAATTGCTGAATAATGCACTAGTTATCATGTGCCATTCACTTTTTTCTTATTCAAGTTATTATTTACTCATTTTTGACATTTTTTTTTTTTTGGCGAAGCAATAAGAGTTAAATGACTTGCTCAGGGTCACACAGCTAGTAAGTGTCAAGTGTCTGAGTGAGGATTTGAATTCCAGTCCTCTTTGCTTACTCCAGGGCTGGTGCTCCATCCACTGTGTCACCTAGATGCCCATTTTTCAAATGTTGAATTCTGAGTTCTCTCTCTCCCTGTGGCCCCTCTCCTACCATTGAGAAGATAAGAAATGTGATATCAATGATACATGTGAAATCATGCAGAACTTATTTCCATATTAATCATGTTTTGTTGTTTTTTTTTTTTAAGAAGAAAAACAAAGTGAAAAAATTATACTTCCATCTGTGCCCAGACTTTATCTGTTCTCTCTCTGGAGTTGGATAGCATTTTTCATCATAAACCCTTCAAAATTTCTTGGACCATAGTATTGCTCAGACTAGCTAAGTCATTCGCAGTTGATTATCATACAATATGAACATTGTTTTGTTTCCATTCACTTCTCTTTGCAACAGTTCATATTCCCAGATTTTTCTGAAAACAGTTGCCTTATCATTTCTTATAGCACAAATATATTCCATCACGTTGTTCAACCATTCCCCAATTGATGGGGAATTTAAAATTTATAGTTCTTTGACACCACCAAAAAGAGTCCCTATAATTATTTTTGTATAGATAGATCCTTTTCCTTTTACCTTGAGCTCTTTGGGATATAGTGATATTGGTGGGTGAAGCACAATTTTATAGCCCTTTGGGCATAGTTCCTAATTGTTCCTTAGAATGATTGAACTAGTTCACAACTCTACAAATACTGCATTAGTGTCTCAATTTTTCCCCTCCAGTATTTTTTTTCTTTTCTGTCAGGTTAGCCAATATAATAGATATGAGGTGGTACATCAGAGTTGTAATTTGTATTTATCTAATCAATAATGATTTAGAACATTTTTATATGACTATAGATAACTTTTATTTTTCTGTTGAAAATTGCTTATTTATTTGACAATCAATTAGGAAATGACTCAAATTTTTATAAATTTGACTCTTGTCTTTGTTCAGTCATTTTAGTCAAGTCTCACTCTTCATGACACCATTTGAGAGTTTCTTTGGTAAAGTTGTTGGAGGAGTTTCCCATTTTCTTTTCCAGTTGCTTTTATAGATGAAGAAACTAAGGCAAACAAGGTAAACCATTCTCCAACTGATGGGTGCCATTTCCAGGTTGGTTTGTTTTACCACTGCAAAAAGTATTTCTGTAAATATTTTATACATATAGGTGCTTTGTCTCTTCCTTCAATCTCTTTGGAGTATAAGCTTAGTCATAATAATATCATATCCAAGAATTATTCAAAGGAATAGTTCAATTTGCTTTCCAGAATGGCTAGGCCAATTCACAGCTCTACCAACTCTATTCACTTTCTAAAGTACACTCAGATCAGAATTAACTATTTTGATGCTAATGTGAAAATATCTTTTTTTAATGGTTTGAATATTGATTGAACTGTAGCAAATATTTAGGAAGATAATGAAAATATTGGTTTTAGTCATTGTAAGAAATGTGGGCACCATCATTTTTACTATACTAAGAGATAAGTAAATGTGACTGTCACCTCTCCCAAATAGTCTAAAAATTACTATTTTCTAAACTCAGTTCTTAATTTTCAAATCTAATTTAGTATTTCATAGTAATTTTTAGCATAAGGGGAATTGATCCACTTAAAGGTCACTAATAATTTAATATTTTATATTTAAAACTGCTTTTTACCTCACACTAAATAAGCCATTTTATGTCTACCATTAAAGAAACACCGTACGGCACTTATGTGTGAAACGGAATTAAGTCATTCTTCAGAGCCAATCTAAAGGTCAAATTTACTTTGAATATGGTTGAAAATGAATCGTTTCCAAATACTACAATTCATGGAGACCAAGCATCTCCTAATTAATTTGTCCATGGAATACTTAGGTATATATATATGATAGAAATCGATAAATGCAAGTCTGGATAAGCCTGGACATTTGAGATATCAATCCGGGATGGGGGGAGTTCAGAAACAATGGAGAACAAAATAAAGAAATTAAAGCTAATTTTGTACTTAAAAATGCCATATGTCAGAAATATGAAATTCAATCTTTAATATGATGCAATGAAAATTATGTCAGTCTAAAAAATAATAGGCTGCCATGAAATTTAAATTCTGACCCACACTAGCTCTGTGATTATAGCCAAATGACAACCTTTCAGTACTCCAATCAAATCTCTAAGAAATTTTAAGTTATAGAGTTTCAAGCTACTTATATCAACATGGGTTGTCTCCACTTGGTGAATTCCCTCATGTTGATGAAATCACACATTGAAATACCTATATCTAAATCTTAATTAAGATATAAATATTTCTCCAAAATCTGTCAATTTTATTTGAAAAGGACCTGATTTTGGGGATCCAGAATGCCTGAATTGTTGAGACTATATCTATGCTACTTTTGGTCTGGTTTGGTATAACATGTGTTTATATTCCATTCTTCTTGGATTGCACTGATCAGCCACAGTTGAACACATTATACCTTGACCCCAACATCATGGTGTTATTGGTCCTCTTCTAGCACTAAGGACAAACAAAAACAACATTCCAATCTTCTGGAATTGACAATACAGTGTTGAGGGTGAACTAACATATCTTATTGTAATATCATACACACATGCATCATACATGCATGCATGCATGCATACACATGTGTGTATATATGTGTATATGTATATATATACATATATATATATATATATATCCTCTTTTATGTAATCTTCATTTCTGAACAACCTCTCCCATTGCTCTATCCAGCCAGGAGTCCTTTATAATAATGAAGAAAAAAGGAAAGTGAAAAAATAGTAGGTCAGAAAATCTAAGCCAGGGATGGGGAACCTGAAGCCTCAAGGCCATATGTGGTTTTCTAGGTCCTTGGGTGCAGCCTTTTGATTGAGTCTAAGTTTTACAGAACAAATCCTTTTATTAAGGGGATTAAGTTTGGATTTAGTCAAAGGACTGCACTTGAGGATCTAGAGAGCCACATGCGTCTTCAAGGCCACAGATTCCCCACCCCTGATCTAAGAACATCAAAAGAAACTGAGCAGATGTGGTGTTCCTCACTCCTTGGCCCCACATCTATAAAGAGAATGAGATTTGTGCAAGATAGAGAAACATATATAGAAAAATAATTAGATATTGCACACACACATGATATGTTATATTTCAGAATGTCAGACTATACCAATTGTGTATCAAGACCTGAATCACTTCCAGTGAATTCCTGGAACCCAAAATTCACTTTTTTTAAGAGATAGTTTTAGTATGTGAAAGCTAAGACTGATGCCGTTTTATTAAATCAGAGAAGTTTGAATTGTTCGTCCATCAAGGCCATAAGTCTGACCTAAGATCCAAATAGAGGCTGAATGGCCACCTTATTTGATTTGGGACTCACAAATATCAACGTATAACCTGTGATTATATTTCTGTAAAAATGAGACACCTGGCAGGAATATAGGAGGGACAGAAAGCTTATGAAGTTGTGAACTTGTTTTATGGTTGACTGTTTTGTGGGATGATATGTGTACATTTTCATTTCCACATAGTAGCCAGTGAAGGTTATGTCTAACATTTATTAATAGCTAATCTGTTTAAAAATATTTTATTGCTACATTTTGTTTTTATGTTACCAATGTATATGCATGTGTTTGAAGTGCTTTTGGTCATATATAAATGTGTATATATGCATGTAAACACATGTGTATATATAGATGACTATTAGTCGCTTCTGTGTGGTAGACATTAATCTCTGAGGGAAATTTGATGCAAATGTGTGCATGTATGTATGTATATATATACATATATATTATATATATACACACACATATATATGTATATATACACACATACACAAATGTGTGTGTATGTATATGTATATGCACATACATGTGTGTATGTATATATATGTATGTATGTGTGTATATACATATATATGTGTATATATGTGTATATATATATATATATATATATATATATATATATGTAGTGTTTACAGCCTTTTAAAATTAAATAGTTTGACCTCAGTGTAGTAGTCGATCTTGATACTATCTTTGTCTTCTTACAACATCATGGAAAATATCACACTAAAAAACATGGGGAAAAGCACAGCCCTGCTTCACTCCATTGGTGATTCTGAAAGCATGAGGCATCTTTTTTCATCCAGAGCCTGTGTAACCATGCCGTCACCAAACTGGAATGCAATACTGAAGAAGTTCTCAGGACATCTAAATTTTGCCATGCTCTCTTTACAAGCCCTCACAATTGACAGCATCAAATGCCTCAATTAGGTTGACAAATATAGTATATAGACTTTTCTTCTCCTCCTGGCATTCCTCGTAGAGTTGTTAGGTAGTAAACAACATGTCAACCATTCCCCAGCCCTTTCTGAAGTCACACTGGCTCTAGGGCAAATGACTATCCTCCAGGTGAAGGATAAGCTGATTAAGGAAGACTGGCAAGAATCTTACCCATAATGGCTAAGAGAGACATCTCCCTGTGATTGTCACAAGACAGCCTGCTTCCTCTTCTTTTATAGAAATGGCAGAGGCGAAGAGGGTTACATGTGTTCAGAGATTAGTTTCTTGGGTGTGAGGGTGGCCAAGCCATTTCCAGGACAGCTTTCTGCATTTGGTGCCCATCCAACTCTCATCTGTGGCTCCAAGAAGAGGAAGCATGTATAGCAGTTACAACCCATAAAACCATTTAGGCAGATGGACTAAACCAGGTTGAGGGTAACCAATAGGCCTCAAACCCATCAGTGTGTGTGTGTGTGTGTGTGTGTGTGTGTGTGTGTGTGTGTGTGGTTCATTATAGAGTAGTGGACTTTTCTATATTTGGCTAGTAAAATGGAAATCTCTAGCTCTGAAGGTCCGTATCATAGAAGATCCCAGAAAAAAGAGTGCTGAGCAAGAGAGGAGGAATTGTCTAGAGTCAAAATACACACCCTGTCATCATGAAAGTTCAGGCTCAGTAAACTATATAAACATTCCAGACTGCCACAGAAATACAAATCAAAAAGAGGGGGAAAAAAGAAAGATAGGCAATATAGGACAGAGAGGATTCTATACCAACATTACTGTTACTTCCTGGAAAAGTATGGGCAATTTCATTAAAATTGGTGATGGTACTATTCACTCCATAACACTGTCTGTCATGAACAATATGTTGTACTTTCGAACTTACAGTTAGTTTCAGATATGTGTCAGTGATTGCTTAAAGTAGATCAAAAACATGCATCACAGACATTTTAACCACTAGCTAACAAACTGATTTCAAAGCTGATTGTCTGTAATTTGACATGTTTTCACCTCTGAGTCTTCTGAAACTAATCAACTGGCAGTGGTCACCATAAGAGCATTTCACTAATTATTTTCACTTTCCTGACAAGTTAATCAAATGCAAATTCATCCAAATGTTAGTATTTGTACTCATACTATGATGATTCTTCCAAGATTATAATGCTTACATTAGAAGAGTTTCATCAATTGATATTGTCAGGGTCCCTTAACAATCACCACACACATGACAAGACTCAACAAACACAGCCTTGTCTGATGCTACTTCTTATGTACAGCTTTGAGAATTCATGGCTATGAACTAAATTCAGTGTGACTTCCGCAGAAGATAAGGTGAAAGGGCTGACAGGGTAAGATTATATACAACAATAATTAGAAATGGATTTTAAACAAGCAAGAAGCAATTATCTGAGGCCAGTGCTACCAGAAACTATGAATCCCAGACAAAGTCAAAAATAAAGACTGAAAGATGAGAATAAGTTTCCTAAGAAAATGAGGAGGAAGCAGAATGGTCATCTCCTTGTGCCATCAGGCACAAGAGAAACAAGCAGTAGTCACAAGTAAGAAATCTGTTTCTACTTTTGATGAAAAGTGGTTGTTTACATGAAAGATTAAAACTCTATAACCTCTATAATTTTTTCCAACTCTAAAATTCAATGATGTTATTTATAATCAAATTGCTGACAGAGGTTTTTTCTGCTCAACATTAACTATGCTTTAAAGTATCACAAGAGGCTGAATTTGGAAGGGCCACCAGATGGACACTGAGTTCCTTCCTATGTTCTTCTGTAGGACTACACTTAAACCTTCTTACTTAGATAGCTATCTATCCCATTCTTTAAAAGTCTTCAGAAAAGATAATATATTTTTCTTTGGCTTTACCTGCTATTTCATTGCCTAATGCCTAATACAAATATCTCCAACTGACATTTAAGCTAGTCAGTGGAAATGGAAAATGATAGTTCATACCTTCCCATTCCCTCACCCTATGTAATAATAAAATTTTACCTAATGCATGTTATCTTTTCAATCAACTTTCTTCTCTATTTCTTCAAACCTGTTTCTCAACTGTTTTGATAACTTCACTTTTTTTTTATTTTGGACCATCTTTAAATCATATTATACCCACCCAAGTTTTGAAATCTAAATATAGATGATACACCTCTATATTCCTATGGGTCTCTCCAACATACCAATTTCCTCAAACCAATTTTGCAAGGTAGATATTGCTAGTATCCATTTTCCCCCTAGATATTAAGTTTAACAGATATTAAGGATCTGATCATAGATTCCATCTTCCACAATAGTTGGGGCTAAAGAAATTTCATTCATTGGGGAAAATTCACTAGTCTGTATTTCCCAATAGGCAGAAGTAACATCACCCAGTGCATTTGGCAAGAAAACTCTACAGTAAAAGATGTTAACAAAAATTTTGAAGTTCTGACGAAAGGTAGCACAGACAAAGGGGAGAGGCAAAATCAATAATAATAACAGCATTTATGTAGCATTTTAAGATTTTTAAAGTATGATTCATTTATTATCTCATTTAATCCTTGCAAAAACCCTGTGAGGTAGTGCTATTATCATCCTGATTTTATAAAAGAAGAAACTGAGGCAGACAGAAGTTAAATTAATTTCCCAGGATCACACAACTAATAATTGTCCAAGATAGGATTTAAACGAGGTCTTACTGGCTCCAAGTAAATAATTCATCCTCTGCTTGTACTGACAAAAAACACCAGAAAGATAGTTGGGCAGAGAGAAAAATAAATGCTTTGAATCTAACCATAGAATCCTGACCTTTAATATCTCGTCTTGACTATGGATAAGGGGTGTAGCAACAGGCTTCAATG
Organism: Notamacropus eugenii; assembly: GCF_028372415.1. Taxonomy (NCBI): domain Eukaryota; kingdom Metazoa; phylum Chordata; class Mammalia; order Diprotodontia; family Macropodidae; genus Notamacropus; species Notamacropus eugenii. Next base: position 212,663,622 of record NC_092876.1, read on the forward strand.
TTCTTATGCTGGTAATTAGCAATTTCTACTTTGCCTTACCTAAACTACAGGGAAAGTTGAGTATACAGAACTTCTTTGGATTCCAAATGAAGCATTGACTAGTGATCCCTTGCACATATGGGACATCACTATCATTTATAGATGGGTACAAGAAACATTTGCTGCTCAATTCAATAACTCAGTCATTCAATAGTGTTTAAATGATGCCTTATATTTTGAAATTCATGTGTTATTTGGAATGGCCTGGCCCTAAGATGAACTATTCCAGGACTAAATTATAGCTTGAGTAGATGATGATCCAAATGCTTCCCTCACCTGAGTGTTCCTAAGAGGCATGATATATATATATATATTTGTTTTAAAAGTGAGAAAAACTCAGAGAAACTAGATGTGATTCCTCATAGATTCAGGAGCAGGTTAAATAAATTGCCCACAGCCACATCCATGGTAAGTGGTAGAATGAGGAGTTGAATATAGTCATTTTGAAACCAAATCTAAGGCTCATTCCTCTACATCAAGTTGGCTTACTCTACTGCTCTTTTTATCTGGTGTCATGAAAATTTGTTGTGTATTCTGATCCTTGATACTTCCAGTTAGCATAATGAGAAGAATTCAGAGTCAGAAAACCTGGGTTCAAAGTTTGATTCTACCACGTACTGCCTGTGAGATTTTGATCAAGTTCTCTAGACCTTACAGTACTCATCTGCAAAATTAAGGGACTGGATTAGATGACTGTCAAGGTTCTTTCCAGCTTTAAATCTTAGGAGCCATATTCATTTGTGGACTTTATTTTCTTCCCTAGTTTAATTCATAGTTGTGATTCCCCTCTGCCCCCATTTCTTGACTACTCTCATAAGGTAGCTGGTGACTCAGTTTATGAGCACTGGACCTGGAGTTAAGAAGTCCTGAGTTCAAATCTGGCCTCAGTCACTCACTAGCTGTGTAACCCTGGGCAAGTCTGTTAACCTCTGTTTTCCTCAGTTTCATTAAACGTAAACAATAGTTGGGGACAGTAATAGCACCTACCTTCCAAGGTCATTATGAGGATCAACTGCAATAGAATTAGTAAAACGCACTTAGCATGGTCCCTGGAACATAGTAATCACTATATAAATATTTATTCATTTTTTCCTCCCCCAATTTGTCCAAATCGTTTTGAATTTTCATGCTACTCTTCAGGGTATTGGTTATATGAGCAAAACTGATATATTAGCAAATTTAACAGGTATTATATTGTACTCTTTTGCCATCGAAGTTGTTAATGGAATTTTACAGTTATACTTGCTACATTTGATCTTGGGAATGTAAATTTCAGTAATATATTCATTTATCCTTTCATTCATTTATACACACATATATGTATATATTTATGAGAGAGAGTAAGGTAGGAGAGAAGTAGGAGAGAATGGGAAAGGAGAGGCAGATGAGACAAAAGGAAATAGGGAGAGAGGAGGAGAGAGAGAGAAAGAATAAGGAAAGAGAAGGTTGAATGAAGCGACTGGGAAAGAGAGAGAAGAAAGAAAAAGAATGAAATGAGAGAGGGAAGGATGGAGAAAGAAAAAACACTTTTACCAAGAATGAAATTTTTAAAAAAAATCACCCTAAATATAGGTCTATTTTTAACATGTTCCACTCCACCCAGTCCCCTACCATATACCTAGATTATGTTGTCGAACCTTACATATATTTTAGAGTTTCTAGGTTTGTTTATTTCAGAATTTATAATCTGTGTATCTAACAGCAAAATAAATAAATGAAAGTAAAATCTTCTACTCTTTCTGAAGTTCCCACTAAAATTAACAAGTGTCATTTTTAGGAGGGTGCATTTCTTTCTATGAGACCTACATATTTAGAAATTTAAAAACCATTCCATATAATTCAACAAACACTTATTAAACACCTCAGATACTAGAGTAAAAGGACAAAAACAAATATAATCCCTTTTCTAAAGCATCTAAAGTCACCATTATTAGAATCACTTTTATATAATACTTTAAAGTTTGCCAAGAACTTTGTATATCTATATATATTATCACATTTCATCCTCACAACAGTATCTGTTATTTTTACTTAATAGATGAGTAAACTAAGGTTGGTTGGTTTGCCCAGAGTCATATAGCTAGTGTTTAAGATAGGATTTGAACATATACGTTTCTTTTTCCAAAATCAGAATTATATTCTAATATGCTAGAATAGGAGTAAATTGAGCCATCCTTAATAAAAGTGGTAGCCAGTGCTATGGATGGGGTGAATTTGGGGCATGAATGACAGTTTATGCAAATACGATAAATTAATAAATGGGAAGGTAGAGTTGTGCAGCAGCAAGCACCATGGCCTGTTAGCACATGTTCTTAGATCTACTTTTCTAAAAGCAAAGCAACTTTTGAGGGGTCAACAATCTTCTTTAATCACATATGCCAACAGAGAAAATATAAGCAGAGAAATGAAGACCAACAGACAGGGCTTCTAACTGTCTGACTACAAGCAATACATACATCACATATCGACAGACAGATCCAACTCTCTGACCGTTACATACATACATAGTTACTAGAGAGAAAAGCACCAACATCTGGGTTTTAAAGCCGGGGGGGGGGGGGCAGGGTCTTACTGGCTACCCAGAGTCTCATCTGGCACACAAACTTTTTTCTAAAAAGTAAGCCCCCAAGCAAAACCTTACCTCAGACTATATATATACTTTTCAGAGCCTGAGAGCATTACAACCCTCATGACCCAGGGCTTCAATAGAAATTAACAAAAGGACCTTCCTACAAAACAAACTTTCCCTAATCAAGCTCCCCTTAATGGGCTCTACCTGAGTCCTATTAATGAGCAGGAAAGTTCTTTAACTCTCATTACAAGTTGGTAGTCCAGTTTGGATGGAATGAAGGATGAATAGAAAAGAGTAACATGAATGAAGTTTGGAAATAAAGCCTGCATCCTGATTATAGAGAGTTTTAAATGCTAGAAATGGTGTTGTATCATATCTTAGAAGCAGTAAGGGAGCCACTGAAGTTTTTGAGCAGCTGAGATGTTAAGAACATTATTATGGGAAACTTTGTAATGGATAAATTGAAAAAGTTTAAGATTCGGGGAAGAGAGACCAATTAGGAAGCAATCAAAATAGTCCAAATGGAAGGTTATAAGTTCTTGGACCAGCATTCTGTACACATTAATGTATAAAATTGAACATCAGGGTGATAAACTCAGAGAGACTTATTCAATATGGAAAGTGAAGTTGAGGGAAGAGCAAAAGATGTTGCTGAGATTATTAACTTGTGTAACTGGAAGGATGAAGGTGCCCTTAGAAATTGGGAGACATAGAAAAGGGAAATATTTAGTGGGGAAAATGAGTTTTTGTTTGGATATTGTGAGTTTGGGGATGTCAATGGAATATCCAGGTGAAGATGTCCAATAGGTCATCTCTATTTTGGAGTATAAGATGAAGATTAGGGCTGTTATGATATTTATGGCATTTTGATGTTATAAAATAGTTTAGTTTCTTATTATATTGAGTTTTTATAGTATTTCTATAATAATACAGTCAATGACTTAGAGGTGAAAGGGACTTATAAGCCATTGAATTCAAACCATTCACTTCACATATAGGGAAAGTGAAGTTGAAAAAAGTCAATTGATTTGTACATGGGGGTTTGGAAACATTACGCTAAAGTTAATATAAGTAGTAAAATGTGAAATGCCGCAGAGGTATAAGCTTTTTTATCTACCTGCTTTTTTAAGCAGAGATTGCTGATTTCTAAACATTTTCTACTTAACCTAACATCACAATTTGTGATTCTTTTGTTTAAATCATGAAAAAAATATCTTTTTCAAGAGCACCCTCTTCATTTCATTTGCTCTTTTTCAATATAATATAAGCTTATTGAAAGCTTTATATCCCTAGCTCCTAGCTTAATATGGGGTACGTAATGGTTACTTAATAAATATCTTTGAATGAATGGTTGGAAATCATGTATATAGAGGTAATTGAACCCAGTATATATAATAGTATAAATTAGATTTCTTAAAGAGAGAATAATGTACAGATAAAAGACCCCAAACAGGGCCATGGGGATCACTCATATTTAGGATAAGGACTTGCATAATCAAGCATTGGAGATTGGAAATTTTTAATTGAACTAGTGGAAGGAGGAGGAGAAGAAATCAATCTCTCAAATACCTAGAAAGGAGAGATTATATAGGAAAGAAATGGAGAGAATTTTAGTATCAGCAGAGAACACAAAGAGCATATGAACTAATTAAAAGTTATTAGAGTTAGCAGTTATGAAATCATTAGTTATCTTTGAGAGTACAGTTTCGGTCAATTAATGAGATTAGAAGTCAATCTGCATTTTTTCCTAAAAAAAAAAAAAAATCCATTCATCTAAACCTAGAAGAATCCTTAGAAGTCAACCTTCCCACATTATAAATGAGGAAATGAGGTATAAAGGTGAATAAGTGACTTATCTAAGCTGTCAGAGATAGTACTAGAACTTCAAAGACTGTAGGCAAAGTCAAGATGCAGAGTAAGGGCAGGGATGTACCTAAGCTTTTTCAAATTTCCCTCTAAATAACATTAAAATAACATTTCAAAATGAATTGTGGAACAGTAGAACCAAAGAAAGAATGAGGTGAAAAAATTTTCCAACTTAGAAGATTGCACAAATGGTTTGTTTTACTACGGTAAGAGTGAAATGCAATCCACCACAATCGTGGCAGTGCAGGCCATGATCTCACAAGCCAGCAGGAGGTCTTGGGGGAGACTGATTTGATGGAGGTTTATGGATTTCTCAGCCCATAGGCTGTAAGTGTGTCAGAAAACTGGTCAAAAGGAGGTTACAGAGGACCATTTTCTAGCATTGGTGCAGGACTCTATATCATTTCCCATATTGGTACTGGGTCGAGTCCCAGGGCAAGGAGGAACGCAAGTAGGAGTGGGGGCTACTGTCAAAGTTTTGAGGTAGGGTGATTAGATGGATATAGGAACATGAGGCAGTGTTGGTGATAGGGATGATGGTGGATGAGATAATAGAGTATACTATATTTGTTTTGAAAAACAGGAAGGAGGAATTGGTGCTAAGGATAGTTCCTTTATCAGTATCTTCCAATGGAAACAGAGAAATGTGTTTACTTTAAGTTTGACAGAAGTATTTAAATTTACTAAAGAGATTCTTAAGCCTGTTTCTTGTCACTCCTCAAAAGACACTTATGTGCCAATGACAACTCTTCCTGCTAAGTGCTACTGTCTCATAGTCATTAACACTTCTGAAGTGTTTTAAAAGATGCAAAGACCTTTAGAGAAAACAAGGAGATGAGGTTCCCTGGTGATATGATCCTCATTTTATCTCACTTATAAGTAAAATCTATAAAAAATGACAACCTTTTTGGTGTGGTTTTCAGGTCTATAGGGGGTGGATATGAGTACACTCATTTAGGAGAAGTAGGATAACATAATTATCAAGTATATAATGTTTTTAAAACAAAATATAAGAGTCTATATTTTAATATCTGATTCAATTTCAATTCAAGTCAGCAAACATTTATTAAAAATGCCTACTGTACAGAGAGTAGTATGTTGGATGCTAAAGGGGGTAGAAAACCAATGCATCATCATCCTTGCCCTCAGAGAGTTATTAATGTTTGATGCTGATAAAATTGCAATAAGAGTTAACAGACCAATTGAGTAGGAAAGAATCAAAAATGTGTGGTTTAATTTGGGTAAATTCAATTCAAGAAAGTCTATTCTCAATAAGTCAACAAATATTTATATATATATTTTTTGCTATATCATTGGACAACAAAGACAAAACACACAGTGGACCTTGATAAAAGCTCATAATAATAGATAGTATTTATATAGACCTTACAAATATTACCAAGTTTTATCCTTACAATAATGCTGAGAGAAAAGTGGTATTATCCTGCCCATTTTACATACAGAAACTAAGAGACTGGTTTAGGGTCACACAGCTAGTAAGTATCTGATATTAAATTTGAACTCAGATCTTCTGACTCCAGGTTCAGTGTTCCTTCTTCTACCTACCTAGCTACCTAGTCTTCAAAGAGCTAACATTCTCTTGGAGGTATAATCTCTACACAACAGAGGAAATAGAAGGTAATCTGAGAAGGGAGCAAACACCAATTGACCAATAAGTAAAGGCTTTGAGTAGTAGGTTTCATCTCAGCTGAGAAGTTAGAGACTTAGATATTCTAAGAGGTGAAGGTAGAGAGGCAGTACAAATGCCATCATGACAGGCAAATGCTTACCTTTATCAATCCACTAGTAGACCTGAAGCTACTCCTTTATGGTTATTTCCCTCCTACTTAGTATGTATCTTTTATGTACCTATTTACATGTGATCTCCTTTATTAAAATGTGAACTCTTTTGTGTTTTTGCCTTTCATTCATCCCTAACACTTATTTCAGTGTTTGGCACATGTTGTTCAGTTGTTTTTGGTCAGGTATAACTCTGTGTGACACTATGTGAGGTTTTCTTAGCAAAGATACTGGAATGGTGAGGAATTGAAGACAATTATTTTTTCCTCCATTGGCAGATTTCCACATTCCTGGAAGGACATTGATAGGCTACAAAATATCCAAGGGTAAGTACCCAGGATGGTGAAGAATATCAACTTCCTGCCATAAGAAGAATGGTTGAATGAATTAGGATTATGTGGCTTGGAGGAGTGAAGAGCTAATGGACATAAAATGCTTTTAAATGCTTTGATGGAGAGGCAGAGCTAAGATGGCAGAGAGAAGCCTGAAAGTTGCCTGAATTCTCCTCAGTTTCCCTCAGAAACACATTAAATCAAGCCTGTAAATGGATTCTGGAGTGGCAGAAGCCACAAAAAGATGGAGTGAAATAATTTTCCAGCTTATGATAATTTAGAAGGACTTCAGGAAAGATCTGTCTCATTTGGCTAAAAGGGGAGTACAACCCAGCACAGATGGTGTCCATGTAAGCCAACTAGAGGTTCTTAGCCACAGCACCGATCAGCAGCCAAAGTTCCTTGGTCAGGCCTCCGCTGACTAGTGGCACAGCAGCCCAGGTGTCAGGCCTTCAGACCCAGTGCAGAAGGCAAATTGCCAACCCTGCAACCTTGACACAAAAGCACAAATAGGTCAGGCCATCCCAGTGCAGTGGACAAGGACCAAGCACCTGAGGACAAGTCATGGAAAGTGAAAATAGATCTAAAAAGAGATAAGGAAGAAAACTACATCTTGCTAAAATGTATCATTGACAATGACTAAATGTATATCTACCAAGTGGTATAATATCCAAATTTTTAGAGAAGTTAAGTGAGTTACAGGAAGAAATAAACAGGAAGACTACACTAGTAAGGGGCCTCAACCTCCACCTCTCAGTACTAGATAAATGAAACCACAAAATTAATGAGAAAGAAGTTAAAGAGGTGAAAAGAATTTTAGAAAAGTTATATCTAATAGACCTCTGAAGAAAACTGAGTGGAGGCAGACAGGAGAATACCTTTTTCTCAGTGATACATGGCACCAAACAAAAACTGACCATGTATTAGAGCATAAAGACCTCACAAACAAATGCAGAAAAGCAGAAATAGTAAATGCATCCTTTTCAGATTGTGATATAATGAAAATAACATCTAATAAAGGGCCATTGAAAGACAGACTAAAAATAAATTGGAAACTAAATAATCTAATTCTAAAGAATGAATTGGTCAAACAACAAATCATAGAAACAATCAATAATTTCATCAAAGAGAATGACAATAATGAGACAACACACCAAAACTTATGGAATGATGGGATGCAGCCATAACTGTTCTTAGAGGAAATTTTATATCTCTAAATGCTTACATGAATAAAATAGAGAAAGATAAAGTCAAAGAATTAGGCATGCAACTAAAAAACTAAAAAAAGAACAATTAAAAACCCCCAATTAAATTAAAATCCCCCAATTAGAAATCCTAATTAAACACCAAATTACAAATTCTGAAAAACAAAGGTGAGATTAATCAAACTGAAAGTAGGAAAACTATTGAACTAATAAAAACAACTAAGAACTGATGTTATGAAAAGAACAATAAAATAGATAAACCTTTGTTTAATTTAATTATAAAAAAGAAAGAAAACCAAATTATGAGCATCAAAAATGAAAAGGGTGAATTCCCTACTAGTGAAGAGGAAAGTGAAGCAATAAGTAGGAGCTATTTTGCCCAACTGCTAATAAATCTGACAATCTTAGTGAAATGGATGAGTATATACAAAAATATATATTGCCCAGATTAACAGAAGAAGAAATAGGATATGCATATAACCCCATTTTAGAAAAAGAAAACAAACAAGTCATCAAAACACTCCCTAAAGAAAAATGTCCAGGGCTAGATGAACATACAAGTGACTTCTATCAAATATTTAAAGACAAATTAATTCCAATGCTATATAAACTATTTAGAAAAAATAAGCAAAGAGTCCTATCAAATTCATTTTATGATGCAAATATGTTGCTCAAATGTAAAAGAGGAAGAGCCAAAACAGAGAAAGAAAATTAAAGATCAATTTCCCTAATGTCTATTGATTCAAAAATTATAAATAGAATATTAGCAGTGATTTCAACAATTTATCATGAGGATAGCACTCTGACCAGCTGGGATTTATATCAGAAATGCACAGCTGGTTCAATATCAGGAAAACTATCAGCATAATTGACTATATCAATAACAAAACTAATAGAAATCATATGATTAGATATAGATTCAGAAAAAAGACTGACAAAATACAACACCCATTTCTATTAAAAATACTAGAAAACACAGGAATAAATGGAATCTTCCTTAAAATGGTATGTAGCATCCATTTAATTCCATCAGTAAGCATTTCATGTAATGGGAATAAGCTAAAAGTATTCTCAATAAGATTTGGAGTGAAAGAATGTCCATTATCTCCACTATTATTCAAGACTGCACAAGAAATGTTAGCTTTAAAAATAAGAGAAGAAAAAGAAATTTAAGAAATTAGAATAGGTAATGAGCAAACAAAATTATCACTCTTTGCAAATGAATGATGGTATACTTGAAGAATCTTAGAGAATCAACTAAAAAACTCTTTGAAAATATTAACAACTTTAGCAAAGTTGCAAAATATAAAATAAATCCACATAAATCATCAGCTTTTCTAAATATTGTCAACAAAGCCCAGCAGCAAGACATAGAAAGAGAAATTCCATTTAAACTCACTGTAGACAATATGAAATATTTGAGAGTCTACCTGCCAAAGTAAACCCAGGAACTATATGAACACAGTTACAAAACACTTTTTACACGAAGTCAGATCTAAATGATTGAAAAAATGACAATTGCTCATGGGTAAGCTGAGCTCATATAAAAAAAATGACAGTTCTACCTAAACTAATTTACTTATTCAGTGCCATACCAATCAAACTACCAAAAATATTTTGAATATTGAAAATTATTTTTACATGTCATTGGAAAAAGCTACATTAATATTAAGGGCAATGTGTATATATATAGTATATATATAAATATTTGATGGGTTATTACATGGAAGAAAGATTAGAACATTAACTTTTTCTACAGAGCAAAATGAGGATTGATGTGTGGAAGTTGCAAAGAGGCAAATTTGAACTAGACGTCAGGGAAAAGTTCTAACAGTTGGTTATTCAAACATGGAATAAACTGCCTCAGGTGGTACTAGATTGTCTATCATGGAGATTTTCAAATATAGGCTACATATATACCTTTTAATGTTCTTATCAAAAAGATTCTTGCTCAAGTGTGAATTAGACAAGCTATCCTTTGGCACATTTGTGAATACTAATTCTCTATGATTCTATCATATTTCTCTATTGTACTTGTTTGTCCATTTTCCTTTTTGTACATCCCAGATCAAATCCTAATGTTTTGAAAAGAAAATAAAAACAAAATATTTTTCTTTTTTTTCCTGCACTAATGATCAATGCCTTAAAAGGATGACCTTGGTTTCTCAAAGTCTATGCCAGTTGATCATGAGTTCTGGATGACAATATGAAGCTAGAAATACATTGAGTAGTACTAATGATCGACTTCATGTCTTCTGTCAGAACACAAGCCTAGCTAAACATGGAGAGGTTTATTACCAGGTTAACTGGAATTCCTAAAGATCATCTACTAAGATGTAGAGGGTTTGAAATCTATGCCAGCGGAGGCAAGGATGATGCCAGTGAATTCATTAAGTTTAAAAGTATAATATTCTTTCTACTGTCAAAAAAATAACTGTGGTTTCCACCAAAGTCTGCTTAGAAGTATCAGGAACATGGGTCCTATGGGTTCTACTTTGTCTTTAGCAGATCAGACAAAAGATTAAAGGTAGAAATGTACTGTTTGCCACTTATTAGGGTAAGCATATTTTTTTTCCATCTCCCACCCCAATTACTTTCCTATTTATTTTTATCTCCCTCCTATCTCAAAACGAAGGCTACAGCAGCAAGGATGTTAATGAGGGGCAACTCAAAATGAGAAGAACTAAAGACAATTAAACCATACAATTGAGATAACTCCTGCCATAGGGCTTCTTATTGATTTCCTGCTGTCACAGAAACTAGCAGCCTGGTTTTTCAAGTATGATCAACCTAGAGTTGGACACACATGAAACGCATTAGGGAGAGAGTAAGTAGGTTGGAATGACAAGTATGACGTCAGAAATGAGTGCAGATCCTGACAATATGAACAGTAAACTCTTGTGTAAATTCATTGATCTATAGTTTATTGGTAAATTGAGGATAATAACACTTTCAGGCTGGTGTGGTGGGTACAGCACCATCTGTGGAGTCAACAAGATTTTGGTTCAGTATGACATATATGTGCTGTATCACTTTAGGCAAGCCACGTCAATACCCCCAGCAAATTTCTATGACTATTCACTAATCTCCCTCATCCTCCTTGGTAGAGGGAGTTTCCTTACTGGGAACTTCCCATAACAATGAAAGTAAAGGTACAAATCAAACACATACACACACACACACACACACACACACATTCTGCACAACGTAAGTAACAAGTATATTGTAAGGATGGTAAGTTTTAAGCCGTATAGTAGAAGGGGTTCTAATTTTTTTTATGCTATGTACCCTTTTGTGAGTTTAGTAGAGCCAGTGAATCTCTTCTCAGGGTATTGTGTTTAAATACACAAAATAAAAATATATAAAATTACAAAGGAAACCAATATGTTAAAATATAGTTGGCAGAAAGAAAAGCTGTGAGCTGGGAATTTTAGCCATAAGATATAACTTCTCTAGTTTTGAAGTAATGATGAGCATAAAGGATATTTAGGGATGCTTACCACAACTGTGATGGAATATGAAAATGTATATGATTTCTCTTGGTAATAAATTCACAGTATTGCTAATACTAGTCTGGTTTGTTGCTTAAATTCATAAGTAAAGGAAAAGCTGCATTTCATTTAGTGGTTCTGAATATATATATATATTTTTAATTTTGTTAATTTAAGTTTGAAGTCCCCATGAAATCTGTCCATACATCACGGAGCTAAGGTTAAGAAACTGCTTAATAGCACAACTCCATGTCATTGTTAGATCCCTCTCCCTTTTTTTTCTTTTTTTTTTTCTTTTTTTCTCACAGGCACATTTATATAGAAGCCTGAAAACCTTCACATGTAGGAATCTCTGCTTTATTCTCTTCCTGAAAGCCTTTCTTGTTGTAAGTAGTACTTTATAGGAAATAGTAGTGGGCTGTACAGTGGAGTAAAATAATGAGGAAGATGGGAAAGATTTTGTGAAAGAATCTGGTATTAATTACATTCTGCCTCTTACTATAGATATTCAAGTACTTATCTTCTCTGTTAGATTTTAGCTCTGTGAGAGAAGCAGACACATCTTAGATATCTCTGTGTTAACATCAGTGGTGTACCAAAAAATTATGTCCACTTATAGATGTTTAAGAAATGTATGCTGAATAAATTAATGTCTTATTAAAGATTCTTAAATATAATTACAAAAGAGAAGATGTTCACTCAGGTAAATATCCATCTTAGTTGTTTTTTAATCAGTTTGCCACAGCTGTATTTTCACCAAACGTAGACTCTAAGAATTCTGAGTTGGGAAGCAACTACAATGTCATTCGTTCTAACCTCCCACTGAATCTCCTGTATAGCATTATTAAAAACTACTTACCAGGTCTTCTGCTAAATACACACCCAATGACAGGAAGCTCATTACTGCAAACTGCAGGACGTTCCATTATTGAAAGCAATAATTAGGAGATTTTTCCTAATTCTTAGCCCAAATCAACTTCTGTATTTTATGTCAAATATATATGTGAGTATATGTGTGTGTGTGTGTGTGTGTGTGTGTGTTTCCAGCATATTTTGCAGATGAAATACCTTTTTGCAGGGGAGGATGATTTCATTAAGTATTCGATCAATGTAATATTAAAATGCAAATATAACCTTGCAAAAGTGAACATTTTGAAATATAACTTCTATGAATTGCATCTGTTGCACCAATTAAAGTGCTTTTAATGCACTCCCAAGAACTCAATAATGCTATACTACTAAGTAATGTGAGAGATTTATTGTCATCAACAGTTACTTTTATTCTGAGTACAGAAAATGAAATAGAATAATTTGGGGGAACGTGAGATTTTAAAACAACTTATCTTCACATGGCATCCTATTGAAGTGCCTACATTAGTTTTCTTATATTTTTGAGAGGAGAAATCCTTCAGGTCACAGACTAACCCTCAAAATGTCATCTCAGCAGGAGAAATTTATAGAGAGCTCTAAGCAACTGAAAACAGAAGGTGCTAATCATAGTCATCTCGCTGGTGAGTTTCCCTACTGCAAACACTGTAATAAGAACACACACATTTCCAAAGATGACTAAATTGAAAAGAAAAGTTGGCAAAGGGGACCTACAATTTTTCTCCTAATTTTTTTTTCTGGTGCATCTTGTGTTAGCCTGATGAGACAAACTGATTGTTACTTGGGTTCAAATCATAGTGCATAGGAAATGACTACTCTAGACTGACAGTTACAGAGTGAATTAAGGTTAATTGAAAGGATACAAAGGAAGAGGTGGAAATCATCTACCCCTTAGTGAGTACATTGCTTGAGGCTTCTGATTCAGCTGACTCCTACATTGTGACAGTTCATTCCTGGCCGCAGATTCCTGATTCTCTGGGGTAGTAGGATCAATACCTCAGGTCTTTCCACTGTAGGAGAAATAATTTGTTTGATTTTTCCTCTAAAAAATATAAACCAAACTGGTCTTGATTCTTAATTTTTCAGGGGACTAAGTCTTAACTGGTTTACTTGATTACCTAAGTCATAAAAAGCTTGATATATATTTTTGGATGGGTTCTTTGGATGGATATATTTGGATGGGTTCTTATCTTTGCAAATACAAAGATAAGAGGAGCTGTATTCGACTGAATCAATGCTATTTCCTTACTGAATATCTTTCCAATGCTATTGATTAGTAGATTCCTTTTGTTAAATGTCACATAGTTTACTAGTCTCATTTCCTTTCAACCTTGAGTCTAAAAAATTAAACTAACCTGAGTTGGATCTGGACTAGAACATATTTTGGGACCCAGTAGTCCAGGAATGTGAGGCAGCACTCAGAACACAACCCTTCACCAAATGAACCTAAAGTCCCATTCCCTCAGATAAACAGTTAACTGTTAGAATTTAGGTGGGAAAAATACTGACATAGTTGGATTTGTTTGTTTTTCTATTGAAAACTTAGTTTCCAAAGAATAGAACAGCTAAGACTCTGACTCTGCTATGGACTTTATTACTGTTTCAATATAGAGTCCTCATAAAGTTGAACTTGAGTGAGGAATACGAGGGGAAAATCAAATGGGAAAGATAGGCAGGAGGTAAGGGAAGCTGATTCATTTGAAATAAAACTGACGGCAAAATATTTATGATAGAGTAGTTATCTACCACATAAAAGACAAATAGTCAAGATAAAATTTGGACCTTTCCAGTCAATTCTTGTTCTAATAATTCTCTTAAAGATGAAGGCTACCTGGAATTCTGTCCAGTTAGAACTAATAACTTGCTATGAACAGGGCCTAGACATCACCAGGGAATCCATGAATCATCATCCTACCTAGACTACCATAACTATATAACTACCATAATCGAATTAGAATACCTCTGTTATAATCAATTAAATGCATTAACTAAATATGAAAATCCTTGATCACTTTTGAAAGTAGAGAAATCCATTGGATTAACTGGATTAATTAATGAACTCACAAAAAAGTAAATTGGTATTAGCTAAAGAAACCTGGTCATCTCCTTTGGGTATTTTATCAAATAGTATACCAGTCTGGAACCCAGAAGATTTAAAGGTTAAAGTATGAAATAGTCAAACCCCTGATAAGGATTTTTGGGATGAAAGGGCCTATTTTCTTCTCCTTACCCTTGAACAAAAGATGATCTTGTGAATTTTGGAGGGTAGGAAAGATTTGGACCTCCCACTGGCATACTAATAGTATACCAGGAATAACAACATCTGGTGGCCATTTCTGAATCAGTAGCTGGGGACAAATTACATACCCTATGGAAAAAGTAGCTTCAGGTATCTATAATAAGCCTAACATCAAGTGACATCATCTCTAAAGAGAATTTATTGGTGACTTGCAAAAGGGAGAAAGGGTATTCCAAGAGTCATTGACACATAGTTGTTGTTTTTGTTGTGTTTGTCCTTCATTTTTTAAGAGGACCATGACATCAGGGAAATGATGACATGACTTGCAGTTGACTGATTTGAGTGAAGGAAGGCTGTGCAAAGTCAGCAGCCTCACTTCTCCCCCAGAGCCATCTGAATCCAGTGACCAGATATTCATCAGGAAGACTGGAGAGGGCCCAGGATGCAATGGGAGACCCTGACCCTTTAGGTTAAGGCCTTTGCAGGTACATTGCCACATATGCTCTAAGCTTCAGCCTACTTTTCTTGGGGTTCTACAAATACAGAAGGATTGGAGAATGTGTCATCCTTACAAAAACATTTTGCATTAATTCTCCTTAGTAAAACACCTTAGTAAATACCCCTTTCTAAAATAGAATTGTCTGGCAGACTAACTGATGTTAACATATCATTAACAGAAAGGAGTATATTAGTATAGGGCAGTATAAGTCATGGTATAGACTTATGATATATATAATATATATATATATATAGAGAGAGAGAGAGAGAGAGAGAGAGAAAGAAATATGTATGTATATATAATATGTATGTATATATATTTGTGTATATGTGTGTGTGTATGTGTGTGTGTGTGTGTGTGTGTGTGTGTGTGTGTGTGTGTGTGTGTATTACCTCCAACCCATGAAGGCTTCCTCTAGATCCTTGAGAAGTAGTGGGAAGGGACATAGTACCTATTCGTGGGAACACAACCTACCAGTTTGAATATGAGTTGGGATTCTAGCCTCAGAGCCTGTACAATGCACATATATTATTCTCCATATTTTTTAATACATTTTCCCCTAAAGGTTTCTAAAGTAGTTGTATCAATTTCAGATAGAAAATGGAGTTCCTAAATCCTAAACAAGGATCTCTGCAGGCTACCTAATGAAATATTTTTTTCATTGTATTCTTGTATTCAGGTATTTGATATGTCTGTTTTAAAGATTTAACAAATTTTAGATTTCACTCGTCTATAACATACAAACATTTGAAAAGTAATTTTATTGAATTAGGCATTTTAGAAATAGAATTTTTATCTAGTCAAAGAATTATATACTTTCTAAAATTTAAAACTGCTTTTGGACAAAAAACTCTATGAAAAATGCTACTTATGTGATGTTATATTTACGTGTCTTCCCAAGGTATTGTAAGCCTTTCATTCTAGATAATTTAACAATTTGGTTTAAAAGTTTTAGTTTTTGATTTCTTGAAGTTATAATAGATTACCCAGCTTCCATTCATAGATTCAAGTCACTATAACCTACATTCCATAAAACTAAAAGGCCTATAGAATGACATTGACAATCCACTGGTAATATTTTTAAATTTTTCTTTTTTTTTAAGTTATGAATTTTCATGGTTTAAGGTAGATGGAGAGATAACTTTGAAACTTTAAAAAAGTAAGTTCATTTCCTGCCTCTTGCATCGCCTGGCTATTTGACAGTAGATTTAACCTTTCAGTACTCTAGCAAACTCTCTAAGAAAAACTGCAGGAAAGGTGTAGACCTACATTGTAAGAGGCGTTTCCTTGCCTGGTAACTTTCTATTTCAATGATACTGCAATTCCAGTCTCTATCCTATTATAAAACTAACATGAACATTTCCATATACAAAGAAGATGGTAGGAGGCAATGGGCAGGATTGTGTGAAATAGTAAATCTCTGTTATGTATAGCTTGGTACTTTTAAAGTACATGTTATGTTTACCATGGTAGAACCAACACTGCCTACTTGTCACAGTATCCTTCTGAAATTCTTTCTGCTCTTCTCTGTGTATTTTTAAAATTTTTCATTGACTCTCTCCTTTTTCTTCTTCTTTTGCTTTGTTATCCCACACACCATAACTCTTTCCCCCAAAATGTGTAGTTTAACAAATAAATTCATATATTAGATACATGTGAAAACGCATGTCTCATTCTATATACAAAGTCTGTCTTTTCCATCAGGTTTCAAATACACTTCATAGAAAGTATTCAGGAGTTGTGATTAGTTATTGATCAGAGGACTTAAATCTTTCAAAAGTTGTTTCCCTTTACAATTTGTAGTCATTATATAAATTGTTATCCTGCTTACTACATCAAATGCATGTAAATCTGCCTTTTTGTCCTTTTTGTCACAGTACAGTAATATTAATTATAATTGTTCAACCATTCTCCAATTGATGAGTACTTATATGGCACTTTCTTTGATCTGTTTGGCCTGCTATAATCTGGACCAAAGACTTTTGGGGTACAGTTCCAAATCCCTTTCAGAATGGTTGGATAAATTCATAACATGGGCTCATTGGTGTGCATCCTGTGCCTAACCCTTCTGTAATTGTTAGTTTTCATTTTTGTCATCTTTTCCAATTTGATGATTATCAGGTAGAACCTTATCATTGTTTTAATTTACTTTTCCTTTGTCATTCACTATTGTAAGCATCTCTCTCCTATGGTTTTAAACTGTTTTCATTTAATCTTTTGAGAACTGCCTGACTGGCTCTGATTTTTATACATTTGTATAAATCCCCTATATAGATTGGATATCAAAAAAAAATTGTATGAAGGTTTTTCCCAGTTAATTTTTCCCTTGTAATTCTAACTGTTAATTTTGTTTTCACAACCTCATTTTAATTTTTTGTAACCAAAACTGACCATTTTATCTTTATGATCATCTTTATCCCATGTTTTGTCAAGTGTTCAATCTCTATCTTAGTGGCTAAAACTGTTTCCTTCCCTACTCCTCCAATTCGTTTGAAACATGATTTTTATATGTAGTTAGTACATCAATTTAAAACTTAATGTGTTATGTTATATGAAATTTTTGTCCATGCCTAATTTCTCCCAGACAGTTCTTCAATTTTCCAAACTGTAGTTTTCATTGAATAGTGAGTCCTTTATCCTAGTATTTGGAGTATTTGGATTAATCAGACACTGTTACTATGTTTATTCCCTTCTGCTTTTCTGATAGCTTTTTTTTGAAATCAATTTTCCTTTTTTTTTAACAAATAACATTATTTTAGTGATAATGATGATAATAATACCAGTAATAATGAAAACAACTAGCTTGTAATAATCTTGATATGACTTATCTCATTTGTTACTCATAATTTCCTGATGGTTATTGTTTGGTACTATAGTTTGCAATCTGGTACTGTTAGGCTACACATCATTCTCATTTTCCTCCCATTTTCCATTGAGATTCTTCATCTTTTCTTTCTCTTCTAGATGAATTTTGTTATTTTGTCTTGTTCTATAAAGTAATCACTTGATAATATTATTGATGTGATACAATCTATAAATTACTTCAGATAGTATTGCCATTTTGTTATACACATTCAAGCCTTTCAATAATGAGAGATTAATACCTCTCCCATTATTTGAGTCCTACTCTATTTTTGTAGAAGTTTTTGTAATTATATTCGTACAATTCTTTTGTGTCTAGATAAGTGAACTTTCAGATATCTTACATCTAGTTTGAATGGAATTTATTTTTTATTTTCTTTCTACTGGAGTTTGTTGTTAATATTCTGCTTCTTTTAATTAGTTCAATTATCTTTTAGTTTTAAGTCTAGGGTTTGAAATAATCCTGTCATCTACAAAACATAATTTCTTCTTCTTCAGCTATATAAAATCACTCAGTATATTTTTCTTCTATTATTGTGAGAGCTAATATTTATAGAACTGTAGCATATGATAGTCATGATAAGGGATATCTTTGCTTTATTTCCATATTATTCAAAGAGATTCTAGCATTTGTCCGTTAAAGATAATGTTAGCTCTTGGTTTCAGGAAAAGTTTGTCCAATCAAAGAAAGACTCATTTATTCTTACACTTTTTAGTGTTCTCAGTAAATTTTAGATCTTTCACTCTATATGTGGACATTTTACTTTAATGGCTTTGCTGCATCTATAGAATCTTGTGATTTTTATTTATTTTTTTTAGTATATGTGATCTATTGTGTTTATTGTTATCTAATATTAAGCTACCTTTGTGTTACTCATATTAATCTAACCTGATCATGGTGTATAATGTTTTAAATGTGTTGCTTGTGAACTCTTTGTTACCATTTCATTTGTTATTTTTATACTTCTATTCTTTAGAAACCTTGGTTAATAGTTTTCTTTCTTTGTCTTATTTCTCCCTGCTCTAGGAATCAGGACCATAATTGTCTCATGGAAAAAGTTTGTTATGATGTCTCCTTTCGAATTTTGTAAACTATTAGTGTAATGGAACTAATTATTCTTTTTATGTTTGATTGAATTTATGTATAAATTCATCTGATCTTGAAGTTTCTCTCCCTCTTCCCTTCTTTTGGAGTTTCTTTTTTGTGCATCTAAGATTGGGTTATTTATATTCTCTATTTATTGACTGATTACATTTTGGTCCTTTCAAATTTTTGTAAATATATAGTCATTAAATTATAAGCCCCATTTCTTCTATTTTAGTTGTGAATTTTTTTCTGTTTTTTTTTTATTTCAGCAATTTGTGTTGTTGGTGTTTATTTTCAAATTAGCCATTTTTTTATATTTATTTTTTAAAAACCAGTTTCTAGTATCATTCAGCTGGAAGTTTCCCAGACTGGAAAGGAGTCTGGTAGAAATTAGCTACAGTTCAAAATCTCCTACCATATATCAAAATTAGCTTCAAATGGATATATGACCTATACATAAAAAGTTATATCATATTACATCAAATTGGAGTATCAATTAAAAAAACAAACTCTATGGTACCATGGCCAGGCAGAAATAAAACTTATGAACAGACAAGTGATGTAGAAGTTTAATATATATAAAAAAATCATGGAAAAACAAAAGGACTTTACACAAAGTAAACCAATGCAGTTAAAATTAGAAGGAAAATAGAAAACTGGTGAAATTTTTTTCTTTGCAACAAATTTCTTTCATAAAGGCCTCATATGCAAGATACCTAAGGAAATTACTCAAACTAACACAAATAAAAGCCATTCCCCAATTGAGACATCATCAAAGAATAGTAAGAGGTAATTTTCAAAGATAGAAATTATCCTATCTACATTTATATCAAAAATTCTCCAAATGATTAACAATTAGAGAATTACAAATTAAAGTGACTTTCACATCTTATCTCACATTTATCAGATGGTCAAAGACGATTTTAGAAAAAGAAAATGATAATTATTGATTTTAAAAAGGGGGAAAAAGTCATTGTAGGTAGACCTGTGCATTGGTTCAGCCATTCTGGAAAGTTATTGGAAACTATGCCCCTAAAGTCACTAAACTATGTAGACACTTTTGTTCAAGGTATACCACTACTAAGCTTAACCCCCATTAGATTAAAGAAAATTTTAAAAAGGCTCATGTATAAAAAAAAAAAGACTCATGTATATGAAAATACAGTTTTCTTTTTTTTTAGAAGTAGAAAAGAATAGGAAACTAGAGAAAATTCCATTATTTGGGAATGATTGAATGAAATATGATATGTGAATGTAACAAAATATTATTGTGTTCTAAGAAAAAGGAGCTTTAAGGGAAAAATATCTTAAATTTCAGAGAAATCTGAGATGAGTTGTATAAATTTATTTGGAATAAAGTGAGTAGAAATAAGAAAAAAAAAATAATTGAAATATTGTAAAGAAAAGCAACTCTGGAAGACTTAAGAACCCTGATCAATGAAATGACCAGAGAGTCTTCCTGACTGCTTTTTCTTTAATAGATTAATAGATTAATTAAAGACAGCTTCGTTGCACAGTGAATAGAATGCTAAATCTTGATTCAGAAAGACTTTCATTCAAATTGGATTCAACACTTACTTTCTATGTGACCCTGGGCAAGTCACTAAACCTGTTTGCCTGTTTTCTCATCTGTAATACCTAGATAACTGTACCTATCTCTCAGAGCTGTTGGGAGGATAAATTGAGATAAAAGCTTTCAATTTTTAAAACACTTTGAAAAACTTAAAGTACTGTATAAATAATAGCTTTTATTCCTGTCATTATTCAACAAATTTACCATAAAATGTGGACAGAGGCACAGATGATATGTTTATTAAATTTGCGGATAACACAAAGCTGGGAAGGATAACCATCATCATATATGACAAAAAAAAAATGATCCTGATTCCCAAATATGTAACAGTCTAGAATGTTGAGCAAAACCTAATCAGATAAAATTGGTTAGGGAAAAATGTGAAATCTTGCATTTTGGTTCCAAAACAAGCTTTAGAAGTATGAGATGTGAAAGGAAGGTCTAAGAAGTTGATAGTCTGAAACAGATTTGGGAAATTTGATAAATTAAAGTTCAGTATGATTCAATAGTGTATTATATTAGCAAAAAAAACCTAATTAGAACTGGATGATATTTAAGAGAAGTTATTACTGTTGGTTAATCAATCATGTCCAGTTCTTTGTGACCACACTTGAGTTTTTTGGTTTTTTTTCTTTTTGGCAAAGATACTGGCATGATTTGCCATTTCCTTCTTCAGCTCATTTTACAGATGAGAAAACTGAGGCAAACAGGGTTAAGGGACTTACATAGGGTTACACAGATAGTAGGTGTCTGAGACTGGATTTGAACTCAGGTCCTCCTGACTTTAGGTCTGGCACTGAATCCACTCTACCACCTAGTTGTCTTTAGAAGAAGTAGGGTGTTCATTACTAGAGAAAACAGTTACTAGTGAGCTCACTACATTTAGACAGTTGTGTTCAGTATAGGTGAGGGCATCATATTTGAGGAAGGACATTGATAGGCTGGAGTGGACATACAGAAGGACAAACCAGGATTATAAAGGGATTCAAGTTCATGCCCTATAAAGACAAAATGAAGGAACTGGGAATGTTTAGCCTGAAGAACAGAAAAAAGGGAGTACATGAGAGTTGTCCCCCAGTGTTTGGAAAGCAATCAAATGAAAGTAAGATTCACTTTCTGCTTGGTTTTGAAGGGTTAAGCCAGAATCAGTGGACAGAATCTGTAAAGAGAAAATATTGAGTTTGATATATGAAAGGTTTTTTAAAAATTAGAGCTGTTCAAAAGTGGTCTTTGCTTTCTAGAGAGGTAGCATATCACTGATGCCTTTAAAGCAGGTTGTACCAAAAAAAATCTTCTCTTGGTCCTTTCCAACTCATATTCTGTGAGAGTGACTATGCTGGGATAGCAGCTTATTTCCTTTAAATAACAGAGTGCAGCACCATTGCAATATTCACAGCATGCACAGCTGCCATGAATATCCCAGTGCAATTCTGAATTGCAAAATACCAGAGACTCTGCACATGGAAGACAGAACCTAAACAGTTATTCAGACACCAGAAAGCCAAATCCATCATTGTAACAAAAAATGTTTACATAGTAACAATGCAGAGAATAAAACTACCCTAAATCTTCCCCCTGCTAGGCTTCTCACAAACCAGCTCTGTTAAACAAATCACAAGCTGGTCCTCTTAAACAAAATCACAAAAAAGTCTTTCACACGTGCTAGCCAACAGCCTGCATCCCACTGAGCTCTGATTGCTCTCATGACTAATTTCCTCTCAACTCTGCTCTAGCTCTGCCTCTTCCTGTTCCACCCATTTAGAAAACTCCTTCCACCACAGGCTCCATGTGACTCAGGCTTCCATGTAACCCAGGGAGGTCACTTGGGCCTATTAATGAATGAGAAAGATTTTTCCATTTAAATTGCTGTTACACAGAGCTAATGAAGTTTGTATTAGATCATAAATCCTGTGCCTTATTAGATGTTCTAATGAGTTTCTGTGGCCAATCTTTTAATGATAACCTTCTCCAAACTTCAGTCCCTGGTGGCACATATATATTCCATTATTGGCCCTGTGGTAGAGTTGAAAACCTCCATCTTTTTCCCTTTTTGGAAGTGTATCATTTTTTAAAGTGTGGGTATTTGTCCTTTTCCAGTATCATTTCCTCACCAATTACCCAAGATTTTTGCAAAAATAATTAGTTGGAAGCTTCCAGTTGGTGTTCCATTGTGGTTTTCACAACACCATTAAGCATCAAAGTAGAATTTAATGGAAACATTCCCATGTAGTAAGTTAAAATTAGATTGAAAACTCATCACTATCAATGATTAATCTTTGTGTCCAAAACAAACTGAAGGAAATGCTAATGGATATGAAGACTGGGTCATTTTCAAATTGTGTGCTCATTTTCTACATTGTTTTTCTTTCAGTTATTTTTTTAGATTATTTCTTGACACTCCACTCTGGGGCACTGACTTAAACATCATATAGTGACAGTAGAAGGTTGTCAGGTCTATACAACAGATTGAGATCACCCTGAAAAAAATCTCCTTGGCTAACAAGGGTTTTCTCCTCTTAGTTTCTGGTTAAGAATGACAGATATCAGTTCACAAATGATGATAATAAGTGTGATTTTCAAAATTCATTGTTCTTTATCCTAGGGTGGCCTTATTTAAGAATAAGCTCTTAGAGTATTTCTCACTCAGTCAGTTATGACTAAGAAGCTCCAGAGACCTTGGATAGGGAATCCTTTGGGTTCTTTCTTGGACCAATGATTCATTCATTAAAACATTCACATATCCTTTTAGAATTTCTAAATTTAAATTATCTTGCCAACTGTAATCATAGATTTTGAACTGGAAGAGACGTTAGCGATCATATAGTTCAACCCCCTCATTTTTCAGATAAGGAAGCTGTGGCCAAGAGATTTAAGTAATTTGCCCTACATTACACAGCAGATAACAGCAGAAAACTGCTTGTAACAGTAAGCTCCCCAATATACACAAGGGAGGCTGCTATCATAGGTTCTTTGATCTGCTTTTCTAAAAGGAAAGGTAGCTTTTGAGGGTTTAACAATCTCTTTTAATCAAGCACATATATCTTTCACCAATAGAGAAAAATACAAGAAGAGAAATAAAGAACAACAGACAGGCTTCCAACTGTCTGACTATAAGCAATATATATATATATAATACAGATGAACAGATAGGTCCAACTATCTAATATAATTATCAGAGAGGGAAGCATCAAAATCTGGTTTTTCAAAGCCAGGGGGCTGCTTAGTGGCTTCCCAGAGTCTCATCTGGCACATAAAACCCTTCCAGTAAGAAAGCCCTAAAAGAAAACCTCACCCTCTAAGTATTTATACATTTTTTAGAGTCAGAGGGCATCACAACCCTTGAGAACCAGTAATTCATTAGAAACTTAAGAAAAGGTGTGGGTCTTCCTACAAATCTTCCCTAATCAAACTCCCTTTAATGGGTAGGCCTATTAGTGGGTGAGGAAGATCTTTAATCACATTAAAATAATTCACAATACAAATACATATACTGTTTCTAGCTAAAGAAACTGTTGGTATTGTATTTTACTCCTAGTAAAGACTCTTGGTTGATAAAGGCAAGATTCAATCACAAGTACTTGATTATACTAGAACAAAAACATCAAAAGATCCTACTTTGCTTTCCATAACACTTCTGTGATCCTAACTCAGGTCCTTTGATTCTAAAGCCCAAATTTATCACACTATACCATGCTGATATTTAATATACAGAGCCCAACACGTTGTAAGAATAATAAAAACATCAAAGTTCATATTGGTTTTATTGACTTTTAAAATTAAACTTCTGCAAGCCCTGAAAGCTTAGTTTCTTCTCCATTTTCTCACCTGTATCTGATATATCCTATGTGCTCCTTATACAGTGAAAGGTAGAGATAAAAAAAAAAAAGTAGTATAGAAGGATTTGCAGGTGTAGATACTGGCCTAAGGCAAAGCAAAGGGAGCAATACTGTACTCCTTGTTAAGTTTCCTTGATGTTTTCCAGGAAATATAATTAGAAAAATTGCTAGAGTTAGAACTAAGGATTGGTGGACTCAGATTTGTTAGCTATTTTCGGTATTGTTTTAGTATACTTTGCAACCTTCCACAAAATGCAGAGATATTGCTTTTTCTCTCCCATTTAATAGGGAGGAAATGAAGGCATAGGGAGCCATTGGTTTGAGTTGGATGACGGGCTAGTTGACAACTTTATGAAGAGAGAGAAAATGATGAAAACACTCGAGTGCAAGGTGGCACTGGGAAGCCTACCTTAATTCTGCATCAATCCCAGAGGAAATCCAGCAGTTAGGCCACTATGCAATGATTTTAAAAAAATTAAGATAATTTTATTTATTCCATTAATTATTTTCAAATTACATTTTAAAAATATAACGTTCATGGTTTTTTTAAATTTAGGGTTCTAAATTGTGTCCCTTTCTTTAGCCCTCCCCTCATCCATTGAGAAGGCAAGCAATACGAAATCAATTATATATGTGAAGTCATGCAAAAACATATTTCCACATTAGCCACATTGCAAAAAAATACATATACACATAAAGCAAGAAAAATAAAGAAACTGAAAAAGGAATTCTTTAATCGTTATGCAGTGAATTTAAAGATTTATAGCATCTTGAAGTCTCTTGGGATTCTTGATTTGCAATAATAGATATTCACCCAGTTACCATCAATGTTTTCTAATATCCTGAGCTACATATTTGAATTAATTTTTAAGACTACTTTAGCAAGAGCAACATATACTGTGATATATATTACGTAACTTGATCTTAATAAATTAGAACAAGAAATTCTGCTAAATATATGATTTATAATGGTACAGGAGAGGGAAAAATAATGATATTCAAACAGGAGTCTTACAAAAATCCACTGCCAGTATTTCTCATCTTAAATAACTCAGATTTCCACAACTGCCTTTTAAATGTTTTGATGCTGCTTTTATGTAATAAAAAGTGAATGACTCTTTCCTAGATGATCAATAAACCATATTTTTCAATAAATCGTTTTGTGCCACTGAGCTTTTAATTAAGATTAGATTTAATGATCATTCATTCATTCCACAAACTTTTTATTAAGTGCCCTTAACAAATCACTGCTTGGTGCTGAGGAAGATATAAAAGATGGAAATGAAAACATGACTGATTTCCTGTCCTTGGTAAGCTTATACTCTAGTAAATTAGGTCTGTATTTCTTTATAATTAAATGAATCACATGCAATATGTAGTATACAAACATTAATGATATCACAAAGAAACTGAAGCATTAGGGAAAGAAATTCAATAAATATACATTGATAGGATAAGAATGTCCGTTTAATATTTTTGATAGTCATAATTAGCAATGCCAGTTCTTGACCTATTTTTTGAATATCTATCCTGTGGAAAAGGGAAAGAAATGAATGGAATGGATAGAAATGGAGAAATAAAACCCACATGTAATTCAAAAACCTAATTTTAGTATTTTTATAAATCTTTATTTTTTCATCTTTCCCTATAATTGTTAATAAGAAAGCAAAATTAATTTGACTTTAATCTTTAATCTCTTGCTTCTTTTCTAATAAAATGTTAATGAACACTAAAATGCCCAAAGTAAACAGAAGAAGAAATAAAAGCACCAGGTGTTTAGATAATCTGTGTAAGGGACTATCCTTATGATCTTATCCCTCAAGGATTTTGCATTTTGATAGGAGAAAGAGAAGAGCACCAAGCTTCCAGGAATAAATCCCAGATAATCTGACCTGAGAGAGCACTAGTAACAGGGGGAGCAGGGATCTGCAGAGTAAATGAGACCTGAGTCTAACCCTGAGGACAGATAACAAATATGAGGGGCAAAGAGGAGAGAGAACATTCCCAGTTTGAGAATGTTTTAGGCTCAACTTCAAAGCCAGCACTGGCTCAGCCCAGTTTAGATTCGATGTAGAAATAGGACATTTGGGCAAGTCTCTGAACATTTAACAAAGCAGGAGGTTTACTTTGACCTAATAGAAAACTTTAAAGCTAAACAAGCTCTAATTTAGCTTGTTTGCATGAGGACCACCTTGCCTCAATCTGGTTAGTCTGTTATCAAGGAGCAGCAATTTCCATGGTATAGGCCTGAAGTTCACATGGACTGGGCCTTTTATTGGCCCTAAACCAGGAAACTGTGTTAGAGAAGCTGTGGTCAATCAGGCTTCATGGGGAGAGGGAGGAAGAGAAGATGGAGTAGGGAAGCCACTAGGGAAGCTGAAGAGGAAGAAAGCTGTTTGGTGGTTGAGTGTGAGGAGGAAACAGTCAGGGGAGTCAGATAATCATGAGGAGGAAAATGCTGTTCACAGTGAAGATAGTACTGGCAAATACAAAGCAGTGGGAAAGGGAACATTGAATACAAGGAACAGATTTTGGAGTCAAATTGTGGAGAGTTTTACAAGCCAGGTTGGGGAATTTATACTCTTATCTTAAAGGCAATACAAGAATTTTTGTTTGTTTGTGCTGTTTTCATAAGGCAAGAGAACCCAAGAGAGATGCTTAGGAGATTTTGTTGTTCAGTTGTGTCCTACTCTGTGATTCCATTTGGGGTTTTCTTGGCAAAGAGACTGGAGTGATTTGTCATCCCCTTCTCCAGCTCATTTTACAGATGAGGAAACTGAGGCAAAGAGGGATAAATGACTTTTCCAGGGTCACACAGCTAGTACTTCTCTGAGGTTGAATTTGAACTCAGAAAGATGAGTCTCCCCGACTCTATCCACCAGGACTCTATCCACTGTGCCCTCTGGCTGCTTCAACTTGGGAGACACCCACTCTTCAAGGATGAGAAGTGGATAATAGATAATTCTACCAAGTGAAGAAGGGATATCCAGGAAAAAGAGGTACCTGTTCAACAAGGTAAGAATATCAAACACTGTCGAAAGGTGGAGGATAATAACTGAGAAAAAGCCCATCGAATGGATAACCTTTAAAAGAATAGCTTCTGCAGAGTAACTAATGGACTAAGTGTCAAATTGCAAGAGATTGAGAATTGAGTTGATAGTGGGGAAATATAAGCAGTATGCTATCTCTCCTTAGGGTGAAGTATAAGACTAGAATTACATGTTTGCTCCCTTAAATATTATTAGTTTATGGGAAATAATTATTAGGTTCAAGATAAACTCTTTATTGCTATCATCTAATGGGAAATGAGGTCCCCAAGGTAGTGTGGACATGTTTGTATGTGTGCCTACGTCTGTGTACAGGTGTGTGTGTGTGTATGCATGTGTAGCTAGGTGGCACAGTGGATGGAAAACTGGAGTTGGAATCTGTAAGATTCATCCTCACGAATTCAAATCCAGTGTTAGACAGTTATTAACTGTGTGACCCTGACCAACTCACTTAGTTCTGTTTGCCTCAGTTCTCATCTATAAATTGAGTTGGAGGAGGAAATGGCAAATCTGCCAAAAAAGAACCCAAATAGGGTCACAAAGAATAGGGCATAACTGAAATGACTCAGCAACAACAAACCATGTATATGTATACACACATACACACACACACACACACATACAGACTCTCCTCTTTCTCTCTCTCTTTCTCTCTCTCTCTCTCTCTCTCTCTCTTTTATATATTTATATATATATGTATGTACATATATATATATATATAGTGTATGTATGTGTATCTACATACTAATTCCCTTCCCACCAGATGTCAGTTCCACAATGAACATACCTAGCAAATACCAAATAAGGCCATTTATTGAAAAGGATGGTAAATAAACCCATGTATCCAAACAACAAACAGAAACCACAGACATTATACATATTGTGATATATATCAGAAAATACACAGAGTGAATGAGCACTCTCACTGGTCAAGATGTGAGAGAGAGAGAGAGAGAGAGAGAGAGAGAGAGAGAGAGAGAGAGAGAGAGAGAGAGAGAGAGAGAGAGTCAGTCAGTTCCACAGTTCCGGATCATTGACTTATCCTTCACAGACATGAAGAGAGTGTGGATTGGTCTCTATCTCTCAAAGCTGGAAGCCAAAAGAAAACTGGATCTCTTTTTTCTCCAGCTCTCACAAATTTCACTCATTCCTTACACAATCAAAGGTTGGGTAATCAATCTCTACCAAGGAGAGTCCCATGCAACTGATCCTTTGAGCCAGTGGCTAAATATAGTTATTTGCATGTTCTCTGTTCCATTTGATTGTGAACTTCTTGAGGGTGGGCACTGTTTTTTGCTTTTCTTTTGTATCTTCCATCCCTATCTGGCACATTTAGTGGGTTCTTAATAATATTTATTAATTAAATGACTCTAGTAGATTATTCTACTTTTTTTTTTTTTTACTGTTTTTTAAGAGGACACTGGAAGACAACTTGTGAGGAATATCGTTTTAATAGCTATTATTCTGGTAAAAGTCGAATGAGATGAGCTCTAAGGTCACTTCTAACTCTGAAATTATATAAGTCTGTGAGCAAAAGTAGAGATCTATCAAGGGAGAGAAGCATGGTCACAATCGTTAAGGTAAAACAGAAGCTTGAGCTTGCAGGCTAATGGGAGGTAAGATCTGGTACTCGGCCTTCAAGAATCCAGGACTACATAATAATAAAAAAGAAGTCATGCTAAACAAGGATGGTAGCTAATTTATGGGACTCGATCCACATTAGAGTTTTAAGCCTCCTTGTGTGCTAGCTGGCTCTGCTCCCTAATTTGACCTAAATCAAATCAGCTGGATAGTTCCTATGCCAGCATGGCCTTCATTGACCTTAACATTGTATGCAGGAAAACCTTTATTGTTGAAGTTATTTATGAAAAAGATAAGGAAAGGGGAAGGGAAGAGAAAAACACATTTATTAACTGACTACTATGTACTAGGCATAGTGACTTGATCCTCACAAAAACCACATCAGGTAGGTTCTAATAGTATCCCCATCTTGCAGTTGAGGAAACTGAAATAGGCAGAGATTCAGTAATATTCTAGTAACATACCAACTAAAAAGTGAGTGAGGCCAGATTTGAATTTAGGTTTTCTTGACTTTTGCTACAGCAATCTTACCCACATAGGGTAGAAAATGAAGTTTAGAGCAAAATGCAGTAATATTTTCAGAACCAATTATTCCAACTCATTCTACAAGTGATTCTCAATGTGTAGGAGATTAAAGGAGAATCTTATGCAGTACCATCAGCCTCCAAAACAGGCTATAGAATCAGTAGAAGAGTCTCAAGACAGATAGTAACTGTACTGGACTATCTGAAAATAGATGTTTACACATTTTTATTGATCCAGGTATTTTTAGTAGTTTTATTTCCAAAATGTTTAGCAATATAGTAATAGATGTACTTTAGTTTTAAGGATCATCCAAGGAAATAACTATTTTTTTCTTTTGTGCTATTAGTTTTCTGATTTAGCTAAGATATAGAGAATTCAAGAATTCAAGACCTAGTAGTAGTATTGCTTAGTCAAAGGGTATGCATTCTTTTATAGCCCTTTAGGCATAATTCTAAATTGCCCTCCAGAAAGGTTGAATCATTATACACTTTCAACCATAGTATATCAGTGTTTTAATTTTCCCACATCTCATCTAAAACTTGTCATTTTCCTTTTCTGTCATATTACCCAATAGGAGAAGCAAGTTGCTTTAATTTACATATCTCTCAACAATAGTGATTTAGAGCATTTTTACATGACTCTAGATAGCTTTGATTACTTTGTCTGAAAACTGCCTGTTCATATCCTTTGACCATTTATTTCTATAACCTTGAATCCTCTTCTATGTGTTTGAGAAATGAAGCCTTTATCAGAGAAACTTATTGTAATTTTTTTCATAGCAATGATTATCAGCTATGTATTTCTCTCCATCGTCTATTCCCTGTTTATTCTACTCTTCCGCTCCTTTTACCCTTTCCGTTCTCAAAAGTGTTTTGATTTTGATTTTTACTCCCCAAAACTTCTCTTCCTTCTATCAGCTCCCCCCTCTCTTTCTTCCCCTCTCCTTTCTTATGCTCTTCCCTTCCTACTTTACTGTATGGTAAGATAGATGTCTATACCCAAGTGAGAGTGTATATTATTCCCTTTTTGAATCAATTCCAGTGAAAGTAAGGTTCATGTGCTCCCTTTCCTGCCTCCCCCATTTCTCCTTCCATTGTAAAATCTCTTTCAGGACTCTTTTATATTAGACAATTTATCCCATTCTACATCTCCCTTTCTCAGTATATTCTTTTATCCCTTCCTTTAATTATTATTTTTTATATAATTATACCTCACACTTGTTTTCTGTTTATCCTTCTAACTGCCCTAATAATAAGAAAGAGTTTAGGATTTATAAATATCATTTTCCCAAGTAGGAATAGAAATACTTCAAGCTTATCAAATCCCTTATTATTTCTCTTTGTTGTTTACCTTTTTATGATTGTTTTTCTTTTATGATTTTTTAAGTGGTTAAATTTTCTATTCAGCTCTGATCTTTTCTTCAGAAATGCCTGAAAGTCCTCTATTTGATTGAATATCCATTTTTTCCCTACGAAGGATTCTACTCAGTTTGGCTAGGTAGATGATCTTTGCTTGTAATCCCAGCTCCTTTGCCCTCTTGAATATTATATTCCAACCCTTCCAATCCTCTAATGTAGAAGCTGCTAAATCTTATATTATTCTGACTATGGCTCCACCATGTTTGAAATGTTTCTTTGTGGGTGCTTACAGTATTTTCTCCTTGATCTAGGAGATATGGAATTTGGTTATACTATTCCTAGGGGTTTTCATTTTGGGATCTCATTCAAGATGTGATTGGTGGATTGCTTCAATTTCTATTTTACTCTCTAGTTCTAAAATATCAGGGCAGTTTTTTTTATAATTTCTTGAAAGATGATGTCTAGGCTCTTTATAAAATCATAACTTTCATGTAGTTAAATAATTCTTAAATTATGTCTCCTGGATCTCTTTTCCACATCAGTTGTTCTTTATTCCAATGAGATATTTTGCATATTCTTCATTTTTTCATACTTTTGCTTTTATTTGATTGTTTCTTGATGTCTCATAAAGTCATTAGCTCCTACTTGCCCAATTCTAATTTTTAAGAAATTATTTCCTTCAGTGAACTGTTTTTAACTCCTTTTCCATTTGGCTAGTTCTACTTTTTAAGGAGTTCTATTCAGTGAATTTTTGTATATCTTTTTCCATTTGTCCAATTCTTCTTTTCCAGACGTTCTTCTCTTCATTCAATTTTTGTGCCTCTTTTACCATTTGGCCTATTCTTTTTTTTAAGTTTTTTTTTTATTCAGTATTTGTTGTACCTCCTTTACCAAGTTCTTGAATCTTTTATCATGATTTTCTTGCATCATTGTCATTTTTCTTCCCATTTTTTCCTCTACCTCTCTTACTTGATTTTTAAAATACTTTGTGAGGTCTTCTATGGCCTACGACCAATTCTTATTTTTCTTTGAGACTTTGGATGCAGGATCTTTGACTTTGTTGTCTTCTCCTGAGTGGTCTGGAAACTGCCACTGCTGCCACTGATTCAATTACACTAAGGTCCAGGCTGTGCTAGTGTGGCCTGCACTTGACTGCACTCCTCTTTCACACTGGTGCAACAGACCTTTCTTGTCTACCTAATATGTCATCTTTGGCTGGGAAATTATTTTCCTTTGTCGTGTGTGTGTGTGTGTGTGTGTGTGTGTGTGTGTGTGTGTGTGTATTCTGCTACTCTAGAATCATTATGTAAAAGTATTCAGAGAAGTTTTGGGGGAGAACTCAGACAAATCCCTGCCTTTATTCCACCATCTTGGCTCTGCCTGTCCTATTTTTTAAGGTGTTGTTTTTCTCAGTGTTTTTTGTGGCTCCTTTACCAAGCTGTTTACTTTCTTGCATCAGTTAAATTTCTTTTTTTCCATTTTTCTTTGTCTCTATTATTAGAGTTTTAAAACCTTTGTGGAACTCTTCTAGTGCTTCAGACCAATTCATTTTTTCTTTGAAGCTTTGCATGTAGCTGCTTTGATCTCATTGACTTCTGAATTGGTGTTTTGATCTTGTCATCATTGTAACTTTCTATGGTCAAATTCTTTTTATTGCTGTTTGGTAATTTTCCAACCCATTTCTTGGCTTTTAACTTTATGTCAAAGTTGAGCTCTGCTCCCAGAGTGGAAGAGGCACTGTGCTAATTTTTAGGTTTTTCATGTTGCTACTTTCACAGCTAGTTCTTGTGGTTCTTTAAGTTTTAGTTCTTTCAATATGGTATAATCTAAGGAGAGGTATGGTCAGTGCTCTCCTGGACTGTGCTCTGATTGTTGAGTGACCACAAACACTCTTTTCTGCTGTGCCCAGGGCCCCTGCTCTTGCCAGTACTCTTGCTCACCCTGTCACCCTGTGACCATGATCCAGAATCAAGTACGGGCAATGCAACAGAATCCTGCATCCAGTGCCAGCACAGGGTCTCAAGTGATTTCCTTCTCACCAGTTTTCTGACCATCTTATCATTTGTGGGTTGAGAGTTCTAAAAGTCACCACCTTGATGGTTTAGTCCTCCCTGCCCCCAGGCCTGTTGCTGGTTTGTTAGGATTCAGTCTATGCTGTCACAATCTGTGCTGGATTGTGCTGTATTCTTACCCCAGTGAGACAGCCCTTTCTTGCTGATCTTCTAAGTTGTCTTGGGCTAGAAAATTGTTTCACTTCATTCTTGTTGGTCCTGCTGCTCCAGAATTCATTTTGAAATATTATTTTAAAGTTGTTTGGAGGAGAATTCAGGAGAGCTCAGGAGAGTCCTTCCTTTATTCCATCATCTTGTTTCTGCCCCTCAAGGTTAGGAATATATAACAAGGAAATATTCAACTGAGGTCATTCATCAAAAGATTCTTTTTCTCCCCTCTACCACCTTCTCCCATCTCACATAAAGAACTGGCCTTTCACATTATCAAAGTAAACCCTCCTACATATATGAGTAATTCCCTTTCATTCTGACTTTTCCAGAGAATTGCCTCCACTATCCTACTCATTCTTTCACTTATTTTCAGTCTCTATCTACCAGTTCTTCCCTACTACCTATAAACGTGCTCATGTCTCTCCCATTCACAGAAAATCATCACCTGATCCATCCATTCTCACTAACTTTCATCCTATTATTTCCACCTTTTCCTGGCTGAACTCCTTGACAAGGATGCATACAATCAGTGCCCCTACTGCCTTTCCTCTTCCTCTCTTAATTCTGGATGGTCTGTATTCCAACCTCATTCAACTGAATCTGCTTTCTTCAGTTACCAGTGACATAACTGCCAGGTCTAATGGATCTTTTTAAAGATAATACTTCTTGAACTCTCTGCAATTTTTGGTACTGTCAATCATTCTCTTATTGATATTCTCTAGTCTTAAGTTTTTGGTGACACAACTCTCCTGGTTCTCCTACCTTATATAATCATTTCTTTCTCAGTCACCTTTGCTGGATCTTCATCCAAATCATGTCTGCCAATTCTGGATGTCTTGAAACTTCTTCTTTTCTCTTTATATGCTTATTCACTTGGTGACATGATCATCTCTCATGAATTCAATTATCATATCTCTCCTGATAATTCTCATATCTACTTATCCCACTCTAATCTTTAATCTAAACTTCAGATACACATCTCTAACTGTCTGTTAGACATATTGGACTTATGTCCTGAAACATCTTAAACTAAATATGACAAATGCAGGACTCATTATCTTCACCTTAACAATCCCTCCCCTCTTCCTAAATTGTTCATTACTGTGGAGAGCACCATCATCCTTCCAGTCACCTAGGCTCAAAATATTGGTGCCACTTTGGACTCTTCACTCTCACCTCACATATTCAATCAATGGCCAAGTCTTGTTGATTTAACCTTCATGACATCTCTCAGAAATTCCACCTTCTCTCCTTCTGCACTACCAATCCCTGAAGTAGACCCTTGTCACCTCAAATATGGACTATTATAATAGCCTTCTTCTTTGTTTCCCTGCCTCAAGTCTCTCCCCCTACTTCATCTTTCACTCAGCTATCAAATGTCACTAATACAATTCACTTTCCTAAAGATTATTCAGTCTGATACCCTACTCAATAAGCTATAGGTCACTATAAACTTCAGGATCAAATATTAAAATCTGTATTTGGCTTTTGAAGCCCTTTATAACCTAGCCCCTTCCTACATTTCTATCTTACGTCCCTACATGTAAGCTATGATCTAGTGACACTGGGTTCCTCGTTGTTACTAACACAACACACTCCTTCAGGGCATTTTCACTAGCTGTCTCTCATGCCTGAAAATCTGTCCCTCATCACCTGTCAAGTCTCATCTAAATTCCCATCTTCAAAAAGAAGCTGGTCCCAGTCTTTTTTAATGATGATATGAGAGACACAGCACTACCACTAAGAAGGACTGGGAAAGGCTTCTTACTAAAGATAGATATAGGTATGTGTATGTGTGTATGCACATATGTATATACACACATATTCATGTGTATGAGTATATGTATACCCATATATGTATATATATATATATATATATATATATATACACAAAAATATGCTTATCTACATATTTATTATATCTTGCTGGTACATAATTGTTTACATGTTCTCTTCCCCACTGACTATGAGTTCCTTGAGGTTGTTATTGTGGCTGCTGCTGCTGTTTAGTCATTTCAGTTGGGTTTGACTCTCCATGACCCCATTTGGGGTTTTCTGTGGTTTGCCATTCTTTGAGAGTAGGAACTCTCTGCTTTTTCTCTCTTTCTTTACCTTCTACTCCTCCTGCTCCTTATCTTCCTCCTCCTCCTCCTTCTTCTTTGTCTTTACCTTTTTCATCTTCACCTTTTTTTTCCTCTTCTCCTTTTCCTCCTCCTCCTTCTCCTCTTCTCCCTCCCCTCCCCTCCTTCTCCAGTGCTTGACACAGTGCCTGACAAAGAATAATAATTATTGCTTAATAAATATTTGTTAACTTGAAAACATCTTTGATTTAATCTAGGGGGAGGGTAGGAAATGCATATTTTGAGAACCTTTAGATAAGAGTAAAAAGGGAAAGAAACAGAACTGATTGGCCTAAGGAATTATACTACTGACTAAATGAAATAAAAGGATAATGAGTTTTAGACATAGATTATGGAATTAGTATTCAGGCAAAAATGAAGAACCAGGGAGATCTAGTTGTGGAGTACTGACTATAAGAAGATGGTAAAATGGTACTATGCCTAGGGCTAGATTATTAATCATCGTGGCCCACAATCTTCAAACAGTATGTACCAACAGAGTGAACTACAAAAGAATCAAAAAAGGAAAGAGAACAGAATCTGAAAGCTGAGCTTGATTTTGCTTCCTGAGAGAACTCTAGAATTAAAGAGATAATTGCTTAAGCATCTAGAAAAAAAGAAATAAATACAAAGAAACAGTATAGAGAAACCAAGAACAGATCATTAAAAATCTTTGGTTTCTGGAGTCACTTAGCTCAACTCATGTGGACTTGGATCCTATCGAGAGTTCAAAGTTTGAGGGCTTTGTTGTTCTGGAGAAAACATTGACTGACTTTGTCCACATACAAAAAGCAAAGGAGACTAACAAATTCTCAAAAAAATTCCATTTTATTCAAATTAGATGAATGGCCCATTTGCTTTCTTTCGCAGAATTTGTTAATAGAAATGAGTTCACTTTGGAATACAATAACTATACTAACTTTATTTCCTTTTGGGCCAGGGTTACTTGATCAGTTGATGAAAACACTGCTATTAATGCAGGCTGTCTAGATTTTACTAAAGTTTTGTCAAAGTATCTCATACTAACCAGATGGTAAAGGTAGCAATATGTGATCTAGACAATAATTCAACTATATGGATTCAGTATTGTTTGCATTACCTGATTGTGAGAGAAGTAGTTAATGATTCACAGCCAATTTGGCTAGTAGTCTCTGCTTGTCGACTAGGAATCTGTACTTCTCCCCATGTTAACTTTTTTTTTTTTTTATAAATTACTTGGAGAAAGGGATTGATGGTATGATCATCAAACTTTTAGATGAGACAAAGCTTGAAGGAAAGAGACAAATTTAGGTTGGCTATCAGGAAAATTTTACTAACAATTGGAAATTGTTGCAAAAGTTGAGTGCTCTGCCTTGAGAGGTGATGTGTTTGCCTTCCTGTGAATATTAAACAGGGGAAACTAATTGTATACCTCTGAGTTCCTCCTTATTTCAATTCAGAAGAGATTATCTTGGGTAACAGGGTCACTTAGGATGTGAGTTATAATCATGATAGTGAGGTTGCATGGCCTCAAAATCAGGAAGATCTGAGTTCAAGTGCTGCTCCTGATAAATACTGGCTATGTGATCTTGGGAAATTCACTACCCTTCACTGAAATCACTGGTGTAGTCCCTATCTTATTCCCATCTTGATATAAAGCTTGTACAGACACACACACACACACACACACACACACACACATGCATGCACGCACACGCACCCACAAGCACATACACACCACCACCACCACCACCCCATAAAGCTGTCTCTATAATTTAACTATACAAGAGCATGAGGGATTTATGTTTGACCCTATAATGAACCTTCAGGTGTGTGATGACTTGAGATTCTTTGCCACTTTAAATCTCAGTCGTTTGTTACAGGTGTTCATTAGGAATATATCCAAAAGCAATAGAATCAAAAGAACTTCAGCAAACTAATCAATGTGACTAAAACAGGGCACTGTTTCATGCTCCTAGTCTTCGCCAGTCAAAGGAGGCATTTCTAACATGTTGCTTTTATAACTAAGTGGAGAAAATCAAGGCACATCTTTCAGACTAAAATTATTCCCTGGTGAACTCATTTCCATTAGCAAATTCTCCGAAAGAAAGCAAATGCTCCATTGAGCTAATTTGAATAAAACTAAAATTTCTTGAGAATCTGTTTTCTTTTCTTTTCTATATAGACAATGTCAATGTTTTTTTCCTAAACAACAAAGCCAACAAACCTTGAACTCTTGATAGGGCATACGTCCGCGTGAGTTGAGCTAAGTGACTCCATGAAGCAAAGATTTTCAATGTACTATTTTAGTTTCCCTGATTTGAAGCCTGAAATAAATTGCATATTCATCAACAATAATCCTTGTGTCAAACCCAAGTAAAATTTTTGACCTAAGGAGTTGTAGAGATGCTTATTAACATATGACACAAGAAGGCATTTATTTTAGAACTTATTGATGAGGGATGCAAGGACAGAAAAGGAAGTTTCCACTGGAAGGCAACAATATATTTTCAGCACCATAATTATTGTGATTTACACTGCTGTGAAGCTTTTTAATCCAGGGGAAACTCATCAGTAGAATATGACTCAATTTGGTCTGAAAGTCCTTGAAAAGGGGAGAGATATTTGCAGATGGTTGATCATCTGCTTTTCATAATTACAGTATACGTTCACAACTAATAAACCTAAAAATATATGAAGACAAATACATTGATACCAATATAGCCAATCTTCTGAATAAGCAATAACTAATGAACATCTGGCAACTGCTGCAAACTCATAATTGAGTAGTTTTCAATTAAGTCAATAAAGCAATTACTCTTTGTTCCTAATAGAAATAGCCCAACACAACCTGTATTGTTAAGAATCACTAGGTACATCAGAACCTCTTTTTCTGCCTCAGTTCTCTTATCTGTAAAAATTGTCCCAGGGTGTTTTGGAAATTAGTTGAGATAATATTTGTAAAGCATTTTGCTTTAACCTTAAAGCTTTCTATAAATGCTAGCAGCCATTACTGTTATTATTATTTATCAGTACTGTAATTTAAACAAAGAATGAGGTATTCTTCAATCAGGGAATCAATCTAGACTCTCTGGATAAATTTAAGAGGCCTGTGAAATTGATAGCTTTTAAACATTTTTAATTACTATATTTCAATATAATTGATTTCCCTTGTATTCCTTTATTTTACTCATTTAAAAACATTTTTCTGAGAAGTCCTCTATATGTTTTACCAAAGGGTTCGCAAAAAAAGGTTAAGAACCCCTACCTTACATAGAATAACTTGGGCATACCCTGACCTAGAGAAACTCTGAAGCAGGAACACAAAACGTGTCTTGATGGTTTTTTAAGGAGATCTACAAGGGGAAAAAATACTGCCATTTTAGGGTTGTGTCCTGATTTTTCTTTGGCTGTATCACAAAACCATAGAATGCTATAGTCGGAAGGAAACTCCAAGATAAATCACCCTTCCACCTGCTCTCTCCCACACATGTTGCAGATAAAGAAAACAAGGTCAAGAGAGAACTGATTTCCCCAAGATCACAGAACTAATTAATGATTGTACTAATTAATGTAAGTAATTAATGATGTGCAAATATAACTGTATTTGTAGGTTACTTTTCTGTCTGATAAAGTCTAACACAGACTATATATGACCTTTTCCACCTCAATATTTTAAATGCCTTATTTAGTTCCTGTAATTACAGTAATTTTTCCTGTCAAGGCTCATCTTCCTTATAAGTCTTAAACCTAAGTTTTAGGAAACTGGAACAGAGAACTTTAGCTATTCATGTTCATCCAGTGCATTCACAAGGATAACTACATATCACTTGTCATTATTATTCACAGATATATTCATAGATATAAATCTGAAGATTTTAGTAGATACTTTTGCCTTTTTGCATCTTGTGGAAGTAAGAGGAATGGTAACATACAACCAAAGTATCTCAGTGGTTGGTTAGTTGTTGTCCTTCATTCTTGAAGAGGACCAAAATGACATCATGGTGATAAAGTGAAGTTTCAATGTGTACAACTGTGGCTGACCAAGACGAGCTCAGAATGCTCTATCACAGACTGGGCACAGATAGTTCTTGTGAACATTTGGAGTGGTTACTCCAAATTTGTGCATCCTATGTCTCAATTCTACTTTTCATAGAGCACAGCACCTTTTCTGATGTGGGCATGCCATGTTGAGCAGTCCTGTGCCAGTGTCTCCCATGTTGCATAGTCAAATCCAAAGTTCTTGAGAGAGATCTTGAGAGTGCCCTTGTATCACTTCTTCTGACCATCATGTCAGACCTGCTCCATGCGAGTTCTCCATAAAATAGTCTTTTTGGCAAGCACACATTTTGCATTAGAACAATGTGGCCAGCCTATCACACTTGCACTCTTTGAAGCATAGTCTGAATGCTTGTCAGCTCAGTTTGAGCAAGGACTTCAGTGTCTGGTACCTTATCCTGACAGGTGATCCTCAGAATCTTCCTAAGACAGTTCAAATGGAAGCAATTCAGTTTCCAGCATGGCACTGGTAGACTGTCCATGAAATGTATCTCAATACAAGATCACTGAAAGCATAAAACAACTGTCATTTTACTTTTCCCTTCCTTCCTTCCTTCCTTCCTTCCTTCCTTCCTTCCTTCCTTCCTTCCTTCCTTCCTTCCCTCCCTACCTCCCTCCCTCCTTCCTTCCCTCCTTCCTTCCTTTCCTCTCTCTTTTCCTTCCTTTCTCACTCTTGCTTGGGAAGACATGTAAACCAGAGCACATCTTATCAAACCTCATGGGCTAAATGATTCCATCATTAAAATGTCCCACAAACATTTCTTGTGTGCCTGCTAGATTCAAGACACTATGCTAGTAGATTGCTGTATTTGAAGAATATAATAATGATAACTATGAAAATTATATCCACTACTTACAGTTACAAATAGCCCTTAAGCTAGAATTTAAAATTTATTTAAAATAAATCTTAAAATTTATTTTAAGATAATATTGACCGTGTAATGGTATAGTGTATTGTTGTAAAAACTGAACACTAATTAAAAAAAAAGAAATGCTTCATGTAGCCAATTTCTTTATTTAGCTAATTCTAGGAAATTCTCAGTAATTGAAGCCATAGGGTTTTCATAATGACTATCTTCAAAGACTCTTTTTTTTTTAATACTGGACAGTCAAGGATCGTTAGGAATAGGGATAAAAGTGATTTTTGTTTCAAAGGAAGAGATTGATGAATAAACCTTCCTTCTAAGCCATAACTAGAAAGGGCCCTTTCCAAATTTGTCTCTCCTCTCTCTCTCTCTCTCTCTCTCTCTCTCTCTCTCTCTCTCTCTCTCTCTCTCTCTCTCTCTCTCTCTCTCTCTCCTTTGCCTTCTCCCTCTCCCCCTTCCCTTTCTTTCTTTGTCCCCCTTCTACCTTCTACCTATGCTTCAACGTGGTCTATAGGCAACCACCCTCCACTTAGATCCAGGAGAACCAGTTGCTAATTCCTGCCTTTCCACTGCCTTTCTCTATGACTTTGTTCAATCACTTAACCTTTTAAAGACTTAACTTACTCATCTTCATGGTCTACTAGACTTGAAGCTCCATGAAGGAAAAGGTATAATATCTTATTTAAGCTTTGTATCATTCCTTTGCACAGTGCCTAGTTGAGTGTAGTACTTGAAGTAAACCTTTTAAAAAATCAGTTTGTCTTACTTTGGATGATGATTACTTAATAATAAATTTGTTCTTATTGTATTACCTGATTCTTACCAAGATAACAACATTTTAGAGATAAAATCATCGAGATGTGGAAAAGCAATTGTAGATTTCCTTGTTATTTTATATTCTTTGTGATTGATTGTTGTCC
The DNA here is from genome assembly GCF_028372415.1 of Notamacropus eugenii. Classification (NCBI taxonomy): domain Eukaryota; kingdom Metazoa; phylum Chordata; class Mammalia; order Diprotodontia; family Macropodidae; genus Notamacropus; species Notamacropus eugenii. Next base: position 212,704,588 of record NC_092876.1, read on the forward strand.
TTCATTCTTGAAGACACTAAAATGGCATCACTATGTTAGAGTCAAATTACGGTGTGTACAGCTGTGGCTGATCAGACTCATGATCTCAGAATGTTCTGCTGTAGGTCGCCCACGAATAGTCCATGTGAATATTTGGGGCGGATTCTCTAAATCTGCACCTCTTGTGTTTCTTTTGAGCTACTTCAATTCTGGTTTGCTCATAGAGCACAGCACCTTTTCTAATGAGGGTCTACCAAGCTGGGCAATCTTGTATCTGTATATCTTATGTCATGGAAACAATTCCAAAGGTCTTGAGAGATCTTGAGAGTGCCCTTTTATCACCTGTTCTCACCTGTGTGAGTTCTCTATAAAATAGTCTTTCAGGTAAGCATACATTTGGTGTTCAAACATGGTCAGCCTATCAGAGTTGCACCCTCTAAAGTACAGTTTGAATGCTTGACAGTTTAATTTGAGAAAGGACCTCAGAATCCTTCCTTCCTTCCTTCCTTCATTTCCTCCCTCTTTTCCATCCTCCCTTCCATCCACTGGCTAAATGATTCCATCATTAAAATATCCCACAAACGTTTCTTGAATGCCTACTAGATTCAAGACACAGCTTTGTTTCATTCCTTGATGACTGAGAAAGTATAAGAATGTCATTCATTATCCAGAACCCATGTAAGCATGCCCAGTTCTCTGGGCAACAAAATCTGATATATTCTTCAAAATCCCTCATGACTGACAGTATCAAAGGCCTTGATCAGATCTATAAATGTTGTATACAGACCTCTGTTCTGCTCTTGGCATTTCTCCTGGAGTTTTCAGGCAGCAAACATGACATCAACTGTTCCTCAGCCCTTTCTGAAGCCACACTTACTCTCAGGTAGATGATCATCTTCCAGGTGGACAATTAGCCTATGAAGGAGGACTCTGTCAAGAATCTTGCCAAAAATGACTAAGAGACAGACCCCTCTGTGATTTTCATAAGACAATCTTTTCCCTTTACCTTTATAGAGATGGGCAATGGAGACATCCTTGAATCCCTAGGGGACAACCTTCTCTTGTCATATAACCTGGAAAATTTCCGGCTTTTGTATGAGCAGTGGATCATCTCAAGACACCTTGTAAGTCTCAGCTGGAATAGAATCAGCATCAAGTGCTTTTCCATATGAAAGGAACCCAATGGAACTCAAAACCTCTTCTTCAATTGAAACTTCAGCTAAGGAGGGATTGACTGCAATCTGAGATAAACTGTCAATGGCTTCAGCATTGACTGATGATGGTCTGTTGAGAACACTATGGAAATATTCAGCCCATCTCTCCAGGATCATGTCCTCATAACTAATCAGTGTGACTTCATCAGCACTGAGTGATTGAGATTCACCACATGCATTTGACCCATAAATAGCCTTCAGAGCATCATAAAAGCACTGGATTGGATTGTTACTATCAGCGTAATTTCATCGCCTTCTCATTGAGTCAAGAAGTCTGCATCTCTCTCTGCTTTACTTGTACTTTACTTTTGATGCCCTCTTAGATTTAGATAAATTATCCTGCTGGTAAATTCTGTGACATTCTCATTTTTCATTTAGCAGCTTCTGAATTTTCCCATCATTTTCATTAAACCAGTCTTGATGTTCACAAGTGTTTTGACCCAGAAGAGCAAATGCAGTGCTGTACACAAAATCTCTGAAAGCTGACCATTCTTTTTCTGATCCACAGTTGTCAACCATGTATTGACTCAACTTTTCCTCCAAGTTACCAACAAACTGCTCCTTATCAGAGAAGTGCTCTAATCTGCTGGCACTGATTCTTCTGGTAGTCATTTTGCCTTGGGGCTGCCACTTTTGTTGAATGTGAATATTTAGTTTGGAGAGAATGAGTCTATGATCAGTTCAGCACTCCGTACCACACATTGCCTTTGTAGCTCTCACATTCTGTCCCTTTTTCTTATAATCATATAGTCTATTAAATGCCAGTGTTTGATCTGAGGGTACATCCATGAAGTTTTATTGTGTTGAGGTAAACAGAAAATAGGGTTGGTGATGAGAAGATCATGAGACACACAAGTCTTCAGTAGTGAGGGACTATTGCTGTTGCTGTTTCCAACTCCATTCCTCTCTAGGCCTCCCTGCCAAGTCTGGTAGTCTGAGCCTACTCTAGCATTAAGGTCACCTAGAATTGTAAGTTTGTCCTCTTTTGACTCATTAACAATAAAGGTCTCCAGGTCTTCATAAAATTTTTCTTTGACTTCATCAGAGTTCATCTTGGTAGAAGCATAGGCACTGATGTTGATGGCATGGTATTTTCCTGCAAGTGGCAATCATATTGTCATGAGTCTGTCATTCACTCCTTTTGGGAACATATAAGCTTGCTGACTAGATTGCTTTTTATTGCCAAACTTACACCAACTTCATGGTGCTCCCCTTCACTGAAGCCATTACACATATATCCAGCCCTGATTTCAGCAAGCTGGACATTTGCCAACCTTGTTTTACTCATAGCTGCTATTTGGATGTGATACCTCATGTTCTCTCACAAGAGCAGTTTGTCTTTCAGGTCTACTGAATTTTGTGTTGTCTATAAGTGTGCATGCTTTCTATGTACCAGTGGTTAGTGGAACCATCTTTGAGGAAGATTTTGTATTTCTTTGTGTATGTTTTGACTACAGGATAGGATCCCCACCTTTTATGTTAATCAAGTCAGGGTTGGGTAAACAGACAATTTTTAAGACAATTTTTCTAGTCCTTTCCTCACACCAGGAGCATTGAGCAGTGTGATCTTTTAAAAGCTGCTCAGACATCCAGGGGACTGTTAAATCCCACTGTTGCTTCCAGTGAGAAGATGACCTTATGACCTGGGCCACCTGTGTGCAGGGTTATGGCTACATCTCCCAATGTATCTATACCTGCTGCTTCATCCTTTGCTTGTCACCACAGAAGACTGAGATAGGTAAAAATGATGAAATGATATGGGTAATGTATTTTGATTCATGTTTAAATTGGATGTGAGACAGAATTGCGCAAAGTTGTTGGCCTCACTCTGTCTTCCAGAGTCATCACAGTCCAGTGGCAGGACAATCAAGATAATTGGTGATGGTCTGAGGTGCAGTAGATGACCTTGGTGTCTGGCCAAGCTCTAAGCGCTCCACAGCACCTGCTTCTTCTGCCTTCATGGGAAACAAATTGTTCTCATCCACCCATTTCACCAGCAGGAGTCTGCACATGCTTGGGGTAGACATCCCCCCAACTCACCAATGGGTTTGAGAGACCTCAGTTACCCTCAACCTAGTTTAGCCTATTGTCAAAATGGTTTACCAGAGTGAGGCCAATGGGTATACTTCTTCTAGCTTCTTGGAGTCACAGCTGAGGGTTAGATGAATCAGGTGGACAGCAAAGGTGGAAAGCAGCCCTGAAAAAAACTTGACAGCCCTGACATCAGAGGTACTAGCCTTCCCTGAGCACACCTTTTACCCCATTTTTATACTTGGTCAAAGAAACAGGAGAAAACTTAATAGTTTTACAAAATTTAAAGTGTAAACACTTTGTGAGTCAACAAGAAACTGATCTAAAGTGTATGTTTGAGCCCTTAAATTGTTGTATATAAATACTTGTAGATACTTTTAAAATGTTTGTGGGGGGTGAACTAAAAGAGAATGTCATTTATGTATTTAATATACAATGATTCTGCGTCTTAGTAGCAAAAGAGATTGTTGTAAGTTCAAACCTTTTCCCCATTTATCACTATTTTGGAGGATGTCCAGCAGCATCTATATGGAAGGGAGATAGTGAGACCCTCTAGAAGTTCTAGGTTGTGGATAATGTTCTATATATGTAGGTGAATGGATGTATTTATGTTTGTGTGTGCATAACCAGGACTTACCTGAGTATTATACAATAAGAAAACAGGCAGTGAACTAGGGCCAGAATTGAATTGAGGAGGAGAGTGGGAAAGATGACACTTGAAAAATTTGTCTCCTTTTAATGGCACCAAACTTGTCCCTGAAATAAAGCTTTATCTCTTTTTAATACCAATATTCTTATAGTTATGCTGTATAGCTACAGAATGAGAAAATGCCATCATCTCTGAAAAATTGAAGTTGCAGTTCAGCCAAAAAGCTGTGCAGTAGTGCAAAAAAGAGTTATCAAAGAAATATACAACAGGAAAAAGGAAGCGTGCTTGTCAAATAACAAGAATTAGGCAGCCCATCAGATCTATTGGCATCCCTGAAATACCAAGACTCAAAGTTCATGGGATGGATCTTCAGAGAGAATTTACATGAAAACATGGAGGGATAGGCTTCGCCACTGTGAAGAATACTCATATTGTTAAAATCACAGATTCAAAAAACTTTCCAAGTACTTCCTGGGTTGGATTTTATTTTTAAATAAAGAACTAAGAAATGTTTATTTTCTATACCAGGGAGACAAAGTAGGTCCTTTCCCTCTTGCAACCCTATATTGACTAATAAAGTAAACATAACTTCTCAATCTTATAATTATTTCACAGGAAAAGGGTAACTTAGTATGAGACCAAGCACTTTTATTTGGAATCACTGAGTCTTGTAAGACTGTTAGAAACTACTGCAATTTCTGCCTAAGTAAAGTCTAAGGGTCTATAGCCAAAGCCAAAACAAGTGCTTCTTACATGAAAGAACATTCTTTTCCTACCCCCAAACCTTTCCCTCTATCTGCCATGGCTGGAATGAATTCATCTTTCAGTAGTGTCATATCTCCTGTTTCACAGTTGTTGCTGATTATGAGACTGTCAATCAGTTCAACACATCTCTGCAACAGAAAGCAGAATGCTGAAGCAACTCATTAGCTTGGCATCCCAGGTTAGTTTGAGCATCCTGGAACAGCTCTGCTGCAGTCACACCAACTTCAGGGCAAAGCAAATGATGCATCTCTAAGAATTTTACTTGGAAAAAGCAATTTACTAGATGTGGCCTAAACCAAAAAATAAAAAATGATCCTTTAAATGTGAAACATTTTAAAGATGAACTTTTATTACTTTGAATGGTGACTGCCTCATTCTGAATTACAGATACCAATTGTCCTATTGTATAACCACTGGTTCATTATGGTTAACCACAATATTGAGAAAGCAAGCATAGTAATGCTTGCCATTTTATTTTCTTTTTGTTTTAGTGACAGATACCCATTGTCAGGGTTGGCTCAAAGAGACTGGAGAAAAGGATGCTTGTAAATTTTAGAAAACTCAAATTATGGCTATGGTGAGTCAAGACAGGGAATCGATCTGCAGTGTATAATGGAATCCTTCATATTTCAAAATGATGACAGACATAGGTAGGGACCATATGGTGGTATACAGCTGTCCCTAAAATTAATTATTTAATTTGTGACTATGGGTTTTGTTTTTTTTTTTTTTTGAAAAAATCAATTGCTAGTCATCATTCTGTCTCTTCAAATCAGAATGACCCTGAAACTGTGTGGAAAAGAAAATACAGGCTATTTCTCATATGTCCCATTCCCTTTTCTTTGACTGGATCTGTACTTCCATTGGTGAAAGGAACTACTTATCAAGAAACTTTATCTACCCAAGCAGTGTTGGATCTGCTCTGTTTCTTATAGTCTTAGAGAGATGCCTGAAGTCATTGAGAGACTAGGTTATTTGACCATTCACACAGCCAAAATATTTTCTAAAGATGAGACTGGAACTCAGGTCTTCCTGAGTCCAAGGACATTTTCTGTCCACTCAATTAACTATCCTCTCACGCTCTAGTCAAAATCTATTTTTTGCATTTTAATTTTTGTGTATCCGTATCATTCTCCTCTTATATTGCAGAGTCCCTGAAGGCAGAGACTTTTATTTGTTGTTGTATCTCCCACAGAACAGTGCTTTGTCAAGAGTCTTCATTTAGGAAACATTTTTAGAACTAGAATTTGAGTCATACAGAGGTTTTTTTCTTTTTGTTTTTTGTTTTTTTTTTTTTTTTTACATTTAGTCATTTTATAGATAAGTAAATCAAGGCCAAGAGACTTTTGATGAGATCATAGAACTGGTAATAAAATAGCATTAACTAGATGAATTACTAGATGAGAAAGGTTATTCTCATAATAGTAAATTTATGAAAACCACCAAATATTTCAGAAATTAAAGGAACAAAGCTATAGTGATTGGATTACAGAAATCAGACTTAGTATTATGCAGTATGGATTCCTACCTAAGATTTCCTCATGTCATGCTACTTAGGCAGATACTTGTTCCCAAGGATGCCTTTGTCACTTCTGCTCTCTCTCCTAATCTTTTTGCCACATGAGAAGCCTCTCCTAGGCAACTATTGTGGCTGTTTGGGTGACTTGTCCCTGTTTGCCTCAAAAGACACATGACGCCGGTGCTTAAGAAAGCTGCCTGGGCTCTGATTGCTGCCCACCAAATGGCTATTTCTCCTGCTGTGTCTCAGCAGTCCACAACAGGATTCTTTGATTACAAAGCCCACACCTGAGATATGTCACACTGGAGAGGGAAGTGATTTCCCAGGGAAACCCATCTGACCTTTGCTCAGTGATGCATTGTTAACAATTTCTGTGCCACTCATGTGGACCTTTCTGGATGACAACTGATCTCCTCACAGTGTCCCTGATGTCCTCCTATTAAGCAGTTTCTCCTCAGTTTGTCTTCAAAGAAGTAAAACTGTGAAAAAAATGGACACTAGTGGCCCTGATTTGGACTGACCAGAAAATGTTTATTTAGTCTACCTTAGGCATATAGTAGACCTACAAAAAGTCTATGAAATAATAGTGACAGTGTTGGAATGAAAAAAAAAATTTATAAAGAAAAAGCAAAATTGGATTTGCTCCTGGCATTCCTTATTTTAGCACATATCCAAGTCCAGTGATATATCTGTAGAAAGATTTTTAGTTCCTATAATCGTGTCTATATTAACCATTAGGTGAACAGTATGACAAGACGATAAGCATTTATTAAGTGCTTACTATGTTCCAGGAACGTGCCAAGTACTAGCTGTACAAATACAAGCAAAAAGAAAAGACAGTCCTTGATACCCATATTCCTCTACCACAAGGACTTTACATTCTAATGGAAGACAACATGTAAGAGAGCTGCTGGTAGGGGGGGGGGGGGGAAATGTTAAGATAAAATCCATAGAAACAGGAGCACAGCTGGGAGAGAAATGAAGCTTGGCTGACCTAGGTCAGTATCCAAAATGTAACTTCCAAAAGGAATTCACTAACGGGAGGAGGTCAGAACTACACAAGAATATTCTAGGATGAGAATGCCCCAGTCACTAAGCAAAGTTTCCAGGGAAATAAGGCATCTGATTCATGATAGCAAATTTCATAGAGCCAGAAACACAACCTTGAAAGGAATGAAAGTACACTTTTTCAGCATTTATTTTGAATCACTATTGCAAAAACCTTCTACAATTTTCCCTCTTTCCAGTTTCTTTCATCTCTAGTCCAGAGTAAACACCACAATCCAATTCATACCTGTAAAACTCAGTTTTAATAAGAATCCACGCACCTGCATTCAAACATTTTTTCTCTTACTATCAAAAAGTACATTTTCTCTTTAAAACTTGTTTTATATGGAACAATTGATGATGAAAAAGTGGGGGTAGCATTTTTATATAAAGGAAGAGATTTATATTATTTGTCAAATTATGTAAAATATTGTCCCCATTATGGATGAACAAGTGATATGTAAGCAGGAAAACAAAAACAACTTGTTTTAATATATACCGCAAATACATATATATGCATATACATACTATATGCATGTACACGTAATATACATATGCATATATACACATATACAGATACATGCGCACACAATACGCACATATATGCACTCATATATGTATACACATGTGTGTGCATGTATGTATACACACACATAGCTTTCATAGTGGATTTTGGGGACTCCCCAAAGGGGATTGTTTTAAGGGAAAACAATGTGTGGTATAAATTTGATGACTCAGATCCTTTTGTTAATATGGAATAATGCCTTCTTTCTGTGGGAATAGTTGAATATTATAAGGAGGCAGAAAATAATCTTTGATTTATTAAACACAAAAGAAATTTCAGCATGAAGAAACATACTAGTGAGGGCACCAAAAGAGATAGACTGCATCATTAAAAACTTCAGAGGAGGCATGGTGGTTACCTCCTCTAATTTACATTTACTACATATTTTATGACCTAATAAAGCATAACTAAGTAAATAAGAAAACACATCAACCTGGTGAGACTGAGACATGTTTTTTAAAAAGAACTGTTGGTTTGATAGGAGAAATTTGGGGAGTTGTGACTTTTTCAGCAAAAAATAAGTCGCTGAGAGTCAGAAAGCTGTCACTGAACAAAAGAGGAGAGCAGGAGGCATCATGAAAACCAGCAGTAGAGGAAAAACCTTAGAAATATGAAGACATAATAGGGACACTGAAAAACTATGGCAGGTAGAGGTACTCAGAGCTGAGTGATTCCTGATTGGCCCAAGGGAGAACTGATATCACTGACCCTTTATCTAAATGTGAGCAAAGGTGGAGCTTCTAGTAAGGGCTTATTGGTCTCTTTTGCCACCTCTGCCTTGGGAAGGAAAAAAGAGGAATTTGTAACTTCTCTGGTATTCCAATGAGCTAACTTCAAATGTGTACCTTACCTATATTGCTGTGAGCTTCAATTTGATTAAACAGTGCAACATTCATGAGTGAACAACTTCCTGGGCTTGTCCATATAGTTTAGAGATTGCTAGTATGATGACTTTGGCCCTTGTCTGGCTTAAAGAGAACTATTTGTATTAAGAGCTAATACATTCTAAATGTAATTTTAAGTAAAATTGTCCATTGAAAAAGTTTATGAAAGTCATGCTCTGGTAGAGAGAAGAATAGAAAATACCCAACTTAAGATGGGTAAGGATAAATAGTTAAGCAGTAAAGACAGAAGCATTTTTGTGTAGTATAGATATTCCTAAATGGTTCAATAAAATTGAAGCCTACAGTTAGGTTACAAGAAGCATATGAGTTTTCTTTTCAACAAGTCAACATGTTTTTATTAAGAAACTATAATAATGGAACAAGATGGAAGAGTAGAAGAAGCTTTTAATCTGAACTCTCCCTATATTCTCCTCCAAATAATTTCAAAACAATGCTTCAAATTGAATTCTGGAGCAGTATGTAGCCAACAAAAAGTCAGGATGAGACATTTTTCCAGCCAAAGAAAACTTAGGAGATTAGAAAGAGAAGTCTGTGACATTGTATTGGAGTTGACCCAAAGCATATGCAGAAGCAACACCAGTGGTGGGCCTTGGAGATAGCTGTGACAATGGCAGCAGTAGTTTCAGGAGCTCTTAGTCCACAGATGGTAAAGGGATTAGAAAGCTATTTAAAAAGAAACTATGTGGGATTCTTGTGCTAGCCCTGGGTGCAGGACTAAAGGCTATTTGCCAGCTCCATTGCCCATATCCAGTTACAGGTTGTCTTCTAGGGAGGAATGGAGCACTGATGTGGCTGCAAGGGAGCAGGAACTCTTCCTGGGTAATGACTAGAGCACAGACCAGGAAAACAATGACCACATCTCTCTGTGGATCACACTGATGAGGTATGGGATCTGGATCTCCTAAAACAAAAGACCCTTAGTCCTTAAACTTTCCCAAAAATTTCAGGAGCCCAAGTTTCCCTGAGGCATCCAGCTCATCACAGTAAAATCCTTTCAACAGTCCTTTCATTGTGGCTACCTACCCAGTGCAATCCTTCTTTTGCTGTTACCTCTGGAACACCCCAGACTACTTTCCACTCCTAGTTCACATACAGATCTTCCCACAGTCTTTTCCCTGTAAAAGTATCAGTCTTGTCCTTATCAAATGCATAGATTCACTAGGAATCTTGCCCACCTCAACCCATGTCATAATAAACTTGCTACTTGGACTCAAAAAAGGCTTGAGTGGTCAAATTCTTTCAAGGCAGACCTGTGCCTTGTACCCTCACACTTTGGGGCTCCCAGCACCCAGACAAACCACTTTGGAAGCATTAAAAACTTACCACTTCCCAGAATTAGCTATGCAAACAGCAACATATATACACACAAAAGTCCTAGAGCTTAAGATAGTCCCACCCCACCCCACCCCACCCCTGGTAGATGAAGAGAGCCCAACTTTAACCTAATGTTAAAAGTGAAGAAAAAGGCTGAAAAAATGAGCAAAGAGCAACAAAAAGAAAACCAGCTGTAAATTCAGAGGAAGATAATGACATGAAAACAGATACAAGGAAAATCTCAAAGAAAAAAAATGAATCTGACACAAGCCCAACAAGAATTCCTAGAAAAGATAAAGAACAAAAAAAATTAATCAAATAAGAGTGGTATATTTTATTGATTCTGGAGCTAATAGGGAGCCACTTAGAGTTAGTTCACTGAATTTTGGTAATGGAGATGACACTATCAGAATCATGGTATAGGAAGGTCAGTTTGACAGGTGAATTCAGGATGGAGTGGGAAAAGACTAGAGGCAGAAAGACCAACCAGAAGGCTACTAAAGTAGCCTTTGAAGTGATAAGGTGGTGACAGTGTCAGATAATAGATGGTGTTCATCCTTCATTGCCTAAGAAGACTATGCCATCAGAGAAATAACGACATGACTTGCACTTGACTTTGTTTTGAGTGAGGGAGGGCTGTTCAGGTCACCAGCTTCACTTCTCCTCCAGAGCCATCTGAATCCAGTGACCAGATATTCATCAGGATGACTGGAGATGACCCAGGACAAGGCAATTGGGATTAAGTGACTTGTCCAAGGTTACACAGCTAGTGAGTGTCAAGTATCTGAGGTGAGATTTGAACTCAGGTCCCCCTGACTCCTGCACTGGTGCTCTATCCACTGCACCACCTAGCTGCCCCACCAGAGAATAGGAGACATATACAAAAAGACTTATCATAATATGCTGGACAAGATTTAACAACTAATTGGATACTGAGGGTGTATCCATTTCAGAGGCCTATAAGTAAGTGTTTGCTTTTTGCCACAGTCATTGAGTGAACTGGTAGAAAAGTATGGTCTAGGTTTATATTTGTATTACAGTGATTTTTATTATTTACATATTTTCTCTATTTTTAGTATCTATGATAGCTTTTCTTTTACTTTATTAACTACATAGTTATGTTTAAGATACAATTTTGAACAGCTGAGTACATAGATAGAAAACGTATTGCATGGAAGCTGAAGGTCTAGAGCATATTTCCTTCCCTTGGGAAACCCCCTAGGGCTCTTATAGAGAGTTAGAATATAATACTCTGGTTATGATCTATAGCTGGGAACACAGACTTGCTTTTGTAAAAGCAGGTTGGAGGATAAAGGCAAACCCAGAGAAAATTTGAGTGTTTCATAAGTCTAGGTGAGAGTTGTGAGCATCAAATTCTATATATTAAGTCTAGACCCCATCTACAACACATGTATGGTGCTACATTTTGAAGACCTTAGAACAGTGTCTCTACACTAATTACATTAAGGAAGTACTAAATTGCTTTTGCACCTCATTTGTTATCAATAAAAGGAGGGGGAGATGGTTGGTTGTTGTCCATTCTCCAGGAGGACCAAAATGACATCACCATAATAAAGTGAAGTTTCAGTGTGTACGACTGTGGCTGATCAGACCAATACAAGTTCAGAATGCTCTACCACAGATTGGGCACAGATAGTTCTTGTGAACATTTGGGGTGGTTACTCCAAATCTGTGCATCCTATGTTTCCTTTGTGCTGTCTCAATTCTACTTTGCTTATAGAGCACAGCACTTTTTCTGACATGGGCATGCCATGCTGAGTGGTCCTGTACCAGTGTCTCTCATGTCCCAAAATCAAATCCAAAGTTCTTGAGACAGACCTTGAGAGCATCCTTGCATCACTTCTGACCCCCATGTGATCGCCTGCCCTATGTGAGTTCTCCATAAAACAGTCTTTTTCACAAGCATATACACATTTTGCATTAGAATAACGTGGCCACCCCATCGGAGTTGCGCTCTCTGAAGCATAGTTGAAGTGCTTGGCAGTTTAGTTTGAGGAAAGACCTCAGGGTCTGGTACCTTATCCTGCTAGGTGATCTTCAGAATCTTCCTAAGACAGTTCAAATGGAAGCAATTCAGTTTCCTGGCATGGCACTGGTAGACTGTCCATGTTTCGCCGGCATACAACAATGAGGCTAGCACAATGTCTCTGTAGACCTTCAGTATTGTAGTCAGTCTAATACCTCTTCTCTCTCAAACTTTTTTTGGAGTCTCCCAAGCATTGAGCTAGTTCTGGCAATGCATGTGTCAACCTTATTGTCAATGTGTGCATCCCTGGAAGGGCTGCCAAGGTAAGTGCACTTATTCACAGCATTCAAAACTTCTCCATTTATTGTAACTGATGGTTCCATGTTTGGATGATGTGGTGGTGGCTGATGGAGCACCTGTGTTTTCTTGGTGTTGATTATTAGGTCAAAATTAGCACAGGCAGCAGAGAATTAATCCATACTTTGTTGCACCTTCAGCTTCAGAGGCTGCATTGAGGGCACAATCATCTGCAAACAGAAAATCATGCACCAACACTCCCTCCACTTTGGTCTTGACTTCTAGCCTTTTCAAATTGAAAAACTTACCATCAATTCAGTAGTTGACCTTGTGGCAAAGTACCTGGTGCAGATTCTATTCCAGCTGGGAATTTATAAGGTAGGGGGAGACAATAAGGTACGCTTGAAAGTGTCATAGGATCTGAATTTGAATATCAGCTCAACTACTTATTGCCTTTGTTATCTGGGCAAACCCTTTAAACTCCTGGAGTTTCATTCCTCTCATTTGTAAAAGACAGAAGACTGGACTGGGGGACTGCAAATCTAGATCCCTATTATCTTATACCTTGATGACATCTTAGGTCCCTTCTATTTCTAAATCATATAATCGTGTAACTCACATTCTCCGTGTTTTTTCACTAACTAACGAGTAAAATCTAAACTTATTATTGCATCATCAAAACAACCCTGGAAGTTGGAATCTATTATTACATTCTCTTTACAGTTGAGGAAACTGAGACACAAAACAGTTAAGTGATTTGCCCAGGGTCACCCAGTTAGCAAATTTCTGAGGTTGAATTTGAATTCAGGTCTTTTCACTCAAAAGACAAAAATGGTAGGGACTTAAGAGAAGTAAAAGAGATTAAGACCAGGTGGCAAGGATACGCAAAATAACTATATAAGAAAAATATTAACATAACCAATAACCACAATGGTGTGGTAAGTAGTCTAGAGTCAGACATCCTGGAAAATGAAGTCAAGTGGGCCTTAGAAAGCATTGCTAACAATAAGTCTAGTGCAGGTGATGGAATTCCAGCTGAGCTAATTAAAATCCTAAAATACGATGCTGTTAAAGTGCTGCGCTCCAAATACCAACTAATTTGGAAAACTCAGCAGTGGCCACGGGATTGGAAAAGATCAGTTTATGTCCTCCTAAAGAAGGGCGATGCCAAAGAATGTTCAAATTACCAAACAATTGTGTTCATTTCAGCAAAGTTGTGTTTAAGATTATGTAAATTAGGCTTCAGGAATATGTTGTCTGCAAATTACAGAAGAGCACACCAGTTTTCAAAGAGGCAAAGGAGCTAGAGACCAAATTGCCAACCTTCACTGAATAATAGAAAAAGGAAGGGACTTCCAGGGGAAAAAAGATCTACTTCTGCTTCATTGACTACCCTAAAAGCTTTGACTATGTGGATCACAAGAAAATGTGGCAAGTCTTCAAAGAGATGGAAATACCAAACCATCTTCTTGTCTCCTGAGAGAGTTGTATGTGAGCTAAGAAGCAATAGTCAGAACTGAACGTGGAACAACTTACTGGTTTAAGATTGGGAAAGGAATATGACATGGCTTTATACTGTCACTTTATTTATTTAAATTATATGCAGAGTACATCATGTGAAATAACCAGCTGGATGAATCAAAAGTCTGAATTAATGTTGCCAAGAGAAATATTAACAATCTCAAATATGCAGATATGTGGTTGTTTGTGTATGATTTGTCCTTCATTCTCAGTGAGGTCCATGATATCAAGAAGATCATGCCATGATTTGCAAGTGAATTGGTTTTAAGTGGGGTAGGGCTGTGCAAAGTCATTAGCCTCACTTTCTCCTCAGAAGTCATCTGGGTCCAGGAACTAGATATAGATCAGAACAAATGGAGATAGCCCAGCTATGCAGCTGATACCACTGTGATGGCAGAAAGAGAAGAATTAAAAAGTCTCTTGATGAGAATAAAAGATAATATAAAAACTGACCTAGAAAACAAAAAGAACCTAAGATATCAGCAACTAGTCCCATCATTTCCTGGCACACAGAGTGAGAAGAAATGGAAGTGATGTCAGATTTTATATTCTTGAGCTGAAAGATCACTTCAGATGGCTCCTGCCGTCATGAAATTAAAAGATACTTGCTCCTTGGAAGGAAAGCTGTGGCAAATCTGGACAGCATGCTAAAAAGCAAAAACTTTACTTTGCCAACAAAGGTCCATATAGTCAAAGCTATGGTTTTTCCAGCAGCAATGTACGGTTCTGAGAGTTGGACTATAAGGAAGCTGAGCACTGCAAAATGGACATTTTCAAATTGTGGTGTTGGAGAAGACTTTTGAGAGTCCCTTGACAATAAGGAGGTCAACTCGGTCAATACTTAGAGAAATTAATTTAAGGTATTCACTGGAAGGTCAAATACTGAAACTTAAATACTTTGGTCACACAATGAGAAGATAGGACAAATTGGAAAATCCCTTGATATTGGGGGAAAAAAACCCAAGGCAAAAGAAAAAGAGGAGGGCAGATGATAAGATGTATGGATAGTGACATAGAAACAATGAACCTGAGCTTGAAGAGACTTCAGTATATAGTAGAGGATAGAAAGATATGGCATGCTATAGTCCATGGGGTCATGAAAAGTCAGACATGACTGAACAACTCAACAACGACCTCACTCAAATCCAATGTCCTACCACTTTGCCACCTAGCCATGTTTTCCTTGCTACCCAATCTATCAAACTCAGAACATAATTTGGGGACTGCATGATTTCCTAGGATGTAATTTATTTATGACTTGTAGGTAGGTACCATTGTCTACCTCTGGTAAATTCAGATAATGAATAATGAAAATATTTAGAAGGAATACTTCTAAGACAAAAGACTCCTATTCCACCAGAAAAGCTGCATAAAAAAATTCTTATTTTTGGAAGTGACATTCCTCTGCTTTACCCTTATTATAGAAGGATGTCACTAAAGATGTTATAGCTCTTAAACGCTCCTATAATTCCTTCTTTTATTTAAGGCAAATGATGAGGCATCAGTTTTTCTGTTGTAAGATAAGAATTGAAGTATCAGTGACATTTTTGTAGTAAAGTACATCTATATGACAATACTATTTAGCATGCATTACTATGTTTGGCAAGTCTAGTTTCAGAAGTCATAGTCTGTGCTGCAGAAAGAAAAACGAGAGAACTATTTACATGATGACCACAGTAAAACACTACTGAAAGATATTAGCACTGTGACGAAGGTAGTGAAAAATGATGGTGAATCAAGGATTGATGGTGAATCATGCCTGTTTCCTCTCCACAGGAAAACCCTAAATAGGTAATGAAAACATTGCCAACATATTGATTTGCTTTGTTTAAACTTTCTTTTTTTTTGTTATAAGTGACAGTTGGATGAATGAATGAAGGAATGAAGGAATGAAAAAGCATTTCTTAAGTACTTACTATGGTATAAAGTACTGTGGTAAGCCCAAAGAGACAAAAAACCGGAAATAATTCTGGCTGTCACATTCTGTCAGAGTATTCACAACGTAATGAAAGAGAAAACTTACAGCAGATTTCAGTGGAAATGAGATGTTAAGATTTTATGATCCTTAGGTTAAAGCAGCAAAGCAAATTTATCTTCTTTAATGTAATTTCCTTTTGTATGAACCACTTGAAAGTGTTCATATAACACTTTGATGGCAAGCTTTTTTTTTTTTTCTGGTCCTCAGTGGTGGCTGTGGAGGGGTTAGGGAATGCAACACATGCTTGTTGGTGGCAGCTGGTCATTAGTTGGAGAAGATAGTTGAGATTGTGGGCATAATTTGAGTGCCTTGTCACATGCTGCCTTCTTTCTTACCCTCAGAGTATCTTGCTGCTTCTATTAGTCTTGCTTATCTTCATCACTATCTGTTTTATTACTTACATAATTCAAAAGGAACAGAAATAATTATTTTCATATTTTTCTTTTTCTTTTTTTTCTTCTTTTTCTCCCCCTACTCATTTCTATGTTTCAAAATGTCACCTTTTGTTTATATAAATTGACATAATCTATGAGTTGAAAGGACCTTAAGAGTCTACTTGTTCAACCAGTCACTACCCTTTACAACATCTCCACTAAGTAATCAACAATTTTCTACTTTAATGCCAATAAGGAAAGAGAACTCACAACTTCCCAAAGCAGCTCACTCCACTTTTGGACAGATCTGATTTTTGGGACATTTTTTTCCCTTACTATCTCCCTTCAACATCTGCCTCTTGTCTTGAGCTCTGTCTGCTAGAACGAAGCAGAAAAAGTCTAATCCCTTTTCTACATATTAGCCTTTCAAATATTTGAAGATCTCCATGAAGTTCTCCCTAAACACTTTCTAGAGGTAAACAGCCTCAATTACTTTGGCCAATTCTTTTATGGCATTGTCTTCAGTTATCTCATCATCCTGGTTGCTCTCTCCTGGATGTTTGTCAGTGTCTTCCCTAAAATGTGGTTCCCATAATTGGACACAGTACAGATGTGACCTACCCAAAGCAGAATATAGTAGAATTATTATTCCTTTACTCTAGACATCATACCAATCTTAATGTGGCTTAAAATAATATTAGGTTTAGAGCTTCTAGACCTTAGGGCTTCTGACTCATTTTGAGCTTGAAGTCCTATAGTACCATTAGATCTTTTTTTACAGGAACTGTTATCTAGACAAAGCCCTTCCCCTTTGCTTACTATATTGAATTTTTTAACCACATATACATATATACCTATTAAATTTCATCTTATTCAACTAATCCAATTGTTAAGACTTGTTGAGATATATTTGGATATATTTCCTGTGAACCAGTATGTTACCAAGCACAGTATGTTACGCACAGTACCGAGGTCAGATGTCTGATAAACTTCATGAGAGATCACCTTCTTCACTGACATCAACCTATTTAAAAATTATATATATATGTATGAACATGATAATTCATTTAGTACCAAAGTTACCGAAATACACAAATACACCGAAATATTCTTACCAAGAACTCTACTTCTCAGTCACAAGGTTGCAATGAGTAGCTTTGACAAATACCAATGAAATCACTCCTCTAATCTACCAGTTCAGTTTCCTGGGGGGGAGGGACCAGAAGAATTCACATTATACTGACATGATTTGTTTTTAATGAAGCTATCCTAGCTTTTAATGATCACTTTTTCTCTTTATTAAGTGTTCACAAACCTTCCCTTTAATAGTGCATCCTAAAATGCTGCTTGGAATAGACATGAGATTTGATCCCTCCCCCTTTTTTAAAAATTTGCGATGATATTTGCAATTCTGCCATCAGGACCATTAGAACTGATTGTTCACTAATTACATCTGTCAGTTCTTTCAGTAACATATAAAGTACTTTGTATGGGCTGGGTCTTAGGAAGAAGAAGACAAAAAAGAAAAAGGGGACAAAGAAGAGACAAAAGAAGAAGAAAATGGAAAAAAAAGACAAAGGTGAAGACGAAAAAAGAAGATGAAAAAGAACAACAACTGCAACAAAAATCTACAAGAACTCTCAAAAGTCACAGCAGCAAAGCCATGTTGTACAGGAACAAATAACTGTCCATACTTCAGAACTCCTGAAGGCAACATTATACTACAGAAACCGAATGGATATTCACAATGACCATGCTAAATCATACAGAAAATGCAAAGCTTTTTTCTGTACATCTTGTTTAAGAAAACAAGGAAGCATGTGACATATTTAAGAAAGATTTGTATTGAAACAAGTATAATAATACAAGTTGTATAGTTATTAGTATATTCTTATTATTTAGAAAACTCAAACATGCAGCTGATTTTCCGGATTTCAAATGAAAGATTACTTTGGTGTTCTGAAGCAGCTGTGATCTCATCAAACAAGAAATCAACAAACACAGAATAAGCACCTATTATATGCCAGGTACTCAAGGGGATGGAAAGAGTACAATGGAATAGTCTGTGCCCCAAAAGGCTGCTATTCTATAAGATCACAGTATATTCTTTTAGCTAGTATAGATGGCAACTCCTCGAAGCCTTATTGTACTGCAGAATTTCTGTATTTTTCTCACATATTCTCTATAGAGAACATATTTAACATGCTGAAGGCTTTTTTCTGTTTTTTTTAAAGCTAAACCTTTTTAGTTGTTTTCACTGTACATTAATGACTTGTATATTTTATATGTTTATCTGTTTTATGTTTTTTTTCTTTGTTAATACTTATGCATTGGAACATAAACTCTTAGAGTCAAGTGGTTCATTTCAAAGTTATTTCTAACATACTTTCATATTCTAGAAGGAAATTCATGACTTATTTTTAATAATGTATGTTTCCAATTAAAGCTATAAATGTCTGTAACAATGGAGGCTGGATTAAAACAAAGTGTTTGGAAAGGTGCTTAGGATGAAAGAACTTCCTTGCAAATGGTATTGAGAACTAGGCTTTATATCATTCTTAAAGTGTTAATTGCTACAGAAAGCAACAATCTATTTAATTTGAGGCAAAGTAAAAGATGATAAATTTATATTTTATCCATTAGGAATTCATATTTGCAATATGTATATATATATATATATGTGTATATATATATATATATATAATTATTCTGCATTATTTGGTCTTGATGCCTACCTAGAGAGTCATACTTTTTCTAAAAATTTCTAAATAGCATTTGCAACGTAGGGAAAATATTTCAATCTTTTATATAGTTTTAAGCCATCATTGGATCAACAACAACTCTCATAATATAGAGATTCTGTCCATTCTGACTGGTGTTGTTCTTTTAGACTCTCAATAATGTCAAATAATCATAGCATAGAATCTTGGTGGAAAAAGGAAGAGCTGACATTCTTTCTGCGACAATTTCTGTTTATATTTGTAATTCTATGATGTCTAACAACAAATAGGTATGTTCATAATTTTCATAGGGAAATGCAATCAAGGTGCATTAACTCATGGAAATGGAAGGACTAACAATTTTATAGAGACATTCACATCTATCTAAAAGGCACTGGATTTTTTGTAGAATCAAGGCCCCAACCAATGGCTTCATCTTTTAAAATTAATTTAGCAAACTGACCAGACCTTCCTGAACAATTATCTATGTATAAGGGAAAAAAAATTTATTTTTCTCTTGGTCTAGACACATCCTGTCTGTGTGAATCAAGTCCTTTAGCCCTATATAACTAACACTCTAGACTCTAAGTTGCAAAGAAGGTATTGACCTACCCTGGTAGAGAATTTCATCATCTGAAAGTTCTCTGTACTAATGAAACCACAGGTTTTATCCGTATCTCTGTCTCAGATTTGTGTTTTCACTGCAACATATGGAATTCCCACTGGAGCTGTATAAGCCTACTCAAACTTTTAGTGTTACAGAGCTGCCTAAAAGCTTTCTAATCTCTTCTGTAGGGACACATAGCCAGAATTCAGAAGTTAGAACTTGAACCCAGGTCTTGATTTTGAAGTCAGTTCTCTTTTCACTGCTCCATGCTGCCTTTTCATCTTTTATCTATGAGAAATAAAATAACACTTCCTTTAAAAAAAAAAAAAAACTCTTCTTGATAAATACTACAGATGTAAAAGAGGTGTTAATTACTATATATTTAGCACCCTTTAATGTTACTATGAACAATTAAGAGCATACACCTCTTTCAGGAAATTCACTACCCATATAACTGTATATATTGGCCATATTGAAGATAAGATATGTTTTAATAGTGTAGATTAAATTACTTCTTATGACAGTGTTGTCTTTTAGCTGTATTAGCCTCTATCAATTGGTATGCAACCTTTCACAGCTCTGGAGCTGCTTTGTCACTCATCAGTATCGTAGAGAAGCATAAATAATCATTATGTGACATCTTGACATGAGTTTTGTATCTGACATTGACAGAATATGTGAGGACATTTCATCAGCAGCCAACTGCTGCCTTGAAGAATGCAAGGTAATAATCCTGTCCACTGGTTGTTAGAATTGGGTTTTTGACTTCTTATTTTCCCATCTATCTTTTTTTCATTTAGCTTTTCTGAGTGTTACATTCTTATTCTCTGGTTTATCATAAAGGGAGCTTCTTTCTGAAAGGTATTTCTGTCCACATACACAGCAAGCTAATTCATTATTTATTTGATACTTTTATAGAAGATTTTTTTCAATGCTTCTTTATATCTTTCATCTTCCTCAAAATAAAACAAAACCAAACAAGAAATCTAAAAAGTACATCTGCTTTAGGCTAGATCTTCAACACAAAGTTAATACCCAAACAGTTGCTATTAAAAGTACTTTTGGCCCATTTGGATTAGCAACAAAGGAAGAAATTCTTTCATCTTTGTCTACTGTGACATTCATTTGAATTGTGCTGAGAAAATAGGATTTATAATTACTTGATGAAGAGTTGCATGAGGAGAGGTTTAGGAAGGACAGGAAGAGTAGGGAATTATTTCACTATTTTAATTTTTTCTGGAGCCACAAGCAGCATGTGTTTGAGGGATAAAAAGAGAGAGCTACACATTTTCTATATAGTCATCATATTACATTTTACTTTCTTTAACCTGGGTGAATTTTTGAAAATATTTACTGTCTACTCATCAAAATTTGAATTGATATGAATAAAAACTTGGGTTATCATTACTGGTAATTGAAAGAAGGCAATATTTAAGGAATACATCTTTAGGTTAAATGTTTTTCATCATGTTCAGAAACAAAAATAGAACAAAACAACTTAGTTTCCAAGTCCTGAGAGTTGCATCATAAGGAGAGAACTTTGAAATCTCAAGCAATGGATATAATATATGTTTTTACTGTACTTCTGTAGAGGAAAAGTTATTGGGAGTTTTCCATGGATACAGAACTGGGGATAAGTTAATTTCTAAAATGCATATAAAATAACAGCTTAGGATCCAGTTGATATTCTAGGTAGGCTATTTTTAGAATAGATCATCTCATTCAATATCACAAGGCAAGATCATCTCATTCAAATGCCCAGAATTACCAACTCACCAAATACAGTCTTTTCACTCTGTTACCTCTGCCACAGGTACTTAGCTTTATGTCTACTACCAATACATATGAAATAGAAACCAGTGTGCACTTCTGGTTTTATTGCATTCAGACTTCTGAACTTTAAAAAAAAATATACATTTTTGTAAGTTATTATGCAGAAGTGCCTCAAAAAAGAGTGATTAAGAAGGAGTATTTTATATACACAAAACAGTTACAACATTACTAAGGAAAATCCTTAAATTGTTTATGGATTTTACAGTTCAATGGTCATAGTTCTCCTCACTTGAGTTCACTTATTTATGATTGTATGGGTTGTTGGAATAGTTTAAAATTCCCCCATGTCCCCGCTAACTAAGGCATCACAAAAACATCTTTCCCTGTGAGAGAGAATAGTTAGAAGTGGCAGGAATATAATTATCAAATATCTATGTCCACTTATGTACAATAATCTCATGGACACTGTACAATACATTAATATTCCAGACAATCTGTGATCTCATTGAGGTGCACATTCATTTAAGTTTTGCAAATTGCAAGCAAGTCATGCCTAAATGTCTCATGCAATTCTTCCTTGTGTCTTCTCATAAGACCACCATAGAGGGTCTGTGCTAAACACTGGGATCTCATAGGTTTTACTGTGTCATTTCTTTGTTCAAGAAGCTTCAATGTCATTCTAGGAGAAGATACAGACTCTCCTGCTGGACTTGTAAAGCCTTTTATGATCTGTTTCTAATCTATATTTCCAAATATTTTTATATTACTTTTTACTTTTATATTTTCTTACATATTATTATATATTATATACTTTTATATTACTTTCGTTCACACATTTTGATGTGCCAGTTGTCAGCATACAAGATATGTTATCTCCCATTTTTTTGTACCTTTTGTACCTTTGTACCTTTTTTGTACCTTTGAACAAGCCATCTTCAATCTCTCTCCCGCTTTCTCTTCTGCCCCTTGGAACCTTGAGCTTCTTTCAAGGCCCAAGTAACACATTTGAAAATGTTCTTTCTTGGCATCCTCAGCTGTTGGCATTCCTACCCTAGAAAGAATTACTTGGTGCCCAATTTGAATATGTTTCATATTTACTCATCTGTGTACATCTTGTTTGCTCCCCCTAGAATGTAATTTCCTTTAAGTTAGATGGTAGTTTCATTTTTCTCTCTGTATTTTTTACACCAAGTTCAGTGCTTGGCATGTGCTATAATTAAAAAAATACTTGTTGAATTAATTCCTTTAGTTTTCTTCATATAGCATGTATGCTAATGGAGCACAGACCCCACCTGCCATTGTCATGCCTTGATCTTTCTACATAGCTGACCCATGTTTTTATAATCATATCTTTTTTATGAAATCCTTTATGGTGCTATTGCTATTTAGTTGCATATTTGTAATGTGTTACAGACTGCTCATGCCCATTGTATGAGCAACTAGGTGACCTAGTGGATAGAATGCTGAGCCCCAAATCAGGCAAAACCATCTTTCTGAGAATCTGACTTTAGACACTTAAGTACTGTGTGACCTTGGGCAAGTCACATAACCGTTTGCCTCAGTTTTCTCATCTGTTAAGGAGCTGGAGAAGGAAATGACAAACTATTCCAGTATCTTTGCCAAGAAAATCCCAAATAGGGTCAACAAAGAATAAGACATGACTGAACAACAACAATATAGTCATCATGTAACTTTCCACTGCCTTTACATAGCTTTCATCTTCATCAATCTTTTGGAGTCTATCGTTTTTCATGAGCTGCAGTCATGGAAGGTCCAGGTATAATCACTGGAAGAAAATTGGTGTTAAGTTGGATGATTATTTCAAAGAAATGTTTGTTATTAAATAATTTGCAATTTCTTAAGATCAGTACAGCCTAATCTTCTGTTAAATTTTGAGCCTTAGCACATTGTCTATTTGTGGTGTCTGTCCAAGACATGCATGCCAATATATAATAAAAGTATGGTCAATATTCAGCCTTCCTACACCTTTTTTTTTGTGTGGAGAGTTAGGTACATCCCTTTGAGTGATTATGTGTCTCATTTCAGAGTTTCTGCAATGTTCTAGAATTTATTTAATCTGCACAGCATCATCTGTAAACAGAAACATTAGGAGAAAATGATCATCTATAATGAGGTCTTAAACTGAGGTCCATGAACTTAAAAAAATGTTCTAAGTATATTTCAATAACCATATTTATAATTGTAGTCCTTTATAACCTTAGGAATTTTACTGTATGCATTTAAAAACATTTTTTTCTGAGATAGGATCCTTAAGCTTTAGCAGACCAAAGGGATCCATGAGACAAGAAGGTTAAGAATCTCCATTCTCTAGAGAATTACTTTGTCACTCTGTGCTGGACCTCTTCCATGTTGAGGGTTAACATGTTTGGCTAAAAAGTCCTATGCAAAAGAAGTGGAAAAGTGATGGTGAAATATATACCAAATATGTAGGAGTTAAAAATCAAAATCTCTGGGGAACCTGTCAGTTAAATTGTCATAGTGTTCATTTGTACATTCATATTGTCTTGAGGTAAGGGAAGGAATACTGACATGAAAATAATGTTCATTAATTTATTGAAGATTTCCATATGCTATTTTATTCACTATTTATACTTAATATATAGTTATATTTTAATAATAGAGGTCCTTCCATAAGATGCAAATTTTGAAATACTGGAATTTTTTAATGTTTTCTGAAGAAAAGTTCCTGATCTTTAACTGAAATGGAATAGAGAAATCTTGAGACTCTTTGTTCAAACCAATTCAGTTAAGCATTTATTAAGTAAGTTTCATATGATAGACACTGTACTATTCTCTGGAGACAGACACAAAAATGAAAAAAAATCCTTGCCCTCAAAGAGTTTTTCATTCTAATGTTGTTCATTAATGAAGCCCTGACAACAAACCTGAGAAAACATTGTTCAGTATAAAAGTTACTTTTCTTTAACTAGAAGTTTAATTCTTGCCATACATTTATGCATTTTTAAAGGACTTACCATGTTTGGCTCTAAATCATAAAAACAAAAAATAAATGGATTATGAGTGGTGACATTTTTGCTTTTCCCTGAATCCTCTTGAAGAGGCCACAGTTTGGAGCTAAGATTAAAGATAGGATGGGATGAATTATTTGTTCTAGTAAGTCAATTTCTCATTTTCTAAATCTGAGCAGTCACATCCCAAACTGATTTTTTTTTTCTGCGGAGGAAATAACCTGTGTTCTTTTATGGGAGAGTAAAAATGGAAAACCATGCTGTTTCCCTACACTACATATAGGAAGTTCAGAAGGAGACCTCCTCCTAAGTGGTAAGGAACAGCCAGTGATATGGCCCAAGGAAAATGCCCTACATAAAGCAACAGAGAATTAATCCCCCATGCCTTTTTCTCCCTCACACCAAGCAGGAGTCAGTGTTAGAAATGGGAAGAAGGTGAGTAGGTATGGCGTGATGTAGGAGATAAGGCATATTTTCTTATCAGGATACCAAAAATGTGTGCTATAACTCACTATGGTCATCTAGTGAATGATGAAATAAGTGTACAGTAGAGGTTATACCATAAAATATTGAAATACTAAAGTAACTGTCACTTAAAAATTTTCCTATTTGGTAATTTTTTTAGAAGTATACTTCCCAAGAGCAAAGATTTTTGCATTAATATCTACTATGTCAGGTAATTAAATGAACATGTGATTGCATGTGTCTGGCAGCCTTATTTAGTATGATGTACAAATTCATAGTTCTTCAGTTTTGAAGATGCTGTTGATGATATTGCTGTCTATAAGCTTAGCAAAAAAGCACACTGCACACTCCTCTCCAGAATTTTGTAAGTAATCATTATTTGTGGCTTTGCTTTTGCACATTCTGGGGTAACCCTGGCCATGATTCAAGCTCTCCCTTCTATTCCCATCTCCCATTGTTGCACTCTAGGTAGTTTTCTAGAATTACACAGCTCTCTCTTCTGCACTACTGCTTTGACCCTTTTTTGCTTTCAATGCTCCACTTCAGCTCATCAGACAGCAGTTGCTTCAGTATCCAGTTGTCTGTCATACATTTTCTACCTGTCCTGGCCCATGGAACAGAAACAGCTGAAAGCAGTTGGACTTCAATCCTGGGAAGTCAGCTGTCCTTCAGGATGTCTCTATTGTGGATGCTGTCACTTTTCCATTACCTGATCTCTCAGGTGCTTCAGTGAAACCCTTCAAAAAGTTGGATAAGATGGCTAAAGCAGGTCAAAGGTTCATCCACATATTAAAGTATGACATGTCCACACTCTGATTACTTCATTTGGAGCTTAATGCTATGTTGATCCTATCTTTATTTCTATTCTTTTCCCGTTGTTCTATGATATTACTCTGCATTAATTTAGTGATAGCTTTCCATTGTGTTACAGCTCTGGGAGACTTTGGTGAAGACTGGTTGGGGAAGGGGTTGGGGAGGTAAGAATCCCTTAAGGCAGCTTCTATAAGAACTCTGCTGCCTTTTGACTTAGTCCACAGCATCAGGGTAACTTTAAAATGGCTTGTGATCTCTTGTTGGCAAGTGTAACTCCAGAGCACAGTCATCAGCATATAGATAAGCACAGTGCTATTATATAATCTTAGTAACAAGAACAATGGTAGGAAACCTTTCATAGTCCAGCCTCTCAACAAAAAGCTGACATGAACAACGTATTTTGCCTTATAATCCAAGTAATGAAAAGTCCCCTTTTGTCTTCTTGTGTCTGTCATGCTAATGTTTCAATATGTATATATATAGATTCTATTTGAATGGAATTTACAGATGAGGAGGGATGAAAAGGAGTACCCTGTATACATACCACAGATTTAATTGTAGGGTATCTTTTGGATAAGTCACTCAGTCAAATGGATGTCTTTTATATTCACATTGCTATGATACTACAATTTTCCAAACAGAACCGCTTGTTATTTTTCTTCACTGCTCTTTATAGAAGGAAAAATTAAAATTCAATTTGTACCTCCCTCAAATCCTTTCCCCTCTACTTCATTATGGTAACTGAACTGTTCCCTTTACCCAGATATTCTTAAAGGGAATTTATCAACAGCTAAAATATTAGATTTTCACATAGCAAAGCAATTGTTGACTGGTGAAGTTGGAAACCTTTCCTATAGACCCGGCACCGTTCTCTTGAAGCCCCTCTTGCCGCATGAACCTTGTAGTTCTTACAGCCCTGTCTCTTGCTTTCCTATCTCAGAAGCTGGTTGTTCCCTACTTAAAGGGACCTCTGCTGTTAATGATGGAGCACCACAACTAGGCATCATTTTTGAGTTAGAGCCATAGTTATTTTAACCAAAGAGTGCAATGCTCGTTCTTCAGACTAGTAGTACTTGCTTGCTGGGGTGGTTTCTGGCTGATGGGGCAAAGAAGGAGAGTTGGCTGGTTTTGGCAAGCAGATTTTGAGACGTTGCTGATTCTAGGGGCTTGCCTTTTCTTGTGCTGCGAGACACTGCAGGCTCAACTCAGAAGCGGAGGTGCAATTCAGGCTGTTGGAACACTGGGGGAAGGCTGGGACAGGCGGGGCTAGCTGAGCTCTGCAGCTGATCACACGCACCAACACCACACTCCCACAGACCCTCTGCTCCTTCCTCTCTCTTTCTGTCTCTTTCTCTCTCTGTGTCTCTGTCTCTCACACACACACACATACACACTCAGGTGGAAAAGCGTAAGGGGTAGATTACAGGAGAGAGGTAAATCTTACTATGAAGAGGAAACAGTGGAGCAGCGTTCCCCTTTGACCTAAAAGTCTGATCGCCAGCTCCCAGGTTTAACCTCCTTGCTAAGGAATCACCGCGATTTGCCAGGAAAAGGGGGTGGGAGGGGAGAGAAGGAAGCGGCCAAACCAGGAGCTCAGCCCTCAAGTCCCGCTGTGCCCGGCGCACCAGGATTCCTTTGGGGGAGGGGGGAAGGGGCTTTTTGGTACGCACTGGAGCAGACTGGCTATGGGGGAGCTGCATTGGCACCCGATGTGGTAAACCAGGAAAAGTGGGGGCGAGGATGAAAACAACCTGGGAGTAAGAGAGGCTCTTACACTGCTGCCGCTGCTGCCGTCTCCTTCCCCCTCCTGAATACCCCCACCCCCTCGTTGGCGCTCCCTCTCCCAGATCTGGGAGCTTGGTACTGCCAGTCCCGTCGTCTCTTCGCAGGGGGGCAGCCCATGTGCCACTCTTGGGTCCAGCTGAGGAGCCTCGGCGGTCTCTAGTGAAAGCCTGGCCGGACGTCGAATTGGGGGTAGTCTCGAATTTGCCCACGAGAGGGGGACTGCTCTGCTCTATCTTCTGAGGCTGAAGGAAGGGGGGGCGATTTGCGGGGTGTCGCACCAGAACCGGTCAGACATGCCTTTGTATCCAATTTTGGCGGAAGGATAGGAACCGGGAGTGGAGGGGAGCCGTGAGACTGACACCGGCAGCAGGGAAGAGGGTGGTTTTGGGGGGTGGGGGGAGGGTCCAGGGAGACAGTTCAGCCCTTAGCTGCTCAGCTCATTTGCAGGTGGAGTGGGAGTAGGTTGTGGGTTTTTTTTTTTTAATGTTTTGTTTTTATTGCAACTTGCGGGTGCCACCGAAGGGAGGGAGAAGTGAAGAAAAGAGGTAGAAGGTGAGGGGAAATGAAGAGGAAAGAAGGGAGAAAAGAGCTTTAACTGCACAAAGGTACAACTGGGTTCTCTGTCCTTGCCTGCATTTCTCCTGCTGTCAAGTGTGGGAGAGCATCACCCCCCCCCCTTTTTAGGACTCAAATCGGAAAGAAGAAATTTGTCCCAGGGGAGGTGCCAAGGCGTCGTACCTGAAGAGGAAAGGAAGAGGGGGGGCTAAGAGACTTGGGATACCTGCTTGGGGGCCCTCCCTCCTCCTTTTCCTTTCCTCTCCATTTCCTTCTCCTCTCATTTCCTATCCTTCTCTCCCCCCCCCCCTCCGCCCCCTCCCCCCTCTTGGTATTGGTTTGCAGCGCTTCGCTCCTGCGCCTCCTTCCTTTTTGAATCTGGCCCGCTCCCCCGTATTATGTCTGCGCTCCGCAGGAAATTTGGGGACGATTACCAGGTAGTGACCACCTCGTCCAGCAGCGCGGGCTTGCAGAGCCAGGGGCCCCAGCAGCAGCAGCAACAGCAGCAGCAGCTGGTCCCCAGGAAGAAACGACAGCGGTTCGTGGACAAGAACGGGAGGTGCAATGTGCAGCACGGCAACCTGGGCAGCGAGACCAGCCGCTACCTCTCCGACCTCTTCACCACCCTGGTGGACCTCAAGTGGCGCTGGAACCTGTTCATCTTCATCCTCACCTACACCGTGGCGTGGCTCTTCATGGCGTCCATGTGGTGGGTGATTGCCTACACCCGGGGAGACCTGAACAAAGCCCACGTTGGCAACTACACGCCCTGCGTGGCCAATGTCTACAACTTCCCCTCCGCTTTCCTCTTCTTCATCGAGACCGAAGCCACCATCGGCTACGGCTACCGCTACATCACCGACAAGTGCCCCGAGGGGATCATCCTCTTCCTCTTCCAGTCCATCTTGGGCTCCATCGTCGATGCCTTCCTGATCGGCTGCATGTTCATTAAGATGTCCCAGCCCAAGAAGCGGGCGGAGACCCTCATGTTCAGCGAGCACTCGGTGATTTCCATGAGGGACGGGAAGCTGACGCTCATGTTCAGAGTGGGCAACCTGCGAAACAGCCACATGGTCTCCGCTCAAATCCGCTGCAAGCTGCTTAAAGTAAGTCAGACATCCTCCCACTCCCCTGCTGAAATCCTCACCCTCTCCCTTATCCCCTGGAACAATCAGCCAAGGCGGAGCTTACATTTTCCCCACAAGTCTTACTTTGTGTTCGCAGTCCCAACAGGTAAACTCACTTTCTGTCCTAGGAAAGCCAGTGAGGGCGCTCAATTCATTGCTCACTTCGCTTCCTCTCACACCTTTAGTTAAATTCATTCTGTTGGGCGGATAGGTCGTTTTCTGGAATAGTAACACTTATCAGAAGAGTCTTTGGGGTCCCTTTTTTTAAATTCAGAGGGAATTGTGTGCTTGGTTTTCTTTTTTTTTCTTTCACCCTTGTCTCCCTTCACAACACTTTAGATTTGTTTTCTACACCTTATACCACTAAATTTGAGTTGGTAAGCCCAATAGCTTTCATTTTTGAAAAAAATGGTGTTGAAATCACTTTCATTTGTGGCAGACGTTTTCCCTTAAAAAAGAAAAAAAAACTTTTTATGTTGTTTTCCTGAAAAAAAAAAAGCAAAAAATAACACTCCTCCTCCTCAACCCCCCACGCCAAGATAAATCAAAACCTTTGAATCTTTTAAATTCAATTAACCCTGCCCAGCTCAGTAGATAGTATTAGCACTACGATAAAGGGAACACCTGTGCCCGCGTTAGCTTTCCAGACCCCACCCCATGTTAAGTTTTAGAAGTTATTGCAGAGTAAAATTAAAAGACTTATGAAACCTTGACTACCACTTCCCATCCGTGCCTGTTAAGTAGGCTTTAAATTGATTGTTTCTATGAAGTCATTGTCAATTACAGTTTGTACTTGAAGCTTTTCCTTATCGATTAAAGAAAGCTTCAACATCAGCAGCTTAAATGACTAAAACAAATTGCATATGGAGTGATTATGACCATCCTCATCTTGTCTTTAGAGGGCACTAGAACAGGCAAGAGGCACAGCCGTCCTTCTCCTGGCAGAGTCACCCAATTAGGGTCTGGAATATTAGAATTCAAATCACTTTAGCCTGTGGGAGTGATTTTAAATTCTTTGTTTCCAAAAGAGTTTAACTTTAGGTAGTTTTCAGATATGATAAACTTGAAAGAAATAGGTGAGCCTGGGTAAAATATTTAATTAAAAAGGTGGTCAGCTGAAGCCAGTTTCAGAATTAAGTGTAATAAAAGGAAATATATTAATCACTTAAATGCCTCTAAAGATCAAATACCCATCCTTATCTAAGCTTATATTGTTTTCCCTAAACCTTTCTATAGTCAGCCAAAACACACCCTGGGAATCTTGAAAAAAAAAATCTTTTCAAAGTCACTTTAATTGTAATATATAAAAGTTATATGAGGTATGTCACTCATTAAAATGTACTAAGTCCAGGCTATGCTCTATGGTTTGTCGA
Organism: Notamacropus eugenii; assembly: GCF_028372415.1. Taxonomy (NCBI): domain Eukaryota; kingdom Metazoa; phylum Chordata; class Mammalia; order Diprotodontia; family Macropodidae; genus Notamacropus; species Notamacropus eugenii. The sequence continues at coordinate 212,734,941 of NC_092876.1, forward strand.
CATTTTTAATTGCTTTGAAATTTTGTTTTATTGATTATTGCTTGAATAAGTAAGCCATTTTTCCTATGGCTTTTGAATCTGTTTTTTTTTTTTTTGTCATAGGAATACCTTTTTGTAATAATATATTGCAAGATGGTTTGACTTATGTATGTGGATAATACACATATAAAGATTTGTATTAATTTATGTATTTATCACCATACACACTCAAAAAAAAAAGGATTATAGATAGTCCCTTGAGTGGTCATCTCTTTCAGTTCCTTTCCTTTACATAGGACCTGGTGATAAGATAATACCCAAACAGAGAATGGGACTCTTCTATTAAAGAATTCCAGAGAAGAGTCTAACACTTCCCACTGCATTAAAAAGAATAATGTCTAACATATTTCAGTTTTAGGCAATAATTTTGTTTTATGTGCCACCTAAGCCTCCCTTTTAGTAGCTGAAGCACAGTTCTGTCTTATTTGGGCCTTACTGAATAAAAAATGGGTATTAAACATTTATGGACATTCCCCAATTTTATCAAACAATTTTATTTAAACATTTTAAAAAAATTTACATTGAGAAAATGACTTTAGAGAGGGATTTGGAGCATCATTATGTTTTTTTCTGCCATACATAGTAGTTTTTTGAAAGTGAGCAATAAACTAAAATGTGTAGATGGTCAGCTTATTGCTTATTTCTGCTTCCTCACATATAAGTATGTTAATCCTGAAGTGCATCTGGGACCATAGGTAATTCTGCTTAGATCACCTAGGTTTATGGTCCCTTAGTGGTGCCTTGCTTGAGAACCTAATATTTAAGAATTTTGAGCAACTTGGAGCAAGGTGCTATATAAATACAAGGTCATGTAATTCAGTGATTAAAATTTCATTTGCAATATCCTTTTGATTGTTGAGATGCTGGGAAATGGAGAAGATATAACAGTTATTCAGAAGAAGAAAAAAAATTTACATAGAGAATGCATTTTTTTAGCAGAATTATGGGAAGAATGTCTACTGAAATGATGACCTCAATGACAGCATTTTCACCCAGCCAATTATAGTAGTTCAGTTGAGGTCAGTGTTTACTGTAATTGCCCTAATTTAAACACAATCTGAAAAATCCTAAATTAGTCTTAGATTTTATTAAAATGGAATAACATTTCCCACTCAGAAATGAAAGTAGACTTGTGCTTTAATAGGTAGTTGTCAGTTATTAGGCTAATCTTTTCAAAGCTGTACTGGGAAAGTGACCTTTACGAACAAACTGCATTTTAAAAATATACCACACTAAATATTTATTTATAATTTAGGTCAGCATTTGTTTCCATAAAGATTCAAGTAGTGAATTATAGTTATAAGTATAACTCAAAGTTATTTGAAAGTTTACCCCCGGCTTTGAATCTCTATCTTTGGAAATGTGTATTAGTTTTTACGTATAATTTGAAGAGAGAAAAAATGCAGCTTCTAAAGAGATGAAAGCAACATAGTTATTTATGCGATAATTATATGTCCTTGATGTTACCTAAACCAAAGTCCACTCTCTTCTTTATAATCTTGTTACTTGCTACATTTCTAGTTCTGTTTTGAGAATTAATCCTGTAGTTACATGTAGGGTTTTAGAATTTAGAGAAGAAAAGCCTCAAACAAAGATTTTTATTCTTTTCCTGCCTGGTGCCTTTGCCTTCCCTAGGTGTTTATGGAAGCTCATTTCAACTGTCCTTCCCTTTTAATTGGGTCTTTTTTTACTTTTTTACTTGTGCCATAGATGTTTTCATTTATTCCAAGAATGAAAACATACCTCTTCAAATGTAGACATTTCATTTAATTATCTGAAGCAGTCTGCTTTTAGTATATCTGAAAGCAGATGCTAAGGAAAAAAATAAGTTTAGTTTGGTAATCTATAGTATCTATCTACACATCATTGAACAAATGATGTAAAATGAAAATTAGTTTTTTATTTCCATCCCTCCCCAGTTGCCCCAGAATAACATGTTTGGTGTTTACTTCTGGCAGATGGCAAGGTGGAAACTATACCAATTGAATTTAATCAGTCACTGGAGGTTTTGAAAAGGGGTTATTTGTATGAAGGGACTAGAGCAAGAAAAATGCATCTATTAGGTGAAAAGTATGTAGACTATTAGTATTTTTGTGTTGAAACTAAAGAACCTCATATGATCCTGTAGTCAAGTCTCTTAAGAGCAAGGCAACACCTTGGGCTATCAGTTATAATGGTTGTGGCGTTATTAATTATTATCAGAAGAAGAATTTCAGTGCCCTTCTTTGGTAACTTTTTTCAATGTTAGCAAATGTGCTTCTTGAAAGTCATTCATTGGATCATAGATACAGAGCTGTAAGGGACTTTGGAGGTCATCTAGTCTATCTCCTGATGTTACAGATGAGAAAAATGAAACCCACAGAGGTTAAGTGATTTGCAGAAAGTCACACAGATAGTCAGTGGCAGAGCCAAGATTCAAGCCCAGATCATCTGACTCTAGAGTCAGAGCTTTCTTTTATGGTACCAAATATAGAAATCTAAAGCAGTATTAAGTCAAACAATTTCAATTTAATTAGATCAACAGATGATTTTTCTGGCGCTTCATATACCTTCTTTTATAATTCTAACATCATGCTAGTCTTTGAAATAATGGCTAACTCATTCAGTTTATGGTTCACAGTCCATTGCTGGGTTATTATCTTAATGCCCTATCCTTCATAAAAGGGTTGTTTTTGTCCTTACACAAATTTATGTTGTATTTGATAGACCATTTTCTTGAGGAGTCTTTCTCTTTTTCTTTTAATATTCTGAGGGAATTTAACTCTACTTTAGATTGGTTGACCATACCTCAACATTATCATTCAAATTATCAATAAAATATTAATATTGTTTTATGATCAAGGACCCTGAAGGAGGCAGTCAGCAATGACCTGACCTTAAATACTCCAATATGTTACATTATCTACTTATGATAGGTTGGTTCTTATTTGATCAGGATTCATTTCCATTACTTCCACATGTGTACATGAAAAGTCAAGATTCTATTTTTAAATTGGAGTTTGTTTTTTTTTAAGTGTTTCAAAAGTATTAGCAAAAGTATTAGCTAAGGTATTAGGTATTAGCAAAGACTGAATCTTATACTCCTAGCATAGAATCTGAGCTGAAAGAATGGAAATAAAGATCCCTAGTTCCACAACTAAGAATGAAAGAGGAAGTAATTAAGAAAAGAGAAAGGTATAGGTTGAACAGCCGGAATGGAGGCAGAGTTAGTCAGCAGCAAGGTGATATGGTAAGGGAGAAAAAAAACTTATCCTTCCTGATATATTATTAAAAAGATACACAATCTAAATTGTTTTCTCTGAAATTTGATGTAGCCTTTAGGACATTACAATACATGGTATATGTTTTCAAGTATATGGAGGTAAGACTATTAAGTACAGATTATTTTGCTGAGGTTAATATATTAACTCTTCATATTTGACTTGGAACTTGTAGTATTTTCTTCAGTAGAACATACATACATGACACTCTCAGCATAAACAGATAAGAGACATACAGAGCCACATAAACTTTTACATATATATGTCTCAAATAATTAAATAATATACTTAAATTTTTTTTTTTCTTCTTGCTGCCACCCTAGTGCCATATCTACTTTCAAACTTATTGGCATACCAAGTCTTGATTCTTATCCTGATCCTTGCCCCCTACTCTGTTTTGTTCTCTGTCTCTAACTCAGGTACACATACTTAAAATTCCAGCCCAGAGAAACTCCTTTTCTCTCCTTACATGAGCTTCTCACTGTACCTTTTAAATATTTAAGCATGAGAAAGGATAGTGACAATTGAAAAAGTAGGAAGTCCTCTCTCTTTCATTCTAGCTTATTGTTCTTTACCATCCCTAGGCCACCAATTCTGACAAAACTATTTCAGTGAGGAAGAATGTCCACAGAGAATAAAATAGCATGAGGTGTGAAGATCTCTACTGTTCTTAATATTTTTTATGAAGGGGGAGGAACAGTCATGACTAGATTAAAACTACAGTATAGCAGTATAGATGAGAGTTGGGGAAAGGGGAGTGGGGAAGGCAGCAAATTCCTGATTTACCTTACATTATTGCCAAATGTAACTTAAATTGACAAATTACACTTTAGAAACAGGTCTTTATGAATAGTAATGATGTATTTCAGATATTTATTTATTGGGAAAAGCTGAATGACCTGACCCCTTAGATGAACAGACACTATGACAGAGTGTGGTCTTGCAGATCAAGCATGGATTGATTCATTGTCATGTGGTCCCCAAAAAGAAGCAGAAACAGGCAAGGGTGAGCCATATCTCCCTTTAATTTTACTGTTTCCCTCTTAGCACTTATTTGCCCTCTCTAAGTTTTAGTTTCTCAGATGAGGGGTTAAACAAGGCTATCATTAGAGTTGCCTCCAATATTTTGTATATTTTTGGTGCCCTTGTTTGCCCTTGTGGAGCCAAGAATATGATGGCATGAATTCATCTGCATGTCGTTCTGTTGCCTCTTTGAAAGTTCAAAGTGTCGTGATAGTTTACAGCTGCGTTCATTACAGTTTAATATTTGATTACATAAAAAAGTGATGCCAAATTAATACTAGCACATGGGCCCACACATAAAATAATAGGTGGCAATGTTTTTTGTTGGAAAATTTAAGAAATCATAACTAAAGGTGACTTTTAAGGACTTAATAATATAAAATATTTTAAAGAATTCAATTCACTTCATCCCCTTCAGGCACAATCTAACTACTGCCATAATAATTCCTGATCTGTGAAAATAAAATAATAAGCTTAGTTAAAAAAAAAGTTTGCATTTCCCCCCCCCCCACATTCATACAGTCTGTCTGCAAACGTTGTAAACAAAATTCATTGTGGTATGTTGGCAGGAGCAAGGTATAGTGCAAAGAGCACTGAAGACATGGGTTGAAGTCTCAGATGTAAGCATATCTAGTTAGGGGATCTCAAATCATCACCTCTCTGGTCTCAGGCTTTTAATCTATGTGAGGAGAGGACTGATCCTGATTAATTCTGATGTCTCTTCCAGACTTAACATTCTGTGATTTATAATCTCATGTGAGCCAATTACTCTACTGATTTTTAATTAATTGAATATTTTTATAAAATTTTAGAATTTGTAAGGTCACAAATTTATATCATAAACACTCATCTTTCAATCTCATGCTGAGTCTACATGTCTTTGGCTAGTTAATTGAGTGAAAAATATAAAACTGGTTGTATAACATTGCAAATACTGTATTTTCTACCTTTTCAACCACTTGTTTTAGTACTTTTATTACTATAGTCTTGGAGTACACAAATATTATGGCTTCATGTTAAAATTCTCTTTTTTTTAATGAATTGTGGAGTCAATAAAGCTACCAAAAAGATAATATAGCCTAGCAACAAGTCAATGGCATCTTTATTAAAAGTATAAAATAGTTTACATAAGAAAGTAGAAGCTAACATTAACATCAATGACTTTCATTTATTCTAATATCAGTTTGTTGGGAATAGTTTTGTTTATAATAAAGTAAATGAAAGTATTCTTTGAAACATGGTGAGTGTTCGATCACTAGGAGAATAAATGTGTGGTTGAATATTAATACAAATAATTTCATAATGGAAGAAATATATTTCTTGCTGATGCAAAAATTCCATATCATAAAATTATTATAAAATAAAAACATCTTATTCCCCTTCACTTTACCCTTTTTTATTTATATTCATATTTTTATTCCATTGTTAGAAATTGGGTGAGATAAAAATGACATTGGCACTTGTTGGTTCAAATCAGTTTTCAGAATAGGGTGATATGGAAGTCGAATTAGGATCATCTGGAATGAGTTTTATTGACATTAAAGCCAATGTATAGGTTTCCCACCAGATTTTATGGTGTTATATAGGTGTTTGTAACATGAACCATGATGTGTGATTTTTGATGTAAATCCATAAGTAACACCCCATTGGCAATTTCAGTCCATGCAATACCAAGGAGTGAGTCTGAGCAAAACAAGAGATTCTTAAAAGCCCTGGAGCCAAAGCTTTGTATTTTATTCCTTCATTCAGAATTTTATTGGTCCTTTCTTAGTACTATTCTTAATAAGCTTGATTATCTTAATATACTATTCTTAAGTAGTTTGACTTCCTCTATTGAAGCAAGAAAGTAAAAAGTAAGGAAACAGTAATCTTATAATAAGCAGATCTGACAGCCTGATAACAAGAGAGGAAATAGCCAAACTAAAAATAAGGTATGACTGCATAGGAAAATAATAGATGTTTAAAATTATGACTGATGAAGAAAAGGTTAAATGAGCAGGGCATTGCACTAAGTGCTTAAGATACAAGATTTTAAAAATGGCATAATCTTCACCCTCAGTGAATTTATATTCTAATAAGAAAAATAGGACATGCATGGACAAGGTAGAATGTGATGAACACTAAGGAGAAGTTAAGACAATAAAAATGAAGACATGACCAATATCCAGACCACATGAGGGACTACTTTCAGTGGAGGGCAATTGGAGAAGGCTTCATGGCAGAGTTCCTACATGTGATGGGCTTTGAAAGAAAGAAGGAATTTCAGGAAGTGGGATGTGAATTGAGTTCATGTGGGGCATGCAACATGATGCACAAAAAAGCAGGGAGACAGGAGAAGTCAGGGCCAAATTAGACAAATTTACTTTGTCTAGAATATAGAACGAATGATGTAGAGGAAAGCCTACTGATTTTGGAGTCAGAGGGCCTGGGTTCAAATCCTGTCTTTGACATTTTGTAACCTTAAATTGTGTCACTTAACCTCCCTTGGTCTTAGTTTTTTCATCCATAAAATCATGGGGTTGGGTTTGATGATATCTTCTGGCTTTAGATTTATGAACATATAAGGTAGGGTAAGATAAGGTAGAAAAGGTAGATTGGAGGAGATTGGTAGAGGAGACTGGTAGGTAAAAATGGTAGGTTGTGGAGGATATCAAATGCTAGTCTAAAGAGTTTGTCTTTTACCCTATAGGCAATGGAAAACTTTTTAAGTTTGAACAGATAAATGAAATTAAAGAAAATCCTCTTCCATGTCATCTGTTTTAAAAAGATGGGGAATGATTCAATTTGAAAAAAAAAAACAAAACAAAAAACAAAACTAGTTAGATGATCATGAACTTAGAGCTAGAAGGACCTTAGCATTCACCAAGCCCCAGCTCCTTTATTTATTTGAGTTGTTCCCTTTTTGCAACATTTCATTTTCCAATGAAGCCAGATAAATGAAGTATTATTGTAACTTTTTTAAATCATGGATAAGGTTGTCCACAATGGCATGGATGGAAGATTGAGAATATTCTGAATGACCAGAGATGCTCTTAAAAGAATAGGGCTTTCAGGAAAAGGGTCTTTTTAGAGCCTTGAAATTTTCTATGTAGTTAACTCTAGCTTTCCTAATTTAGTGTTTCTACTTATACAATAATAACCAAAGATTGGTGTTACGTGGTGATTTCCTCCTCCTGATATCCTTGTGAGTTAAAGGCATTGTGAGTATTATTATTTGCATTTTATCAGATGAAGGAGCTGAGACTCAGAGAAATAAGGTAATTTGCCACATGGTAAACCAACTACAGCAAAAAGCTGAGAACTAAGTTTTTAAGTGCTAAAGCTGAAAACTGAACGGGTAACTTCTGGCTCTTCTTAATCCCATATTCACCTCTTTACAGTATTGGCTTCCCTCTGTCACAAAACAGTAAATGAAGTCACCTTTCCATACCTATTCAGGGAATAACAATTAATTGTAACATTAGTTTCATCAAAAATAAAATTAGAAAAATAAATCTTCTGGTGGGAAGAAGAGAGAGCCAGATATTCCAAAATAAAACAGCAAATATTTTTGGATCATCTATGGTACCTACCCATATCAAAGATAGTGCACAACTGAATGTGGGTGTCAATAATGAAGTTGCTTGTTACCATTAGGAATAATAACAATGCCTTGTGTTTGTATAGCACCAATTTTTTAGTACGTCAGAATATTTTATAGAAAAAATAGTTTCACTAATGCTAATTTTATGAAACTGAATTAAAATATGAATTTCAAAAGTCGCCAAATTGACAAGTCTTTTAAAAATGGAAAGATGCTAATACTTTCACTTATACTTTTTGGACAAGCAGATTCGTTATGGGTTTTCATTCTCAATCATTCATTCTGGGCTGTTTCAGTCTAGTTATTGAATGTCACAGACTAATTAATTAGGTAAATCTAATCCCTTTCTTTAGGACTTTTCTTTACTATCAGTGCTGGCAGTAGTCACAATATATTGGAGCACTGAGATACTTTTGTGGCCCATGTTAATCCTGATACTTTCTGCCACTGCAGCCTTCTCCCAGTTTGAAACCTTGCTATGTTTCTAGGATGAGTTCTTTTCATTTAGTCATATTTCTTAAATTTTCAAATTTACTTTGATCATGTGTGATGGAGAGGGAGTCATTTGGTCCTCTAGGAAGATGAGTTACACCTTTTGATTCTTTACTCAAGAGAAAAGTATTCTTACTACCATCCTGTTCACTATATTGGGTATATCCCCCTTCCCTCCCCAAAAAGGCCTCAGAGTTAGTCAGGCCCTAACAACTTAGAAAACATTAGTGATTATCATGTTAGCCCTGCCTCTTGACCATCATTACTGCTCAGTAAGTAAGCAAAAATTTGTCTTTTGCCAAGCTCCCTTCTCTTCCCCTTAGTAATGGAAGTAAAAAAATGAAGTGAAAAGATAATGGAAAGGAAGGGACAATATCTTCCACTTTAAACCTATTAACAACTTAAGGTTTACATTGATTTTTATTGAACTTGCCATGACATTTTTTCGAGTCTGGACATATGGGATTTCACCAATTGTCATTATAAACAATTCCTTTCATTGGAATTTAGTTTATTTTGTAATGATAGCTATATAAAAATCATTGTTGCTGACATGTTTCATTTAACTCATTTAAGTAATGTAGCATTATCAAAATCATCTTTTGATTAAGTAATTTCCATTGAGTAAAGATCTTCACAACTGAATTTCCTTTATCATATTCAACTTTAAATTCAAAAGCTCTGAAACAAGTTTGTAAAAATTCTGAAAGTCCCTAACAAAATGCACCTGTGATTTTTTTTTACATTGTATGAACCATAAAGTACATAAAACAACTCTTAAGAGAAAAAAAAAATTCCCTCATTTCTTCATTACTATGTATCATTTTCATCACTTGGTTAATTTCCACTATATTAATTTGGTTTCCAACCACTTTTCTGATATTCTTTTGTGATTTTAAACTTGTGATTTGCCTAATTTTACTGAGCCATAACTTTTCTGTTTTAAAATGTTGCTTGGGAGTTATATATCTAATTGCAAACCCCACCCTACCACCTCCAACTTTCTGACATTGCAGTGGAGATACCCTGCGTTTCTTTACATTTTACATCAGCCCATGTTGTATTTTCTACTGACAACCCATTGTGGGGATATACTGTTTTTTTTACATCAGCCCATGTTGTATTTTCTACTGACAACCCATTGTGGGGATATACTGTTTTTTTATCCCAAAATTCATGAGTCAGGGAATTGTGATTACATTAAGCTTAATTTCATGAGAGGCAGCCATGACATACTGGATAACCTTGCAATCAAGAAGACAAGGATTCAAGTCCCACTTCTAATACCTCCTGGCTATGTGAGCTTGGACAAGGCACATATCCTCTCATTACTTTAAGCATCTTTCTAAGTCTTTAAGTTTCAGAGAAGATGGCAACCTGCTTTGGTAAAGGGGCCTGTTTTTTCAACCCAGAACTCCCCATATTGATGAAATCACTGGCCAGATTCTATCCCTAGTCTATCACATCATAAATAATGCATACATTTTTTACATGAACGATAATGAGCTTCTTCCTATTTGCTATAATATAGCCATATAATGATTTGTTTGGATTTTGTTGCAGATGATTGATAGGGCAGAGTGTTGGCAGTGATGTGAATTGCTGTTGGGCTGTGTTGAACATTGCAGTACTAGTGGTGATTTCTTCTCTTTTTCTGTGTGCTTGTCTAGTCTCGACAGACACCTGAGGGTGAGTTCCTCCCCCTTGACCAACTTGAACTGGATGTAGGTTTTAGTACAGGGGCAGATCAACTTTTTCTTGTTTCCCCCCTCACAATTTGCCACGTGATCGATGCCAAAAGCCCCTTCTATGACCTATCCCAGAGAAGTATGCAAGCTGAACAGTTCGAGATTGTCGTCATCCTAGAAGGCATTGTGGAAACAACTGGTGAGTAAAAAAATAGTTATATGATAAAATATCACTGTATCCATATCAGCATTGTATTTCTTTAATTTTTTTTAACGTACTTGACATCATTTGTCAAAAATTGAACCAAAAAATCCACTAGGTCTCAAATGGTTAGTATAAATGAAAGTGATGACTTACTGCTTGTTTACATTTTAATGAAACTTCCCTTAAATGCTGTTTGGGAAATTAGGATGTCCTAATGAAAATGAAGTGTGTGTGTGTGTGTGTGTGTGTGTGTGTGTGTGTGTATGTGTGTGTATTTAGAATATTGATATAAAATAGCTTAAAATTGATACAGATCCTTACAAGATATTTTATTGTTCATTTTATAATATAAACTTGGAATATCAAGCAAATAAGTCTGTTAAAGAACAGACTTAGAGATAGAGAGATATCTCTATTCTTTTGAGACAGAAAAAATAGAAATTAGTGGGTACCTGAGCTCCATGTAAAATTGCCTTTTTACTTTATACTTGTCCCTATTAAGCAATTGAACATAGTAATGTTTACAACCTTAATGGAAAGTTGATGTTTTTTTTTTTTAAACGGTAGTTAGTATACATTAACAATGTACTACAGATACTGCCCAAGTCTCTGCTAAAGCAGTGTACTAATGCCTTGTTTAAGTTATTTTAGTGAAGGGAGAGAGTAGGCAAAAGGGTGAGGTATATAAACTGAAAATGTTTGCTGGGAACCCACATATTAAATGGCTGGAGTTCAAGTGCCATAGAGTTAGAGACTGGCTTAATTTCAAGTCAGGTAGCTAAGTCAAAAAAGTTCTAGGCAATGATCCTCAGTAGACTCGATGCATTTTGAGCATTGACTGAAAAAAAAATATCTAAAGCCCTTGGTAATTAAATCACATCTCATAGAATGTTTTTGAAAATAAATTACTGTTTAGAAAAAGGGAAGAAGAAATGATTTATTCTTTCTCACCAATATGAGTAACACCACATAAAGAGATATTAGCTGCAATCAAATAATTCTTTTTCTTATGAATGGACTCCACCAGCACTAGGAAGGAGTACTGAATCTTTAAGGTATTAGGGATGTTCAGTTTTACTACATACCACTATGTTTCTTAAAGGAAACTCCTTTTTCTACCTTTTTTTAACTAGATATGATCATCTCCAAGTTTATCCACTGAACCAAAACTCATCATTTCCTCATAACTCTAATCTACTTAAGTTGAAAGGAAGATGTGCTTTTCTGAAAGAATTGTTTCTCTTATTTGTCTCTTACAAACCCTAAATTCTACTCACCATTTGATGTGAGGATTGCTGTTCAGACACCTCTAAATTCTATCTGTCTGGATGACTTGACTCTTGCCCTCTGGCTGGTCCGTTTCATTACCTATAAAGAGATGATGACATTGACTCTTGAGGTAACACTCTGTGGATTGTGTAAAAGTCTTAATGAGCGATTACTTTTGAGTTTAGCAGCATTAAGGAAACATGAAGAGTTGCAGAAACAAACAAGTGTTTATTTCTGCAAAGCTTTAAGATCTTTGATCACATATTTCCCATTAGATGTCCATCCGGACTGTCAGTGCTTCAGGAAAGAAATAAAAACCAGGTTTAAATAAATTATAAGTAAAGACTTCTCTATAGTGTCTATAATTGGATTCTACTTTAGGGGCTATTTGAACTCTATAAAATTTTAAATCAGGACTTTCTACTTGGGTTTTCTTCCTTGAAATGATGCAGTTAACAAATTAGGTAACTTACTTTTTTACCATAACTAGACTTTTTTTTTTTTGAGGGGGGAGTAGAAATGTGTCTGGATCCATTATTGGTTTAAGGAACTTTCAGTGTGCCAACTCTCTCCAGTCTTGTAGATGACCAATTTCTCTGTAACTTGTCCCCTATGAGAGTTCTCTGGGGAGAACCAAGAGGTTAAGTGATTTGCCTTTGGTTACACAGATGATAAGTGTCAGAAGTGTAACTTGACCTCTGGTTTTCCATTTTCCAAGACCAACTACTGATCCATTATTCCACTCTTAATCAAATATATTTTAGATGTGTTTTATTCATTAAAAAAAAATTTGACAGAAATTTCAAGTTGCTTTTAGTTTATTGGTTCAAATGATAGTATGTTTTCACAGCTTAGAGAACAGATGTCTGATAAATTTTTTATTGTTCTCTTGTGGTTTCATGGTTTCATATTTCCAAAGAATAACAATTGAGAGTTGAATTCAAGGTACTGGATGTCACCAGCACACCTGTTAATAGTTTACCAAGTGTTTATTATTAATGAGTGTACTGATCTGGAATGTGAGTTAAAGGTGGGATTTTTGTTTTTGACAGTCTAAAGAAACTTTCATTAGTAATTGTGATGCTTGAATGTATATGGATAAATTAGGGAATGATACTATACACAATATTTATATTGTGCCTATTTTTTCATTAACTGATTAATTTTCATCTCCCACATTAGAATACCTAAGGTGAGTAATTTATTGTTTTGCATGAAGACTTCATGGAGATTGTGATAATGAGAATATTTTAAAATGTTAGTTTGGCAACCTCTCTCTTTTTCTAAACTGAAATGACAAAATAAAAGTATTTGACAAACCTGAATTTATTGTTTAGGGTGTGTGTGTGTGTGTGTGTGTGTGTGTGTGTGTGTGTGTGTGTGTGTGTGTGTGTGTGTGTCTTAGTGAGAGATTTAAGCTTGCTTTCCTATAATCTTCATTGAAGCTTGTTTCTAGATGTAAAATAGCAAGACAAACATTTAGGAATATTATTTATCATATAATATTTTCCATCATATATATATATATCATATTCATCATATATATCATTATTGCAAGAAATGCATCTGACTTTTTGTTTGAGTACATACTCTTAAAAATCAAAACATATGCTATTCAAAATCTGTAAACTTGTGGATTATACCAGAGTTTAACTAGTCTGAAAAAAATGCACAGAAATTTCTAAATTCAGCCACTCAGTTCAGCTGAAATTTCTTGCAAGAAACTCAGTATTTTAAAGATAAATTTTAAGAATATATCTTCATTCATTTTATAAATTTTAGTTTTAGAACCTATGCTTTAATTAGTATGAGGAGAAAATTCATTGCTTGTTTTTTGAGCTGTCAATGCACTGTGTAGCCTGAAATCATTTCTGAGTGTTGGTCTCTTTTATGTTGTTACATACCAGATTCTGCCTACTTAGCTTTAGTTACCTATTCCCATAGACAATTCAATATCTTTACACCTTAATTCCTAAGATTGACATAATATTTAAATTTTACTTTACTGAGTGAACTGGGAACTTTATAATTTGATTAAAAGCAAGAAATGTTTTATTTTCCCATTGCTACTGGACAACTCCCAATATCTTCCACAGGGTGTTTACGTAACTCACATTAGCATGTTTGAGATGGCATTCCACTGGGTGACTATTACCTTGAGATCTAGGGTTCCTCAGTGCATGACTGTTCTTATTACTGTAGTTCACAAGCCCCTACCAGTATGCTTCCCATTAACAGTCAGCCTATCTATAGATAAAATTATCACATATCAAAGGTATTTACCCAAGATGGTGTAGTTAGAACAGTAGATACAAAAACATTCATCCCTTAAACTTGAGGCATATTTTTACATAAATATATACATTTCCATGGGGAATTGAAACTTTGACCATAGTGGTAGTAAGACAAACTTTAGAGTACATATTTGGCAAAGTCAGTTTATAACTCATGGAACTTCAGGGCCATAATGTCTTTTCTCTCATTGTAATATCCTCATACAGCTCCCTTGGATGCAGCATCTCAACTAGGCTCCCCATATCTTACTTATGCATAGTCCTGTTGTCCTTTCTCCTTAGAGAGTTGATGCCCCTTAAGATGTTTCTGTATGTATGATATGTCTCTGCTTCTAGCTAGATATGGTTTCTCTCATAAGGCCAGTAGCTGTGATGACATGGTAATGGGGCAGAGAGCAGAGCAGTCCCCATCTTTGATGCCTTCTTATAATGGGCATATGGGTGCTTCAAAATTTTCTTCATCTCCTGACAGCACCAGGCTCCTCAGGGCTTAATTATTTAAAACCCCCAAAGATATAACAGATTTGATTGTTCACTCACATGCTATTTCCTCTAGTTCCACAATAGAAGGATATTCATAGATCTATAAGGCTCAAGACATAAGTTATCTTTTATAGTTATTTTAAGATTTCTGAGGCCTTCTGAGCCTATGTCTAACTGAAATGTGTATGGAGGGGTCATCTCTGTGTTTCATAATGAGTGAGTCTAATGATCTGAGAATTAGCAGCACTCAAGACAGAATAATGAAACTATCCTGTTCAGAGAACTGGAATGTTTTTCTGCTTCTGTTCAATTAAATTTTTTTTTTAAACCCTGCCAGTGTAAAGTAAACCTAGATTGAGCTAACATCTCTCAAATCCTTTCCATTTTCACTTCCTTCCAGACTATAGTCTATTTATATGTAGGTATCCAAGAAACTGACAAATATGATTATGATTAGCAATTGAAAGGAAACAAGTACTATTCATGTACTTTTGCTTACTTTTCTAGTGAAAGAAAATTAACAAGAGATGAAGTGCAAGCTAATTTGGTTAATTGAGAGCTGCATACCATTTTAATCCTGTAATACTCCATCTGTCTTAATTTATTTTTTCTCTAATGGTCATCACTATCTAGAGTTAATTTAACACCTTATGTGCTTTCTTACAGTTTTGTAATTTTGTAATTTGGATTATTCTTCCTATAGTTCAGCTCAGGTTTGAGCAAGTTACAGGATCAACTGAAACCCCAGATCTTTATATCTACTCAGCTAGTGTCCTTAGTTAAGCAGTTGACTTGACTCTACATGAGCATATCTATTGTCTATAATTGTAATTCCTCAAGTTGCTGTGACCTTTCAGAATAATTATCATTGGAAAGGTTGTCATCATTTTAATATCTTTGCTGGTAAATGAAGTGGATGGACTAATTTGTTTATATACATAGAAACTCTCAAAATTAACTCCTAATGGGTTTCAAAGCTCTATTTGTTCAACTTATATTTCTTTCAAATTTTATAATACTTATTTGTTTTATGATTCTTTAGAGATACCTTGACAGGTATGGTGACAGAGTGGTCAGAAAGCCAGACTCAGAAGATTTGGGCTCAAGGGTGACCTCTTTCACATACTGACTATATGATCCTACACATATAATTTAATTTTTCAAGTGCTTGAGGCAACTGGCTAAGACTGTGAGTAGCATCAGAGTTGTTGACCTGTTCCATAAAGGGATGGACCTCATTACCAAGAAATCATTATAAAAAAAGAAATTCCAGGTCCAATCTCTCTTCCTGCCCCTTGTGATAGCTCAACACATGTGATGCACATAGCAGCAATTTTAGTAAAATTTGCTTTCTACTTCTTTCATTCTTTCTGGTATTTCCTTCTGTGTCTTTAAAAAGTTCTTTCATTTTCCTTTCAATCCATTTTCTTAGATTTGACTTATTGTTACATTAGCTACTCTTGCTCTTTTGTTGATACTCTTTGGATATTTGATAAAAAAAAAAATTCCCAGTGACTTTTTTTAAAGTAGGTAAGACTTTAGCAACATTGTCTTCTCTTGGGTGTTGAGAAAACATCTATTGGCTTCATTTTTCTTCTACACATTTTATGTCTGTAGAAACAATGAAACTATTTGATTCTGATTATTAAATAATCTACAATCAATCACCTTCTAACATGGGCTTTAATGTTTTGTCATTAATACATTGTTTTATGACTGTAGAATATATTTTTGTTTTACTACAATTGAGATAGTTAGCATCATATTCAGCAGATATTCAATGGACACCTCCTATGAGTAAAGTGCTATTGTTCCAAGATGAATCCTCACCCTCAAGGAGTAAATAATTTGTTAAAAAATATATATTATTTGAAGATTCCTCTCTGCAGAGACTTTCAACAATTCTTTGTAATCAATGAGATCTATCAAATAATTTTCTTACCTTTTAAGTTGATAAAGTTTTGATTATTCTCAAACATTTTTATCCCATGAATTTTACCCCCTAGCTCCCTATTCACTCAAAGCTACCTTTTATTTCATCATACAGGCTAACACTAAGTACTTTATTCATATTTTGTTAAGTTCCTGTGGATATTTATTGTTTGTTGGGGTTGGAGAAGAGAATACTGAAGGAGACTCTTTTCTCAAGGTTTTTCAGATCTAATTTCGAATAGCAGAAAAAAATTAATAATAGGTTCAGAGGAAGAGGGGTGATAAAGGAGAAGTAAAGAATCAGAAAACAATGAGATAAAGTGACTATGTAGGTTATATTGGGGTGAGGAGGAAGATTATTGACATAGCTAATATTATCACATTAAAGGACAGTTCAGATATATCCTCAGATACTTAAAATCTGCATACTTGGCAAATCATTTAAATCTCATTTTGCTTTAATTTCTTCAACTGTAAAATGGGAATAATAATAACACCTATGGTAAAGGATTGTTGTGAGAATTAAATGAGATAATATTTGTAAAAAACACAGTGCCTTGCCTGTAGTAGGCACTATACAGATATTTATTCCCTCCCTTCCTCTACCTGATTGCCTTTAAAAATTTGAAGGTTGCAAACATTCCTTTATATTGTTGTCTTAAGACTTTCTGCTTGATTGCTATTCTTACAGCAAAATAGTGCTGCTTGTAAAACCAACTAAAACCCATCATCCCAATGCCTGCTGGTTTTGAACTAACTGAAAAACTCTTAAAGGTATAGACTAAAGGGCAGAAAAATAATAGAAACTTAGTGTAACCTTAATGTGGAAGAAGGGTGCACAGGAAAGGAAAGGGCACAGATCACTAGAATGTTTTAGTTTTAAAAAGCTTACCAGCTCCTGTGACTTTGGCAGGGATCAGGAGGCAGAAAGCGACACGTTAACCCACCGATGATAGTATGTATCCATAAAACACATGGAAGAGCTTAAAGAGGAGGTTTGCACAAATGCAGGCTATCCTAATCAAAGAAGCCAAATGCAAATGAGCATGGGGAGAAAACCAGTATAAATCAGGAGTATGAATTAAAAAATACTGTCATTCATAATCATAACCAAGAACAGAATGTGATAGTTATTGTGGAACATTTTGTGAAGATGTAATATAAATGCCAAACAAGGATGCTGGTGTCGCTAATTGATGGATAGACTACAAATCATTAAAATTTCTACACATGCATTAAACTCCAGCTAGGACACTGTGTTCAGTTATTTATTGTTTAATAGAGATGATATTATGCTTATGATAAAGTTTAAAAAAAGAACAATTAAAAGATTTTCAGGCTGAAATTAATGATAGATATTGTTAGTCATTGAGACAAACCATTTGAGTATATTCTATTCCAAAATGAAATAAAAACAAAAAAGAATTATTCTTAGAGCAATGGCCAGATTCACAGAGATTGAATAGAATGCTGTGAACTTAGCATTAGGTAGCATTAATAAGGGAAATTTTTGAAAGATAGACCCAATAAATTTATGTTGACAGGCCCAGTCTTTAAGTCTGTATCTGATACAACTTCACTCTGATTCTAGTTATCACTGAACTTCCTTTATGTTCCATTTTATTTGTCTGGAAAACAAAACTAAAAACCCTGATTCACAGGACTGTTGTGAGAAATAATAAGCAACTTTTCTAAATAAAAAATGCTAAATTAATAATCACAAATTTTGTGAGCTGACATTTTTAGATGTTATTCTGAGAACATTTCAAGCCAGATTTCACAAACTTAGAAATACTATTGAATCTTATTTTAAAACTTACAAGAGAAAATCAGCAGAGGAAAAAAAAAAAAAGGGCACTATAACTTGAATGGTTTATTTCCAAGTATAAGTTCATTGGGTAAACACAAACTGGAAAATGGTGATTCTCTTCATAAAATGAAAAACTGAAATTTTCATAATTCACTTGTTTTAAGAAATTGTGTCCAAATACAGCAATCTTTATACATTTCGGTACCAAATACTAGTAGTTATGCAAATAGCATTTGAAACTCTTCTCTTTAGCCAACCTCCCCTACTCCTAAGAATCCTGTAATCTCTAGATTAAGACCATGAGGGGGAATGATCAGATCTTCATGATTAAAAGATGTTATACCCTTTGGACATATCTTGGTCTTCAATATGTGTATAGTTCTTGCTTATTCTTAAAAAACAACAGCACAGAGTTAAAGCAACAAAACAAATCAGTGAAGAAGTACAGACACTATGAACGTTTTATCTGAACCTCAGGTTATTATTATTGTTTTTGCTGTTGTCTTTGTCCTTGTTTGAAAAAAGTTGGTAAAATCCTTGGAGTTTGCTTCCTAAGCTCTCCAAGGTTAATCAGTTACTACACTTGTATGGGGAACCTGCTAGACACAGGTCCTGGGACAATTATTTTCCATTTACTTGGGTAGCAGTGTTTTTCTAAACTTTTAAAAGATAATTTACCAAATCATTCTTCCTTTCTATAGGTTTTAAGAAACTATTTTTACTTGGGCATTTTGCAGTTGTACTTTAAAGCAAACATATGCCCACTGTATGTTTAACGTATTCACATCTTTCCAGGTATGTGCATTGTCTTCTCCTACTCATAAAATGACCTTGTGAATTGCCCCAACTAACTCAAAGCATTCAAAACATGTTTTGAATAAAAAAAGTTAAATTTATTTTTCTTTCTTTTTTCCCCTAGTAAATTCAGGCTCTTCACTAACAAAAAAAACAGAATTTCTTTTTAATTTAAATTATAACATTTGTATAGTACATACCTGTGTGTATAGGGTGTTCAGAGAGGTACCTCTGGTATGAAGGCTTGCTGAGCCTTTTTCAAGGTTGCTCCTCCACCTTTGGTGTCCACTTTCACCCAGTTCTCATCTGTGTCTCTAGGAAACTGTGCCATGCACATCAGCCACACCCTGGTAGAACCATCTCAGCAGATGCACTAAACCAGGTTGAGGGTAACTGACAGGCCTCAAACCTTTTTATGAGCTAGGGGGATGTCTGCCTCAAGCATGTGAAGACATCCCCCAGTGGAATGGACAGATGAGGACAATTCATTCCAATGCCCATGAAACAGACACTGTGGGATGCTTAGAGCTTGCTCAGACATTACAGATGCCAACCTCATTTTCCAGCCAGCTGTCTTGACTTTTCTCTTGCCACTAGACTTCAATGACTCTGGGAGAGAGAAAGACTGCAACTCTGCCTCACTTAAATCCAATTCATGCCTGAGTCAAAACATCATCCTGTGATGTTATAGATCTTTTTCAAAATGAAAGACAAACAAAAAGAAGTAGATGGAGCACTGAACTTGTTGTCAGTAGAGAGCTGGGTTTGAATCCTATCTCTAATCCTGTTACCATGTATAAATCAGTCAAGTTCTCTGTGTACTACAATGCCCAATGCATAAAATGAGAATAGTGATCATTTCCTTTATGGGGTGGTTGTAACAAAATGATGAGGAAATGTATGGATATTACTTGGTTGACCTTAAAATGCCATAGTAAAGTCATGAGTGGAGATTCTTAGAAATCTCTTGTATAATATTTCAAGCCTTATTGGCTATAAAATTGAGAAAACAGTGCCCTGTCTCTGACTTTTGCTGTTTTACCTCACTGTACTTTAAAATGTGATCATATTTTACTCTTCATTTATTTTTTTAAATCCTAACTTTATTTTCATATACTGCTAGAAAGCTGATTTGAACAGCCATGCAAATGTAGCCTGACTCTAAAATGAGATTTAAAGCCTTGCGTAGTCAATTATTGTGACATCTTGTTGGACCTAATAAAATCATTGTATCTTTTTGATCTAAGTTGTTGACTGGCTCATATGTTGGCTATAAGAAAAAATTAATGTTGAACAAATTTAATAAAATTATTTTTAGCTTAGAAAAAAACACATTGCTTTCTTTTTTCTATCATGGTAGCTATTATATTGTCATAACCGGGAGGAAAAGTAACAGGAATACACATATAACTAGACAATCATAAAATTTGAGAGGTAGAAGGAGCCTTAGAAGTCAAATAATTTGTCACCTTTGTTTTATAGATGATGAATCCAAGATTCAGAAACATCTGAATCACCCCACTAAAGATCATACCACTAATTAATGACAGAATAGGACAATACCCCTTCCTCTGATGGCCCTCCTAGTGCTCTTTCTGTTGTTTTCAAAGCTTCAAGTAAATATTAGCATTTCTTAAACTTTTTCCAACTACTGTCAGGCTCCTAGACTCTTCTTTGTTAGTAGTAATTAACATTTAGAGAGGCAGTCTAACAACTAGCTGACTTTGGAATCAAAAAGACCTATGTTCAGTTTTGCTTTTTTGACCAGGCGGCACCATGGATAGAGAGATGTGCATGGAGTCCAGAAGAATTTATTTCAAATCCTACCTGATTTGCTTATTAGCTGTGTGACCTGGGCAAATCAGTTAATTTAACTGACCCAGGGAATTCCTTACACAATGGAATCACAGGTCTGCTTTTGAAAAAATAAGCCATCAAATTTATATAGCAAATTTATGTGGTACATTGATCATAGAAACAAAGAATGAGGGAGTGCGCTATTGGGTACAAAAAGACAACTCAGAATTTTCCTGGTGTAACAGAATCATCTTTTTGTACTGAAGAAAGCATATCTTTATTGTTCTATCAGTACAAATGTAAATTTTTGAGTGACATCCTTGAAAATATCAAATTTGTTACAAAAATTTGAGGTCAGAATATAATAGAAATGACTTTGGAATTCATCCAGATTCACTAAGCTTATCTCACTCAAGAGAAAAAAAAATATTATTATAGCGACTTGATTTCCCATTTAGGATACTGAGAATAATCTGGGATTTTTCACCCTTTTGAACACATTCAATATGCTTATGTACGTAGATTACTGCTTTAAGTGAATATCACTAGCCGAAGGACTAATGAAATAAAATTTTGGTGTTTTTTGGAATGTACTCTATTAACCTTAATAATAATAATAATGATAAAGAAAATATATTGAAAATGTGCATTCTCATGATTCTCTAAAAGTTCCCTGCTCCCTCCTTTTTTTCTGCCTGGATTTCAAGGGTCTCAATTATTTGACTACTCCTTTCTATTCAATATTATTTCTTTGTGTTCCCCAATGCAATCTCTTTGTTTAAGTTAGGGCTACATATATTCTTCTCATCCTAAAAATTATCTCATTTTACTTCCTCTGGAAAATTTCTGATGATACCAAAGAAAATTGATGCCTTTTTCTTCAAAATTTTTTTGTAGTCATTGTCTGTGGTTCAATATTGTATTTAAACAATATGAAGTTTTCTACTATGTGTGGTATGCTTAACAAAAATTAAGGTAAATGCTTTCTAGGGAGTGTTTTATAATTTCATTTTTTATGGCCATGTTCATATGTCTAGGTTCAGAGTAAATCCTTACAAGCCTCTGCTATGTGAGTCAGTGAAGTTTGACTATTTCCTTGGACCTTATGCTCTACAGTTAAAAAAGAAAGATGGACAGTAACAAATGTGCTCTTTAGTTCCATGTACACTGACCTTAAGTAACTGTTTTTGGCATGTTTGTAAATGTAGTACTTGGACATGCAGCAAAAAGAATATTCATTCATTAACTTGACTTATTTAACATTATAATAAAAAACATTTGAATGGATAATCCGTATTGGGTAGAAATTAGAGACTATTGTGCCCTCAAATTTTTAAAATCTACATCTAGGTTCTTACTGGCTAATTTTTCACTGGATAGTTTTTATTCATTCATTCACTTGTTTATATTTTTGTCTATCTATCTGTCTATCTGTCTGTCTGTCTATCTATCTATCTATCTATCTATCTATCTATCTATCTATCTATCTATCTATCTATGCTATCATCTGAACAGGGCAGGTTCCAGGAACTCACTGTGGAGATACAAAGACATGATCTCTGCTTTCACAGAGATTACAGTTAGAAGGGGGCATGGAGCATATGCACAGAAGATAGGAGGTACATTATGAGAATGGAATATTAGCATCAGAAAGGGTTATGATAGTTCATAGAAGGAAAATATTGCTTCTGGCTAAAAGGACCAAGGACAGATTTGAGTCACATACATATATATATATATATATATAATTGCTTGAGCTGGGCCGTATAGGTGGAGTGTAGGGATGAGGATTAATTATGAAATAGTATTATGTTGACCAAGTTGAGCATTAAATTAGAAAGAAAAATGTAAAGATAATGTAAGCGTAAATAAGAAGCAAGGTAAATAGGAAACCATGAGATGTTTTTAAAAATTAGTAATAGTCCAAGTTGGCTAGAGTGAATAAGTTTGAGTGAAGGTGAGTAGTAGGAAAGATAGGTTAGACCCAACTATAAAAAGCTCTTGAATGACAACAGAGTCTGAACTTTATTCAGCAGATAATGGTGAGCCATTGAAAGCTTTAGAGCTGTGAGATGATGTTTTATGTTGTGAAAATTTATTCCTACTGTTTTATAATGGGAAGGTGAGGGAAGTGACTGTGAGAAAAGCATGGAGATAAGAAATCACAAAGTATGTTTAGAGAACAGAAGTATCTGAGTGTGGCTATTGTGTATTTTTTTA
Organism: Notamacropus eugenii; assembly: GCF_028372415.1. Lineage (NCBI taxonomy): Eukaryota > Metazoa > Chordata > Mammalia > Diprotodontia > Macropodidae > Notamacropus > Notamacropus eugenii. The sequence continues at coordinate 212,757,831 of NC_092876.1, forward strand.
AAAATTATTTTACTTTTGATTTAAGGAATGAAATAAACATTTCCATAACATAGTAGGTTCTTGTGTTTTTAAGATCGTTTCTGCTAGGAAGCTAAAATGTCCTGGTTTTGCATTCATTATGAGGTGATCTTGGGCCCATCATTTCCTTTCTTAGATATAATTTTCTTATTTATAAAAGGAGAGCATTAAACTTGATTACTTTCAACTTGAGCATTTATATGACTCTGAATCATATGTGGGAAATTTCCATATGTATACATCTCCAAATATGCACAAAAGTGAGGTAAGAAGGCTCTCAAAGGTAATTTATTCTGACCCTCTCATTTTATAGATGAAGAAACTGGGATTCAGAAAAATAAGGGAAAGGTTTCAAGAGAGAGCCAGTGGACTGTATTCCTGTTAGCCAAGTGTCAATTCTGACCTAAATTCAAAAAGTCTTGTCATCCAAAGGTTGGCCATTGCAATGGTCATGATTGTCTTTTGGTCACAGAAGCTAATGTAGATAGTTTTCTAAATCTGCTTCAACTTTCTAAGGTCAGTCATTTCCTTCAGTTCGGTCTGAGAGAATCTTTTTATCAATAATCATATCTTTATTTTCAGTATCTTTTGGTTTCCTTTGTGTAATTATGTATTTTATTTTATGCTTCTCAAAACGCAATGTATATTATCTACATTTATTTGTTTAGACACAAATAATAGCAAAACAAAAGCAAACTAAGCACTCATTCAAAACAAAAAACTATAATTGGTTCTTTGAGGTTCTGTTCTGAAGGCTAATCTGTTAATTGACTTAAAAAATGAGACTGTGCCTTCCTGAGAAATGCCATTTGTCAAATTAAAAAAAAAAATTGTTGGCCATGTGGTGTAAAGGTGGATTCATGCTAGGAAAACAGGATGAGGGAGTATTACTGGCATAGGGAACAACCAGTGACAACACACATAGAGAAGACATGGAGTTTCACATGTGAGGAATCATGAAAAGGCTAGGGGATCATAGAGTACCTAGAGAGAAGTAAAATTTAAGAAAGACTAAGTACTGTTTAAAAAGACTAGAATAATAGGAAGGGGTAATCTTGGAAAGGGACTTAAAAACCAAATCTAAGATTCTATATTTGATCCTGGAGGTAATAGAGAACCACTGGAATTTACTGATTTGGGGGAGGATAGCATGATGTGGCTGGATGTAGGCTATAGGGGAATTGACAGTTAAATGGATGCATGGTGTGTGTGGGAATGATGTGAGATAGTGAAGCCAACCAGCAAACTATTGAAATAGTTCAGGTGATGAGGATATGAGGACTTGTACCAGGGTGGTGGCTGTGATAGAAAAGAGGAGGCAAATATAAGTGTTGTGGTAAAAGCAAAATCAGTGGAACGTGGCAAGAGATTTGAATGGGTGGAGGTGAGAATGAGGAGTACAGAATGACACCTCGACAATGAAATTGGGTGACTGGAAGGATGATGGTGCCCCATAATAGGACTGTTTGGAAAAGTGGAATGTTTGATTTTAGTTTTAGTCATGTTGAGTTTAAGATGTTGATGGGCAAGCCAGTTCAATCTGCCAGTTAGGTAATTGGACATGTGAAGCTGGTGATCAAGAGAGACATTATGGCCAGATAAATAGATTTAGGAATTAAACCAAATTCCTGTGTAACTCTAGTCAAATGAAAATAAACACTCAATTTTTTTCATTCTTTAATTGCTGATGGAAGATGTTTAAGTTTCTTAAATTTCTGATTTCTTAAGTTTCTATGTTCTTTTGTAGGCATGATTCAGAGTTTTCCCTGCTACTAAAAGCCCTGTTGTTTTGAACTATAGACAGCTTTGCAGGATGCTATTTTGGGGTGCCAACTGATCTGTGCTTTTAAAAATAGTTATTTTTCAACTTTCCATTTGGTTTCTTAAGAAAAGACTGTATTGTTCCATTTTGATTGAATCTTGTTGGTATATAAACATTTTTTTCTTGTTTGCATACAAACAATTTCTTCCTTTCTTTTTTTATTTTGGAATTCTGGAGGTGACAGTGTTTCTTGGAGAGTTAAATTTGAGATTTCTTTGTGTTGGTGTTTTCTGTCCTTTTCTTTTTCTGTACTCTGTTGCTTATTTCTAATATTTTTAAGACAAATTTCCTGAATATTTTCCTGTAGAATGGTATTCAGATTTTCTTTTCTTTTTCATGATGCTTTTGTAGAAGGCCAAAAACCTCATCTTCAAATTTAGTATTCCTTTGTTTAAGAGATTGTATGGGTTCTTCTAATCTTGTTTTCTGATTTTGTTTACTTTTCTCTGCCATTTTTAGATACAATTTTGTCATTTCTCCCTTCCCTTCCCCTCCCCCCCAATCTACTGGAAAGTGGGTTCTGGAGGCTGACTTTTATTCTAAATTTTCCATTCTGTTAACCTTAAGAGCTTAAATTTCTGCCCTTATGACTTGGATTTTTCACTTAAACCTTTTATTTGATATTCTGAGTCATTTTGGAGATTCTCTGAGTAGCAACATTGTTTCCTGAGGCCTTAAAAAATGTGCTACAATATCTTCACTTCCTTAGGAAATTTTGACTCAGTTTCCTTTGCTTCCAGTTGCTTCTTCAGAAACTTGCTAGCTTTGTGACCTTGGAAAGTCACTTAACCTCTGTTTGCCTCTGGAGAAGGAGAGTGCAAATCACTCCAGTATCTTTGCCTAAATGCAAGTGAACCAATTGAACAACAGCACCAACAATAACTTGTTCAGTGAGATGGTTATCTTTATCAGTTACTGGTTCCATTTCATTTAAATTTTGGCTGTCTTTATTATGAATTTTGCCGGTTTTTCAAGGGTTTTATTGTTGTAAATAGTCATCCTATCATGTCTCTATTTCTTTCTATGGGTTCAGTGCTTTTGTGCCCCACTCTCAGGCTTCGATATCTTTTCTGTTTTCTAAGATTATCAATGTCAGACAAGATATGTGGCCCTCAATGAGTAATGGTTATTTATTAGGCTGTTGCTCCAGGAAGACTGAAACCATTGTATCTGGTCCCATTCTACACATTTCCAACTCTTACTCTTCTTGACTCTTGCAGTTTCTTTCTGACTGACTTTCCTTAGTTCTCTTGCTGAACCTACGAGTCTTGTAGAAAAGGACTTAGAGGAGATCTTTTGCATTTGAATCTCTCCACTTTTCTCTCATGGCTTCCTCTTTATAATATATCTGCATGTACAGTAGTAAGTAGTCGTACTAGTGCCAGTAGCCTCTACTGCCTCTTTAATTTGTTCTATTTCTCTACAATTCTGTATTCCTCTTGAACATGAGGGTTAGTATTATTCATGCGTCTCCACCTAATCAGGGAATGTGGTCTTACCTGGAATATTGATGAAAGAATAACTTCAAATGTGAGTGACTCAAACTGTATCTGCCATGGGCAATGAACTGTCATGGGTTCAAGCATCTATGGAACAGTTATGGCTGTGGTAAGGGAGTGGGAGTGTGAGGCAGAGCAGGAGTAACAATAGACTGGCTAGTTGGTCTTTGTTTTTTTTTTTTTTTGTAAGATTGCTGTATGTATATATGTATATGTGTGTGTGTGTGTGTGTATATATATGTATGTATGTGTAGGGGTTGGTTCCTTCAATTTCCCTCTTGCTATTATGGATGGGTTTAGGTCACTTTTTTGGTTTGGGATGGTGAGGGGAAAGCTGTACCCTAGGTTGCTTCTTGCTTTTCCATCTTCCCAAAATTTCCTACCTTCTTTATTAAAGACTACTTTGGAAGTGCTTTTAAGTGGTGCAGCCATTTTAGTATCCATTCACCAATTCAACATTATGTCAACTGATATTAACTCACAAATTAATTTAATTAAGATTACTGTAACAGTATAAACAAGAAAGGTATGATTAATAACAGATAGTCAAAAACTTCTTTGATTGAAAGAACCTTCAACATACTCTCATGCAGCTACTTTAAATCAGTGCTCAGAAATCTCTAGTTTAAATTGTTTTTAATTTGTTTTTATGGCAAACATAAAATTCTTTGAGAAGGCAGAAACTTTCTTGTAAAAATGACAAGTTGTTAAGACATTATGTTACTCAGAGGATATTATAGGTTACTATCAATTTCAATTAAATGCATGTAGCCAAAGGAGAGATAGGAGAATATTTCATTATTCTAAAGACTGTAGTAGAAATCTACTTCCTAACTGAGAAAGAAAGAAATTAATTTTCATCAGTTATATTGTCTGTGTTGATATTTTTAATTTTCTCAACCTTTGTGTGTTTCTTCTCTTCCTTTGCCCTTGTAGCAGATGCTGTGGAAGGTGGAACCAATGGAGATTTAGTTCAGGAGTAGTTTACTCAGGGGCATAGTACCCTGGAAAGCTCCCTGGTTCTGGAGTGAAAATATCTGGGTTCACATCTTAGCTATTATACTACCTTTATATTCGTGGCCAACTTAACCTCTCTTTGTTTTTTAGTTGTAAAATGAAATCATTGAACTATATGATCTCCAAAAGTCCTTCTAGCTCTGAACACGGCTTCCTATGATGCTAGTATCAGAGAAATGAATGCTTGAACTGAGTTACCCATAACTAACAATTGCACCAACCTAGACTGCCAGAGCAACATACTGGTCTTCAAGTTATTTTATGATAATATTTATAATGAGTCAGGAATAGTCTAATCCTTATTTGGTTTATTGACTTAGAATATGTTTTGCTTCTGCCTTCAAGAGTCCTTGCCTCCTACAAAGCCTCATACTTAGTCACTTCAGTAAAACTTTAGATAATTTAGCCCCTACTTAGATCCTCTAGTCTCAATCTAAATAGTACTTACATACAGTTTATGTGTAGTGAAAAGAGTTCAAGACTTAAAATCAGAAGTCCTGTGTTTGAATCCCTTCTTTGACTATTACTATTTGTGTGACCTCGACCAAGTCATTTCCACTCTTTTGTGTTCAGTTTCCTAATATAAAAAATGAAAGGTGAAAATTGCATGATCCCTAAGGTACCTGTAAACTCTAGTGATCCATGACTGTACTCTTTTTTATTTTCATCTTTTGTTTTACACACACACACACACACACACACACACACACATATACACACATGCATATATATCCATACGTGTGTATATAACTTTTGAATGCTTTTCCATATATGTATGTATGCATGTATACACATGTTGTTGTTGGGTCATTTCAATAGTGACCAACTCTACTTTCTTGGCAAAGATACTGGAATGATTTGCCATTTACTTCTCAAACTCATTTTACAGATGGGGAAACTGAGGCAAACAAGATCGAATGACTTGCTCAGGGCCACACAGTTGGTAAATGTCTGAGGCCAAATTTGAACTCAGGAAGATGATTCTAAACCCAATATTGTATTGACTATGCCTTCTAGCTGCCCATGTAAACATATCTACACACATATATGTAAAAGTATTAATCCCATGTAAATGCATTACATCTTTCCAATTAGATTCTAGGCTCTCAGAAGGCAGGATCATGTTTTCAGTGTTTTGAGTATTATTGTCTATTAGTGCCTAATATAGTGGCCTTATGTGGTAGGCATTTGATAATTATAGCTTATTGGTAATCATTAGCCGTAAATAGTGAAGTCTCAATGGAAATATCTAATTAGCTTGTAATCAGCTGACAAGTATTTTTAGATAATGCCTACATATAGCACACCAGATAATCCTATGAATAAAAACTTAATTGACTACAATGAAGACAAGAAGTTAATCTTTTTTTTCAAGATTCACACATGATTTTAATTAAAAGATGTAATAATATGCAAAGAAAACACAAGGGAATAATGGAGACAAATGTCAAAAAAGTAAACTTTGGGCAAAGGTGCACTTTTATTTCATTGTCCTTTTCCCCTAGTTCATCCTGTTATATTTTAACTAAAATCACACACAGACACACACACATAATGTATATATGTATATATATATATATTTTTCCTGAGAACCTTCTCAGCTTGGAACAGTGATAGGCAGCATGATGTAGTAGAAAGAGCACTGTATGTGAACTCAAGGAAAACTGGGTTAAATTCCAGATATATCATTTCCTGCCTTTGTGACCTTGGGCAGGTTAATTCACCTTTTTTAGATTTCAAGTCTGAGAAGGAACTTGATTAAGGTGATCTTACTGTCTTCTTCAGGCTTTCTCTCCTATACTTAACAGTCATAATTATATACTTAATTTTTCCTTTCTAGATTTTAAGCTTGAGGATTTGCCAGATCTAGGCTCACAGAGTTAATGTTGTCAAACACAGGGTGTCAAAAATAGAATGATGTGGTCTGACCAATGTAAAATATAGTGAAAGTATTTTCTTTCTTTTGCTGCTATTCTATAAATTTTCAACGGTCATATCCCAAAAGTTCCAAAAGATATCCTGACAAATGCTGTCAAATACCTTGATGAAATATTGCATTATATTCATGGCCCCTGACTTACCACTCCTAGTAGCTCTGTCTAAAAAGAAAATAATATTATTTTGGTTTGAAACTTGTTCTTAATAAACCCATGCTGGCTCCCATGATTGTTTATTTATTTTGTAAATCTGTTGAATTATTCTAGAATTTCATTGCAAATTAATATCAAGTAGTTTACTTTTGAAAACTGGGCCCCTTGTTTATCTGCATGCTTTTAACTTGCTTCCTATAGTATGGGATGTGTTCCTCTGGATTAGAGACTTAGAATCAACTAAAGCTTGCAAAATGTTTAGTAATCAGTTAGCCGCTTCATTTTAAGCTTCAGTTTTCATTGTTCTACTCTTTCTAGTTTGACAACAGTCGTTAATAAAAGAAGATGCAAGCAAAATGGTAGTTAAATAGTTCCTACTCATTTCTCTTATTTGTTAACATGATACCATCTTGCTCAAACAGTGGTTTTATTGTATGCTAATGGGAGAATAGATGTTAAATTTAGATAAACTTTGATCTTCTTGGGTTGCCTTAGGTTTCATATTTCTTGGATTGAAACTACTTCATATTCTGCGTTCATTTGTAGTCCTTTGCACCAACTGTATTCTGGTACCTAACATGAGTGGTATAAATTATTATCTACATCCTGCTACTATGTAAATGTTTAACTTCGGACATGTCACTTCATTGAACTTCAGTTTGCTTGCTAGGTGAACTCTAATTATAATATTTATGTCACATACTACTTTTAAATTTTCTTGCAGTTTTAACATTCTAAAGATCATTTGATGATGTTCAGTTCCTTTTCTTTCTTAAATTTGCTTCAGTTATTACTGATGCAAATGAACAGCAATGTAGGCCCCTTCTTTTCATTGTTACCACTGGATTTTGAGTCCTCAAAGCTCCTGCCAAATAGTGAATGACAAAATTTTTGAACTTTATTTTTATTTAAACTTATTTTATTTAAATTTATTTTTTATTATTATTATTATTTATTTTATTTTATTATTTTATTAAATTAATTTTTATTTACATTTAAAGTTATTTTATTTAATTAAACTTTATTTTATTTAAAGTTTATTTTTTGTTACCATTAGAATGAGGATTGTGAATATTCTTAAAGGAAGGAACTTTTTCCTAGTACCTTCAAGTTTGCCTCTTATCACCACATATACACACCCACACCCACACCCCCACACCCCCCTCACACATACCCAGGCAATGTGCCCCCTCCGCCCCCTGTACATACCCACACATGCACCCACACATAAACACAAACATTATTTACTTACTGTGCCAGATTGTTAATTCAGACCCTACAAGAGACTGTTACTCTTTCCCTTGTGAAGTGTGATTTAGTGAGGCAACACCATTTGGGGGAAAAAATGGGAAACTAGACAACGTGTTGAAAGCCGTTCAGTATCTATGTTTTATCTTTCTTCTGTAGAACTAAAGAAATGTATTATTGATAATGATGAGTATGTTGGAAGATGCCCAGATATATTTCTTGGCATAAGAGTGTTTTGAACACAGTATGACAACTGTAACTTATGTGGTAAATTACCACAATAAATGGGATTAATAAAAAAATCACCATTCCTTTTTTTCCCTTTGTAAAAAGTAGCCATGTAAAACAGTTTATATTTTGAAGTAGAGAATTGATGGAGCTATCTGAGTAACTTCAAAGAAATTAAAGCAAAATGCCTGCCATACTGGGATAATTATCTATATAACTACTTTAATTGTCTATTTGACATGTGTAAACAAAGTCAGAGGATATAACAACAAATATGACAATTTTTTACCTTCTTCCTGATCATCATCTTGGAAATTAATGAAATAATCTAAGATAAATCCGTGGTTTTTTAAGAAGGAATGTATCCATGATTTAATCTAAATATTTCTTCCATTATGAAAATGGAATTTTGTAAACATTAACTGGGGAACAGGTGAAATAATAAAGGCAGTTTTTTTTCTTTTCATCTGGCTTGAATTTCATACTCATACACATCTGGTTTTTTATCGTTACACATTCCCAGGACAGTTTGGACTCTGTGAAAACTATATTGTTTTCTAATTAGAATGAGCATTTGTGATATTATCTGTGCTCCCTGTTTCTCACTTCCCTTCTCTGCGGGCAATGAGTAATTTTCTGTGCCACTGAAATTTGGATCGGTTTTTAGAAGAAAAAAGAAAAGAGAAAACAGACCTCGATTGGTTTTTTGGAAATATAAAAGCAATCTAGAGACAGGATTGTGTTTTGGCACAAGTATGCAAAGACTTAGGAACAAAAAGCCCAAGTATCTCAGATTCTCTTTATACAAAATGTATGGCTGGAACTTTCATAATACCTGGCATTAAATCTGAGCTGATAATCGATTTATAAAGTAGAGCAAGCATGCCTGGTTCTTTGGGTACTTGCCAGGAAAGATCACAATGGTAATGGGGAGTAAAACAATAATCCCATTTCAATAAGGAAGAGAGGCTATTGGGGCAAATAATACAGAGATAAGTGGTGAAAGGGGTACAGAGGCAGATGGTTTGGGGACAGAGGGATGGGGTGGTGAAGGAAGGTAGACAGTGAGAGGAAGAGAATGGAGTAGGGGTGAGTCATTTAACTGAAGATTGAAGTTGGGAACATGGACCCTTAGGCAATAAAAGAGTGCCTGGGGAGCAGGAGTTGGAAGTCTCTCTTTTATAGGGCCTTTTTTTGGGGGTAAGAAGCTAACTCTTATCTATGCCAAGGTTAGTTCATTAAAAGATCAAAATCGTTTCAGAACTGTCAGTAACACTTTAAAGTTAGGCATGTCCGTGTCATCACAATATTATCAACCCCTTTTGGTGATCTGCTGGATTTACTGCTGATGACTGGAATTTGTCTGAGATTTACATATCATAGGAACAAAAAGTCCCAGCAACACATCCTAGATAACTTCGCCTTATTCAGTATATATTTCCAGGATGTGATTTTTTCGTAAAAACAATACAATTTGTGAATTATGTTTTTTAAACTTTGGGATGAATTGTACATGACTTTTAAGTTCTCCCTTGCAATCTTACTCCTACTATTGCTGCTTTCTACTGGATACTCATAACTTTACTTATTTACACTGACTAGAAGGGTAGGAGGATAGTTAGGGGAACTGGAACAAGATGCAATTTTAACACAGAATTTCTTATGGAATTTATTCCCAGCATCTAATTAGTTAGTCATTTTTGCTTTCTTTACATTGATTCACTATCAAAAATCAGAATGTGTCTTTAGAGATGCCAAAAGCAATTGGGCAAAATATTTATCAGGGTAATACATTGTTTCCAAATCACTTGTAAGAATACTAAAGATTATATACACTGAAGAGAAATAGGACACAAAAAATAAATTTTTTTTTTGAAATAGTGAATTTTTAACTGGTGGAAGAAGACAGATACTTAAATGTTTCTGGCTAAGTTGGGCCAAATACATACAGTTCAAAGTAGAAACCTGGCATTTCTCCACTGATTTAGGAGTTTATGCTCAGTCAGCTAAGAAAATTAGTAAGAAATAATAAAAAATATCGTAAACTTTTTTTTAAATAAAAAGTATTCTATGTTTAACTGTGAAGATTACCTAATTTGTTCACCTGTGGTAAACATTTTAATGAATTGTAGAATTCAGTCTATATGCATATAATAGTACTTGCTTGATCCTACAGTGTTTATTAACATGAAAGACACATTTGTTTTGAATTATTTTGAATTGGCTATTTCCATAGCCAAATACATTGGGTAACTTTCTACTTGACATTGTGAAGTATAGGGGTTTTTGTTGTTACTGTATTTTAAAAACATCTGTATCACTTATTGAACTTCTAAGAATAAGATTGGACTTGAATTAAATAAAATAACAACAGATCTTTAAAGCTCACTCTATATCATAGGTTCCATTAATATTTCAGTCATCTTATTACATAATCAGTTCTGTTCTTCCTTCAAAAGCTTTAGGGTAGTTGGAGGGATTATATATAGGGACAGAGGACACAAGGTGAGTTGAATGTAAGGGATGATATAAAATTAAGGAGTGAGAGAGGAATATATTGGATGAAGAATAAAGGGAGAAATAGAATGGGGTAAATTATCTCTCACATAACAGAGGCAAGAAAAAGCATTTTTAATGTAAGGGAAGAGGGAGGAGGAGAGAGGGAAAGAGTGAACCTTAGTCTCATTGGATTTGGCTTAAGGAGAGAATAATATGCACACTCAATTTGGTGTGAAAGTCTATCTTACACTACAGAAAAGTAGGGAGTAAGTGGATAAGGGTGAGGGTATGGGGGGATGATAGAAGGGAGAGCAAATGGGAGGAGAAGGTAATTAGAAGTAAATACTTTGAGGAGGGATAGGATCAAAAGAGAGAATAGAATAAATGGGCCGGATAGGATGGAAGGAAATATAATTAGTCTTTCACAACATGACTGTTATGGAAGTGTTTTGCAAGACTATACATGTGTAACCTATATCAAATTGCTCATCTTCTCAGTGGGGGTGAATGGAGAGAGAGGAAGGGAAAGAAGTTGGAACTCAAAGTTTTAAAAATGAATGTTAAAAATTGTTTCTACATACAACTGGCATACAGGCAATGGGATACAGAAATCTATCTTGCCCTACAAGAAAATAGAGAGGAAGGGGATGAGAGAAGGGAGGGGTGTGATAGAAAGGAGGGCAGATTGGGGGAAGGGGCAATCAGAATGCACGCTGTCTTGGAGTAGGGGAGGGGAGAGATGAAGAGAAAATTTGGAATTCAAAATCTTGTGGAAGTGAATGTTGAAAACTATAAATAAATAAATTAATGATAATAAAAAAGAAAACTAAAAGCTAAATATACTTGTCTAGGTGAAGACACAGAGGGAAAATATCCAGACACATGGGTAAATTGTAAAACAAGGGTAATAATAGCACCTGCTTTATAAATTGTTATGAGGATCAAATGCTTAGCATTATGTAGGCATTTAATATATGCTTACTGCCCTAAGGGGAAAGGGGGAGTGCACAATATCTGCCTTCAAGTGTTTTCAAAGGTACAGTTGATTAGAGTTGTTCTGCTTAGCCCCTGAGCACAGAACTAGGAATAGTGGATAAAAATTACAGAGAAATAAATTTAGCTTAATGTGAGGAAAAAATTGGTAATAATTATAGCTCTCAAAAAGCAGAATAAACTGCCTTGAGAGGTCATAAAACGATGGAGTCGTATATTTCAAGCTGGAAGGGACCTTAAAGGCAGTACCTAAGCCATCTTCAAAATAGAACTAGAATTTGCTTAGCTCTTTTCTTAGGTCTACCGAGGTTTTACTCTCATCTGGTATATAATGTCATTCATCCTATGAGGGTACAGTAGCATAATGAAGTAGTAGAAATTCTACCAAATAAAGCCCTGAGGGAAGAGAGAATATTGCTTTCCTCTTAAGGGACATTGTCTCATATTGAGGGTGACAATAATTGGCCTACTAGGAAACTAAGCTGTTGAATTAGAGCACAGAGAAGGGAGGGAAAAGCCAATATTAAAGGAAACAGTGGGAGATGTGCCTGCCTAGTCTCTAAAAGGATTATTTTTTTTTAAATCTTAGCCAAATGATCTATTTTTAATGAAAATATTAATTTTACTATATAATTATGTAACAGATAGAAAATCTGAAATGTGTGGCTTAATGAAATTAATAGACACTGTCTCAGTCTGCTTTTTGACTTTTAGAAATTATTCAACTCTATTCAGCAAATCCAATGAGTGCCCCCTCTATGCAGTAAACTGGGCTAGGTGCTTGGACTACAAAGGTGAAAGGGCATTCTGTACCTTAAAGTAAATTATGATATAAGAGAAGAAATGAACTATGTACTCATAATTGCGGTGATCATGGGAAGTTGCAAACGAGTGTGCAAACAAGGTTCAAATAGTGGTTTGAGAGATTTAAAAAAGGAGAGAAACAGTTTGAGTTTGGATTTTCAAGAAAGACATTATGGAGGTATTGGTACCAGAGACAGGCTTTAAGGACAAGAACCATTTTTGCAGGCAGAGGAGTCCATTCCAGGCCAGGTGAACAATGTGTATGTCAGATAGAAATTGGGGAAGTAGTTTAATGGAGGCAACAGGGTAAATCATGAAATAAGGTTGAACAGGTAGGTTGGAGACACGTGGCAGAAAGCATTGTATGACAGGCTAAGGAATTTATATTTTCTTTAAATTCTGGGATTTGAGACCAAGCTCAAAATATTTTTTACTCTGTGAAAGAAGAACTTTCTATCGCATGACTAAGAAGATCCAAGGTGTTTCTTTAGCTAGTTTTATAATTTACCTTTCTTCTTATATTGAACTTTGGAAAATTTTGAAGTAACAATAATATGAGAAAAATAGCTGCCTCACAGAGTAGTTATAATAATGAAATGTGAAGAATGTTAAGTGTTTTGGAAACCTTAAAGTGATATTTCAGTGTCAGCTATTATAAATTAATACTTGAATCATATGGCAATTATTAGGCAGTGCAAGCATCATCATCATTATTACTTGAGTTTTATGATTAACTCTAAGGGAGTGAAAGTATCATTATTATTTTCTCATGGATCATATAAGAGCTATAAGATAGTGTAAGTATTATTATTCCCGTTTTATATTTAAGGAAAGTGAAACTCAGAGACATTAAATGGTTTGTTCAAGATCACACAGTGAAGTGGCAGAGGAAGCTTATGCCAACTCCATCATTATTTCTCTTATTACTGTATTGCCTCTTGAATTCCTTGTACCATCGACATCCTTGTGCTTTGGCAGCAGATCTATTACTACTTATAGGATCCATTAACTCCTGATGTGTTTTGCAACAAGGTATTGTAACTTTTAAACTGAGCATATTTGGCATTTCTTGACTGTAAATAGAAATGGAAAGCAGTGGGCTATGAGAAAGTGAAAAGCTAGCTGAAGGGGGAAACTCTTATTACCCACCTTTTTTATTTTTTCCTTCATAGATAAAAATTCATGATCCCATTAAGCAATTTGTCTTAGAATAAAATGAAATAAAAATAAAATGAATAACTAGGCTTTCCTGGTGTGGAGTGAAAACAAAAACTCATCAAGATTGGTCATGGATTTTGGACTTTTATTAATTACTCCTTCTGGTGATTTAGAATATTCAAAAAAAATACAATTATAGTCTATTTTAGGAGAGTGATTTTTCCCTTAGTTCATGGGGAACTGGGTGGGGAGAGAGAGACAGAGACAGAGAAAGAAGTGGGGAGAGAGAAGGCACATAGTTTCTTTACCCCCACTGGATTTTGACACTATTTCTGAAATAGTGATAAAAATTATTATAGATTTTTTTTCTTCTATCATTGCTTTTTTGCTGTAACTGGTTTAGAGTAGTTCATTTTATGCTTTGTCTCTAGTCTTTTTGAAAGAAACACATTAGGAAGCCTCTCTCCTGATTATATTGAAGAATCTTGTTTTGCTTCCATTTTAACCAGGGCTTGAATAAATATCCTAAGACAATTTTACAGTATGATCTTTCCAAGATGACCTTTGGCTTTCTTGGGTGAGAATCCAAATGAAGGAATTATTTTCTTTTTTTTTAATTTTTTTATTTTATTTTTTATTTATTTATTTTTTTATTTAACTTTTAACATTCATTTTCACAAAATTTTGGGTTCCCCTTTTGTCCCCTCCCCCCACCCCAAAACACTGAGCGTTCTAATTGCCCCTGTCTGCCAATCTGCCCTCCCTCCCTTCCCAGGCCAGATCTGTGTAGTTTTGCAAATGACTTCCATAATAGTTGTGTTGTATAAGAACTAATTATATTTCCCTCCATCTATCCTGTCCCCCATTACTTCTGTTCTCTCTTTTGATCCTGTCCCTCCCCATGAGTGTTAACCTCAAATTGCTCCCTCCTCCCCGTGCCCTCCCTTCCATCATCCCCCCCACCTTGCTTATCCCCTTATCCCCCACTTTCCTGTATTGTAAGATAGGTTTTCATACCAAAATGACTGTGTATTTTATTCCTCCTTTAGTGGAATGTGGTGGGAGTAAACTTCATGTTTTTCTCTCACCTCCCCTCTTTTTCCCTTCACTAAAAAGTCTTTTGCTTGCCTCTTTTATGAGAGATAATTTGCCCCATTCCATTTCTCCCTTTCTCCTCCCAATATATTTCTCTCTCACTGCTTGATTTCATTTTTTTTTTTAAGATATGATCCCCTCCTCTTCAGTTCACTCTGTGCACTCTGTCTCTATGTGTGTGTGCGTGTGCGTGTGCATGTGTGTGTGTGTGTGTGTGTGTGTGTTATCCCACCCTGTATCCAGATGCTGAATAGTTTCAAGAGTTACAAATATTGTCTTTCCATGTAGGAATGTAAACAGTTCAACTTTTGTAAAGTCCCTTATGACTTCTCTTTGCTATTTACTTTTTCATGGCTCTCTTCATTCTTGTGTTTGAAAGTCAAATTTTCTTTTCAGCTCTGGTCTTTTCATCAAGAATGCTTGAAAGTCCTCTATTTCATTGAAAGACCAATTTTTCCCCTGAAGTATTATACTCAGAGTTGCTGGGTAGGTGATTCTTGGTTTTAGTCCTAATTCCTTTGACTTCTGGAATATCCTATTCCATGCCTTTCGATCCCTTAATGTAGAAGCTGCTAGATCTTGTGTTATCCTGATTGTATTTCCACAGTACTTGAATTGTTTCTTTCTAGCTGCTTGCAATATTTTCTCCTTGATCTGGGAACTCTGGAATTTGGCCACAATGTTCCTAGGAGTTTCTCTTTTTGGATCTCTTTCAGGAGGTGTTCTGTGGATTCCTTGAATGCTTATTTTGCCCTCTGGTTCTAGAATCTCAGGGCAGTTTTCCTTGATAATTTCATGAAAGATGATTTCTAGGCTCTTTTTTTGATCCTGGCTTTCATGTAGGCCCATAATTTTTAAATTGTCTCTCCTGGATCTATTTTCCAGGTCAGTTGTTTTTCCAATGAGATATTTCACATTATCTTCCATTTTTTCATTCTTTTGGCTTTGTTTTGTGATTTCTTGGTTTCTCATAAAGTCATTAGCCTCCATCTGTTCCATTCTAATTTTGAAAGAACTATTTTCTTCAGTGAGCTTTTGAATCTCCTTTTCCATTTGGCTAATTCTGCTTTTGAAAGCATTCTTCTCCTCCTTGGCTTCTTGAACCTCCTTTGCCAATTGAGTTAGCCTATTTTTCAAGGTGTCATTTTCTTCAGCATTTTTTTG
Organism: Notamacropus eugenii; assembly: GCF_028372415.1. Taxonomy (NCBI): domain Eukaryota; kingdom Metazoa; phylum Chordata; class Mammalia; order Diprotodontia; family Macropodidae; genus Notamacropus; species Notamacropus eugenii. Next base: position 212,773,466 of record NC_092876.1, read on the forward strand.
GGTCTCCTTTAGCAGGGAGCTGATCTGTTGTTCATACTTTGCTTGCAAGTCTTTTATTACTCTTCCCAGTTTTTCCTCCACCTCTCTATTATGATTTTGAAAATTGTTTGGGCCTCTTTATGACCTTTTCCCAGAACTGATCCCATTGAGTGGGCTGGGATTTAGAAGCACTGACTTCCGTGTCTTCCCCTGATGGTGAGCACCGCTCTTCCTCATCAGAAGGGAGGGGAGGAGAAACCTGCTCACCAAGAAAGTAACCCTCAACAGTCTTGGTTTTTTTCCCTTTTCTGCGCATTTTCCCGGCCAGTGACTTGAGCTCTGAGTATTCTCCTCACACCCACCTCGCCTCCGGATCCTCCCAGCCAGCGCTTGGGGTCTGAGAATCAAATGCTGCTTCCCAGCCTCAGTGCTTTGGGCGGGGGCAGGGCTGCTATTCAGTGTGAGATTAAGTTTAGGTTCTGGGGTGAGGGCAGGGCTGCCTCACGGGCTCAGTTCCCTCAGGGGGTTTATGCAGCGACCTTCAACAATGGATCCAGGCTCCCGCCTGCTTGGGGAGCCCCAGTCTGCTCCCGCCTCCGCTGCTGCCTCCCAAGGGCGCCTGAGTCATGGGGGCACCCCACTCTCCTGTCGACCCACCAAAGAGACCCTCTCACCGACCCCTGTCACCTGTGGGTGGAGGGATCTGCGTGGCCGCTGGAGATTCCTTCCCTGAAGCCCGCTCGGATCTTTTCCTCTGGGTGGCGTGGCTGCAGCGCCCAGTCTGTGGCACGAAGGACCTTTTGCGAGAGGTTTGCAGGTCTCTCTGGAACAGAAATCTCCCTTGCTCCAATGTTCTGTGGCCTCTGGGTGCAAAATTCACCGTGAGTTGCTCCCCTGTAGCCGATCTGTGGGTTGTGGCTTTGAAGCTATGTGTATGTGCGCCTTTCTACTCCGCCATCTTGGCTCCGCCCCAAGGAATTATTTTCTTAAAAGGAAAACTCACAAACCAAGATATATTGGATGACCACATGTGAAGGTATGATTAAAATATTCTCCATAAGGAGAAGAGAGAGGGAGTGGGCAATGAATATTGTCTTGGTGATTATTGTCAAACTGAAAATGCAGATTGTGAAATATCCTCTGTATTCAAAAATTCAACTCTTTTTAATTGCATCTAATTTTGTAGTTCAAAGCTCCTCTTAGATATTAGTATAGGTAGCTGGGTCTCTAATTTCGTTGGTATAGGGAAAATCTGTTGAAGAACTTCCCATCAAAATCGATCATCACCTTCTCTGCAGTCTAAGAGTTGGAGCCGCTTTGAGCACTGGGAAATTAATTCTTTGTCCTGGGGAAACACTCCTTAAAGAAAGTTAAACTTTGTACTTCTTTTTTGTTGTTGATCCTGTTTATTTTATTTATTTGATTTGATTGAGCTTATGATTTTTTTTTTTTTTGGTGTGGGGACCTTCTGTGGAAATTTCCTCTTTCTATGTAGGTCAACAACTCATCTGCAATTTAGTTTTGGAGAATTGCTTGGGGCACTGACAGTTTATTTAGCTTACGGAGAACATAAACTAGTGTGTGTCAGAGGCAAAGCATAAGCCTAGGTCTTCCAGACACAAGGTTAGCCTTCCTTTCACTACAACACCACATCATCCAAAATTCAGAGACCTTTACAACCCTTCTCCAATAAAGTTCAGCTGGACCACATGGAGAGACCCTTGTCAACAACCACAATCAGTAACTCCTCCAATAAACCTGAAATCACACTCTGAAATCCCAAAGAATAAATATCTTCTGTAGCAAAGAAAGGTAACTAAATCCTTTTAAATAGTGAATTATGTGTTATGGTTGCTCACTACATTTTAATGATTGTGATATTTTTGTGTTTTTTTCCATTAATTCCATATACAGAGGTTCTGAATATCATAAAGTCTGCTTTTACATTTTACATATTCCAGTTTTTTCACTAGAAATCTGTTTCTTCCACAAATAAGATGTCTCCCTTCCCCCAGCATGGTTTGAAATCAGTTGGAGTAGGTTAGCTTATGATTTAATTTTATGTTAACCCTTTCTATCATTGAAAACTATTCTCAATAAGAACAAAACAGACAAAAACTTTTTGTTTTTTATAAAACAAACAGACAAAAACTTTATTTTCACCCTCCTCCCCCACCTTCACCGTTCTAGTTGGTTTTACTAGGCATTTTCAGTGGTTGCTTTACCTCCTCTCTTAGAAATCCCTAGGGTTATTTGTTTGTTTTCTCTCAGCATTTTCACATTACTGAAAATCATGCAGAATTACTAGTGCTAATTTTCAGTTATAGAATTTTAGTTAGCTACTCCTGGTAATGAAGGGGGAAAAAATCCTTAGAGAAAGTGTTGATTCTTCCCAAGATCTCCTGTTCCAAGGTAGAGACTGCTGCTTTTTGGATAGCAATTATAAAGCCCCCGTGTTGAGCCCTGGAAGAGACCCTTCCAATTTCAGCATCTGTCCCTTTGGCAGAGGTATGAGGTGGCTGATTGGATAGGAAAGTACCCTTGGGTTTTGTGTAGTTCTCCTGTTGCAGATGGTAGGCCTTTCCTCTTTAGTGCTGTCACCCTTTTAAAATCCCTGTTTCCTCTTGAAAAATGTATCACTAGACAATAGCAATGTCTCTGTAAGATCCATGTAGAAAGTACTTTAATGGTGACATATGTTATGCTTCCAAATCCATATATTATGTATTTGCAGAATTGATCTTTCCTGACTAAGTATTTATAACAATATCATTCATAAAAAGAGACCATTTGGTCATATTTTCTTATGTTTTTGTATTCATTATGGACAGGTGGATTTTGACCACAAAAGTTTTAATTTTCTACAGAATCCATTAGCCTAACGGAATCTTGAGAGGGCATCTGGGCCATTCCTTTGTCTTTGGATAGCACAGATTTCAGACTAAGCCCTAGACTTAGGTATTTCTTGAAAAGAAAGAGCTTTGAATTTGTGGTCAGAAGATAATCCCAGTCCAACTCCCAACTTTCTTACTTAACTATCTGTGTTAGAGACAGCTGGATGACTCAATGGATGGAATATTGGGCCTGGAGTTAGGAAGAGCTGAGTTCAAATTCAGCCTCAGACATTTATTAGCTGTGTGACCCTGGGCAAGTCACTTAAGTTCTTATTGAAGTAATCCACTGGAGAAGGAAATGACAAACCACTCCACTATCTTTGCCAAGAAAATCCCATACCAGGTCAAGAAGAGTTGGACATGACTGAACAAGCAAGCAACAATAATAAAAAATTCTGTGCGATATTGGGGAATTTAAAAAACAAACAAACCAAAAAACCCAACCCTATAAGCCTTCCTTTCTTATCTGTAAGATGGGTGGAATAAGTCGAATTAGATGACTGACCTCTAAGTTCCCCTCAGCTCTAAACCTATGGTCCTAGAATTTATAATGCCATTCTTCCTCTGGATTAATGCTGATTTCAAATTATTTTATACTGACTTTTTTTTAGCTTTATTATGTACTTTGTTCTTTGTCTTTAATGGAATAGACACATTAGGAATATTTCCTATGTGTCTCTAAATAGATCCAGTGTTCCTTTTAATGGAGACACTGTACTGAGACTTATCTTCCTTATGTTCTTACTGGTGCTGTCACCATATACCTATTATCTTTAAATTTTTATTTCTTCCATGACCTAAAGCAGTGAAATTTTATGATATGTAAAGGCTCAAATCTGCTTTGCAAAGTATAAAAATCTGGGCATGTCTCAGAGTGTTTATGAAATTTCTTCATCTTTTACTTGTCATCTGCTTTCTATTTTTCTCCAATTCCTACTTCTAGACTTAAGAATTCTTGATCCAAGGAATTTTTCTATCTTTACAAAAATCTGCTAGTGGCAAGGTGGATCAGCAGATTTTATTCTATTTGAATGATGCTTTCTTGAATTATGAAATGTACATTTGTTTGTGATTTTATTTTTGTTGTACTTAAACTTCTGCTTTCTTTAGAGGAAAAATTTTCTTGAAAATTCTTATGCCAAATTGTGCCACTTTGGTACCCCAGATGAAGAGAAAGAAGAATTTGATTTTATCCAAAGGCAGATGAATGGTAATCTTTTGAAAATTTCACCTCAGATTACAGTTTTCTCCTCATAATTACAATTGAATCAAAGTTTTTGTGTTGATATGGCATTCTGTGGGTTTGAAGGTCATGAATTAGGAGCTAAAAATGGAGCTCAGAGGGGATAAGGTGTTATAAATTATAGTGATGAAAATAATTTGAAAATAAAGCTTTAAAAAGAACTCAAGCTATCAAAGACATTTGTTGTGTACTCTGGGAGTCTCTGGAGGTCATCTGCACTGGAGGTGCCCTCAGAGTCTAACCCTGTTCCAATCTGATGCTCAATAAAAGCTAGAATTTTAATATTTATGAGTCTAGAATAGAGTCCTTTGCTAGTTTTGTTAAGGATAAACTATAACATTTTCCAGACATGTTTGAGAATTTATAACAATCTTAATCTTAGTGTCTAAAGACTGTTTTCTTATCGAGGTAATATGTAAAGAACACATTACACCAATATAAATTATTTGTAATCTAAATTTTAAATGTTGAGAGTATCTTCTTATCCTGAGTTATTAGATATATGTTTCTGAAGCTAAATTTAGTCAGCGCTGGAATGGCAATACTTTGGGATGAGAATTAGCAAATAGATGATCCAAAGAATGGATCATTCCAAGATCTCTCAATTTCTCCTCCCCCTTTCCCACCCCTTAGTATTATTTCTTAGACTGATGTTAAGTACCACATAAGCAGCTGTCTACTCATGTTTTAAATCTTTTCTTCATATTGGGATACTGGGGGTAGCAGAGGCAATTATTTTGGTTTAAAAGGATTGCTCTTCCAATCTCTGTGAATCTGAAAGCTGCTTTTAGGGAACAATTAGTAAACAGAGATGGGGATAATATCAACATATGAAATAAGAAACAGTATTTGATAATATCATGAAGATTTTCTACAGAATCCCTAATGCACATAATATATTTGTGCATAACTGAAACATTTAACTAGGTTAAAAATTCATTCAGAGATTTGGATGCTTTTCTCCTGCTTAAGGATCACAGAATCTCAGAATTGGGAATCTGAGTCAGATCTTTACCTGAACAAGAGTTCTTTCTATATACCCAACATATACTCAACAAATCAATCAGATTAGTAAATTCTCTCATTTTCATTGGCTTCTTGCAGCATTTTGGGGACTTTTTGGATCCTGAATCCATCCTCTAGCATCTTGGCTATACCTCTCAACTTTATATCATTTGTAAATAAATATTCTGTTTATGTCATAATTCAAATAATGTATACAAATATTGAATGGTATAAGACCACAAGGGCAGGTGCCTGGATGTACTCTACTGAAGTCAACCTATTTGAAAGCAACTCTGGATCCTGTCATTAAGTTGTCTTTAATTCTACATATGGGTACTAACTTCTTTCTCACCTATCTCTGTCTCATCAACAAGAATCACATGAAAGACATTACTAAATGCTTTATTAACATCCAAACATAGTGCCTGTAAGCTACTAGTCAAGTAAACTTTTCAAAAAAAGAAAACAGTTAATTTAGCATCATGCTGTCTTAAAGTATCATTAGCTATTATTAATCATTGTGCCACTTGGAAAAAACAAAAAACAAAAAACCTTTGATCATTCATTTTCAAATGTTGCTGCACATTGACACCAAGCTCTCTGGAATAGAGTTTGAAAAGTCCACTTGCTTGCTTTTTTTAAAATGGGAGCATTTTCCCATTTTCAATCTTGCAGCATCTTCTTTCTAACAGAAGCTTAAAAGTATTGTCTGTCATTTTTAGTACTTTGATATGTAGCTTGTTTGATCCCTAGGACATTCAAATCACTCACTGAGGGCAGGTAGACTATATCTTTCCATCTTTTTAACTTATATTTTGTATCAATTCCTTCTTGAACAATTTTGTTCTTTCTTTATAATCCAGTATGAGGAAAAACACATTTTTAAAGTAGTTCAGCCTTTTCATCTCACATCTACTCCTTTCCCAACCCCGTAGGTTTTATGCCTAATTTGAGGTTTCTAATGATCCCAGCATGGTTAAAAAAAGCTTCTTTTTCCCTTTCCATTAATTTTCAGTATCAGGTTTCTTTGACCATTAGTAGTTCTGGTACTGTTCTTAGATAAAAATACCATTCTTTTGTCTGAATCCAACCTCTCTTCAGTCTACAAGTCTATTTTTTAGATCTTAAAATGGTAATCTACTCCCTGTATTTCTTGTATCTACCTAGCTATTTACATGTTCTATATTCAGTTAGAATGTACGCTCCTTGAGGGCAAGAATAATTTTTGCTTTTCTTTTTATTCCCTGTGCTTGGCACAGTGCCTTTAGCATGGAGAATTTAATAAATGTTTGTTGTTGTTTTTTTTTAAACTGACTGACTAGACATCTGGTGCATCCACATTGCTCTCTTTAGGGAGTTCTTCCCTCTTTTCTTCCTTATCTGAGATTTTTTTGTACTTTTGTGCTTTTATTTTAACAATTGAAACCATCCCTTACCCTCTGAATGAAACTTTTCCATTATGAGATCCTGTTAATCTTTTTTTTTTTTTTAGTTCTTTCAAAACAACTATTTCAAAATCCAAACTTTGTTTCAAACCGGGATCTTTTCTTCTCTACCATGAATTCCAAAATGACATAGATAGTACCTCCCAAGGTTCCCATTATTTCTGCTTTACTAACCAATTTTTTTTTTATTGATCAGAATTCATTCCCAAATGACATTTTCTCTCATTGTTTCTTCTACATTATGAAAAAAAAAAATCTCACTGATAATTTCAGTCAGTGTTTAAGGCAGAATGTAAAAGGTCATGCAGCCTCTCCTTTACCTCAGATTCTGATCTCTGTATTTCTAAATGCTCCTAGATTACCTGATCTCAATTTCTGATTGTCTCCAAGCATGAAAATTAAATTTTCATCTACTATATATTATTCCTTTTCTCTGATCAGTCTAGTCATAGTGATTTAGCAGGAAAATACTAAAGTAGTTACCCCAAAATACTTTTAGATCTGTTAAACTTTTCTATTCCATAGTTCTTCATGAAATTTCTGCAATAGGCTTTATTTCCTCATTGACTTAAAGAAATTTTTTCTTAGAAAAAAATGCCATTAATTTTTCAAAAAAAAAGATACATTGCTACTTCATTCATAATACATGAAATATTTGAATTTGTCATTTTTGAAAAAGAAGAATTACAGTGGGCATATTGGAAAACTTCTAAAGTTGTTTAAAATAAAGCTACTCCAGCAATTTATTAGTAGCATATTGCTGCTTGAATACTCTCCTTCCAGTATTAATTTTCTTAGAAAATAAATTTTGCAATATATAACATAGGTCACAGCAAAGTAATCCTATGTTAACATTTTAAAAAATTGAATGAATAATAACATTTTTGGAAGTTAGTAGTAAAAGCTAGTTTGAATAATTTAGAACACATGTAAAGTTTCTTTGGGGAAAATATACCCTTTTAAAAATATTGTATAAAAATACATACTTCACTGAGAAAATGAAATCCTGCTTCTTTTAATTGCAGGACCAGGCAAATAATCTGGTATTTTCTTATGGCATAAGCCATTTTAGAGTTGAGCTTCAAAATCTAATAAGGAGTAAATTAGAAATAGTAATTCTCTAGAGAAAACAAGTATGTATTTTTCAAAATAAATCTCACCCATTAGTTGATATAACAGTTATTCCTTGCACGTATTTATCACTGTAATTAAGGCTATACCTTCTGTGCACTTATTTGCAGAATTTATTTCTAGTGTATAGGAAAGTTGAGACATTTAACAAGGGAAATATGAAAGAAACTTCTTAACATGTCATGTTTCATATTCTACTTTTCTTTCTAATATCTTTTATAAAACTGATATGTACCAACTGTTGCATTCTATTCTTTGAAAATTTTATTCCTAGTTTTTGAAAAGATTAAATTTCTCCCCTAGACTTATTGGATATTGAACAGGGGTTTCAACATTTAGACAAATTAACGTGTATTGATCATTTAAGAACTTTGGTGGTTTTTAGCATCTCTGATTCCCTTTTAATTGCTCTACTTCCATTTCCAGTGAAGTAGGAGACTACATTGAACTAAGGGCCATTTTGTATTTTCTTCAGCTTATGCGTGTCATAGTGAAAGAATCTCATCACTGACTGACCAGCCCACTGGTGTGAGACTGTCCATACTTTCCTAGACTCAGCTTCAAAAGCAGACACAGTTTTTTCTATGCTGAATATTCAAAACCTTTCAAGCATGGTAACCAACACTTATATTCCACTGACTGGCTTTTAGAGCTAGGGGATTTATTCACACCACAGTGGGGAGAAAGTAGGAATTTGTGGAAGAAAAACATTGATATTTTCAATATAATGAATCCAAGAGATAGAAGGAATTTGTAGCTAAATGAAAGAATGTCACTTTACTCCTTGGAGAGACAGATAAAGGAATTGTAAGTTGATATTATGTTTTCAAAGAAAACAGGAAACCTAATCTTGTGTAGTATTTGGGTATTATTTTTTAAAGTGAATATGAGAATCATGAGTAAAAGGCCAAACCAAAGATAGTAGCAGTTTACACAGTAACATTCATTGCAGTAGATGAATAAATAAATTCACCAAAAACCTTCAGATTAAATTAACATCCACATTAATACTGTATCAGTGTAAAGTGGGTATAGAAGAAAATGGTAGAAATAATCTTGGAAAGTATTGTTTAGGATTAAGAAACAAGAGACTGAAGTATGAGTAGATAGAAGCCTGTTATATATAATGAATACTTTTGTGAAAAATCTAGTCTCCCATTCAAAATGAAATTTGTTTTATTTTAAAAGTTAGAATTATGAGATCATAGATTTAAAGCTGTTATTGACATCAGAGACAATCTAGTCCAATAATTTCATTTTACAAATGAGGAAACTAAAAGTTCTAGAGGCTAAATGACTTGCTCACAGAAAACCAGTTGACTTACAAGCATCTGAACAGAGATTTAAATCTCACTCTTCTGACTCCAGATCCAGTGCTCTAGGCCTATTCACTGGTTGGGTCTTACCTCAGTCAAAGTGAGAACCTGAAAACACTCTAGCCTAAAAGTGCCAGCATGTCCCATTGCATCCTGGGCCATTTCTGGTCATCTTGATGAATATCAGGCCACTGGACCCTGATGGTTCTGGAGGAGAAAGTGAAGCTGGTGACCTTGCAGAGCCCTCCTTCACTGAAATCAAAGTCAACTCTAAGTCATGTCATCATTTTCTGATGTCATGGTCCTCTTTGAAAACAAAGGACAAACACAGCCTGTAAGTGATACCAAAAGAATTTTTTAGGTTGCTGCCGATAGAGTGAGACTATTGATGTTTTGAGCAAAGATCAAAATCAGCATTGAGCTAGAAAGTTAATGGTGAAAAAGAGCTAGGAGGTGCAATTAAAACAGTTCAAATCAATCCTATTTAAATAAAGTATTGCTGAGAAACATGAGAAATGGAAAAAATGACTATTGTAAACCATTAACTGTAAAGCAGTAATTGAAACATGGAGGCCAGGCTTGCGTAAAATCCCATCAATTTGCAAACACTTTTCTTTCTACTTGGGAAGATCATGAAAGCTACAGACAACAATATGTAGAATATTAACTCATTTGCAGTATCTGATGAAAGATTATGAGTAATGTAAACTTATAAAACAGGGGGAAAGTAGTAGAAAGACACATTTGAAAAAAAATAGAATAAGATCCAGTTAATATAGGTCATTCCAATAGCATTTAAAAAAGAACCTGTAAGGAGGCCTTATAATAAGCAAGTACAAAAAAATGTAAAATTTTTGTCAACATTTCTTCAGCATCCTATTTCCTATATTGATGCTCGTATAGTCAAGGCAGGGAGGTGGAGCATTGGGTAGAATGTTGGGCATGAGTTCAGGAAGACTCATCTTTGCAAGTTAGACACTTACTAGCACTATGACCCTTGGCAAGTCACGCAGTCCAGTTTGCCTCAGTTTCTTCAACTGTAAAATGAGCTAGGGAAGGAAATAGCAAACCACTTCATATCTTTGCCAAGAAAATCTCAAATGGAGTCACAAAGCTGGATGAGACTGAAATGACTGAACAGCTAGTGTACATATGTGTTCTAACATCACAGTTCTGATATGCCAAAGGAGGAAGTAGAAATGTCAGTAAAGAAAACAGATACAAAATGTGGTTCCAGATCAAGTATGAATAGAGGAGATTCATGAATGATATAATACAATGTTGATGGCACTACAAGATTTATTTTTAAGGTAGTTTAAAGAAGAAAAGATATTAAAAATGTTAGAAAAAACATCAAGCAAAAATTACTAATAAAAAAAAGGTGATGGAGAGGACATACCAGTAATTATTTAGATTTGCTTAAAAATAAAAAAAGTAAGAGAAATGTAAAATGCATAAATGGATTGCATTTGTGAAACTGGAGTGCTTTCAGTAGACTCAAGCTTCACCTAAATATGTATGTTTATAACTATATCTATAGATATACATACACAGATTTCAGGTCTATATATTTATATATTATGTAGCATTGTTGATGAAAATATGAGAAAGAACTTTAGCACTTTAACAATAACACTGTATCCACTTTAAAATAAATTTTGTTCTTTGGTCTATTATATATTGAAAAATAAGAAAATTAAAAATTACTCAACAGGTTTTCACAAATTATGTGGTACAGCAGACCATAGCTTTACAATTTCATAGGTATAGAAAATAAAAGATATCACTGTGCTTATTGCCTGTTTAAGTTTTATAAAAACATATAATTCAGTAGGACAAAACACAGCTTTAAAGGCTGTCCTCCAAATATGCATTTCTTATGCGTGTGCCACAAATTATGTAAGATTGCATGATAGATGAAACAACAAAGATAGCTGACTTTGATCCTTGGAATGTGAATATCAATCAAGGGAATAAAACAGGATGTGCCTATTTGCCAGATGTTTTTCACTGTCATGGGGGATGTCCAGTGTGCTATCCAAATCATAGAATTCCCTAAATATGGTGAAGTCTTGCAGATGTTCTATTTGTGGATGACATTGTGTTGATTGTATCAATCCCTGGATGATTGCCAAGTCTCCTAAATAAGATTAACAAATATTCACAAGAGTTTGGCTTAACAAGTGAGTGTAGGAGCCTGCTGTCTAGACTATAATTACAGTTGAATGAACAGCACATTGACATACTCCATAAGTATATATATATTTTGGACAGACGAAGCAGATGGATAGTGAACTGGACCCAAAATGAACATTTTTGAAATTGTGTAATACTTTCAATAGACTCAAGCTTTGCCCTAAATTATTTTTTTGAATATCAATACTCTTCTTATGATGCTTTATTAGGTGGTTACAAATAATGGTAGACTATAATCTTGGGGTGGGAAGGAACAAGTTATAAGCCACTTTAAAGGAAACGTAGAAACTTCTAATAGTAGAGTGATAAGGTTAACATTCTGGGCTAGTAGTCAGAAAAATCTATGTTTACACCCTGCTTCTGGTACTTACTGGCTATGTAATAAATGAGCAAATCAATTAAATTTTCTCAGCTTCAGTTTTATCATTAATATTAGTTTAAAACCTCGTGGGGTTGTGAAACTCAAAAAAAGTAGTTTATGTAAAGCATTTAGTGATTTCTAAAGACTTTGTAAATGTCAGTGATGATGGTTGTCATTTAGGCTTCAACCTTTTACCAGTGATAAGGCCATGATATCTTTTCTACTATAATGTGATAAATAACCACAAAAGTTAGTCATGTGGTAAGACCTGGAGTTAATAAATGGACAGCCTGAATAATACATTGCTATCCATATAAAGGTAAGAAAACTAGAGAAGTGTCCCAATCACATTTGTTAGATATTCTATAGAGGATTTAGCTGAGGACACGATAAAATATTGCCTGTGGTAAGAAAAGTATAGATAGACTGTCAATCTATATCATTAGAGGAAATAGCCACATCAATGAGATCACAGTCTGTGAGAACGTAAGTATATAGGCTGAGAATGTTTTTTAGTCTAGGGTTGTTTAATAAATAAAATAAATAGATAAATAAAATTTTAAAAAAATCCAGTTATTGCATCAAAACTTTTTGATCTGAGGACTACAAAAGAACATCCAGAACATCCTTTTCCAAGTACTGTAAGACAGAAAAATAAATACATGAGTATCTTGTTCTCTTTCTTAAAAAAGAGTAACTTTTTCCCCCTTCAGGTTATTATAGAGTGCTATATTATTACTGTGCAAGAAGAAGGAAAAGGTAAAGTGTGAAACTCAGAAATTGTTGGTGGCACTGTGAATTTGTCTAGCCATTCTAGAGAACAAGAATTATGCAAGAAAACTAATTTATATGCTCTTCACAAGGAACTCAAGTCATATGCCTCACAAAGGAAATCAAATCTATGAACTTAACATATGGAAAAGAGAATAGAAAATATATATTAAGAAGCATATTCTGTGTTCATTAATCTCAGAAAATTAGGCACCTGCTAAAGGTTAGGGACAGAAGTAAAATATATTAATACATCTGTTTAGTGTATCACATTATTCTTTCCTAGTATTAAAGAATAAGCTAATTAATTGCAAAACAGAGCCCCAGTTGAGTAGCATCACTGACATTTTACTAGAGTTCATTTTCTTTTTTCTTAAGCAAGACTTATATCTAGCTTTATTTTAGTAGTATCTTATTACATTGATGCCATTCGGCTAGAATCTGAAATGTTTAAGTTTTTTCCTGAGGGTGTTTGACTTTGGGGAAGCTGCATCAGCTTTTTTCAAATGGATACAATATCCTTTAGCAGTTGGACCCTTGCACACTAATACATAGGAATGTAAGAGAGGTCAACTTTTGAAATAGTCAATCTGCGTATCTTTTGAAAGAAACAAAGGTCAAACATTCTGGTTCAGTGCATTAGAAGATATCCTATTGATCTGAAAGGGCTTAATGCAACTTCCTCAAGGACTTAACTTACAACTCAGTCTGTCTGATTCTAAGAGATACAGCCATGACCAAAAGATTTACTGTTTGATTTTTCATGATTTCTGAAGCTGCATCATAAGCTCCGGGGACTGGTACTCTTGAGTTCCCTAACACTCATGGTCATATGGATGAGCCATAGAGAATTGGAACAACAAAATTTTCAGTCACATCCTGTTGTGATACACTTGTGTACATCCAGCCTGAGGGAATAGTTTATATGGTGGGAGGGTCCTGCCAAATATTTCCCATAGAAGTTGATTTTTCATTTAACATTTAAATACAATAACATAAAAAATTCCTAATGTTTTTTAGTCTTGTGTGAATATTTAATAAAAGAGGAAATAGGAACACCATATCTATATTCCTTTAAAAATTAAAACTTCCCAAAATTCATTCTTAAATTTCATTCAACTCTCTTTGATTGACGGTAAAGGCAGTTGTTGGCACAGTAAGTACAGTCACACAAACCCAGGGATGAGAGAGTATCTAAAAAACAGGGAGTGGTAAATAGTATGAAAAACTTAAAGAAATTTAAAAGAAGCAGGTAAGGGCTAACAAGTGGCCATGGGTTTCACCATAATAACATCATTGGTCACCTTGAAAGGAACAGTTTTTAACTGCTCATATTTCACTTTGTTCTATATGACTCACTGTAAGGCTAGACAACCTGGTACCTATGAATGAAAGGCAGATGGCAATAGGGTAAGAGATTAGTGGTAGCTGAAAAAATCTTGCCATTATATAGTGAGCTCTTTGAGGAAACTGACTTTTTTTTCTTTTTGCATTCTTTGTATCCCTCGCACTTAGCAATGTTCCTGGCACATAATAGAAGCTTAATTAAGTCATTTATTTTATTTTATTTAAATCATCTGTATTAAATTCTAAGACATTTGAGGGGAGAGTTTGTCTTTGAGTTCCTGTTAGAATTTAATAGAGAGTCACATTGTTAGGAATTAAATATTTGCTGAATTGAATTTTGGTCCTGCTGCCCTAACATGCAGGCTCCAATCATATGTATTTGTAGTTAACTGAGATTAATATGAAATTTTGCCCATTAGTCATTTTGCAAGGAAAAAATATTGTAAAACATTTCAATTTATCATGTTTTTAAACTATCTACATATCTGTCTATCTTCTATCTATCTATCTATCTATCTATCTATCTATCTATCTATCTATCTATCTATCTATGTATCCATCTATCTGTCTATCTATGTATCCATCTGCCCATATTTTGAAATTTTTTACCCAGTAACCCAGCAACACAGGCTCCAGTCTTCTGTTGACTACATTCAATAATGGGAGCACTCTCTTCCCTTTCTTCCCTGGACTATCCTTGAAAGGGATGCATTTGAGGGTGGCTAGAGCCACGAGCTTTTATTCCTTTTAGAACTAGGAGATGGAAAGGATGGTAGAAGTTAACAAATGCATCTTCTTTACTTTAGAGATGAGTAAAATGGGGTCCAAGGAGGACTTAGATAATATTATTCAGGTAGTTGATAGTGTTAGGATTTGAATCTAGTTTGTCTGACTTCAAATCCACCTTCCTTTGCTATACTGCTCAAATAATTAATGATGACAGCAGAGGCCAATATCCAGGTCTTCTGTTTCCCCATAATGTGAGTTAGTTTCTTACTGCTCTTCCATTTCTGATGCCCAGATGCATAATCCTCTTTCCCCCCCAAGAACTGAGTATATCCCAGGAAGTTCCCTTTCTTTATCACTAGGTAACTGGATCTTCTGATAGTCCAGCTTGGGTTTGCTAGAAAGGCAATAGTGAGACTGGCATCGTCTGGTCACTTCCCCTCTCTCTAGAAGACTGGATCCTCCTATCTCATTCATTCACTCGCTCATTCATTCATTCACAGTCATTCATTCATTCAACCTTTCAATAAGTATTTATTAAGGTCCAGGAATTGTGCTGGGTTCCAGGAAAACAAAGACAAAAATAAAAGGGTTGAGATCCTCAAGTAATTTACTTTCTTTTGTGGCAGACATGCATAAACATATGTAAGTAAATACAAAATGTATACAAAGTAAGTACAGATAATGTCTTGGGTTGGAAAGCACTGGTAACTGAGGGGATCAGGAAGGGCCTTGTGTAGAAAATGACATTTTGTTGCATCTTGAGGAATTTAGAGGTCAGATGTTGTAAATGGAAAATAGCCAAGTTGACTTGATGAGTGTATGAAATGGATTGATGAAATAAATCTTAATAATTATGTTGGAGTCATAGTATGAGGGGCTTTCATGACAAAGGAGTGATGTGATTAGGGCTATACCTGAGGAAAATCAATTTGTCAACTATGTAGAGGATGAATCACAACGCGGAGGAGCCTGAAGGGGAGGGGCAACTTAGCAAATAAATTAGGGTGGTGAGATGACTTGCTCAAGGTTGCATAGTGTGGCCCCTGACACACTTTTTGCAAAGTGTTATACAGTCTGAATTCCTAAGGGGTGAGATATAATTGAGCTTTCAAACACTCTCCTACAAGCTTAAGTTTTTCATGGTACTCTTCTTTAACAATGTTACAGTTATAATAGCTACTATAGCATAAGCACCTTTTAAAAAGCAGGAAAAAGTTTATACCTTTTCGCTATAACTTATAACTTGTTCACTTTTTTCAGTCATGTCTAACTCTTCATGACCCCATTTGGAGTTTTCTTTGCAAAGATACTGAAATGATATGCCATTTCCTTCTCCAGCTCATTTTATTGATGAGAAACTGAAGCCAACAGCCTTAGGTTACTTGCCCAGGGTCACATAGCTAGTAAGTGTTGAAGTCAGATAACTCAGGAAGACTCTGTGGCACTCTATTCACTGCACCATCCAGCTGCCACTTTTGTTTACACATGTGTTTTAAGAAGGCAGCATGATGAAGTTGATTCACAACTGACTTCAGAGCCAAGAACCTCAAGCCCTGCCTTGTGTCACATACTGGCTTTGAATGATCCTGAATTAGGTATTGGAGTGCTCTAGACAACTCTCAAAAACTCTAAGTTGTTGAGATGAGGCCAACCTACCTTGAGAGAGGGAGTTTATTCACCCAGTAGTTTCCATATATTAATAAAAAACATAGATCTAGTCTTTATCCTTGTCTCATTTTCTTCTTTCTAATTTACTCTACATCTTTGTCTTGGAATCACATCCTTTCCTGAGACAGCATTAGAAAAGTGAGGTAGTATTGTGCGGTGGGGAGTATATTTCCTTTAAAGACAGAAGATCTGGATTCAAAATCTGCCTCTTTTTCTACGTGACAGAGCTTAGAAAAGTTCCTCTTTGGGCTTTTGATTCTTCATCTGGAAAATAAGGGTGTTGGACCAGTTGGCCTCTCAGTTTTCTTCTAGCTCTAAATTTATGATCCAAAGAGCTCAATTTAACTTCAGATGCCCCTCTAGTGAATCTTTTTTAACCTTCCAGATGCTCATAGTGTTCTTCAAATGCAGGCAGAAGCTAGACTGATAGAGCTAATTTAAATGGATGTTAATGATTTCCTTTTCTTACTTTCTTATCAATGAGAAAAACTTTAACATTCTGTTTTAACCCTTCTTGCTGCTGTCTTCATTTCTACACAAATGTGATAATACTGCTGCTGCTGATACGATAACAATAACTAGAATTAGAATGGAGTCACAAAATCTTAAGAACATTTTAAATAGATAGTTCATGCTCTTTAAGGTATATGTAATCAAAAGCTTTGAATGTTACAGAGACCTGATCAAGTAGATGAAGTTTCTATGGAAACAGCGTAAGGTACAGTATATATCATCGTTGATGTCCTGTCTCCTATTAGAATTGTACTGAAAATGCTTGTACTAAGTCTACAGAGACTGTATTAAGCAACCCAGTTTTTATTCACCTCTGCCAAATCCACAGGACATTGAATATAAAGAAAAAGTAACAGGATAATTATTTGGCGTAGGACTCTTTATATGAACACCACTGAAAAACATGAGACTGAGATAATACTAAAACTTACAGTGTCTAAACTTTGGGGAAGGAAAAGCTTTCCAGATATAAAAACCTAGGGAAAGAAATAAAAGTCATATAGGAATAAAATGTTATTGTCTTCTTTGTCAGAGTTTTCCTGATGATACTTTGAGAGACTTTACATAAAATGATCTTATTTCCAATACTTTTGGTTTGGGGAGGCAGGGCAGGGAAACAGTAACTTTATCCACATGTGCGATAGTATGCAGATCTTTAAACTTAAAAGAAGAATGGATCCTTTCTAACTGAACAACACTGAAAAGAGAATAAGAATGAAATAATAAGAGTAATAGTAACAATAATGATAGTTAATGCCCAATGCTTTGCATAGATTGTATAATTTGATCTTCATAGATTCTTATAGAATGATATTCTAAAAAACACATATACACAAATATGTATATATTATGCATGGGGATACACATATACACATGTGAAAATATGTATATCCACATTTCTTGAATCCTTTTTGTTGTCCTTTTCCAAAGAAAATTAGCTAATATTTCATTCTTCCCTTAAAGTAGCAGGTAGCTTCCATTTCCTAAGAGATTTTTTTTTAAATTTACTTAGCTAGGTCTTGTCTAAGTTGAAGTTGCGTATGATGACCCCCATAGCAACCACAGTCACTTCAACTAGTAGCTTTCTAATCCTAGATCCTTTAACCAGAGTTTTAGCCGTAGTCTAGTTTTAAATATAACCATATAAAAATTAAAATGGCATTTAAGCAGATAGCACAATACTTTAATGCAGACATATAGTAATTTCATCATAGTACAAAATACTGTACAAAATAATCCTATGAAAATAAAATCACATAATGCTAAATGGGGTATTTTTTTTTGAAACATCATAGATTTAGAAGCGAGGAGAGAACTCATTCCATTTTTTTTGCATAGTTCTAAATATTAAGAAGTTTTTCCTTAGGTTGAATACAAATCTGCCACCCTATAATATTTAATTTCTTGTCGCATGCTTAGTTGACAATTGGTTGTATGATTGATTTGAGACCATTTATAAACAGTCTGATATATTGGTTTAATAAAACAAGGTTAACACTAACATTAGGTGAGACAGTTCATTTCTTTTAATAGTTTGTATTCCAGTTCTAGCTTGTAAGAAAAGAACTTGTTAGTACAGATTGTTCCAGATTTTAGCACTGATGCATAAATATCTTTTCCTTCACCCAAGTTGCACTGCGGAAAGCATCTGTGTGAATTAGTTTTTCCCACATTTATTGTGATTTAGCATGTTATCATATATCAATGACCAACTAATAACCTAATGTGAGTTCTATAAATATTAGCACCAGGCAGCTAAGAGGAAAATGTTAGATTAAATTCCATTAATAACACCAATGATTTTGTAGTCAAAGATGACACTTGGGCAATATTTCTTTTGTCTTCAGTGAAGTTATTAATATAATGATCTAACCAGCAGAAGACTATGGGAAGTCATTTAATTTACTTAAATAATATTGACTGTAACTAAAAAATTATTATTCATTAGAAAATGGATTTTAAACTGAAAGAGGAACTTAGAGACCATTGAGTCCAGCTTTCTTATTTTACAGATGAGGAAAATGAGACAAAGAAGTTAAGTGACTTTCTCAATTAATTGAACAGTATCTAAGGTAAAATTTGAACCCAAATCTCCCTGCCTCCAAATCAGGTGCTCTATTAGTTAGTTACATCATTCTACTTCCCTACATTGTGCAGATGCACATGTATGAAAAAAATATGTTAATGATTTTCTGTTAAAAATAGTTTTTCAGATATTTTCATGCTTAAACTCAAGATAGTTTTTGATAACTTGAATGGGTATCAAAATCATTCAGAAAATCAACTTGAATAGAAATCCATGTTTTAAGAAAATAAGTTTGCCTTTATGAGAAACCAAGGTATAACAAAAAGAACATTGACTAGAGTTAGATGATCTGGGTTCTAGACCAATCTTTTCCATAAACAAGTTGTGAACTTGGGCAAATCATTCCATATATCTGACCCATTCAAAGGATTCCTTAAAGGTTCATTTTTGAGTAGACCATTTTCATGTCATAGAACCACATGGCAGTTTGGTGAAACTCTTAGCAGAATAATGTTTTTAAATATATAAAATAAAATTCGTAGAATTACATGGGAACCCAATTATATTGAGAAATAGTTATCAGAATATTGCAATACAAACAAGTCCATCAACCTCAAGCTACAAATCCTTTGATCAGATGAATTTTAAGGAGCCTTTGGCTTTAAGGTTCTGGAGACTTTAAAAGTCCCTTATTTTCTAGATGGGGAATAGTTGCAGATTTACATAATCTGAATTAGGACGGACCTCAAAAGCAATTTACAACATTCTCAATAAGTGACTTTCACATGAAGATCTAAAGTGAGAAAGAAACCTAATGCATTTTAAGGCAGCTCAATATGTACTACGTGCTATGTATGTGAGTGTATGTGTGTGTATGTGTATATATGCACATATATACATACACACATACATATATGTGTGTATGTACCTGTAATATAGTATCTATGCTCTATAATTATAAGAATTGTCTTTTTTTCTTGCATCCAGTTTAAATGTGTCTCTTTGCCATACTCCCTGTGCCTTCTAGTATTGCCCTCTGAGGCCAAGCCGTACAATTCTGTTATCTTTTTTTATGTGATAATCCTCTATTCTAGAGAAGAAGTGACATTTTCACTTCAAATTTAAGGTCAGGATGACAGAATTTATACCAGAAAGGGATCTTAGAGATTATGTATAATGGCTCATTCAGGTTGTAGGGGAGGAAACTATAAGATCCTCCCTAAGGCTACTCTTGAGGCTAAATTTTTTTATTATCTATAACCAATCCTTATATGGCACGGCTTCTAGGCCCCTCACCTTTCTTGTTATGCTTCTAAGTAGGGAGATACTGATAAATGTTTAACAATTGACTCTCTTTAAAAAATATGCACTATATGCTTTTATTTTTAATCTACATTATTAATATTTTCCCTATCATTTTCTTAATTCTAGACAACCAACAAAACAATAAATCAAGCCCTGATTTTTAGTGTTTGCTAATTTCTGAGATGTGCTGAAAATTTAACAGTTGACTTCCATGAGCTGTGACAAGATGATTCTAGCACACTATTTGCCCCTTTATCCATTCCTCAGTAGGTGAACATCCTTCCTAAAGTATGGTACATATAATTGAAAGAGTACTATCTGGTCTACCCAGATATCATTTTCTGCATTCTGAAACTTTTATCTCTATTAATGTGGTTAAACTTTGCATTAATGTATTTGGTTATCATGTCAGATTAAAAAATTAAAAAATCTGAGTTGGAAGGGAATTTGAGATGCCATGAAGCCCAAACCAAACTTGAATAAACGTTCCCTTTAAAAGAGCATTAAGCAGTCAATTTACCTTTTAAGATATTGAATGAATGAAAACATTGTTTCTTAAGGCAGATCATTCTACTTTTGGATAGTTTTAATTCTTAGGAAGCATTTCATTACATTGAAGTAAGTCAATCTCTCTATAACTTCCATCCATTGTCCCTAGTTATGTCCTCTGGAGCCAAGTTGAATAAATCTATTTTTTTCCCAAGAAAAGTCTTTGAAATACTTTAAGACAGATATATTTTCAACTCAAGTCTCCTCTTTTCCAGACTTAGCACCCCAGGATCCTTTCAACTGATCACTATAGAGCATGATTTCCTGCCCTTTTTTTCACTCTGGTCACTCTCTTCTGAACATGAAAGAGTTTATCAGTATCCCTTCTCACATATGGTACTCAGAACTGAACACAATGCTCCAGATATGTTCTGACCAAGAAGGTTGTAGAAGAATTTCCACTTCTTTTGTCCTGGACAGTATGCCTTTTGTAATATAGACTAAGATTATAATAATTTTCAGGTGGCCATATTACTGTTGACTCATGGAGTTTGCAGGCCATTTAAAATTCTAGTCCTTTTAAGATGAACTGTTTTACTGTATTATACTATGCCTATCTTTGACTTGTTATTTTAAACAGAAGTTTTAAATATATCTTGACTAAATTTCATCTTCTTAGATTTTGCCAATGCTCTAGCATGTTGAAATGTATATATATATATACATATATATATATGTATATATATATACACACACACATATATATTTTGGATTTAGACATTTTTAGCTAGTGTGTGAACTGTTCCTCCCAACTTTCTGCCATTTATTGAGCTAAAAACACCAGAGTTTTCCTGTTTGAAGATTTTTTTTTGTGATTGTTACCTTTTTGCAAATGGTGTGTTTGTGTGTATGTATATATTTGAATGTGACTTAATCCTATTAATATTGGTGGGAATAGTATTTTTAAATATGGGAAAATAACTCTGGTAGCACTCCGATGTTGTCCATTGAGCTAAGCCATTTTTATGCTAGGTAGTTTTCATTTTTTTCAAATTTGTAAGGGAAGTCATTTCTTCTATTCTAACTTAGAAGTTGATCACTGCTCTAGGCATTTGTCATCTTTTGGTGCCTAGTCTTAAGTACAACTAAAAGTGGTCGCTTTTTTCAGCATCTTCCCAAATCTAGCTTGTTCAGCCTCTTTGGAATAGATGAACACCATTCCATCATGGCAGTTTCTTGGCAAGTTTAGTAAGAGCTCTTTAATTCAAACAGGCATCGCAAAGTTGGAAGTTGGTAATGATTCAGACTAGGGCTCTTTTCACAGATAGATTCCTCTTGTTGCTCCTTGTATAATTCCTGCAGTGATGATAGAGCCTTGAGAAATCAGTATGTTTGATATTCTATTGCTGTGTTTTCATTTACATTTAAATTCTACTGCATTAAATCTTCATCTAAAAAAAAATTCTTTTCAGTCTAGCTAAATTCATTTGGACTGTTTTCTTCCATGAGACTAAACCCTATCTTATATGTACTTTGTGTCTTTCGGGAATACTTACCCTGCTTTGCATTCAATAGCTGCTCAATAAGTATTTGAGTTTAACTGTATTTATATATAAGGGACATAAATATTGTACATTATTAATGGTTTCATACTGGAACTTCCAGGAGTTCTATCCTATCCATGACCTGCTTTTGTGCCCTTTTTGCCTGAAGCATGTTTCTAGGTCACTTTCTTATTCATGTTGACTCTTCTCTTGAGATTAAGTGTGAATTGTACATCTGAACCTTGAGGTCACAGTGATAGGATTTTTTAGCTAAATGTGATATTGGAAAAAATCCAGAGCAGGTTTGCTTTTACTTTTTGATGTCATAGACTCAATGGGTGGCCTGATGAAACAATAGGCCCCTTATAAAATAATGGTTTAAAAGAATAAAATCCATATGATTATAATAGAAACTGTGTTAAAATGGAAATGTCATTTCTTCCCATACAAGTTCAGGGACCAATTGGTTCCTGTAAACCTTAGTTTCAGAACTCTTGTAACTAGCTCAACCCCCTTCAGCTTACACGCAGGGAAATTTTGACTATGAGAGTTATTAATTTGTCCAATATTGCACAAAAGCAGTATAAAATAATGGATAGGTAATAGATTGGGACTCAGGAACACCTGGTTTCAAATCATACTTTGCTGGATGACATGAAGAATGTCACTTAACTGTCCTGTGCCACAGGTTCCTGACCTATAACCTGAGAAAATGGACTCATTGGCCTCTAAGGTCTAAATCTGTGATGCTATGATTCTAAATAGCAGAGCTGGATTCAAATTTAGGTAATCTGACTTCAAATGTTGTACTATTTTCCCTATTCTGATGTGTTCAGCAATTGAAGTTGAAAAGTTTCTTCCTAAATCTCTCCCCTCTTAATTTAATCACATCACCATTCTCTTAATCATCCAGGCTAAAAATTTTCTGTCACCTTTGGCTTCTTCCTCTCCTTCATCTCCCGTATGTAATTAGTTGCTTGATAATTCTTCTGCCTCAGCACTTCTGGAATCCTTGTTTTTCTCAGTGTTCCCATAGCTGCTATCCTAGTTTAGGCTCTCATCACATCTCTCAATGCTGTCATCGTCATCATCATCACATACATTGATTACTTATGTACACTTGAAAGTGATATCCGTGCCTTCACTTTTTCCTGACTTAACCTTATCAGACACACTGCTGCCAAAGTAATCTACTTAATGTACTGTTCTGATCATGGTACTCCTTGACTCAAAAATCTTCAATGGCTGAATTTAAAGTCTAATTCCCTTAGGCTGGGATTAAAAACCTCCACTACCTGCCTTCAGATTTGCTAACAGGTCTTCTTAACATAGCATCTTTGAATTTAAATAAAAAGATACCTATATTTAATTATAATTGGCATTTTATTTTATGTATATAAGACTATTCTTCTGAGACTATAAAAGGGTCCATACCCCAAACAGACAAAAAAGATAAGGATGCTTGCTTTAAAATCTCATCATGTTTATTCATCCTGTTTAAATACTCTACAGTATGTCTACTTGGAGTTCTTAATATTCACCAATTTTTTTTTCTGTCTTTGTGCTTTTGTTTCAGTATTCTCCTCTGCTAGGAATGTCCTATTAAAATTATATTAACTGGAAATAAATAGGAATTCACTTATTAAAATATTCCCCCTTATATCAAAGTGCAGCTCAAATGTCACTTCCTTCATGAAGATTTCCTAATACTGTCCCTCACTCCCATTTCCCATGTAGCTAGAAGACTCTCTTTTATACTTCTCCTCCATACATATCAGATGCCATTTTTTATTTTGGTATTTGTAAACATTTCTTATTTTTACTCCTGTAGACTGTAAATTATTCTTAGGACAGGGACTATATTTTATCCATCTCCGTATAAGCAGTATCTAGCACAGTGCCATGTACATAGTAAGCACTTTATAAATATTTACCAAGTGAAAGATACTACCTTTTCTGGTTTTTCTTAGAATCTCTCCCCATGTATTCACATAATCTTCGATGACTTATCAAGCTGATACCTTATAGCAAAGTGAGTTTTCCAAAATCTTCTTTACTATTGGGAAATATCACTGATTTCATCAGTATCACCTTTCCTCCCTCACTGTACTCAAAACCCTTCTACATTTTGGTAGTTTCCCAAATTTATGTGATCACAAAAATATTCAACTTGTAATCAAGCTTATGGTGATGAGCCTAACAATTTCTGCATGGTAGTCCTGAGATAACTGACCATCAGTGAGTGACAGACACACAGTACAACACTGGTCTATGTTCAAAATCATTCTACAGTATGCCACAACTTCAGCATCTCTTACATAGCCTTCACATATCTACTCAATACATGAGTCAGTATCAGAGCAAAGATTTAGTGGAGGTTTCATAATTTTATCATTACAGTTTTGAAATGTCAAAAATTACTTTAGCATATACTAGTCAGGATGGACAACAGTAAGTGGAGTGCCATTATGGTAGACAGTTGATAAAATAAAATATTTTGTTTGTAGTCCAATTTTTAAAACCTACTTTTGGAATATAAACATTTTTTGGATAAAAAAAATCTAATAGCTGTAACACTGTTATAAAATAAATTCTTTCCAGTCTAAAATAAGACATAACTCATTTGTAAATAAAGTGGTCATATAAACATTTTTTGGATAAAAAAAATCTAATAGCTGTAACACTGTTATAAAATAAATTCTTTCCAGTTTAAAATAAGACATAACTCATTTGTAAATAAAGTGGTCACCGAGCAGGACTAATCTAGACATGTTTGAATGTCACAGAAATCTGTGAGGTTTCCTCCCTTCCATTTTTGGCTCATTTTAAGGACAGCAACTAAGCAAAGCTGCTGATTCTGTATTTGTGAGCAGTAGAGTGATATAATAAGTGAAATGAGTCTTTTTGGAGGAAGATATAGCATTGAGACAGCTGGCTGAGACTATTCCCTTATCACAAATAGTGCTGCAAATCTATGGAATGTGGAAAGATCAGCTTAAAATGCATTTTTTTCCATAAAAGTATATTATTCTCCCTGTTTCCCATTCCATTCCTTTCCCCCTGAGCTTCTCACACATGCACATTAGGCTTTCATCTTCCAGACAGGATAAAGAATTGGTTAAGGAGAGGCAAGACCAACTACTTCAATGTATTTTGGAAGCTTAGTTTCAGTCTCTGCTATTTTGATCATTGCTACAAAATGTTATGCTTAGCTTGGCAGAAATACTTAGTATCACAGATTCATTAAGGCAGCTGTATGTTGAATAATTCTAAGGTTCCTTAGTTTCAAACATTTTATAAGTTGGAGCTTGGGGATTTTGATTTTCTTTCTTCCCCATTTAAGCAGAGTGCAGTGCTTGTAGGTATTTTTGTCATTCATGCAGCTTAAGCTCCTTAAATTTTATACAGGGCTTAGAGAGTTGGGCATCTCATAGAATCTCAAAACTACTATTTTTTTTTTGGCAGGGGACATTTAGACAGAATATCTGTGAATAACATAATTGAGAATCGCCATCTCATAGAGTGCAGTTATGGGCACTTCCAACAAAACATAAGATAAGAGTTTGTAGTCAATTATAGAAATAAACCAAATGTATATATAAATGCATGATAGCAAAGAAAACAGCAATGTTAAAAAAAATGTAGATAATCTCTTGCAGTGATCTGTAAGTGCTAGAAGTTGTTGCAAGGACTGAGCTGACCAGTGTTCAATGAATTTGGGGAGCGTTTTTTGTTGACATTGAGAGAGAGGAGAATTAGTCAATACCCTCGTTAAATTCACCACTTAAATTCTTGTGTTCGTCCTTCGTTGCCAAAGAAGATCATGCCATCAGAGAAATGACGACATGACTTACACTTGATTTTGTTCTGAGTGATGGAGGGCTGTGCAGGTCACCAGTCTCACTTCTCCTCCAGAGCCATCTGAATCCAGGGACCAGATATTCATCAGGATGACTGGAGATGACCCAGGATGCACTGGGAGACCTTGGGTCCTTTAGGCCAAGCTCTTTGCAGGTACTCACTTAGGGTGAGACAACACCCATTCATTGAATAGGTCTGTTTAAAAGGTAGCCAGGGCATGGTCCCTTTAATGAGGCCAAGAAAAAGGAAGATATCAGGCTGGGAGGGAAATATAACAGTTATCACTTAGAAGGATAATTGAATCAGTTTAGAACATAGTTCCAAGTAAATGAGTGCTTCTCATTTAATAGCTCTGACAACTATCATCCATTATTTCTTTAAGTCTTGTGACTTACGATTTGAAATTCATATTCTACATTCTTCATCTTGATTCTGGTATTTCGTTTTGCCCCAGGGGCCTTTCACAACAACAATGGCAACAGCCACAACAACTGAAAACATGTTTCATAATATAAGCAAATAAAATAGTTGATCTCAGATTCTCTGACTTGCTGACTCAGGAACAGATGGTGTGTCCCTTTCTTTTTTATTAAATGTCCTATTTAGAATGTTCATGCCAGCATCCAACCCAATTAGTATTTCAAGTGATGAGACTCATTGTAACTCTTAGAGTCTTATCAAAGTGTTTCTTGAACCAATAACTTATTGTTTGTCTCCTGACACACGAATAAAGGGACCAAAGCAATAGGATTGGTTTTCTTTTTCTGTTAGGAATCTATATTCAGTAACTACACTGTAAAATCTCTGATTTGATGATGCTTTAGAATAGATTATCTAGTCTGGATCTCTTTGTATAAATACTGATTCCCCCTGGAGCTAACCTTATATCTCAGAGTATCCCAGAGTATCTTTGGACTGGGAAAGACTGTTGGCTGTTCCAGAATAGTACTAAGCCCCAAGCTGTACAGTTTGAGTTAGGTGTTTTGTGTTTTGATGGGCTGCCTATTACTATACTTTCTATTTCTGATCTGCCCCCCCCCCCAATAAATCTGACTTGTGTTGTTTGGTCCTAGTGTAATGCGAGTATGAATAAATAAATTATCATAGTGTAAGCATCTTTTGAACAGTAAACCTTGTTACACAGAAGAGTAGGCAATATTCTAGTCTTCTCAGTGGTGGCAACTGAAAAGTAGTTTTACTTTCTCCAGTAAAACTTTCTTGAGGATGAGCCAGGACCTAAGCTCCAATGAAAAGGCTTTTCCTAGGAAGTATAGTCATCTCAGAGAAGGGGAATCATTGTGTAGGTCATAGCAGTATTGGACCTGCTCAAGGAGATTTGGGGGCACACTGAAATGGATTAAAAAACTATAGCCAATATCACTTGGACAAGACAAAGGGAGAAGGATGGAGTACCCTGATGAGTTCAGTGGGAAGGAAATCCATATTCTAGAGGGTATACTTATGTTTCCTGTGAGATTATCCCCTTGTTAGCAAAATCCCCAACAATTAACACATCTGAGTTATTGAAAATGTTAGTGTTATAGATTGGTAGTGGATTTTTTCTAGTCATCATGCAAAACAAACATACAAAAGCAGTCTTGACATGAAACTGACTCCATGCTAGGAATTAAACGTTGACTTAGAAATGGTCTGTACCTGAAAGGGATCCAAAGACATGACTAGAAACATTGTTTTTTCCTTGCTTAGGAGTGAGACCTACCTAAAACATGTAGGTCTTGTTTTAATTTGGATATGATGTCTTCTGAGGGGCTAGTTTAATGTGAGATCAATGATTTCCCTTACTTCAGGATGTTTTTGTTTTACATTTTATCTGGGTTTTTTTTCTGTTTTTTTAAAAAATAAGTGTAGTTGTTTCCCATCAGTAACTTTCTGTTCCCCAGGTAAGAGGAACCTGAGAAAATGGTGTTCAGATGCTGATGATTCTATTGGAGAGCTATCAGGGTATCTCTGTCTCTTACCTACCCCCCCACCCCTTTCCAGGTTAGTTAATGTCACTTGTTGATGTAGTAAGATGTTGCTAATATTTCATCTCACTGTGAACACTTTTGAGTCAGAAAGGGCAAAGTGGATCTGAGCTGAAAATAGGCCAAACCTCTGAACACTTTAAATTGTTAAGCTTGGTAGCATTTTATCAGTTCCAGAGATTCTAACCTGTGGGGCAATTTGTTGAGGAAGAACTGGTCTCTAAGTGGGAATTGTTCTTGGGGTTAATTAGAAGAGTATGTTTCCTCCCCAAAGTCACAATGCTTTGAAGTAGAGCTGCTTCAACAGAAGGCAACACTCCATCCAGTAGAAAATAGAGATGCATTCTCCAGACTGATAGGGATCCAGAGAAGCACTCATTTGAGGAAGTAAGCAGCTCCTAAGCGAGAAGGGACGCACCTCGATAATCAAGAGAAACTGAGAAAGTGACAATTCAAAGTCAGGCTGTGGAGAGGAGCTGACTCTGGCAACTCATTTAAGCCAACTGCCCAGCAAATGCATTTTACCAGTGAGGTTCTTTGTGAAAACTTTATGAAGAGAAAAAGGATATTGGGGCCTTGAAGTACCGTAGCTGTGAGTTACATCAGCCACATGTATTCAGTACTACCACTGTGTACTTAATTTTTTTTTGTATGCTTGCAGAGAATGTGTCCCAGGTTTGCATTGGGAAGAAGACTTTCTCTTTTTTTTTATTATGCCATATTAAGAAATGTCTGCTAAAAATCAATTCTTTCTATTGGCTGATTAGAGAAAGCACATCAATGGGGTTCCGTGAGCTGTACTTTAGAAGGTGATGCCTACACAGCACCCATAAAAAGTAAATATCAACTTTCTATAAAACCAGTCCATAAGTCAAAATACAGATTTAGTGAGTTGTCCCAAAGAAGCTATTATATTTGCAAATCTTGAAAAAGACATATTCACTAAAATAGAGATTTTTCATGTGCAATCATGAAAGAGCATGAAGTGCCAATATTAAGAAGAAATCCAATAACTATTTTTTCTTTTCATTCTTTAATATCTAGCTATGTACATACATAAGTATGTAACATATATATGTATATGTGTGTGTATCTCAACATGTGCACTGATAAGAACCCTGAGTTTCTAGTTTCAGGTTTTGTGTTCAAACTCTTTTTCTGCTATGTCCTTAATACCTATGCAACCTTGAACAAATCTCTTAACCACTGAACCTTAGCATCTACATTGAGAAAATGAGAGGGTAGAATGATAAAACCTCCAGGGGTAGTTCTAGTTATAGATCTATAATCCCATGTTTCTAAAACTTGATAGGAACTCCAAGTTTTTTTTTGCCACTATAAAATAAAATTACACAGTAATTGACATTTGGACTTTCAATAAAGTCATAGACAGTCAAAGCTGGAAAGAGTCTTGGGGATCACCTGGTTCAACTTCTACATTTCCTAGAGGAGAAAGTTCCCAAAGAAGGGAAATGGATTAAGGTCATCTAGCTATATATTGTTGAATTAGAACAAGAATCTTGTTCTCCTCATTCCAAATCTGGTTCTTTTTTTCAGTTATGTCCTAAAAATATCCTAAAGTTAATATCCAAATGGTACAATGAACTTTTCATCCTTTTGCTTAATTCAAAATTGTAGAAGTTCATCTTTATTTTCAATTTATTACTTCATGTGAAATAGCTTTAGCATTAATGATATTATTTCAATGGCTTTTGATTCTAGGCTCTAATGGAATATTATAGTTGAGAGAATGCAGAACTCAGAGTGTTGTGAGAAGGAAAGATTTTCTAAAATGCCCCATCTTTTCCTCTTTATTTTCTGAGTCAGTAGTTGATGTATTTGGGTAACTTGGAGACTCAGCTACTCAGGAATCAAGAAAAGACATTGTCATTTAATGAGAAGCTCTGAGCAAGCCATACATCCTTTATGCTGAGGAAAGGTTTACATAGCACAAGAAAAGAATAAATCTGTATCGGAATAATTCTTGTAGAAGCCCTTTAAAATCTTCATCATTAGACAAAAATCATATAATTGTGCCAGTAAATGCTGACTCAACCCATACTCTTGCTCAAGTTTTAAGTTCAAGCTACAGAAGGAACCAACATTCATGAGCTGCTCTGTATTAAGGTTATTTATTTTCAGGCCTACTCAGCAAGTCTTGTATATTTGGTGCCACATCATCTCTGGTTCCTGGATATTCTGAATATTCAGGGATTTACTACTAATTAGAGCTAGAGGAAAGTGGCAGAACATTCTTTTGAGTGTTTAGGAGATAGGATTCTTGGTATTAATGTTCATATGCAATCCCCAAGTTTTGTGATTTTTCTCTTTGCGTTGATTCGACTCAGGAGAGTTCAAAGTGAGTGAAATGAGGCAGTAGACTGGTATAAATAAACAGACTTTTAGAGAGTTTCTAATTTCTCTACACGTTTTCCCTTGTTAAGATACACACACACCCCCACACCCGCACACACACACACACACACACGCATATATATATATATATATATATATATATATATATATATATATATATATATATATATACACATACATACATACACACATATGCATGAAATATACAGCTATAATTTATCTCCTGAATTCTAGGCTGCACTAACAACTAACTGCCTACTAGATATCACCACTTGGATGTTCTATGGACATTTCAAACTCAAGTTATTGAGGCAGCTAGGTGGTACAGTGGGTAGAATTCTGGACCTGGAGAAAGGAAGATCTGCGTTCAAATCCTGCTTCAGAGACCTACTAGCTATGTGACCTTGTGTGTCTTGGTTTTCTTAACTACTTATAGAAAGAAAAACAGCACATATCTTGTGAGATCAAATGAGATAATATTTGTAAAGGGCTGAATACAGTGCCTGGCTTGTATTAGGTATTACATAAATACTTCCCCTTCCCCTTTTCCAAAACAGAAATACAATATTCTTCTCCAAAATCCATTTGTCCTCCAAACTTGCCTTTTTCTGTTGAAGGTACAACTATTCTTCTGGTTACACAGAAGTCATCCATGACTCTTCCTTTTCCATTACAATCTGTGTTATAATCAGTTGCCAAATAATGATAACATCTTTGTTTTAATAACATCTTTGCTTTGATAACGTCTCTCAGATCTTTTCCTTTCTCTCCCCTCACATAACTTCGACTCTAATTACAGGACAGTCATTCAACAATTAGGGAGTCAGTCAATAAGTATTTATTAAGCAAAGAAAGTTGAAAGACAGTTATTGCCCTTGGAGCTCACAATCTAATGAAAAAGACATCGTGCAAACTACTATATAAAAACAAGAAATATAGGCATATAAAAAATAATTAACAGGGGGAAGGAATTAGATTAACAGTTATTTAGCACTACGTGTCGGGAACTGTCACTTGTCATTGACTCTGTCATTTCTTCCCATTCCCTTAAACTGGGAGGTCCTTGAGAGCAGAGACTACCTTTTACCTTTCTTTGTATCCCCAAAGTATACACAGGGTATGGTGCTTCATGAATGCTAGTTGACTCCTACCCTATGCTATTGCAATACCTTGTTCTTTGATTTCTCTCTTTATGGTCTCTCTACTGTCCAATTCATTCTTTCCATAAATGAAAAATTAATATTTGTAAAATGCATATCTGACCATTTCATTATTAGTGGTTCCTTTGTTGCTTCTTGAATAAAATATAAAAGGTAAAGCCTTCTACAATATGGGACCTGCCTGCCTGTTCAGTCCTGTTTTATGTCACTTCCCTTCACTCTTCAGTTAAACTGACTTACTGATTATTCCCTATGAAGAGCCTCCTGTCTTGGTTCTCCACACCCTTACACAGGAAGTTGTTTCTTCTTGTCCTGAATATTCTTCTTCCTTACATTTTTGGTATTATTTTGTATAACTATATGTCCTTTTGTATTTCTTTTTAATGTTGCATTCTTCTGCTATGATATAAGCCCCTTTCAGATAAGGAATATTTGCACAGTTTTTGCCTTTCTAATTGTAGTACCTGACATAGAGCCTTACTGTTGGCATGGGCCCTTAACAATTGCTGCTGAATGGACTGCCTCACCAACAGTTATTCCTAAATCAGTCAGTCTTTAGCATTGCATAGTATAGAAAAAGCATGTGGGGGTATTCTAATCATAGGCAAGGAATCTCTAATGGATCTCTCAAAGAGGGGATGCACTTCTAATTGAGTTACAAATAATTCAATTAGGGTGTGAAGTTATCAGTCAATTAGGCCACAGAATCATAGCCTCTCTCACTTCAATAAGGGTAGTCACTGTTTTAGGCTTCAGTTGTCTTTGGGTGGGAGTTTTATCTGGACTAAATAGGGGATGCAAACATAAGAAAGAAGTAATTCCAATAAATGACAAGGTAGGTGCCTATGAG
Organism: Notamacropus eugenii; assembly: GCF_028372415.1. Classification (NCBI taxonomy): domain Eukaryota; kingdom Metazoa; phylum Chordata; class Mammalia; order Diprotodontia; family Macropodidae; genus Notamacropus; species Notamacropus eugenii. The sequence continues at coordinate 212,805,660 of NC_092876.1, forward strand.
TGTGGATATGCTAAGTCATGGAACATAGAGTGTTGACAATAAGCTTTGTGGTTCCTACTTACCTATAATATCCGTGTCTCTGAACTGCTACAGTACTTGAATTCCCTCAGAAATTAAAGTTATATGGAATTGTTTCATCTGTAAAATTAAGGTTTTTAAAGTAATGGTGCTTAGTCTTCACTACTTGCAGTATCCTAATGCTGAATTTTATGAAGTCTTTCCCTTTCCTACATGATTATTCTTGCCATTTAGCCAAATGAATCTCTTTCCATTCTGAGCCATTTCCTTTTATAGACACTGTTTTCACATCCCTTATTCAGGCAGTAATGTGTTTTAATAGTTCTTCCTGTAATATGCTTTCCAACTTAATAAATTACTGTTTCGTAACAGAATATGGTATGAAAATAAAACTAAATTTGAATGGCAATTTACCTTCAGAATGTTTAGGTTAAATGTAGCCTCAGAGAACAATGGAACTGTTTGAAGGGACATTTGAGGTCATCCCACAAAAAGTAAGCAAAACGCTAAAAATTTTAAATGTAGCCTCAGAGAAAAATGGAACTGTTTAAGGGACGTTTGAGGTCATTCCACAAAAAATAAGCAGAAGGGAATCTCAGTTGAAATAGATATAACTCATTTTTTAAAATTTTGTGAAGGTCATTGAATTCTCACAGACTGAGTGGGACAGCACAGTAAAATCCCTGACGGATTTTACTAAGCTGGAAAGACCTCAAGTAGGGCCCCAGTGATAGGCAGGCATCTTAAGAATAATTTTGCTAAATTTGGAAAATCTCATCCTAGAGAAGTTGGCTATTAAGTAATGAGGTTTTTTTTGGCCATATCAGGTACATGAAATTGTTTAAGACTTGGATGGGATCTGATTTGGATTGGTGGAGGAAAGGACCCACACAGATAACAGTAGTCATCTTAAACTAATTAATGTCATAGATACAAATTTCAGTGCTATTATCCTGTCTTATAATACAGCCTGTTAACTGCTGAGTTGACATTTTATCATCTTAAGTATGTGTAAAATCTTATCATAGCTTTTTCTAAAACATTGCTGAAGTGCTTATTCATGGATTTGTAATACTTGAATCTACAAAGATAATTCTTTCATAGGAATCTATTTTGAATGAATTTCAAGTAAACTCTAATATCTCAGCTACTGTTTTTAACTTAAAAAATCTTAATCACTTTCCTTTTTTTCAGTGACTTTCAAAGAGCTTTAGGGTAGATTTAATAAATTCCATTAGGATAAAATAGATAAAATTCATTTCAGCTCAAAATACCTATTTCATCATGTCATCATTACAATGATTTTTATTCTTGTTGTTCTGTTATGTAACAAAAAGATACAATTTTTATGTGCTTTTTCTTAGGATGTATAGAACAGAAGGAACATTCTATAGCTTGTCAACTGTTGTATGCAACCTTTTGAAACTTGGATAGATCATGATTTGATTGTTCTGGGTACTCCCACCACTGATATAGATCACAAACTTTCTACACTTAATCCTTTATGTGCCTTGTCACAAATCTTCCATAGAGGATTCACCTAATGTGGATTTCTTGGATATAACAAAGTACCACTTGTACCATCCAACTGAGATCTCTCATTTTCATTACATGATAGATCCACATGCTTCTCTGATCATACATTACTTACTTAATCATTATGCATTTATGAAATTTAAACTATGTGTCAGGCATGTCCTGTCTCTTTTTTTAAAAATTTATTTATTTAACTTTTAACATTCATTTTCACAAAATTATGGGTTCCAAATTTTCTCCCCATTTGTCCCCTCCCCCCACCCCAAAACACCAAGCATTCTAATTGCCCCTATCACCAATCTGCCCGCTCTTCTATCATTCCTCTCTGCCCTTGTCCCCTTCTCTTTTGTCCTGTAGGGCCAAATAACTTTCTATACCCCTTTACCTGTATTTCTTATTTCCTAGTAGCAAGAACAGTACTCGACAGTTGTTCCTAAAACTTTGAGTTCCAACTTCTCTTTATCCCTCCCTCCCCACCCCTTCCCTTTGGAAGGCAAGCAATTCAATATAGACCATATCTGTGTAGTTTTGCAAATGACTTCCATAATAGTTGTGTTGTATGAGACTAACTATATTTCCCACCATCCTATCCTGCCCCCCATTGCTTCTATTCTCTCTTTTGATCCTGTCCCTCCCCATGAGTGTTGACTTCAAATTGCTCCCTCTTCCCCATACTCTCCCTTCCATCATCCCCCCACCCTGCTTATCCCCTTCTCCCCCACTTTTCTGAATTGTAAGATAGGTTTTCATACCAAAATGAGTGTGCAATTTATTCCTTCCTTTAGTGGAATGTGATGAGAGTAAATGTCTTGTCTCTTATTATTGGTAATATTTTGAAGTATGTTGCCATTTTCATTAATTGTATTTCTAATTCATCTAAGTTCACTGCTTCATCTAATTTAGCTTTATAATATTACTGTGAAATACTGATGTTAGGGAGCTAAGTTTACATCAGTGAGAAGTTTGGATCAATGAAAACCTGTGCATGGTTTCTTAAAAGCAGTCTAGTCTGGTCTTACCTCTTTTCCAATTGTGTTGTTGTTCGGTCATTTCAGTCATGTCCAATTCTCTGTGACCCTGTTTTGGGGTTTTCTTTCAAAGTGGCATGGGTTTGCCATTTCCTTTTCTAGCTAATTTTACAGGAGAGGAAACTGAGACCAGCAGTGACTTGCCTTGGTTCACACAGCTACTAAGTATCTGGGGCTGGATTTGGACTCAGGAAGATGAGTCTTTCTGACCTGACCCAGAACTCTATCAGCTGTACCATCTAGCTGCCATCTTTCTAATTGTGGTGCATTCCCAAGATATTGATATCCGCAACTACATCTATACCTGTATCTGTGCTTATATCTATATCTAAATAGAGATACAAATATTTGCATTTATTTTTATGTAGCTCTGTATGCGTGTGTATATAGGTACAGACCTTTGAACTGGAGGGTGAAATTTTAGATGCTAATACTAGTACTAGAGTACAATTGTAATCATCCGTTACAAGGGGAAATTATATTTTAGCCTCTAGTTAAGACAATTAAAATATTATTTTAGATTTTTTTTTCAGTTTTCAGTATCTACTATAGATTAAGTCTTTTAACAAGGGTATAAATCATCATTTTTCATCTCATTCCCTCTCCTTAACTCAGTTTTAATTTTAAATTCAGAAGTCTACTTCTTATCACCAACATTTCTCTGTTAAAAACTGAATAGAAAATTCATGTTAATGGAATTTACCTAGGTAGATTTCCATTTCAATGTTGCCCCCAGGAAATACCATACTTGATTAAACATGTGTTGGCTTATAAAAAAAAAAAATTCTTTCCCTTTCTGCAGTATTTGTAAAGATATATTATGTGTGTGTGTATGTGTATGTTTTGAATGTTTTGTTCTTTTGTATGGCTGGTAGTGATGTTAAATCTGTTTCTGAGCTTTTTTCTTTTACATTTTGGTATTTTCTGTAATGTTTGTTTTTAGAGCATTATGAGATAAGTAATGTATAGGCTAAGCAGTGGAAATGATCTTGAACCTGGGAATCATGAAACTTGATTTCTAATTCAAAAATGCTACTAATTTGCTGAGTGACCTTAGGCAAGTCATTTGAACTCTAAGCCTGTTTCTGTATGCATAAAACTAAGAGTTTAGATTTAAGATCCCTTCCATGTCTGAAAATCTATGACCATATTTATAAGGATATAGCAAAGCATATCTTTGGAAACCTAAATTAATCATTTCCTTTTCAGCTGTGTCCTTAGGTGATATCTCTTATGATGTAAATCTTTACATTTCCTTCCTTTTTTCTCTTTAATTTTAAGACTTTAAAGAGTTTTAGGAATTATTATTAACTCATCAAAGTTACTTGTTGTACATCTGTGAAGTTTCAGATATGGCACAAGTGTATTTGTATGCAGAAATAAGTAAAATCCTATCACTAACTTCAAGGATCTTATAGAATTGTAAGGGAGAGGCCAAGTATTGAAATCACTCCATTAGAAGGCAGAAAGTGATTCACACAATAAGGGAGGTATAAAGGAAATCCAAAAAATTATTCAACATCTTTCCCTTAAAACTGCTACGTCTTCTTTAGTTTTCTTGATACCATCAGTATTCTTCCTGTTATTGAGCTTCAAAATTTTGAAGGCATAAGTTGACTGTTCTCTCTCCCTAATCTATCATTTCCAATTAGCTGTCAAGCCATCATAATTCTGCTTTTATAATGTTTCTCCCATTTCTTCCCTCCTTTCCATTGCAATTTCCAATACTTTTGTTTAGACCTTCATCACCTCTTACCTGGGTTATTGTGAAAAGCTGCTGTTATTCTGCTTCCCTTCCCTCTGAAATACAATTTTACTTTTCACTACTTTCATCAGTTCTTTCATATAGACAAAACAGACTATTAATTGGGTCCAATACTTATCTTGTCCTCTCCTACTGCCAAAAATTTGCAAACCTTGGCAAAAATATTCTCCTGGTATTTTTGTTGAAATATTTCCCTTCCATTTTTATCACAACAAATGGCAAAGGGACAATTTCAGAGAACTCTAGGAAGAATTATATGAATTGTTAAAGATCGAAGTGAGCAGAATCAGAAGAATAATACATGAAATAACTGCAAAAAGAAAAACAATTTAAAAGACTAAATAACTTGATCAGCGTATTGCTCAACCATAATTCCAGATGATTAGGTATGTTAACTCACCTCCTAGGAGAGAGAGAGAGGTGGTGAACTCAAGATGTAGAATTAGATATATATTTTTGAATATGGTCAATGAGTTATTTTGTTTTGCTTGACTACAACTTTGTTACACAAGTAACAGGTCTTTCCTTCTCTCCTTTATGGTCCTCTCCTCTACACTTCCCCCCCCCCCCTCTCGGTTTCTTCTTCCTTTTTTAATCTTGCAATGGGAGAAGGGGGCTAGTGATAGGGTTTGCAAACAAATATCAGAAGAGAACAGAAGCTCAGAAGAATCACTGACAAGCAGGATAGTTTAGAAAGTTACATGTTAAATTTATTATATTCTTAAAAAGAAAATTTCTGAATGAATGAACTAATAAATGCATAACCAATAACACCAAGCCTTTTTTAAGCCTCTTATCTGCTCAGTGCAGCTTATATACTTTAAAAACCACTCTTCTCAAAATAGATTCAGAGTTTTGTGTTTGTTATGCAATGTCCTATTTCTGTTCTACAATGTATATAGAATGCTTATTTTCTTATTTTCTTTATTTATTCTTCTTCTTAACTTCTAGATTTTTAATCAGGAAAAAAAAGAAATCATTCACTTTCCATATGGTTCAAGTCTGATACCAGTATTTACATTAAGCCTTCTATAATACCTTAATTAAAGATGACTTGTTTCCCTCTTCATATTTCTTATACCTTCCTATTTGATTACTATGGATTTAGACTTTTAATTTGTATAACTGTTATTTTTGTACTTTTCTTATATCCATAATAGATTGCAAACTCCTTGAATACAGTAACTATTAATTTAAATTTTTGTAATGTTAGTGCTATATCACATCTTATGCTGACATGAGAAACAATATTCATTGAATTAAATTAAATATAGCTGGGAAGATCAAGGAAATCTTGATGGAAAAAGTGGCTTTTTTTTTTTGAAGCCAGGAAAGTTCTCATTTCATTTTAGACAATTATTCTATATTCCTAGTCAATGGGTCTCTCCCTAATGGAGAAGATGCTTGTCCAGACAAATGCAATGCTTTTTTATGCTGTTATCAATTTGAATTTCAAACCTTACTCTCCCTTAGCTAGATGTAGCCTCCTGAACCTTATATTTCATGCTCTTCTCTCCGATAGGTTCCTCTTCAGACAACTTGTTAAGCATATGTAGAAGCTTTTGACCTTTTACCTAATCTGAAGCCTTGTTCTGCTATGTCACAACTCTGATTAGAACCAGTCACCTCTGATTTACGTTCTGCTTTCACTCAAAGCTGGGAGGAGTTTTAATTCTGTGAAAATAGAATTCCTCCTTATGTTTCCCACAAATTCCTCCTTTTCTTTTATTCAAATTTTGTTTCCACATCCCACCCCAGGACAGTATGTATTCTGATTACCCTTTCCTCCAATCTGCCCTCACTTCTATCACCTCCCCCCCATCCTCTCTCTTATTTCTTTCTATTTTCCTGTAAGGTGCAAAAACAAGCACCTTCACATACACAGTATGGCCTGCTATCGCAGGTTCTTAGATCTGCATTTCTAAATGGAAAGACCACATTGAGGGGTTAGCTGTCACTTTAATAAAGCGCACATATCATTCACTTAGTTCAAGGGAAAAAGTCAGTGCTCTGAACTTCAGAGAAAATAAAGAGAAACCTAAAGCAACAGAGTTTCCCAACTGTCTGACAATAAGCAATACATACATCATAAATCAACAGACAGATCCAACTGTCTGACCATTACATACATATGTAGTTCCCAGAGAGAGAAGCACCAACAACTGGGTTTGCAAAGCTGGGAGACTCTTTAGTGGTTGCCCTGAGTTTCATCTAGCCAAACAAACACTTCCAATCAGTAAGCCCCAAAGTAAAACCTCATTCTCAGAGTATTTATACATTTTTTAGAGTCAGAGAGCATCACAATGCTTGAGAACCAGTGCCTCATTAACAAAAAGGTGTGGGCCTTCCTACAAATCTTTGCAGACCCATTAATGAGTGGGGAAGATCTTCTTTAATCGCATTATTCAATGAGAGGTACTTGATTGTACTAAAACAAAAACAACCAAATATACTCCTTTGCTTGCCATTACATAGGGCAAGATAGATTTCTGTACCCCTTTGCCTATATATCTTATTTCCTAGTTGCATGTAAAAACAATTCCAACACTCATTTCTAAAGCTTTGAGTTCCATGTTCTCTCCCTTCTTTCCTCCCCACCCACCCCCATTGAGAAGGCAAGCAATTCGACATAGACTATAAATATGTAGTCATGCAAAACACCTCCATAACAGTCATGTCCTGAAAGTCTAACTATATTTCCCTCTACCCTGTCCTGCCTTCCATTTATTCTATTCTCTCTTTTGACCTGTCCCCCTACAAAAGTGTCTGCTTTTGATTACCCCTCCCCTAATCTGCCATCCCTTCTATTATCCCTGCTCTCTTCCCCTTCTCCCCTGCCTTCCTGCAGGGTAAGACAAACCTCCATACCCAACTGAGTATGTATACCATTCCCTCCTGAAACAAATCTAATGAAAGTAAGGCTCACTTATTTCCTCTCACTTTCCCCTTCATCCCTTCCATTGAAAAAGCTCTCTTGCCTTTTATGTCAGATGATTTACTACATTCTACCTCTCCCTTTCTCTTTCTCCTAATACATTCCTCTCAACACTTTATTTTTTATATATCATCCATTCATATTCCATTTACCCTATACCCCACCCACTTTTTCATACATATATGTGTGTGTGTGTGTGTGTGTGTATATGTAAAATATGGATATATATGGATATATGTATGCATATGTACACACGCACATACATATATTCCTTCCAACTATACTAATACTGAGAAAGGTTTTATGAGTTACAAATATCATCTTTCCACGAAGGAAACTTTCAACTTTAATAAGTGCCTTATGGTTTCTCTTTCCTGTTTACCTTTTCATGTTTCTCTTGATTCTTGTATTTGAAAGTCAAATTTTCTATTCAGCTCTGGTCTTTTCAACAAGAATGTTTGGAAGTCCTCTATTTCATTGAAGTATAATTTTTTTCCCCTGAAGTGTTATACTCAGTTTTGCTGGGTAGGTGATTCTTGGTTTTAATCCTAACTCCTTTGACTTCTGGAATATCATATTCCAAGTCCTCTGATCCCTTAGTGTAGAGAAGCTGCTAAATCCTCTGTTATCCTGATTGTATTTCAATAATACTTGAACTGTTTCTTTCTGGTTGCTTGTAATATTTTCTCCTTGACCTGAGAACTTTGGAATTTGGCTCCAATATTCCTAGGGGTTGTTCTTTTGTGATCTTCTTCAGGAGATGATCAGTGAATTCTTTATATTTCTATTTTACCCTTTGGGTCTAGAATATCAGGGTAGTTTTCCTTGATAATTTCTTGAAAAATAATGTCTAAGCTCTTTTTCTGATTATAGCTTCAGGTAGTCCAATAATACCTAAATTCTTTCTCTTGGATCTGTTTTTCTGGTCAGTTGTTTTTCCAATGAGATACTTCACATTGTCTCATTTTTTTTCTTTCTTTTGGTTTTGTTTTGTAATTTCTTGATTTCTCATAAAGTCATTAGCTTCCATTTGCTCCATTCTAATTTTGAAGGAATTATTTTCTTCAGTGAGCTTTTGGACCTCTTTTTTCCATTTGGTCCTTTCTGCTTTTTATTGTATTATTTTCCTCATTGCCTTTTTGGATCTCTTTAGCCATTTGGGTTAATCTAATTTTGAAGGCATTATTTTCTTCAGCATTTTGGGGGTTTCCTTTAGCAAGCTATTGACTTGTTTTTCATGATGTTCTTGCATCACTTTCATTTCTCTTCCCAATTTTTTTCTCTACTTCTCTTACTTGATTTTCAAAATCATTTTTGAGTTCTTCCATGGCCTGAGAACAATTCACATTTTTCTTGGAGGTTTTGGATGCAGGAGCTTTGACTCTGTTGTCTTCTTCTGGCTGTATGTTTTGAACTTCCTCATCATCAGTGACATAAGAAATTACCTTTGAACCTGTCTTTGGCATTTGTGGGTTGAGAAGTGTAGAAATCACAACAACTGCCAGCAATTCAGGTCCCTAAGGCCTGCTCTAGCTCCATCTGTGCTGGTATGGTCCACACCAAACTGTGCTTTGCTTCCAGCTTGGTGCAATAAACCCTTCCTTTCAATCTTCCAGATTGTCTTGGGCTGGAAATTTGCTTCTGTCTATCATCCTGTGACTTCTGCTGCTCTGCACCTCACAGGGTTGCTAGCATCATGCATCAGTGGCTCAGATAGCCTTTCCTGACATCCATAACCAAGTTTCAGGTGTGCTGCTTTCTAGCCTCCTGCAGTTCTTCCAGCCCCAAAAGCCCAGGGGTCATTATCTACTGGGGCCTTCTCTGTATCTGCTTCTCCTTTCCCCTCCTTCCCTTTTGCCTGGTGAGAAAGGTAAAGAAAGCTCTTTCTTCCTAATTTGATCTTTTTCTTTTCCTTCCTGTCTCAGGTACTTACTATCTTTGTCCCCTTACTTTTTTCCTGTTTTTCATAGCAGCCTCTTTAATCAATCTGGTCCTGAGATCCTTAACTGTTGTGAAGCCAGCCAAGTTCTCATTTTATTTGAGCCAGTTATTCTCCCTTTCTAGTAAATGGGTCTCTCCCTAATGGGGAGGACTGAAAATGTGGCTTTTAAGCTAATTCTTGAAAAATATGTAGAATTTTGAGATATAAATGGTAGAGGTAAAAGGGAAGATATTCACGGTAAAGAATACAGGACCAGGGGAAGTTCACAACATATTTGAGGGAGAAAATGGTAGTTCATTTTGGCTGGTGCGGGAAAGTAGTATGAAATTAAAGTGGAATGGCATGTTGAGGTCATGAGCAGTGGCATCAGACTTAAATAGAAATGTTGTTAATATCTAAGCATCCCTATAGTGCATAATGACTTAGAAAACTACATACTAATATTATTTGTTTTATTTTATTGTATTTTCATTTATTTTGTTAAATATTTTCCACATATATTTTAATATGGTTTGGGCTGCTTATGAGTATTGTGAACTGTGTCTTTGACACCACTGTTATCGATACCTTAAATACCAGTTTAAGAAGTTCTAACCATTGAAGATTTTTTAATCAATGAAGTTACCTGCCTAGACTTTTGCTAGATTAACTTGATGTAATTGCTTGAAGAAAGGAGAAATGGAAGATTGGATTACCAACTAAGAGGTTATTATGGTATTCCAGGTGAAGATTTAAAAGGATTAGGTTTAATGCAGTAGCTGAGGAACCTGAAGGAGTTGGATTCAAACTGACTGAAAATGATAATTGAATGAATTTCATAGGAGAGAAAGGAATTAAAGATGACTATTTTCAACCAGTGTTAGTTTTAGGATAGATACTTCTGTAAGATCTTAATAGGGAGTAAAGGGATAGAAGATATGTAGAAATTTTCTCTCTATTCACCCAGTCCCATTGCATGAAATATACTAATAGCTGTAGAGCTGTGGTGTCAATTTCAACCACTAAATCTCACATAAGTTGCAGGTTCATACTGTCTTAGAAAACCATATATATTTATTGTATTTTTATTTATTGTTTTCAAATATTTTCCAATTATAAATTAGTTTGGTTCGGACTGCACTTACATGTTTGACATCTCAGCTGTATCGCTTTAAGTTAAGTAGAAAAATTCTTAATCATTGCATGGCTGCAGAATTTTACATGGAATCTAGAGATGTGCCAGAGATCCAAGGCAAGAGCTGGGGGATATAGAGTTTGAAGATCTTGGGAAATCTAAACTGATCATTAATCAGAATGGGTAGTTATGAAGAATAATGTGGAACTAACAATTCTATCCTAGGCATTTCTTGGAAGAGATTTTAGCTAGTCATGTTCAAACAATTGCTTAGTGTCTTATTCTCTATAATTGCTTATGAGAGGTAAGGCCAAGTGTGTATATAACTGAAGGAGGTACCACTAAATTAAAAAGTCTGAAGTAATTCTTCTCAATAAGAAAGGTAAGAAAGCTAATTGCAATAGTAATATATTCTTCTTGGATGGAAGGATTCATAGCTCACCTTTTTCAACTGTGTGCTACTAAAATTGTAATGTGACTTATGGTCATGTAAATGCATCTTTGTAATTCAAAAAACCTGGAGAAGTTCAGAGAAAAAAATCAAAATTCCAAATAATATTTATTGATTTTCCCAAAACATCTTAATTGTGAAAGCTATTTAGCAAAATTGACTAGAGAAATATACTATGATCATGGTATAAAAAATTGATTGACTGTGACTTGCCTTGCCTTTTTGCCATTAGCAGCTGAAAGAAAAAGGGTTTTGAATCATTAAAGAAAGATAAAGTAATGGAGTTGGAGAAGGGCAGATCTGAATCCAAATCTTGCCTTTGACAGGATTTAACTTTAGGAATGAACTGTTTAACTCTGGACAAATCTCTTCACTTTTTATGACTCAGTTTAATCATTTGTGAAAATGAAGATGTTTGAATTCATGGATACAAGACTGAACCTCTTAGGTTCTTTCTGTCTCTATATTTATGATCATAGGATCATATAAGTCATAAGTTGGCATTAAATAGCAAATCAGGATATTCACCAGGTTGGTCTTAGACTGTATTGTATCAATTTAAAAGTGATATCCGCTGCTGTATTTGAACAGTTATGGATGAAACATTATAGTATTTTTTAAATATGCAAACACTATTTTATGTGGAATTAATGAGATATACAGGGTACAACTTAGAAATGAAGTATTAGAGAGTTGAAGTGAAAGAATGGTGTCTCCTTAAATCCACAGTTTTTTATCTAGGATGCAGTATTAAAGAGTCTGGATTTAAAGTAAGGAGGTAATTTTATATAATCAAAATTCTGGATCCTCTAATAGTATTGGGCTGATATATGATATAGGCTGCATCTTATAAATATCAACTGATTATGTCAGCATAATATCAAATATCATCAATTAATAGTATGATCGGAAATGCAAGTAGCCTAATTAGGTAATAAGAGCAACTAATCTAAATTTTGTAATTGATACCATTGTAATAATGTTAAGAAAACTAAATAAAGATCTTCATTACCTTGACTGGAAAAACCTACAGAAGATGTATGGATAGACTGGGGGAAAAATTACACAAGATAAGATGGTGTGGATTGGTTTCAACTGTACTGTTGGACAGAGCACTCGCATCAGTAAGATCACAGATCCACTGAAACCCTGAATTTTGTTGAATGGTGTAGCTTATTACCTTTTTGCGCTTACTATATTATACTCATCCCCTGATCTTATACCACTACTATGTCTGGGACTGTTTTGGCTGTTCCATTTGGACCCCTAAAATCTTATTTCTACCTCTCCTTTATTCCCAGGATAGGAAAGCAGGTCACAGGTTCATTTTTCCTTAAGTATTCCACGATCCTTGCCAAACTCCTGAAAGTTTGATTTCCACTACCAACACAGTCAGCTTCTTGGTAGCCAGCTGAGGGTAAGGTTGTGTTTGCCCTTGTCTTGATTCCAGGTTCTTAATAAATATTATTTAATACTGAGTTAAATTGTTAGGTGTTAATTATCTAGAGTACTTCAATAAGCTATCGCTTTAGTCACTATTCCTTCTTTGTTGTGCGAACAGTTCTTTGAAAACTCTGAAGAGCAATTTATTTGTCTTCTGGCTTTCTAACAGACAGAATGTTTAGCTCTCAGTGGATCAGTTAGCCTCATTCCTGTTCTTCATTTTCTCTTTAGGATGAGTAGCAACAAAACACATACATAGGAGAAGACAAATAAAAAGAATTACTGTATCCCAGAGGATTCGTTCTACCTGAATTAATTCTTGATTTGTCAGATGCTACTGGTATTATTTGAATTCTTCCAAAATGGACAATTTGTGAATATTAAATTACCACACCAGGGACCTTGCAGTGTAGGAGGTTCTATTTAGTGTTCGACATCTGTATTAGCAGTATCCCACCCGCTTTACGAGTCTCTCTGTTAGTAGCCAAATTCTGCATGGTGAATATAACTACTGGGTATGCCTGTTTTTTCTAAACTTTTATTACAAGAAGAGTAATTTTAGCAAAAAAGAACTGTGTCTAAATGCTAAATTTGTTATGAACATTAAATCTGTACTTCAGACAATTATAGTTATCTCTGGATTAAGGATCATTTGGTAAATGCTAAAACTTCATCTTTTTACAGACTTAGAATGAGAAGTAAATATCTCTCACATGACACTGGTGATCTTTTCTAGAACTATGATATTTCCTTATCTCAGTTTTCAAGCTTCAAAATCCTTTACTCATAATCATCAGAGTCTGAATATATGCTTGGTTATCTAAAGGACATTGACAAAGATTTATTCTCAGGAAAGTATATTGCAGATTTAAAGGGGATAGTTATTTTATAGGTGATAATACCTCCCTAATCCTACAGTTATTTGTCCAGGTAATAATATTAGGCTTTCTGGGTAAATAATGCCCCAAAGAAAAGTTTTCATGATTTTTGCTTCATTAAACCTTATAGAAACTCTAGTGCTTTGTGGATAAAAATAGAGTTGAGTGTGTTTATTTTTTCTTTGTTACAAGGGGTAATGAAATGGAAGAAATATGTACAGAAATGACTGTGATATAAAAAAATAAAGTCATCAGTAAAACTTTATTTTAAGAACTTCTTAAAAAAAATAGTGACTAGATTCAGGGATCTCCACCCTCTTCTAATTTCGGGACAGAGTTATTGAATGCTGTTCTGATGAAATGGAAAAAGGAAAGGAGGATGGACTGCCTTCTCTTAGCTAGGGAATATTCAGTAAGCAATCTTGCTAAAGCCTCAGTCACCACAAAAAATCTTCCATCTTCTCTCTGTTCAAATTCTGAAACTACCTGTGTAACCTTAGAAAAGTCACATTATCCTTCTGGGTCTCAGTTCTTCATCTTTAAAAAGAGAAGATTCAATGATCTATAAGGTCCCTTAAAACTAAATCTATGATCAGTGATCCTGTGAATTTCTATGGAGTGAGTGGTTGTCTGAGATTCCCTGCTGATACATGCACTAATGGTGGTAGATAGTAAAGTATTTTGGAAAATGGGGCAGTTTGAGGGAAATAATAAGTAGCTGAAGTATTAAATAGGGAATTTTAGACAATATGGAGTCACTTCGGGACTTTGGAAAAAAGATACAGCGAGGTAATAATAGCATATGGAATAAGGATAGAAAAAGTGATATGGGGCAAGTGAAAAACAGCCTTCTTTGAAGTTTTTCTGTGAATCCCATTGGTGCACACATCAGATAGTGTTTCTTTTGGTGTATCTAATGGTGTTTCATGTTTCAATGGTTTCCTTGGTTTCTGTTTTTTAAGTGAAATATTCTTTTACTTCAAATAATATTTGTCTTTACTGCAGGGTCAGAGAGCTAGTTTTAGTTCTGACTTGGACATCTTCAGCCTTAGGTATTCTAATGATCTTTTAATGATTTGACTCTTTCCCATTTTAAGTTACACTTCTCTCACTTATTCAGTTTTAAAAGCTTTGCAAAGATAATGTATTAGTTGAAAGTATAATATTTATATTTGATAGCCTGTCTCAGTACATAAATCATATCTATTAAAATGTTCCTGTGGTCATTATAACTCATAATATTTCTTCCTTATTTTGGAAGAAAAGGGGATATATTTCCTTTTTCCTACAAGTGCATTTGTCCACAAAGTACTAAGGAGTTACAATTCTACTGTAGAATTGACTAGAACAAAAGAAAACAAAACCTCCTACTTAACACTGATCTTTCATTACTTAGTCTAGATTATCAAGTTGGGGTGGGGCATCCAAAAAGAAACATGAATAATGTATGAAAAAGAGCTAAAATAACAAAGAATGTTAAGATGATTCAATATGGAAATTAGCTAAAGATTTCTTACACCCAGGTCCATTAGTAAAGGTGTTCTGTCAATAATCTATTTTTTTAAAGAAGACATTTTCAATGTACTTTCGCTACAACTTGCTAAATATAAACGCAAAATTACTTTATTCTAATGGAAACCTATACTTGATATGATGGAATATTGATCTGAAATAATTTGTTTGGTAATGAAATGAATGTTTTGATGGAATATTTATGGGTTAGATTTAGTGTTCTCACTAAGAAACCAGAGTCCCTGCCAATTAGCAGGAGGCTATACTTTCAGAAGTCAAATTTTTTTTTATTAATTTACATACCACATCACATAAATCTTGGGGTTGGAAAGAAATTCAGATATCAAATAGACCCCTCCATATCCGAGAATTAGAATCTTCTTACTAACATGTCCTATGAGGAATTATTCAGCTTTTGCTTAAAGACCTCTAGTTAGAGGGGAACATACTATCTCCTGAAGTATCCAGTTCTACTTTTTTTGGATAGCACTAATTGCTAGGAAGTATTCTTCTATATTTGTCTTTGAATCTTCCATTCATTATTCACAGGGCCAAGCTGAAAAACTCTAACTCTTCTTCTTCTTGACAGTTCTTTAGTTACTTGAATATAGTTATCATAATACCCCTTATAGGTATTTCTTTCTCCAGGCTAAGCATCCCCACTTTCTTCAACCATTTCTTAAATGCATGATCTGGAGACCAATCCAGTTGCTCTTTTCTTCGTGATCTTTAACTTATCTACAGACTTATCTGGTATTTCTGAAAATGATGGCCATAAATTGAACATAGTATGTCAGATAACATCTCACTGGGAAGAGTTCAGGGAAAGATCACAGTATCCCTTTCCTTAGATACTATGGTGCTTAATGAAAATTTGTGTTTTTGAACACCTCCTTTTTGTGGAAGAATGTATGTGTGGGGGCCGGGACAGTGATTGAGGTCCTGCTATAACACTGTTGACTTATATTGAATTTTTGGTCCAGGGCAAATGAATCCGACCCCCTATCTTGTACTTGTAAATTAGATTGCTTGAATCTAATCACATGACTTTGTACTTATTCTTATAGTTTCATCTTATGTAAAGACTTAATGAATAGTGTCCATATTTAACATGTGACATTAAATGTATTCATTAAAATAGTTCATATTTTATGAAGAGCTTTACATTTTGCAAAATAATTTTCTCAGAACATTACAATGCAGGTAGTCCAAAGGTATTGTTATCTGCATTCCAACACAGAGAAACTGAAGCTTAGAGAGGTTAAATAATTTGGGCAAGATCATTTAATTAGTAATGGACAAAGCTGGTATTCAAACCTAGTTTTTTCTAACTTCAAATGAAAAAAAAATCTCTGCAGCAAGCTGTTTCACTATGTTTAATATAGCAATTTGTAGTTGTATATATGAATCAGCATATTCAGCACCACACTTCAAATAATTGGGAAGCCATTACTAAATAAATATCTTCATTATACTCAATCATACAAATAGAGTTATGAGAGTAACTGATTCATTTGGTCTTGTTTGGAGAGGCAGCTTCCTCCAACAGCTCTGACTGACTAAATTTTTACAGAGTTCATTAAACTTACCACTGTGACATACTTTTCAGTAGAGTTCTTAAAAGTGTAACATATGATCATTGGTTCAAAGACTAATGACAATGTTGAGGCAAAAAAAAAAAAGTATTTTGATGAGATGGCTAAATCAGTTGGAAACACTATAATTAACAGTTGATGGAAGCCAACAACACTACTTACAATTAACAGTTTTAATTAAGCAATGTGTGGAAGCAATTCCCCCAATATAAGGAAAGGATTTAGCATTCCTAGCATGATTAAAGCTTCTGGGGAGAAAGCACACGCAGAATCCTTACTTAATCTTTGGATTTTAATATGTAGGCCAGATCTTTCAAGTCTCTGTAATAATGATAATTACCAATTCTATGTCAACTGACTCAAAAGACCAGTAGAATATAAACTCCTTGATGTCGTCTTTTCTGCCTTCCTCCCTTTTCTTCTTGTGCTCAATAAGTGTCAGTTGAGTTGCCTACTACATGAGTGGGTAACCTGCGGCTTAGAGGGCCACGTGAGGTCTTCAAACCACAGCTTCCCCACCGCTGGCCCAATACTTTTCTTGAAACCATTGTATTCTTGTTCTTTTTTGTTTCCTTATATGGATATTACCCATATGGAATAAAATAAAATTAAATTACTCTGGTGGTGATAAAACCAGATCCTTTCAGCATAAAATATGAAATATTACATTCTTGTAACAATGATATATCATTATAAATATTATTGATGATGATACAATTTATGTAGTACTTTTAAAATTTGCAAGACAGTATATATGTGTTGTCTCATTGGATTCTCACAGACTTGGGAAGTAGTAGTTATTTTTATCTTCATTTTACAGAAAAGGAAGCTAAGTATCGAAAAGATTAAATGGTTTCCTCAGGGTCACAAGACTAGCAGGAATCTGTGGCAGGATTCCTACAGGTTGAATTGGATGCTAATTAACTGATTGTATTAATGGGAGCATTTCTTTTCTTAAAGGCTGATATGTAAATATATAAATATAAAATTCTAAAATCTTTGTTAATTATTAGTATTACAAAAAGGTTCTTCATTTTTGGATTGACTCACAGGGTTCTTTTAAATGGACAGTTCCCTCATGTACTAGATAATATTTGTTTACAAATCATTAGCTGCATCTGAACTAGGGAAAGGGAAAAATAGAAGGACATCTCAAGTTTTTAGTACCAGAAGTCTTTGGTTACTGGAGATTAAACAGAAATCATAACAATGCTGTCTTATTTTTATATAAGATAATCACTTTTTTTTCCTCATAAGAATCTCATTAGGTAGATAATGCAGATATTAGTGTCATAATTTTATAGTTGAGGAAACAGAGGTCCAGAAGTTATAACTTGTTTCAGGCCAGAGAACTAATAAATATAAAAGGTGGAAATAAGAACCTCACTATTTTTGCAGCAAATCTACTGGTTTCCCATCTCACTTGGTGAAAATAAACATTTTTAGAGTTATAAGGATAGGAAGTGAACCTATGATTTCATTGGTACCAGAAATTCCCAGATGAGTAAGCTGCATCTTATTTCAAATTTTATTGCAAGTAAATGGATGTATGACTAATTTTTAAGAAATCAATTTATGTAAATTTCCCTAGGAACATATCTTTAGTTGACAAAGACAATTTAGACAATGAATTTAGAAATAAGTGGTAAATTTCTATTACATTATGCTTTGATTGCAATTTACAGTGACATTCACATATATGATTAATTGAAAATCAAATTTGATTGAAAAAGTCATTATCTTTACTGAGAAATTGCTTTTTGTAGGAAAATCTGGGTGCTGATTTTAATCTCAGGTTTTATACTATAAAACCTAGTAAGTTATTCTGTGGAAATGAAACAAAAAAATAAAACACATTCCTAGTATAGCTTTTATTATTTATTTGACTTTTACTTGTGTTAAAATTTGCCATTTTCAAAAAATGTTTCAAGAGACCTAAACACTAGCTATATTTAATTCAACAAATACACATTGAATATTATATGTGTAATGCTTTGCTAGATGTTGAGGAGTGATTCAAAAGATAATTCATTGCCTTCCTTTATCCCTACCTTAAAAAGCTTGTCATTTTATTGGGGAGACAGAACACAAATAATAATATATATATGTACATATATATATATAATGTTTATATCTAAGTTTTATAGAAAATGAATGCTGAGAGTTCAGAAAGCATACATACATACATACATAAATATATATATATACACACATACATATACAGGCAGAGTGGTCAAGGAATTACCATATTATTGGATTAGTTTATTAAGAGAGAATTCAGTTAACATGGAGCTGGAGCAGGAGGCATTCTGGATGAGAAAGCATTATAGTAGAGGTCTGGAAAAGAAGGATTTCTTCTTTATTAGGTACCTGTTTAATTTGAAGCTAACAAATTATCTTTAAAATTAATTGTTTTTTAATCAATGAAAATCCATCTTTTTCTTCCCACTACCTAATCTCTCCTCCCCCATAACTAAGAAAAAACTACCAGAATATTAAGAAGTCCTTTCTGCTATGCCTGGTTGGAAGCTCATATTTTAAATTTGTCTGTTTATTTATTAGAGGTTTCCAGTACTGAAGCATAATGTGGCAATACTGCTTCCAATATCTGTTGAAGTTAGTGAAGTTTTGTCTGTCTGGATTTGATGGAGGAGGAGAAGAATGATGATATGATAACTTATTTATAAAACATGTTAATATTTTGCAACACTTTTTATAAACTTGTTATTTTATCCTTATGAGAATCAGGGAGGTAGGTGCTATTATTTCCTCATTTAATTGATAAGAGTACTGAGGTGGACAGATGTTAAGGGACTTGCTCAGGATCACACAGCTAATATCCAAGGCAAGATTTGAACTCATGCATTCCTGACTTCAGATTCACCTCTTTGCCAATCGAGTCATGTGTACTGGGAGCATGAACAGCAGCTGTGTAGGGCAGAGGGAAACTTACTGTGGTCACATTCACCTACAACCAGATAGAATCACAAATTGTTAGAACTAGAAAAGATCTTAGAAATCATCTAGTTAAAATTATTATTATTAAGTATTCTTTTTTCTCTAGTGCATTGTCTTCAAACTATTTTTCTGTATCTATTTTTCCGTATCAACTTTATGAGATTCATAATGCAAGTATTTTTCACCCCATTCTACAGACAGCCCAGAGTGGGGAAATGACTTGCATCTTTAAGGTTTTCACCATTTTCCTAAAAAGGTGTTGCACGAGTGTGATGTCTGGGACCATGCCATCTCCTTTTACCTTCCACTTTTCACCCCTACCCCCACTCTAGACCACCTCAGGAACTGCTACCATTCTCTTCCTGTTGGGGAAGCATAATAAATACAGTTGCTCTGGAAACAGCTTAATAATTTCATCTTGCTTCCTCATTTTCCAGATGAGCAAATTGAAGCCCAGAAATGTTAATTGACATTATCAGGATTAAAAACCAGGAATCCTTACTTTATCTCTAGTGCTCCTTCCAATTCAATTCCATACAGCTGAACAAACATTTATTATCTGTCTACTATCTCAAGGATCTGAGCTGGGATTGGAAACACAAGAACAAAATGGCAGGCCCTCCTCTCAAAGACATTACATTGTTAAAAAATAGATACCACTGGTACCTATTTTACTATACAGGAACAGTGGGAGGAATATGTAGGTAAATAAGGATGAAGTAATTTACATACCCTTAATTACATTTGAATCATATATCAGTATCAAGTGCCAGGATTTCTTATTATATTCATTTTAATTGTCAAAAATCTCTAGGGATAGAGCATCTTTACACTTCTGAAATTGTATTATACTTTATGTAACAAAAGGTACTTGAAATATCTGATTGGTTTTGAACCCTACCAGACAGTTCTGTAAGGAAATGAATAGGTATTTTATATTAATTCTCATTATCATATTGAATTAATCTCCTAGCCCAATAGGAAAGAGAGAATTATAAATGGAGTATAAAAAATGCCAGAGTTAAATAAAAACGCTATTAGAAATTAGATTTGTTTTAAATGTACTAGTGGGAGATAAGTATAAATCCTATTCTCATTAGAACTTACTTGCAGTTTTAAAGATACCTTATCACTTTATCACCAACAAAGACCACTCCCCCAACCAAAAAAATGGTTATATACTGTCAAGAATTAAAAAGTAGAACAGTGTTTTAGTGTTTTATTTTTAAGTGGTAATGTACATAACCAGTTCTCCAATCTCTAAATATTTCCCAAAATTTTTTGTGCTAAAAATGCTTCCAGAAATCTATCCACTTTTATTTTCACACACAGGTGCATGAAAAATTTGCAGTCTAAATTGAAACATTTCAATAGAGAAATGAGCTAAATTTGACTGTTGGTTCAGAACAGAATAATCCTGGTACACACCCACATACCCATACTTGTGTGCATATCACATATGTGTGTATACATGTATAAGCATATATATGTATACATATGAAATTCCCTATGTCATGAGAGCTTTTAAAATATTAATTTTAATTTATCAAGGTGTATTATTTACCAATTTGAGCCATGCTGAAAATAGTAATTGCAGTATTTTGCTTCTGATTTTTGAAGTTTTACAACCATATCGTGTAGTACACTCGTCATGTGTCAAAGGATATATCGAACGTAGGTAAACTTTTTTCAGAATTTCCATTTGTACAGAACAGTGTGAATTTTGATTTCTTTGCCCAGACTGTCTGAAACTAATAATTACAGGGCCCAGGGCACGCTATAAAAAAATGACCTTTTTATGAAGCTCATAACTTAGCTAATACTTATTACATTGATAATCTCCTTGTCTTTTGTTTTTGTTTATCTCTGTGTTAATCTCTCTCACCCTTTGCAAATGCAATATGGGAGACAGTTGCCAGAGCAACTGAATTTTAGGACATCTTTCTGCCACCTGCATTGGGATGGGATTCTGGGATAGATGATAATCTAGGCCTCTTTTCCCCTCATTGCAGTTTCCTGCATCCTAGTAAGGAGCTTCTAAAGGCAGTTGTTTGGGGATGTATTTACTGCCTGTCATATAAAGTAGAAATACATTGTTTTTCTCTTTCTTCTCTGATTTCCTCCATTTGCCTCTGCCCAAGAGGTGAAAAATGATCTGACTTCTAAAAGAAGCATATTAAACCTGAGGTACAAGGACACTTTTTACTGCCTAAAGTATATGAATATTGAATAAAACTCATGATGTCATTCAGAAAGAGTTTCTATGTTCAGTCACCAATCTCCTTTCAACCACTTAGGCCCTGGCTAGTTACATTCTGATGAGATTCATAGTAAAGATTTATGTGGAGAAATTAAATGTATTGTAAACCATCTAATAATCTCAGTAACTGAGGGAGTTTTCTATCTTACCTTTAAATTTATGTAATATTCCAGATATATATTATTTAGTGTATATTTAACTAATGGGAACAATTTTCAACATATTTTTGTCATACAAAGGGGAGCTTTAGATTTCCTCCTGTTATATTTGATTGTTAAGCATTTATTATATGTTAATCTTTTCTAAATTTATTAATGCTGTCATGGAGGGGAAACTATTTTTATTGAAGTTAAGCAGTTTTCCTGCTTTTTCTGCATATGACAAGAAAACTACATTTCTACTTTGCTGTCAGGATTTAAGCATGATTAGCATTATATGTGAGAGCCAAGTGGCACAAGGGCAGTTAAGTGGCACAATGGATAGAGTGGTGTGAAGTCAGGAAGATTCATCTTCCTGAGTTCAAATATGGCTTCACACACTTATTAGCTATATGACCCTGGGCAACTTACTTAACCCTATTTGCCTCAGTTTCCTCATCTGTAAAATAAGCTGGAGAGGAAAATGACAAAGCACTCCAGTATCTTTGCCAAGAAAACCCCAAATGGGGTCATGAAGAGTCAGACAAGACTGAAAATGACTGAATAACAACAAGCTATCCCTCCTTGTTTCCCTCCCTCTTCTTCTTCCTTCCATTCCTCCCTCTATGATAAGTTGCAAGGGACCTTGGGGACTCTGAGCCTGAGGTATTGCAATCTGAGTGCTCCTATACTTGCTGTTCCCAGTCACTTACAAGGTTTATGGGAGTTCTGTGCTTTTTTTGCCTCTGGACACAAAACCTTGCAGGCTACAAGTCACTCAGTCCATCTGAGGACATTCTGGGATATTTTCACATTATTTTCCTGCGGTGATGCTGGCTTTTCTGACAGATTTTTTTTTTTTTTAATACCAGTGGGCTTTTAAGCTGACTCTGTGTGCAATTCTAGGGTGTATGAAGTAATTTACTGTAGTTGCTCATACTATTTCTTGATCATTAATTGATATTATTGAATTCTTCTTCTTTTCTATTCCTTCTTTCTTCCCTCACTCCCTCCCTTTCATTCTTTTTCCTTCCTTCTTTCCTTCCTTCCCTCCCTCCCTCTTTCCTTTTTCCTTTCTTTCTTTTTTCTTTCTTTCCTTCTCCTTTCTTCCTTTCTTTTCTTCCTTTCTTTCTCCTTCCTTCCTTCCTTCCTTCCTTCTTTCCTTTCTTCCTTCCTTCCTTCCTTCCTTCCTTCCTTCCTTCCTTCCTTCCTTCCTTCCTTCCTTCCTTCCTTCCTTCCTTCCTTCCTTCCTTCCTTTCTTTCTTTCTTTCTTTCTTTCTTTCTTTCTTTCTTTCTTTCTTTCTTTCTTTCTTTCTTTCTTTCTTTCTTTCTCAAATGGTATGGAGGAACTAGGCAAATCCAAGTTAGCACTGGTAATGTGGAAGTTTGTAATTATTGAACTTGGTTTTTCTGACTCTTTAAAGAAGTGTTGTATTTTTATATTTTTAGTGATGGGAAAAAAAAACTTTAATTATATTTAATGATTCTATTCTCTCACTTCTGTGTGGGGGAGGAGGATATTTAATTAGATAAACATTATATATCATGTAGTTACAAAAGGCAATCCTATAGTCACACAGTTCCTGACTTGACCTAGTGAGAACAGTGTTTAAGAGTGGACTGATGAGCTTGGTCTAGAGAGCTCACTGATGTATATTTTACTGCCAGTTTTTTCTAAATTTCTTAAATATATAGGGTTTCTCTCTAGTGTGATTTTTCTGACATCAAAAAGGGCTTTTGCCCTAACTTGTTTTTGTTTTTCTATATTTATTCATTCAATTATAAGGTCTCTTTCTTTTTTCCACCAGAATTAATTCTTAAATACTTAGTAAGAGATTAATTCTAGCAGATTGTGCTTGTTCTTCATTCTCAAAGAGGACCATGATGTCAGAGAGATGATGACATGACTTGCAATTGACTTTGATTTGAGTAAGGGAGGGCTGTGCAGAGTCACCAGCCTCACATTCTCCTCCAGAGCCATCTGGGTCCAGGGGCCAGATATTCATCAGGACAACTGGAGATGGCCCAGGATTCAGTGGGTGATCCTGGCCCTTTTAGGCTAAGGTGTTATGCCCAAAGGAAGGTATATGTGAATGGTAACTTGGGATTTACCAGCTAGACTTCTTTCTCAAAGATCAACCCTTAAACCCAATTCTCTCTAGAGCTCATAGACTGGACAACAATGGTCCCTGACATCCTACCACATTAAATGTGAATAATATACAGTAGCTGTTTCTCTTTTGGCCAGCAACCCTGAGGAACTTCCCCTCCCAGTTTGAATTTTTTCTTTTTTTTTAATTAAAGGGGCCATCCCTTGACTCACTTTTTAAAGAGGCCTATTTAGTGAAAGGATGTTACCTGCAATGACCTTAGCCTACTCCCATTGAATCCTGGGCCATCTCCAGTTGCCTTGATGAATATCTGGCTAATGACTTTGCACAATCTTCCCTCCCTAAAATCAAAGTCAACCGCAAGTCATGTCATCATCTTCCAGATGTCATGGTCCTCTTGGAGAACAAAGGGCAAACACAAAAATTCTAACTGAAGGCTTTCTCACATTTATTAACATGCAATGGTGAATTGCTTGGTGCTCAGCAAGGCTAAACGTCTGACTAAACGTTTTCCCCTTTAGTTATATTTATAATGTTGCTTTCAGTGTATATTCTCAGGTACTTAATAAATTTTTGTGCTCTAGCTGAAGATCTTTCCACAAACATTAAATTCAGAAGGGCTCTCTCCAGTGAAAAAGTGCCCATGTTTAGTACGGTGCCCCATATTGCTAAAGGCTTTCTCTAGTTCAGTACATCTGTAAGGCTTCTTTCCAGTATAAATTATTTGTTGTTCAGTAAGATGTCCCTAGTGACTGAAGACTTTCCCTCTTTCATTGCATTTGTAGAATTCCTGTCTTGTAGGTACTTAGTAATACTAAATAATATATGAGTGGAAACAGAAAGCTTTACTGAATTAACTATATAAAATTTCTTCCACAAAATGTTATTATGCTTAATTATCTAGATACTGTTAGGAATGATTCCATTGCTATTTTATTCTCCAGCCATACGATTAAGTAAGCCATACATAATTCCCTGACAACTTGTGTAACTCCCTAAACGTAACCAGTATATTTGAACTCTCTGTACTACCTTCTGATTACAGCCTTTTCCCTAACTACATCTGAAGTAGGGTACTGTCACAAATAGAAACCTGACCTGGGATCAAGTAGATATCCATAGTAATAAATGAGACAATAGTACATTATATCCCAAAAGGTTTGGTGTAATTTTAAGGAATTAAGGCTTATAATTTGAAGCTATTAAAGCTTAAAATTGTACTGAGACTTCTGGGACACCTTATACATGTATTGAGCTTTATAAGCTTTAAAACATTAAACAAATATCAGTTGTGGTGGGTATTTGGCACATATTTATATTTTACTGATATGAGGAACTTTTGGTATTGAAATTGCCCCCCCTACACACACACACACACACACACACACACCCCCACACACACACACATGCTATCTACTATATCTTACTGCTGGCATCACTCTTACTACAGTTACTATTATGACATTTTTGACCAAATGTACTACAGAAAAGAAACATTACAAAATCCCTTACAACTCAAAACACTAGTTTTTTTTTAATACACAATTTTTCAAAATAAATTTGATCCTTGTCAAATTGTCTATCATTTCCTGTATATGTGGCTTGCTTATGGCTTTTTTTGTTCTTTTTAAAGTAATATTTTTCCTCAATTTTATGTTAAAACAATTCTTAACATTTGTTTTTTTTGTTTTTTTTTTTTTACTTTTGAGTTCCAAATTCTGTCCCTCACCTCTTTTTTCCCTCCCCCTGCCCACCTTGATTACTTAATTAGGTTACTTCTACTCCTTAATCCAGGTCCCAAAGACAGGTTTTTCCTTTTAGAGGTATAGATCTCATCAGAAAGTACAGGAGCTTTTAGGAGCTCCCATCTCCATCACCACCTTCCTGAGTTGGCAAGCAATCTAACATAATTTATACATATGCAGTCATTTTCATATTAGTTATTTTGTACAAGAAGACTAAAAAAATGAAAAGAAAAAGAAAGAATGTGCTTTAGTCTATATTCAGACAATATCAGTTGTTTCTCTTTTTCATGGTGAGTCTTTTGGGATTGTCTTAGATCATTATGTTTCTGAGAATTATTAAGTTATTCACAGTTCTTCATTTTATAAATATTACTGTTATTGTGTACAGTGTTTTCCTGGTTCTGCTCACTTCCCTTTGCATTAGTTCACACAAGTCTTTCCAGGTATTTCTGAAATCATCCTGCTTGTAATTTTTATAACACAATAGTATTACATCACAATCAAATGTCACACTTTGTTCCACCATTCCCCAAATGATGGACATCCTTTTGATTTCTAGTTCTTAATCACCACAAAAAAAGCTGCTATAAATATTTTTGTACAAGTAGGTACTTCTTTTTTTTTAATCACTTTGGGATAGAGACCTAGTAGTTATTGGGATTGCTGGATCAAAGGGTATGCACAGTTTTATAGCCCTCTGGGCATACTTCCAAATTGCTCTCCATAAATGACTGGATCAGTTCACAACTCCATCAACAGTGCATTAGTGTCCCAGTTTTTCCACATCCCCTCCAACATTTATTATTTTCCTGTTTTGTTATATTAGCCAGTCTGATAGGTGTAAGGTGATACCTCAGAGTTGTTTTAGCTCTTGCTTGTGATTTCTTAAGTCATCTGGCCAGTACTTGGTACTAATAATGCTAATGCTTTTTAGTTCATTTTCTGTGTGAAATGGTTAATTTTATCTTGTCAACAGCTATCAGTACCCCTACTGTCTGTCTTGACAATATGTGCTATGGATAACAAGAAGAACTGATGAGATTGAAGAAATTAATCCATTGCTGGCTGTAAAACTAATTCATGGTTCATAGCTCATCAACAGTGGGTTTACTATTGCTACTCTTGTAAATGAAGGGTAAAGTTGTTATTTGTTCTGGATCTCTAATTTCATTTCTCTTAAGTTTTGAGAGATGAGCCTCATTTAGGCCAGCCCCTCATTTGTTTAGACTTTGTTTTAGCCCAGAATGAGACATAAATAACTCCTCTAGCAGCAGTCACAAAGCAGTTTACTTGACCATAGCAGAAAAAGGATATTCAGCTAGGACAGCATAGATATGGAGGATACTTTAAGTTGATTTAGGTGAGTAAAGCTCACCTGCTTGAGCGAACCACCATGATCCAGTTTGGTAAACTTCTGAGTGACCCTGCAGCCCCTTGGGACTGCTTCATGCTTAGGCAATGAGAAAGTGAATTCTGTAGACTGAATGTTTAATCCCCTCAGCCTACCAAATCTCAAAGAACACCTTCTGAGGAAAAACTAGCCTGATTTACACATGGAGAAGAGGTTAGAATATAGTTGCTACCACTAAGAGGCAATTTGTAAGGCAGTCTCTTCCACTGCAACTTGGACTTAGTGTTGAGGAAGCACTGGATTTGAATATGGTCTCAGGCACCTGTTAGCCTTTTTACCTTCGGCAAATCACTTGTTTTCTGTATATGAATTTCCTCTCGGTAAAATGAAGGGGCTGGACTTGATACCATATCAGATTCCTTCCAGATCTAAATCTTAGATCTGATGATCTATATACATGTGGATATATTTTGCAATTTAAGAGTCTTAGTAAGTTATCTGGAGTGCTGAGAAGGAAACTAAATTGTCATACATTCAGCTTGTTTTGCAGATGGAACTTGATTCTAGGTCTTCTGGGCTCGGAGGAGAGTTACCTATCCAATATACCATGCTTCTTCTCTTCTCTCGTTGTTAATTCATGACCTAGATGTCATTAAATTCAAGGAAAAACTATATGATGAAGGATTACTTAACTGTTTGGGACTTTAATCTCACTGGTCTATAATTGGGTGTATTGGCCGGGGGGAGTTTGCCACCTCTAAACTAGAACATCTTGTTCAATCCACTCATTTTACAAATGAGGAGACTAAAGGCCCAGGAAGTAAAGTGACTTTTTTGAAGTCACAGAAGTAATAAGAATCAGGCTTCAACAACATATCATCAGATATCCTTCGGAAATCTGGAATTTGAAACCTTTGACAAGCTAAGAAAGAAAACTCACAAGCATGTACATGCAGTATGATAAGTTGTTCTGAGTCTGGGACATGAATTGTTCATTCTCTTCACTTTAAATTTAGAAAATGAGGACAGTTAAAGGTTTTAAGTGTAAAAGTCTTTCTTGTTTTATTATATGTTCATCTGTATGAATAGACCAGTGATTTAATGAGAACCTCTCAAAAGAAAGACTGAAATGAATCCATAATAAAATAGGCTTCCTTTTACCAGACTGTTTCCTTAATAATCTTATTACTGTAGCTATATTTTGAAAGGTAATTTTCTTCCTTTTACCTTTGAAATATTGGCATATTTAGATATCAGAATAAGAATATGTTGACAGAATTGCCAGTAAGTTCTGTTTAGCTAATGCTTTGTCAAGCTTCTGAGTAAGATTTTCAGTCTTGCTAGGCAGAATAGTCAACAGCATGAAATAAGGGAGGGAGATGTCCTTATTTGAGGGGGCAAATAGTTCCTTGTTTATTCAGCTGCTAGCTTTCTTTTGTGATCCCTGTCAGGTGCAATATAGTCAGGCTTTTAATAATATAGTCTATTTTTTCGTATTTTAAAATTTATTTTTTAAATATGAATATTTAATTTTTAAAATGACTATTTTTCCTATCAGTCATTACAAAATATTAGCCAAATTGTAATATGAGGTTATTACTGTTAAAATAAATGAAACAAACAAATTTAAAATGCAAGGGGGGGACTTTTCTCATATTACAACTGTAAACATGTATGCATTTCATAGATTAGATAGAAATAGATGAATAGTGAAATCAGATTACTTGTATGAGATCACAGGATGAGTCAGTGTTGAAACGAATAACCAGTAATAAAACCTAGGTCCTCAGACTGCAAGTCTGGTGCCATACACAGGAAGCTAATCTAGAGGTTCTTTGACTGGAGAGTTTTTGCAATGAAATGAGTTGTAAGAAAGGCATGACTTGTAGGCAGTATTTGTACCTTGTTCTAGACTACAGAATATCCCTCTGGAAGTATTGTTCTCCTTCTTCTTAAATTATCTGAGAAAAATGTGAAAATAGAGCTGGAATATAAGACAGAAAACTCTTTTTCCTAATTAGTAGTCTTCACAGTGAATGTCCTGATATGAAATGCCTACATTTTTCCTTACCTTCCCCTTTTTCTTTCTGATAATCTGTCTGTAAATTTTGAAAGGCATTTAAAGTACACAAGATATTGTACTTATTGTATAAATACATTGCATCCATTGATTATGGAAACTTCCCGTGAGACTTGGAAAGAATGCGATATGGTGAGAAGAGTTAGTATACTAGTTAATAGTATACTAATTTTAGTGTAATCATGACATTAATGATTTTGAAGTGTTGTCTACTTGCAAAAATTTTATAAGTTGATTTTTAGTCAATTTAAGCATATTTTTAAATATATTGTGTGTGTGCATGGGTATGTGGTAGAATGGGGGAATCAAATGGACTGTTGTATTCTGGGAAAGAATTAAAAAGGGAACTTATACTTATTTTCTACTTCCAACAATTAAAATCCTACATTAATCACAGCATTCTAAACTGACACTGAACCCAACAGTCTATATCCTTTTTAAAGGCTGTGTCATTTTCCAGAAATCCTCAAAGTTCAATAAAATTCAGCATTTCCATTGGAATAGACTGACTCCTCCTCCATTAGTCTATATGTGGTAATATCAGTAAGATCAGAGATCCCCTAACAATGAAGATTTTAATCCATTCATTCTTGCCCATTTTATGTGTGCATCTATGCTCTAAAAAATTCGTCATATAGTGTCTACCCAGTGTACCTTAAATTCTTCTGATATCAGGAGGATAGCCATGAACACTGCTGCTCTCCATGAGCTATCCCCCACTCTCACCTTATGATCAAACTGTTTTTATTGGTAATATTAGCTTGCACTAATAATAAAAGTATATAGATAGGATGATAGATAGATGATCAATGTTTACAAAAGACTTTATACCATTTCTTTTCAGTCTTCAGTCTCTAAAATATGAAGAAAGGTATTCTTATTCCATTTTTACAGATAAGGAAACTTAAACTCAAAGAGATTAAGGATTGTAGCACCAACTACTGTATTTGATATCAGAGGATCTATGATTCAGTCATGACCCTGCCACTTAGCACCAATATGACTTTGGGCAAAACCTCTTTAAGTATCACTCCCCTCTCTCTGAAATAGGTATTGGACTAGCTGAAATAATTACATACACACACACACACAGACACACATACACACATACACATACAAACACACACACACACACACATATATATATATGTGCATGATAAATATAAAATAAATTTATCACTTCCTAAATTCTTTCCTGACTCTTAAGCCTATGATCCTTTGACCGTATAACTTGCTCATGATTACATAGTAAATTGTAAAACTAAGATTCCATCCCAGGTGTTCTGATGCCAAGTCCTTTGCTCTTTTCTCTATGCAACATGGCCTTGCCTTGTGGCTTCTGTATTCTTCAGATTAAAAGAGATTGAAAAGAGGCAATAGAAGACATTGACTGAAGGGAACTATGTTCTCAGATATGTCATGTGTATGTGTGTGTGTATGCGTGTGTGCGTGTATGTGTATGTGTGTGCGTGCGTGTGCATGTGCGTGTGTGTGTGTGTGTGTTGGAATGAGGGTCTGAACTAGAGGGGTGTATTCTGGGAAAGAACAAAAAGAGAGAACTCATACTTGTGTATTTTTTCCAACTATTAAAACATCTTAAACTGACACTGGACTCAGTAGAAAATTGATCAAATATTCTGAGCCGCAATTTGACAAATGTACAGAAGGACCAAGTAATTTGGAAACAGGGAGGAGCCAAGTGCTTATTAAATTGTGTATGTGTTTGTTCTTCATTGTCAAAGAAGACCATGCCATCAGAGAAATGATGACATGACTTGCACTTGACTTTGTTTTGAGTGAGGGAGGGCTGTGCAGGTCACCAGCCTCACTTCTCCTCCAGAGCCATCTGAATCCAGTGACCAGATATTCATCAGGATGACTGGAGATGACCCAGGATGAGGCAATGGGGGTTAAGTGACTTGCCCAAGGTCACACAGCTAGTGAGTGTCAAGTGACTGAGGTGAAATTTGAACTCAAGTCTTCCTGACTCCTGCACTGGTGCTGTATCTACTGCACCACCTAGCTGACCGCTTATTAAATAAAAAACTTCTGGGTATACCTCATTCCCCAGTGTCTTAGAATAAGGCTGGAACCAAGGGTGAATTTTATTTTTCCTAGAGAAGTGCTTGCCAGGGATTACTGAAACAGAGGCTTAGCAAGAATTTTTTTTGTCCCCTACACTTAACAATTATATCTCCGGCTTTCCAGCGTGGGGAGTGATAAGCCCTGAAAGCTGATGCTACTAGGTGTTGCTTTCAGTCATCATAGGACGTTGGAGGATGGAAGCTGAGACTGACTGGTTGATCCCGTACTTGGCATACTCCTACTTCCACCTCTATTTACCTTTGTGATTCAGATTTTTTTCAGCTGAGGCAAAAAAGACTTTTCCCTTTTGTAACCTACTTGTACTCCCTGTCCACAACAATCACACTCATCTATGGTTCATATCCTCCTTTGCTCTACTGTTCTGCTGTATGTATCTCTAGGATACATCCTCTGTTGTTATTGAACTCCTTTTGCCTTGTATCTTTTAATCTCACACTATTTTTGTATCATGGAAACCTGGTTCTCTGCAGAGGACACTGAATTCCTGGAGTATCTTTCTCATTTCTTGCTCATTTCTTCTTCTTTGGCCTCTTATCACCATGTTCCCTTTTTCTGTACTCCCCCATCCCCAACAGATTCCAATCCATGGGACAGAAGTGAGTGCTTGGGCATTTTTCTTTTGTACAATTTCCAGATCCTTTTATAATAGCCATCATTGTGCAGCTTTAATTTATTTTTCAACTTTCTTATAAAAATTCAAAAATTTGTTAAGCACCTAATAATCAGTTACTCAATGAACATTTATTAAGTGCTTACTATGTGCCAGTCAGTGTGCTAAATTCTGAGGATACTCTCCCCACAGAAAACCAAACTCTGTCCTCAAGGGACTTAATGCTTAAGCCACTTAATACTATGCTAAAGCATAGGAGGGCAGTCATAAAACTAGATATAAAATTGACATCTATAAAAAATCAACAATCATTTATTCAGTACTTCCTATTGTTAGGCACCCTGCTAAAATGCTGAGGATAAGACTAAAATGAAATGGTTCTGCCATCAAGATGTTTCCCTTCTACATGGCAACCACTCTAGTATCCTTGCCAAGAAAACCTTAAATGTGGTCATGAAGGGTTGGACGCAACTGAAAATGACAGAACCATAACAACTCTGCCTCTTAATTAATTGACAATTAGTAATAATAGTAGCTAGCATTTGGGTTGTGCTTTGAGATTTGCCACATTCTTTAAAAATGTTATTTCATTTGATTCTCACAAGAACCCTGGGAAGTAGGGTTCTCCATCCTTGTCTCCATTTTGAAAATGAGAAAACTGAGGCAGAGTTTAAGTGACTTGCCTGGGGTCACACAGCTAATGTCTGAGATAGTATTTGAACTCAGATCTTCCTCTCTTTAAAGTCCAACATTGTATTCCCTGTGTCATCTAGATGTCTCAGGATGAATATTTCGCCTGATATCTGTGTAAAAAATTGGCACCACAGATGGTGGAATGTGCACAGGGACTCACAGAATCCTGGAACTACATCATATCCAATTCCTGCCTCCGGTCCCCTCCACCTACACTGAAGGCTTGTTATGAAGATCAAATCAATCAGTCATCAATAAATGTTTATTAAGTACCCACTATGTGTTAGGCACTGTTCTCTGAGATAGTATTTGTAAAAAAAAAAAAAAAAAAAAAGGTCAGCACTGTACCAGGCACATAGTAGGAGCTTAATCCATGCTATTTAAATGCTTTGCTTCTTCCAGAGGATTCACAGTTACATACCTTATACTACTTGCTACTCCCTCAAAAAAACGATAGCTTATTTAAAAAAAATAAAATTATTAACATGTTAAAAAAAAGATGCTTCCCCTCTAATAGTAGTCTTTTATGTCAGCTTAATGGAATCTGGCTATTATAAGAAATAAAGAAAAGCCACTTTTCATAGTTTTTGAAATAGATTCTGGCTGGATCTTTCTTGAAGTTGAACAAAGTAATACCTTGATTAACAAATCCTCTGGAAACATCACCAAAAATCAACAACGCCCCCCCCCCCAAAAAAAAACCCAAAACTTTGTCCTAAAAAAAGTGATTCCAAATTCAGCATTCTTTCACCGTACCATGCTGTTCTGCCAAAATACAAATATATCAGATTAAAATATTTTAAAGCTATAGTACATTTAAAAATCTGCAAGCCTATCTCTACTGAGAAATTGAGGTAAATTAAAGTGCTGAAATTTTCCATTGGAATCTAAAATTGTTCTAAGTCTGAATTTTATTTTTATGACCATGGCTCACAAGTAAAAGTAAATTTGGCTCAGTGTTGATCTTTGAAACAAGATCTGAGCAATGCTGCTCCAAAATTTACATTGACAAAGTCTTCATCCTAGAGAAAAATAACAAGCTCAGGGTGTTAGCAAACAGTTTCATCTTTGAATAATTCTCATTATTAATGCATAACAGTGATGTGAGGAAAAATTAGCTTTGACACAGACTAGCTTGCCACAGATAATTTTAGAGTAGAATGTAATTTTAGCTCCCCATGGAAGCAGATCTAACTATATCTTTTCTCTTGCTTTCTAAGAAACATTTTTCTACGTGCTGTACTTCACTTGAAGTTGTAGGTTTATTTATTTACTGTGTGTGAATCAATAAGTGTGCCTGCATGCTTTTTAAGGGAAGTGAATAAGCATTTATATATCACCTACTATGTACCAGGCCCTGTGCTAAGCACTTCACAAATGTCTCATTTTATCCTCACAACAACCCTGAGAGGTAGTTATTATTTACTATTACTGCTCCCATTTTACAATTGAGGAAACTGAGGCAAACAGGTTAAGTGACTTGAAAGGTCATGCAACTAGTAAGAGGCTGAATTTGCACTCCTGTCTTCCTGACTCCAGGGCTAGCTCTCCATCCACTTCCTATATATCACCCTACCATAATCCTTTACAAAACAATACAATTCTTTTTGTAAATACCTTTGGTAAGGGGTAAGCTCTTAGTACTTCAGGAATATTTTGATTTTCGAAAGAGCTGTAATTTTTATAATATAATTTCTAGGGGCCTATGCAAGGCATTTAACCTAGGTTCATCAGTGCTTCCTAAATATTTCAGGTGTGGTTTTAGGGGGAAAAATGTGGCAAAAATATCTCTTCCAAGAAAATAAGGGGAAAGACAGTTAGGAATCTGCTTTTACAGTTGAATTTTTTTTTATATATCCCACAACTCTGCTGACCTCACCATGATGAGTCACTTTAGGAAAATCATACATTTTTCGTTTGATCACCAAATAGTTTCTGCTGAACACAGTTGTTATCCTATAACAGAATTAACAGTGCAGTGGATAGAATATTGGCGTGAAAGTGATGTTGTTTAAAATTGGTTGTTTTCTAAAAAGATTAAAGGCAGCCACCCCTTTCATCATACCTCTGAAGTATTTTTTATCTTTTTTTGTGTTGGATTTCTGGCATCTTCGATGTTTTCTTTTTATGTGAAGCTTCCAAGCTAAATTGGGAAAAAAAAAAGCTATTTTTTTTTCTGTTACTAAAGGAAAAATGTGTCTGGATGTTTTAAATTCTAATAATATTTCCTTTGTGTTATAATTTTAGGTTTTAGATCATTTATAACTTCCCATTTCACTACCTGAAAGCTGACTTTTTTTCCCTTAATCATCTGTCTTTGATACCAGAGAACTTCCTCTTATTATGATACCCCCACGCAGGTGTCAGATTTAATAATACCATTGCCACTGTTACTTAGCTGTTCAATGCCACTCCCCCAAGCAACTCTGGGAGGTTTTATGAAATAAGGATCAGTTATTACTATTCATATTTGTATAAAATCTTTCAATGGTAGTTTCCTTTGCAAAATGAAGCTCACTTGAGCTTATCAATTAAATCTTTAGTTATTACTTATATGCTTAAGAATCAGTTCATTTCCTTCACTTTAAATTAGTGAGCTTTTTTCAATTCAGGAGCAAAATAGTTTAAAGAACGTTTATATGACATAACAACTATTCCATGCCTGCTACCAGATCTGTATTAGTAAAGTAAAAGAGAAAAATGAAGCAATTATTTGGATAACCACCACTCTAGAAATTTCTCAAAATCATCCAAATAGTTTTAAAACAGCTTGATATGTTGATACACACACTGGTATATAGAGTGCTAGCAAATCCCCTTCAGATTTTGACCTTATATGCATATGAAAGACCAAACATATTGTCAGATAGATAAAAGAGACAATGACCTCAGTTGAGCCTTGGGTTTAGGTGTCTCAGTGCCTGTTTCCCAATCTACCCATCTACAAGGAAGAAAAGAGGAGACTTTGAGTCTGAAATACCCAAGTCCCAAAGATGAAGAGTGGTTTCAAGAAAAGACTAAGCCTATGGG
This sequence comes from Notamacropus eugenii, assembly GCF_028372415.1. Taxonomy (NCBI): domain Eukaryota; kingdom Metazoa; phylum Chordata; class Mammalia; order Diprotodontia; family Macropodidae; genus Notamacropus; species Notamacropus eugenii. Next base: position 212,840,958 of record NC_092876.1, read on the forward strand.
CATGACTAGCTTTGTTATTTAGTTCTCATGTATTTATTATAATATCATGTGCTATATATGGTCCAGCTACTACCTGAGTTGGTGTCTTACCACCCCACTCCTCAACTCCCACCCACACTAAACTATAAACTGTTTGAAAGGGGAAACCGTGTCTTAGCCAAGGTGTACTATCTCCCCAGTGCATAGCATGATTCTCTACACACAATAGAGATTTTAGGTGAGACTTGAAGGAAGCCAGAGAAGCCAGGAGGCAGAGATAAGAGGGAAGAGGGGGAGGAATACAAGTATGGGGGACAGTGGTGAAAATGTCCAGAGTCAGGAAATGGAGTGAGGAACAGCAAGGAGGCCAGAGTACACATGAATCACGAAGTACGTAATAGAATATATAGTTTAAGAATGATCAAAAAGTAAGAGCAAATGGTTATAAAAGGCTTTGAATACTAATATGGATTTTTTTCACTTTACAGTGGATATTATAATGAGCCATTCAAATTTTTTAAATGAGGGTGAGGGAAGATGATGACAAAGTCAGATTTGGACTTTAGCAAGAATTCTTTGACAACTGAGTGGAGGATGAACAAGAACTGTCAGAGACTTGAGGCAGGGAGACTAATTAGAAAATTATTGTAGTAGCCCAGCTGGGAGATTACAAGGGCCTGAAATTGTCTCAATGTCAAAGGTAAGAAAGGGATGTATAAGGGGGATGTTGAAAAGGTAGAATCAGGAGGACATGGTGACAGACTGAATATTGAGGGTGAGAGAGATTGAGGAATTAAGAATGACACACACCTTGGTTGCAAGCCTAGGTGATTGAGAAGATAGTAGTGCCTTCAACAATGACAAGGAAGTCTGAGAGGGGAAAAAATTTGAGAAAGAGTTAATGAGTTTAGTTTTAGACATATTGATTTAAGATGTCCACAGGAACTCCAAAATCCAACTCAAGATGTCCAGTAGGAACTTGGAGATGTGAGACTAGAGATTAGCAGAGATTAATAAACTAGAAATTTATTTTAGAAATTTAAACAGAAATTAATAAACTGCATAAACTCAATTTGAGAGTAATCATAATAGAGATGAAAATTGAATCCATGGGATCTAAGGAGATCACTAAATGAAATAATATAGAAAAAGAAGAGAAAAAGGACTAAGAGAGAACCCCAGAATACATTCAGGAATAACAAGTGTGCCCTGAATGAATGTAGATATAGTAAAAGAGATTGAGGGAAAAAAGATCAGACAGGTAGAAGGAGAATTAGGTTAGAAAAAATTGTCACCTAGAGAGATTAGAATATTAAGGAAATGACTCTGATCAACAAAGTCAAAGGCTGCAAAGAGGTCAAAAAACTGAAATTTATTGATAAAGGGCCATTAGTTTTGGTAATTATAAAATCATTGGTAACTCTGAAGACAACAGTTTCAATGGAATGATGAGATTGAAAGTTAGTCTTTATGGAGTTAGGAAGAGAGTGAGAGGAAAGTGATTGAAAGAGGACTGAAGATGACCTTCAGAAGTTCAACCACAAAAAGGAGAGATATGGAATGCTGGATAGTGGGGATGGACACATTAAGTGAGATTTTTTTGTTATTTGTTTTTTATGGATGGGAGAAAAATTGTTTGTAGATTGTAGAGAAGAAACCAACATACCAAGGAGAGATTGAAGATAAGTGAGAAAATGGAGATGATAGAGGAGGCAATTTGCTGGAAAAGTTAGAGTGTAATGTGTATTAGCAACCACACTACCTCACAAGGTGGGCTGCTAGCACAGGTTCTTTGATCTTCTTTTGTAAAGGAAAGACAACTTTAACGGGGTCAAAAATCTTACTTTAATTACAGATAAGTAGAAAGGAGTGAATGAAAAATACAAGCAGAGAAACTAGCAAAGAGATTCAACAGACAGGGCTCCAACTGTCTGAACAAAATAGTACAACCATTTTTTTTTTCTTCAATGTAATGTTAGGCATGGTCTCTCAACAGAGAGGGATAGAGTGTGATAGGGCTTGGAACAGTTGACAAAAATGCTATAATAAGTGGGATAATGAGTCCATTAAAGAGGATAAAAGCTTCTCCTTGCAGTTGTGAGGGCCCAATTGAAGTTATATAGCATAAATTTATAGTGAACCCAGCCAGGGTGGTTTCATGATTTTTCTGGCTCCATTCTGCTTTTGTACTCTGGACTTTCATAAAGGATGAGTGAAATATGTAGTCTGACTCAGTCTTATATATGAGCAACAAGTTTATAACTTCTAAAAATTGTAGATGTAGATATTTCATGGACAATAAAATGGTTTCATTTCTTTTGATAGGGTGATAAAATATCAGTCTCTTCTGTTTGGAGATAGACCAGATTTAGTTCCTAAACTTGTCTACAAAGAGTAAAGTTGCTATGGCTCAATGACATGTATGTAGACAATAGAGACTCAGAAAAAATGCTCCCATTTTTTAAGTTTCAAACTTAAAACTTTCAAGTTGAGAAAACAAAATGGAAATTCTCGCTCTGTTAGTTGGAACCACCCAGTGAACATTCTAATGACCATTGAAATATCCCAATCAAAAGATGTTCCGGAGAAGAAAAAAAGAAAAGTTAAAAACTGGGCCTATTCAATACATTTTCATATTTTGTTTCCATTACTTACTCTAGTTTAATTATTTTTCAGGCAACAAACAATTTCATATAGTTTTGTGTCAAATTCACAAAATACTGTTTCTTGATGATAGCAGCTAATATTTATACAGTTCTCCAAGGTTTATGAAGTGTTTTACGTACATTATTTTCGTTTTATCCTTACAACCATTCTGGAAGATGGGTGGATGCTAGTATTATTCTCATTTTGTAGGTGAGGAAACTGAGATACAGGTTAACTGACTTTCCCATGATTGCACAGCTACTGAGCTCCTAAAGAAGGATTTAAACCGTCTTCATTGTCTCCAGTCTAGTGCTCTGTTCATAGCATCATTTAGCTGCTTCCTTTATTCAGAATAAAGAATTTCTAATATTAAATGCAATTTATTTGAGACTTACAAACTTTAGTAGGGGGAAGCTAGGTGGTGCAGTGGATAGAGCACCAGTGCAGGAGTCAGGAGGACCTGAGTTCAAATCTCATCTCACTAGCTGTGTGGCCTTGGGCAAGTCACTTAACCCCAACTGCCACATCCTGGGTCATCTCCAGTCATACTGATGAATATCTTGTCTCTGAATTCAGAGGACTCTGAAGGAGAAGTGAAGCTGGTGACCTGCACAGCTCTCCCTCACTCAAAACAAAGTCAAGTGCAAGTCATGTCATTATTTCTCTGATGACATGGTCTTCTTCTGCAACGAAGGGCAAACTCATTGGACTGGATAAACTTCAGTATTATATTTTAAAACTTCATTACCTTTCTGGGACTCAGTTTTTAGTTCTCTGAAAATGTATTGATGGGATTTTGATTGTAGTATCATGGATTTGGAAATGGAAAGCAAAATCCTAATTTAATGAGGAAGTTAAGTTTGAAAGGTTAAATGATTTATCCAAGGTCACCCAGATAGTAAGGAGGTCAAGTCAATACAGACTTGATCCCTTAAACTTCCAAGTCCAACTTAAATTTCACCATGCTTTTTCTTACATTTAAAAAGTCCTACGATGCCATGAATTTTCAGCAAAAGGAATCTTGTTTACAGGCTTGATATAATGAAAATGCACCCAGAGAGCACCTTGGCAAGAACTCCAGCCATGATCACTGTGTTCAACTTTCACCAAGCCAGTTACAATATTTTCTTTTTAATAGGTTTAGGTCTAAGCCTTCTCTCTTTGATTATAAATGAATATTCATTGTTATAACAGTTATATTAGTTTTTTCACACTGATTCCTGGGCGTAAAGTTTCCCTTTTCCTGATTTCTTTTCCTTTTTTTCAAAATTGGCTATCTCTATCTTGCCCAGGCTCAGAGTCAAAAGTCTTTGAAAGTTGTTTGTCTCTGCAGTATTGTTATTATAATAAAATTTGTTGTACTCATTCTGCTAATTTTATTCTCTCTGTTTATGAAAGTATTCCTGGTCTGATCTATGATTTTGTAACTCCTGGTAAAGATATTTTTTAAAAAATGCATAGCTCCACCTTCACTGCAATTTATTATATTTTATATTTTGAACTTTTATTATTTTTTATTTTTAGCACGCTTTAAAAAAATGTTGTACCAAATTCACTCCCTCCATTAAACCCCTCCACTACCCATTGAGTAGATAAGGAATATATCAGTTATGCATGTAAAATCATGTAAGACATATGTTCGTATTAGCCGTTTTGGAAAAAAAAAGCAAGAAAAATAAAGTGAAAACTATACTTCAATTTGCATCCAGTTTTGCACATTAGTTGTCTCTCTGATATTGAATTTTTTGTCATGGGTGATTTAAAATTGTCTTGGAACATTGTCTTGCTCAGAATAGTTAAGTCACAGTTGATCATCATTGTTACAATATTTCTATTACTATGCAAAACGACCGCATTCTTTTCATTTTACTTTGCATCAGTTCTTATAGGTCTTTCTAGGTATTTCCAAAATCATCTCTTTTGTCATATCTTACAGCATAGAAACATTCCATCACAATCATATACCACAACTTGTTCAGCTATGCTCTAATTAATGGGGCATCAACTTCCAATTCTTTGCTATATTTGCAATTTACTATCTTAAATAATTAAAAACTATAAATAATTTTGTATGAATACGCCCTTTTCCTTTTTCTTTCATCTCTTTGGGATGGAGACCTACTAATTAGTGGTGTTGCTAGGTCAAAAGGTATGCGCAGTTTTATAACTCTTGGGCACAGTTCTAAATTGTTCTATTGAATGGTTGGACCAGTTCACAAGTCCACCAACAGTGCATTAGTATCCTTACTTTTTCACATCCCCTCCAGCATTTGCTGTTTTCCTTTTCTGTCATGTCAGCTAATCTGATAGGTATGAGGTGATATGTCAGACTTGTAATTTACATTTCTCTAATCAATAGTGATTTTTGAGCTCCTTTTCATATGATTATAGATAGCTTTGATTTCTTCTTCTGAAAACTGCTTATATCCTTTAGTCATTTTTCAGTTGAGACATGGCTCATATTTTTTTAAAAATAAACTTAACTCAGTTCCATATATTTGTATATATGTATACACACATATACACAAATATATGTATATACATGTATATGTGGATATATGTGTATGTATATATAATATACATTTAGATTCAGATAAGTAGAGACAGACAGACAGACAGACAGATAGATAGATAGATAGATAGATAGATAGATAGATAGATAGATAGATAGATCGATTGATCTTTATTTTTATGTTGTTTTGTAATTGTATTCATGTAATTCCTGGGTTTGACTTGACAGTTGAGTCCCAAGTATTTTATATTTTAAATGCAATTTCTCTATCTTTTCCTGCTATATTTTGCTGGTAATATGTAGAAATATTGATGATTTCTGTGGGTTTATTTGATATTCTGCAAGTTTGTTAGAGTTGATAATTCTTTCAGCAAGTTTTTTAGTTGATTCCTTAGGCCCAAGTATATCATCACATTGTCTGCAAAGAGTGATATTTTTGTTTCCTTGTTGCCTATTCTTATTTCCTCACTTTCTTTTTCTTCTTTTATTACTAGTTTTTCTAGCATTACTAGCATTTCTAGTATAATATTGAATAATGATGATAATGAACATCCTTGCATCACCCCTGTTCTTACTGGGAAGGTTTCTATTTTATCCCCCTTACAAATAATACTTGCCCTTGGTTTTAGATAAATACTACTTATTATTTCAAGGAATGCTCCATTTACTCAAGTTTCTAGTGTTTTTAATAGGAATAAATATTCTGTTTTGTCAGAAGAATTTTAGGCATCTATTGAGATAATATAACTTTTATTTTTTTTTGTTTTGTTTTGTTTTGTTTTTCATTTATATGGTCAGTTGTGCTGATAGTTTTCCTAATATTAAACCAGCTCTGCATTCCTTACATAAATCTCATCTGGTCATAGTATATTTTCTTTCTCATATGTGCAATTTATTATCTTAAAAAGTTGCCTGGGGCTCTGTGTGCCTTGCCTAGGATAACAGAATTTGTTTTTGAGGCAGAATTTTAAACTATATGTAGTCACCAACAGATCCTACTTCTGATATTAAAATCCTTATAAAAAACAAAAAAACCCAAATACATTATATTAATATAATTAATGAAAGGAAAATTAAGGCATATATGCTATAAAATTCCAGTAAAACTCAAAGAATCTGGCTTCTAATATTAAATTCAAAATCTTGGAATGTTCCAATTTATATGATTTTAAGGTTCTTCAGCATTAGAATGCTGGCCACCAGGCAATGATTTTTCGAACCACTATAGTTCGTAAGGCTATCTACTAAGACATAGATGTGTCTTAACCTGCAGAGATAGAAGTACTCCAATTGTGCCACTCCTATATATTGCTCATTTCCAGTTATGTTTTTAATTTAAGTCATAGTGGTACAGGGAACTTTCTCTTAAGTCAGAGGACCTAGGTTCAGATTCTGACTCTGATGATTTTTTTCAACTAATGTCACCTTGGACAAATCGCTAAACCTCTCTAGAACTCAGTTTGCTCATCTTTAACATAAGGAGGTTGGAGTAGATGGGCTCTGCTGTTTTAGGTGACTATATATTTGTCATCCTGCAAAATAGGCCTTTGTGGGTCTACTGGGGAATATATTTTACAAGCTAATGAAAAATATTGGTTATTTAGAGACTGGAATGCATTTGATTTGGAAACTACAATCCATTAAATCATGCATTCCTGTCTCCAAATAACCAATATTTTCATTAGCTCTTAAAACTATATATTTGTGTATTAGAACCTTCCTAAGTTTTGAAGTATGTCAAAGGGTAGTGATAACATGATGCAATTAGAAAGTAGTCATGATATCATATTTACCCTGTATTAATATTGATATTAATGGATCTGTGATCTCATCAAATGGAGTATTCCTTCCAAGAGTGCAGATAACATTTGAATTTCCTTTAGGAGTCTCTGCAGTATTTTATGGCTTACTGCAATCAGCCTAGTGTCATTAGCAAAGAGGAACATCCGAAAGACTTTATCATCTATAGGAGTCATTTCTTCACTTTGAACTTTCCACTGGATGTCACCAATTACAATGGTCTAATATTCCACAGAGAACAAGTAGTTTATAATCTGAAAACTGATGAAGAACTAAAGGAGACAAGTTATCACTGATCTTATTGTTTATTGACTATACAGAGATGTTTTATTCAGTAAGGCAACATGTGCAGGGGTGTGCTGGAGCCAGTATTGATTGCTTTGCAAGGGCTAATTGTTAAATTTTCTTTGTGAGTATTTACACCTCAAGAATTAGCAAATAACTAAAAATCATGGCTTGGTTTGTTGTCTAGATTTAAGAAAGTTATGGAAAAACATAATTATACAGGTTAATCTAAAAAGATTAAAAATATAGACATATATACACACATATATATGTGACAAAAATATATGAGACAGTTGTTAAACACTTACCAGCATGCCTATGAACATATATTACAATTATAAAAGATTCCTAGAGATGTATTAAACAGAAATGTATAACTTTGCTTTACAGCTTTCAGATGATTCATATGAAGCAAAGCATAAAATAGGGAGACCTAAGTTCAATAAACATGCCCATATAAACATATCCTTCAAAAAATTATAAGGAAGTAAAAACACTGGTTATACATCAGTGCCACAATATTTTCAGAACTTCATGCCATATTCATAACTCTGAAAGAGTTAAGTATTACACATAGCTAGTAGTCATCCTTCCGATGATTACCTCTCCCTCTACTATCAGAAAACAAATACAGAACTCTTGTGTCATATAATCATAATGAAGGAAAATGAATTCCAACATGGCCAGATCTATGTGGGCAGTGTTCTTCATCATCAATCTTTTGTATCTTTCATGGTTGATCATTACATTGAGAAGTTCTTAAGTATTTTAGAATTGTTCATTTTTACAATATTGATATTATAGTATAAATTGTTCCTTTTATGTTCACTTCACTCTGAGTCACATCATACAAATCTTGCCCAGTTTCACTAAAACTGGCTCTTCATTTCTTATAACAATATTTTATTCCATTTCATAAACCAAAATTTATTCAACTATTCCCCACTTTCCAGTTCTTTGCCACTACAAAAAGAGCTACTATAACTATTTTTGTACATATAGGACTTTTTTCTCTTTCTTTGTTCTCCAGGAGATATATTCCAGTTAGTGGTATTCCTGGATAATAGGGCAAGCAGAGTTTAGTAATATTTTGTACAGAATTTCAAATTGCTTTCCAGAGTGGCTAAATCAGATTCACAACTCTGCCAGTAGTACAGCAGTGTACTTATTTTCTTGCAATATCTTCAACATTTGTTATTTTTTTTTCGCAAGAAATATAGAATTTAAATAATCTAGACTCAGAGGGAAAGCAAATTGAACGAATGATTAATGGACTCCAAAAGTGAAGGGGGGGTGGGGTGTGGAGATCCAGGACCAAGTGGATCTAAAAAACAAATTCTACTTAACTTTAAAAGAAAAGTCAATTGCAGTATTATACAAACTGTAAAAATAAAAACAGAAGGGTTTCTATAAAATTCCTTTTATGATAGAAATATGGTCTTAGTACCTAAACCAGGAAGATTCAAAACTAAGAAAGAAATTGATAGACCAGTATAGCTAATGATCATGATGGGAAAAATATGAAATAGATTATGAGAAAAGAGGCTACAGTAATATTTTACAAAGAACAGATGTGGGAAATCTTTGGCCTTGAGGTCACATGTGGCCCTCCAGATTCTCATGTGCAACCCTTTGACTGAATCCAAACTTCACAGAACAAATTTCCTTAATAAAAGGATTTGTTCTGTAAAACTTGAACTCAGTCAGAAGGCAACAACCGAAGACCTAGAATGCCCCATGTGATCTCAAGGCCACAGTTTCCCCATCCCTGAATTATACAGTGACTGGGTTGGATTTATACCAAGAGTTCTGATTTGATTTCATGCTAATATTAATGATCAATAAATAAAATTGATCTTATAATGATTACAATAAAAATCATAGTTATATTTATAAATTTAGAACAAGCTTTTGATACCATAAGTTATATTAAAACCATAAGAAAATTTGGGAATAAATGACCTTTCCTTAATATGGTAAAAAACATATATCTAAAATCAAGATCCAGCATTATCTGGCATGGGGAGTAAAGCAATGATGTCCATTGTCATCATTTCTATTTGATGTAGTTCTAGAAATGCTAACTATAGCAATAAGACAAGAAAAAATAATTGTGAATAATCATAGGCAAAGAAAAATTTAAATGATTGTGTTGTGCAGATCATATATTATACTTAGAGAATCCTAGAAAATCAATTCAAATCAATTGAAAAACTTAATTTAAGCAATTTTACAAGGTATAAATCCACACAAATCATCAATTTTTGTCTATAATACCAATAAAATCCAAATTGTATTTAAAATAACTTGTGAATACTTGGAAGTCTCTTTACCAAAATACACTTATGAAGTATGTGATACAACTACATAAAACTTTTTATGGAAATAAAGACCCAAATAAATGGAGAAATATTAATTGTTTCTAAGTAAGCTGAGCCAATATGATAATAAAAAAAGCCAGGATTCACTTATTCAGTAAATACCATATCCATTCAGCTATCAAAGGATTATTTTATAGAACTAGACAAAATAATAATAAAATTCACCTTGAAGAACAAAAGTTTATAAATCTCAAGGAAATAATGGGGGCAAAGAAATAAGGGAGTCTTGCAGTACTAGATCTCCAATTATCCTAACAAAGCAATAACTATTAAAAAAAAAAGTTACTTGTTTAAAAAAACAAAACTCATAGATCAACTAGTTGAACACCTAGAAGTATGGCATTAGACAAATCCAAAAGTTCCAGCTGCTGAGGTAAGGGATCATTATTTGACAGAAACTATTTCAAATGTATGAGGAAAATTATGTTTCTTTGAAATAGTTATCTATTCAAAAGTAGGAAATTATTTGACAATTGAAAAACCTAAATATCTCAACTTTCTTCTCAAGTTTATGAGTAAACAGGAAAAAGAAGTTGAAGACTGCTAGCTACATAATCTAATATTTTACTTATCACCTAGTAACATGACTGAAATATCCATTTAATTTTTAAACTAACATTGTAAAGAATATCATTCTTATAACTGAAAGAGTAAAAATTTAAAATAAAGTGATTTAAATATTTATTAAACCCTTATTGTGTGCCAGGCATTGTGTTATGGCTCGTTATGCAAAGAATGACATAAAACCAACCAAACAAAATCTCTCTGTGTTCTCAAGGAAAACACATTCTAATGAGTAATATAAATAACTAGGAACATAGAAGACGTGCAGAACAGATAAAGGTAATTTGAAGGAGGAAAAGCATTAGGCATTGAAAAAAGTAGTAACAACCTCTTTCATAAAAAAATGAGATTTTTAGCTGAAACTTTAAACAAACTAGGAAAACTTAGAATTAGAGATGAGGGGCCAAAGCATTCCAGGTATGGGTGGTACAGCTGAGCACAGAGATGCGAAGAAGGTTGTCTTGTTTGAGAAATTGAATGTAGGCAAATATTTCTGGGTAGTAGAGTGAGTGTGGTGTATAGAAAGCAAAGAAAAGAGAGGAGGAGGAAATCAGATTGTAAAGAGCTTTAAATGACAAGCAGGACTTTTTTTTTATTTGAACCTCAAACTGTTAGAGAGCCAGTGGATCTCTTTGAACAGTGGGGTTGACATGGTCAGACCTACTCTTCAGAAAAATCACCTTGATACCTGAATAGAAGATGGTATAGAATACAAAGAGACATGAGGCCACCAGTTCGAAGGCTTTTGCAGTAGTTCAGGTGAGAGGTTAACAATTGCCTGAACTCCAGTGGTTTCTGTTTGAGTAGAGAGAAGGGGATGCGTGTGAAAGATGTTGAGAAGATAGAAGTGATAAATATGGCAAGGAATTTTATTCAAATAATTATCTATCATATACATAATTATATATAATGTTGAGTAAAATTATCTAGGATACTTAATATTTTCTAAAGGTTTTTGTTGCTTGGGGAATCATTATTATGATTTAGCATGGCAAAAATATTCTCTAAATATCCATAATTAATATGTTAATTTGGAGAGGGTTCACTTCCCAATCGATTCACAATTACCTACATTACATAGTTCTGATGGATAAAACAACCTAATCATCACTTGTTTTTTATATTATACCTGTAAAATTTGTCGGGAAAATATCAGGATTTAAACTTTGCAGTCTGTAAACTTTGAAACTGTACCCTAACTCTAAGATTGAATTGTCAAGAATCTGTATCAATGTCATGTCAAACAAGAATATAATCTTGAAGAAAAGGAACTAGTTAAATGAACTCTTTCAGAATAATGATTTCAATAAATTTAAATAGACTTAATTGGTTTAATTTATGTGAAATCAATGCTACTACTCATTACCATTGAAATTTCACTTCAGTGTGAACATGTTTCTTCCTACACATTTTATTTTTCAGTTATACTTATTTTAAAATACAAAAGGCTACTGACATGTTAGTATCAAGGTATAGTTATCCTTGGTCTAAGAAGCCAAAGAATAAGTAGTTCTTTTAGTACCTACGTTTTTCTTTTGCACAGGAAATTCGAATTGAATACTTGGGTTCTGTGTGCATATATTAGTAATACCTTATTGTAAGGATTTTTTTTTCTCCTTTCTCTATAAAGGAAACTGATACTTGAAGATAAAATTCTAAATTCCCATGGTCTGTCAGGATGATACAACTGTTATGACTTGTTGCATTCAAGTATTTTTATTGAAAAGAAGGAAGAAACTCAGCAATACCACTAGCCTCCCCGACAAATCAAGATTGGTGAAGTAATCTGATCCGTGTGTTGCAGTGGAATAAGTTATGGATTTGGATTCAGATTACAGAAATAATTTTGAACTTTAAACTCTTCAAATTTCTGTTTGGTTCATATGTAAAATAAGGGGTTTGGATTAGATGACATTTAAGGTTCCTTCCAGCTAAAGATCTGTGATCCAGTTTATTACTTCCTTTTGGAATAGATACCTCCACAGAATTGGGTGAGTCTCTTTCTCAAACTATAGCTCACAGCCCCCACCCCCTCTAGTGGATTTACTTTTAAGAGTCACCAAGAAAAATTTAGATTAAATTAAATTAGATTAAAGTAAAGGTATTTTTCTGAAGAGGTATCATAAGAACAATAGCAAAAAAAAAAAAACAAATTTGGAGTAACCTTTTAAAATAATCACAAAGTCAATGAGAACTGTGGGCCCCCATGTGGTCCCCAATAGCAATGAGGTGCACAGGTTGGGAATACACATGCTTCAGCTGATTCACAGCACCAGTTCTTGAAGAACCCAGTGCCTTTTCTCTGATAATGTTCTCATGTTTTGCCTAGGCTTCAGCATAAATCATAGATAGTCCACTTAGCTGAGCTCACAGACCTTCTTCCTCTTTACAATTCAACTCCTGACAACTAAAGTTAACTCTCTCTTGACTCATAAAGCTCCTGTGGTCTCATGCCTTGACTCATTCAACCTACATATTTTTCTGTAGGTGTGTCTCCTATTGGATGAGAAATTCTGCTTCATAGTCCTTGGGGAATGAGAAAGAGAAAGAAATCTCTCCTATTCCCAAAGGAGAAGAATAATTTCCTTTTCAGAGCTGGATTCTTCTTCCATATCTGGCTCTCTGTCATTTAGACTGACATAACTCACATTCAGAGCTATTTCCCATGTGAGAATGTCTTATTATTTTGTTTTTTTTAAGCCTAATTCAATCCAATAAACTTTTATTAAGTTGTTAGAAACCTGAAGTACAGATGGGAGGGTAGCAGAGGCTATGTGTTGTGGCAGCATATATTTCCATGGAGTTCAAACCAAGCAGAAGTTCACATTGTGGGGCTTTGGGATGCTCTTAAATTCCAAATACAGTATAATGAGTATTTCCCAGTCCTCATCCTTCCTGACCTCTCTGGAGCCTTTTATACTATTACTTACCCTGTTTTGTATACTTTTTATTCTGAGGTTTTTGTGATACTGCCTTCTAGTTCTCCTCCTACGTGTGTGTCTACTACTTATCGTTCTTCTTATTTGGATTTTCAAGCCACACCCATTAACCATGGATATCTGTCAGCTTCTGTCCTAGGTACTCTTTTCCCTCTTATACAGTTTTGCTTGGTGGTCACCTGAACTTCCATTTATGTCAGTGATTCTCAAATCTATTTGTAAAGTCCTTGTCTTTCTCCTGCTCTCCAATGTCACACCTCCAATGGCCTATTGGACATCTCAAATGGGATGTATCATAGTTAACTCAACATATCAAAAACTGAACTCATTAACTCTCCCTACAAAACCTTCCTTTCCTTCTACTTTCTCTATTACTGTTGAAACTGCCTCTGTTCTTTCAGTCACCCAGGTTAGCATCCTCAGTATCATCCTTGACTCTTTACTCTCTCTCATCACCCACATCCAATTAGTTGCCATATCCTGCTGTTTCTAACTTTTTAACATCCCTTGTATACATTTCCTTCTCTCTGACAATGTCACCACTTTGTTGAAGGCCTTTATCATTTAACAATGCAGAACTAGAGTAGCAGCTTTACAGTTGGTCTCTGTGATTAAGGTTCCTCCTCATCTAGTCCATCCTCTGCTAAATTGTTAAACTGATCTTCATAAAGGATATCTGATGATGACATATTCTCCAGTGATTCTCTATTGTGTCCAGGATCAAATATGAAAATCTTCTCTTGGGTTTCTAAAACCCTTCATAACCTGAACCTCCTACCATTCCAGTCTTTTTACACTTTACCCCTCTCCATACACTTTGCAGTTCAGTGATACTGGCGTCCTTCCTTGTATAAGATATTCCATCTCCTGATTCCAGAATTTCCAGGCAAATTCTCTCTGCCTCTTGGTTTTCTGCAAATCTCAGATAAAGTCCTATATTTTTTCAGAAAGACTTTCTCAGTTCTTGATAAGCTTAGTCTCTGAGATCCTATCCAATTTATCCGATAGATAGATAGATAGATAGATAGATAGATAGATAGATATATAGATAGATAGATAAATGTGTTTGTTCATACTTGTTTGCTTGCTGGCTGCCCCATTAGACTTGAGTTCCTTGAAGACTTTAGGCTCTTTGGTCTTTGTGTCCTCAGTTCCTATCATAGTGTCTGCCACAAAGTATACACTTAATATATTCTTGTTGACTTAAACTTTACTTGATCTTGTGTCTTTGCTTAAAGAGAACAATATTCTCTCCTTCAAGTTTTATTGTCCTCTATTGGCTGTTAAAATACATTTCTGTCACCTTTATCTTCCTGATCTGCTTTGAGAAATTTGTAGTATAAATTTAGATTACCAAATAAAAGATTGGAAAATTATTAGGAGATTATTTAATGTGAATCAGCTGCCCTATCACGGTTTTCTGTGTGTCTTTAAAACAAAAAGTTTTTATATAATTAATAGTATTAGTGCCAATAAAAAAAGAGTAAAGCAATTCCATTGCTTAATGCTTATGTAAGGATTTTAAATTTTTCAAAGCCCTTTAAAGAGAATAAATAATTAATCAACATGGCATTCTAAGGCAGATAAAAATCTTTGTTATCCTCTTTCAAGGGGTAAAAACCCATATGTGATGCCAAAAATATGAAATTTTTTTTTCAGTTGTGGAAGTTTTCCCATAAGATTTTGACTATTACATATAAATATTCTTCATCATTTGCATACATTGGGTTCCACTGATTTCTGCTATCCTAGGTAGGGTACCACATTTCATTCCTGCTCCTGGTCCCCCATGAAAAAAGCTTACTTTTACCTTATCTCTTAGAGACAGCTTGATGCACTTCAAAGAGTAACAGTTTTGGAATCAGGAGAGCTAGGTTCAATCCTAGATTGGATACGCGTGATAGTAATGAACCCACAGTCATATAATTTCTTTTTCCTGAGCCTCATTTGTTAATTTGAAATGATAAGCTTCTCACTGCCTTAATTGTATGGTTGTTAGAAGCAAATCATCTTGTTTATATTAAAGTGCTAGATAAATGGAGGTAGTTATTATTCCTAGGCTTGCTTTGTCTCCTTCTATAAATACAGAAATAGAACAATAGCCTGTTTGTTTTTAATCCTCAGTTTTCTAAAATGAAAAATTACTGCCCATAGAGCAATACCTGCTTCCTTTTCCAAGGTTTCCAACAAATCATCTATGATAGTCCTGGTTTAAAAATGAGGAAAAAAGTCAGTGCACACACATTACCTGAGAAGAAGAGGGAGAGATGCTCAAGATTACTATTGATTAAGATCCTCCTGGAATTGTCAAAATGAGTAAAATAGCTTAGGGTACGCTAGTGACTTGAATTCACTTATCCATTTCTTCTTGTGCTAACAAAATAAAAAGTTGAGTATTTTGCTGTGCTGTAAAGATAACTACATATCACAACATACAGAGGGCTAGACCCAAGTCAGAAAAAGCTGAATTCAAATCCAGCTTCATACACTTACTGATTGTGTGACCCGAGCAAGCCATTTAAATTCTCTCTGCTTCTGTTTCCTCAACTGTAAAACCCAGATAACAGTAACACCTACCTTCCAGGGTTGTTGTGAGGACCAAATGAGATAATATTTCTAAAGTACTTAGTACAGTGTGTCAGGAAAATAATAGAAGTTTAATAAAAACTTGCTCCTTTATCCCATGAGCCTGTTTTTGCTGTTTTTTTATGTAGTATCATATTACAAGCCCTTTGATCTCTTAATGTAGAAGCTTCTAGATCCTGTGTTATCCTGATTGTATTTCCACAATATTCAAATTGTTTCTTTCTGTCTGCTTGCAATGTTTTTTTCCTTGACTTGGAAACTCTGGTTTTTGACTACAATATTTCTAACAGTTTTCCTCTTGATCTCTTTCAGGAAGCAGTAAGTGGATCTTTTCCATTTCTGTTTTACCCCCTAGTTCTAGGATATCAGGGCAGTTTTCCTTGATAATTTCTTGAAAAATGATGTTTAGACTCTTTTTCTGATCATGGCTTTTAAGGTAGTCCAATAATTTTAAATTATCTGTCCTGAATCTATTTTCCAGGTCAGTGATTTTTCCAATGAGGTATTTCATATTGTTTTCTATTTTTTCATTCTTTTGGTTCTATTTTATAATTTCTTGATTTCTCATAAAGTCATTAGCTTCCATTTGCTTCATTCTAACTTTTAAGGAATTTTTTCATCACTGAGCTTTTGGACCACTTTTTCTATTTGGCCCATTCTGTTTTTAAGGCGTTCTTCATCTCTTTGGCATTTTGGACCTCTTTTGCCATTTGGGTTAGTATAATTTTAACTGTGTTGTTTTCTTCAGCATTTGAGGGGGGGGGGGTTTCCTTCAGCAAGCTGTTGACTTATTTTCATGATTTTCTTGCATCACCCTCATTTCTCTTCCCAATTTTTTCTCGACTTCCCTTATTTGATTTTCAAAATCTTTTTTTGAGCGACCTGAAACCAATTCATATTTTTCTTGGAGGTTTTGGATGTAGGAGCTTTAGCTTTGTTTTCTTCTTTTTCTTGCATGTTTTGATCTTTGTCACCAAAGTAAGATTCTGTAGTCTGAGTTTTGCTCATCTTCCTAGCCAAATATTTCACTTTCTAACATTTTGTCAAGGTAGAAATCTACTTCTAGTGGTGAGGAGGATGGGGGGGTATACTGTCCTAGGCTTCAGGGTTTTTCTTTCAGCTGCTCAATTCCACACCATCTGTGGGCCCAGAGCTCCGGAAGCAGCCTCTGCCACTGCTGCTGCTGCTGCCACCTCCACCACCCCCCAGGCTTGGGTTGAACTGAGTCCCTCCCCCAACCAGGCTCTACAGAATTTTCCAACAGACCTTCCAATGCTGTCTTTGGTGTTAGTAGGCTGAAAAGACTGAAAATCAGTGATTCAGTCCCCTGAGGCCTGCTCCAGCCATATCTGTGCTGGTGCAGCCCATGCTGGACTGTGCTGTGTTCCCAGTCAGGTGCGTTATACCCTTCCTCTAGACCCTCCAGTCTGTCTTGGTCTGGAGATTTGCTTCACTCTGTCATTTTGTGGGTTTTGTAGCTCTAGAGTTTGTTTAGAGTCATTTTTTACAGATATTTGGAGGAATTTAGGAGATTGCTGTAGAATGTCCCTGCTTTTACTCTGCCATCTTGACTCCACCCCTCTGGTAATGTGTATGCACAGTTTTATAGCCCTTTGAGTACAGTTCCTAATTGTTCTCCAGAATGGTTGGACCAATCCACAACTCTGCTAACAGTGCATGAATATACCTGTTTTTCCATACCCCCTCTTAGCATTTGTCATTTTCGTTTTCTGTAATGTTAGCCAATCTGATAGGTGTGAGGTGCTACCTCAGAGTTGTTGTAATTCACATTGCTCTAGTCAATAGAGATTTAGAGCATCTTTCCGTATGACTATTGATAGCTTTTATTTCTTCTGAAAACTGTCTGTTTGTATCCTTTGGCTATTTATCAATTGATGAATATCACACCTCAAATTTGTTTGGAATACTTTTCTTTGATTTCTTGAACTTTCTACCAAATCCACATGTATTTCCTCAGCAGAGCCCACTTAACTCTGTGCATTCTCAAGTTAACTCTATATTTCTACTACTGATTTCTTCCATTTGTCCTTTTGATGTCACTATGCAGTTGCATATTCTGTAAGAATCTTGATCTTATAAAATTGATAATTAACTTAATGGGTGAGTATGTCCATGTTTGGTTCTAGTACAAGGAGAAATGCTAGGTATATACAATCCCAGAGGCATATATTTTAAAAAATTCTTTATTTAGTATTTTATTTTCCCTAGTGGCATGTAGAAACATTTTTTGACATTTGTTTTTAAAAGTTTCAGTTCCAAATTCTCTCCCTTCCTCCTTCCCACCCCTATACCCCACATTGAGAAGGCAAACAATTTGAAATAGTTTATACTTGCGTAGTTATGTAAAACATTTCCATTATAGCCATGTTGTGAAAGAAAGCACAGATTAAAAAAAGCCTCAAGAAAAGTAAATAAAGTACAACAATATATGTTTCAGTCTATACTCAGACACTATCAGTTCTTTCTCTAGGGACAGATATCATTTTTCATCCTAATTCATTCAGTGTTGTCTTGGATTAACATATGTTGCTAAAAATAGCTGTCATTCACAGCTGATCACTGCACAATATTGCTCTTGCTTTGTACACAATACAAAACTTTGCATGAGCTCATGAAAATCTTTCCATTGTTTTCAGAGAGCATGCTGCTCATCATTTTTTAAAAAGTAATTTATGTATTTTCAGTTTTCAACTTGCATAAGTTTTAAAATTTCCCCTCTCCCTCATCACTCCCTTCCCAAAAGGCATGCAGTGTTATATGGGTTCTACAAATACATTCTTATTAAACACATTTCACAACATTAGTCATGTTGCATAGAAGCATTAAAACTAATAGAAGAAACCATTATAAAAACCAAACCAAAACAAGAGAAAATAGTTTGCCTCATTCTGCGTTCCAATTTTGTAGTTCTTTCTCTGAATGTGGATGGCATTTTGCATCAAGTGCTTTGGAAATGTTTTATGTCCCTGCATTGCTGTGAAGGGCTAAGTCTATCAGAAACCATCCCCCACACACTGTGCCTCTTACTGTGTATAATGTTCTTCTGGTTCTGCTCATTTCACTCAGCATCATCATTTCTTATACTAAGCACAATAGTATTTCATTACATTCATATATCACAACTTGTTCAGTCATTCCCCAATTTCCCTCAATTTCCAGTTCTTGGCCACAACAAAAAGAGCTGCTATAAATATTTTTGTGGGGGGCGGAGCCAAGATGGCAGAGTAGAAAGATGAACATATACATAGCTCCAAACCCACAACCCATAGAACGGCTACAGGGGAGTAACTCACTGCAAATTCTGCACCCAGAGGCCACAGAATATTGGAGCGAGGGAGATTTCTGTTCCGGAGGGACCTGCAAACCTCTCGCGGGGGGTCCTTTGCGCTGCGGACTGGGCGCCGGGACTGGGAGCTGAGTGCAGCCCTGCCACGGCCACGGCACCGAGAGGAAAAGATCCGAGCGGGCTTCGGGGACGGGATCTCCAGTGGCCACGCGGGTCCCTCCACCCACAGAGGGAACTGCAAACCTTTCCCAAAAGGTCCGTCGCACTGCAGACGCGGAGCCCAGCCCAGCCCAGACCTGCTGCGGCCACGGCACCAAGAGAAACAGACCCGAGCAGGCTTCAGGGATGGGATCTCCAGCGGCCGCACAAGTCCCTCCGCCCACAGGTGACGGGGGTCGGTGAGAGAGTCTCTTTGGCGGGTCGAGAGGGGAGTGGGGTGCCCCCATGATTCGGGCCCCCCAGGAAGGTAGAAGCTGAGAGGCAGCTGCAGACAGGGGCTCCCCAAGCGGGCAGGAGCCTGAATCCATTGTGGAAGGTCTGTGCATAAACCCCCTGAGGGAACTGAGCCTGAGAGGCGGCCCTGCCCCAACCTGACCATCTGAACTTAATTCTCACACTGAATAGCAGCTCTGCCCCCGCCAAAAGCCCTAAGGCTGGAAGCAGCATTTGAATCTCAGTCCCCAAACACTGGCTGGGAGAATCAGGAGGCGAGGTGGGTGTGAGGAGAATATTCAGAGGTCAAGTCACTGGCTGGGAAAATGCCCAGAAAAGAGAAAAGAAATAAGACTATTGAAGGCTACTTTCTTGGAGAACAGGCATTTCCTCCCTTCCTTTCTGATGAGGAAGAACAACGCCTACCATCAGGCAAAGACACAGAAATCAAGGATTCTGTGTCCCAGCCCACCCAATGGGCTCAGGACATGGAAGAGCTCAAAAAAGAATTTTGAAAATCAAGTTAGAGAGGTGGAGGAAAAACTGGGAAGAGAAATGAGAGAGATGAAAGAAAAGCATGAAAAGCAGATCAGCTCCCTGCTAAAGGAGAACCAAAAAAATGTTGAAGAAATTAACATCTTGAAGACTAGCCTAACTCAATTGGCAAAAGAGGCTCAAAAAGCCAATGAGGAGAAGAACGCTTTCCAAAGCAGAATTAGCCAAATGGAAAAGGAGATTCAAAAGCTCACTGAAGAAAATAGCTCTTTCAAAACTAGAATGGCACAGATGGAAGCTAAGGACTTTGTGAGAAAGCATGATATCACAGAACAAAGAGAGAAGAACGGAAAAATGGAAGATAATGTGAAATATCTCATTGGAAAAACAACTGACCTGGAAAATAGATTCAGGAGAGACAATTTAAAAATTTTGGGACTGCCTGAAAGCCATGATCAAAAGAAGAGCCTAGACATCATCTTTCATGAAATTATCAAGGAAAACTGCCCTGAGATTCTAGAACCAGAGGGCAAAATAAATATTCAAGGAATCCACAGAACACCACCTGAAAGAGATCCAAAAAGAGAAACTCCTAGGAACATTGTGGCCAAATTCCAGAGTTCCCAGGTCAAGGAGAAAATACTGCAAGCAGCTAGAAAGAAACAATTCAAGTATTGTGGAAATACAATCAGGATAACACAAGATCTAGCAGCCTCTACATTAAGGGATCAAAGGGGGTGGAATAGGATATTCCAGAAGTCAAAGGAACTAGGACTAAAACCAAGAATCACCTACCCAGCAAAACTGAGTATAATACTTCAGGGGAAAAATTGGTCTTTCAATGAAATAGAGGATTTTCAAGCATTCTTGATGAAAAGACCAGAGCTGAAAAGAAAATTTGACTTTCAAACACAAGAATGAAGAGAGCCATGAAAAGGTGAACAACAAAGAGAAGTCATAAGAGACTTACTAAAGTTGAACTGTTTGCATTCCTACATGGAAAGACAATATTTGTAACTCTTGAAACATTTCAGTATCTGGGTACTGGGTGGGATTACACACACACACATGCACACACGCACACATGCATAGAGACAGAGTGAATTGAAGAGGATGGGATCATATCTTAAAAAAAAATGAAATCAAGCAGTGAGAGAGAAATATTGGGAGGAGAAAGGGAGAAATTGAATGGGGCAAATTATCTCTCATAAAAGAGGTAAGCAAAAGACTCATTAGTGGAGGGATAAAGAGGGGAGGTGAGAGAAAAACATGAAGTCTACTCTCATCACATTCCACTAAAGGAAAGAATAAAATGCACACTCATTTTGGTAGGAAAACCTATCTCACAATACAGGAAAGTGGGGGACAAGGGGACAAGCAGGGTGAGGAGGATGATAGAAGGGAGGACATGGGGAGGAGAATGCAATTTGAGGTCGACACTCATGGGGAGGGATAGGATCAAAAGAGAATAGAAGTAATGGGGGACAGGATAGGATGGAGGGAAATATAGTTAGTCCTATACAACACAACTATTATGGAAGTCATTTGCAAAACTACACAGATTGGCCTATATTGAATTGCTTGTCTTCCAAAGGGAAGAGGTGGAGAGGGAGGGAGGTAAAGAAGTTGGAACTCAAAGTGTTAGGATCAACTGTAATGTTCTTACCACTAGGAAATAAGAAATACAGGCAAAGGGGTATAGAAAGCTATCTGGCCCTACAGGACAAAAGAGAAGACGGAGACAAGGGCAGAGAGGGATGATAGAAGAGAGAGCAGATTGGTCACAGGGGCAATTAGAATGCTTGGTGTTTGGGGGGGAGGGGAGAAAAGGGGAGAAAATTTGTAACCCAAAATTTTGTAAAAATGAATGTTAAAAGTTAAATAAATAAATTTAATTATTAAAAAAAATATTTTTGCACATGTGGGACCTTTTCCCATTTTTATGATCTCTTTGGAATACAGTCCTTGAAGTAATAATGCTAGATCAAAGGGTATGTACATTTTTGTAGCGCTTTGGGTATAGTTGCAAATTTCCCTCCAGAATGGTTGGATCAGCTCTACCCACAATGAATTAGTCTTGTACTTTTCCCACATTTTCTTTAGCATTTATAATTTTCCTGTTTTGTCATGTTTGCCAGTGTGATAGGTATGATGTGGTACCTCAGAGTTGTTTTGATTTGCATCTCTCTAATCAATAGTGATTTAGAGCATTTTTTTCATATGACTATAGATAGCTTTAATTTCTTCCTCTGAAAACTGCCTGTTCATATCCTTTTACCATTAATCATTTGGGGAATGACTTTATTCTTGTAAATTTGACTCAGTTCTCTGTGTATTTTAGAAATGAGACCTTTATCACAGACACTAGTTGTGCAAATTCCCAGTTTTCTACTTCCTTCCTAATCCTAGTTACATTGACTTTATTTGTGCAAAATCTTTTCAATTTAATGTAATCAAAATTTTCCATTTTGTACTTCATAATGCTCTTTGTGTCTTGTTGGTTATAAATTTCTCCATTCTCCTTAAATCTGACAAATGAACTATCTCTTGCTGCCGTAATTTGTTTGTACTATCAGCCTATACCTAGATTTTATATCCATTTGGAATTTATTCTTGTGTACAGTGTCAGGCATTGGTCTATGCCCAGTTTCTGTCACACTATTATCCAGTTTTCCCAGCTGTTTTTGTAAGACAGTAAGTTCTTATCTCAGAATCTGGGGTCATTGGGTTTATCAAACAATAGACTGCTATAATTATTGATGCCTGTGTTCTGTGTACCTAACGTATTCCACTGATCTACCCCTCTATCTCTTATCCAGTACCAAGTGGTTTTGATGATTGGTGCTTTGTAATACAATTTGAGATCTAGGCCACCTTCTCTAACATTCTTTTCATTAATTTCCTTGATATTCTGAACTTTTTGTTCTTCCAAATGAATTTTGATATTATTATTTCTAATTCTAGAAAATAATTTTTGGTAGTTTGATTGGTATGGCACTGAATAAATAAATTAATTTAGGTAGAATTGTTATTTTTCTTATATGAGCTTGGCCTAGCCATGCTGCTTATCATTTCTTATAGCACAGTGATATTACATCATAATCTCATACAACAATTTGTTCAGTCATTTCCCTATTGATGGACATCCTTTCAATTTCCAATTCTTTGTCATCGGAAAAGAGCTGCTATCAATATTTTTGTACATATAGGTCCTTTTTTAAAAAAATATATATCTTGAGATATAGACCTAGTAATAGTATTGCTAGGTCAAAGGGTAGGTGCCATTTTATATCCTTTGGGTATCATTTCAAATTTCTCTACTGAATGGTTGAATCAGTTCACAACTCCCCCAACAGTGCATTAATGTCTCATTTTTCCCACATCTACTCCAACATTTTTCATTTTTCTTTTTCTGTTTTATTAGCCAATCAGATAAATATGAGGGAGTATCTGAGAATTGTTTTTTCTGCAATTCTCCAATGAATAGTAAGTTAGAATATTTTTTTTCATTTGGTTGTAGATAGTTTTGATTACTTCACCTGAAAATTGTTGCTATCTCTTGATAATTTATCAACTGAGGAATAGCTCTTACTTTTTTTATAAATTTGACTCAGTTCTCTATGTGTTTAGGAAATGAGGCCTTTGTCAGAGAAACTTCAATTTTTTTCTCAATTACTATTGCTAACTATTTTTCCATCTTATTCCCCCTTGTTTATTCTGTTCTTTCCTTTCACCCTCTTCTTCTTCAAAACTCTTTTGCATCTGACTGCCCCTTTCCCCAAACTTCTATTCTTTCTATTACCACTCCCCTCAGCCCCATCCCTTCCTTCCTTCTTATAGGGTAATATAGATTTGTATATGCAATTGAGTATGTATGTCCTTCCCTCTTCGAGGCAGTTCTGATAAGAGTATGGGTCACTCACTACGTCTTACCTCCTCTTTCTTCCCCTCCACTGTAAAAGCTGTTTTGCCTCTTTTATGTGAGATGATTTACCTCATTCTACTTTTCCCTATCCCTTTCTCCTAGTACATTTTCTCACACCCCTCAATTTCATTTTTTATGTATCATCCTTCAATATTCAACTTACACCTGTGTCCTCTGTCTATATGTAACTCCTTCTATCTGCCCTAATAATGATAAAGTTCTTATGGGATACAAGTATTATCTTCCCATATTGGACTCTAAACAGTTTAACCTTACTATGTCCCTTATGGTTTCCCTATCCTGTTTACCTCTTTATGCTGCTTTTGAGTCTTGTATTTGAAAGTCAAAATTTCTATTCAGCTCTGGTCTATCAATAAAGAATGCTTGAAAGTCTGCTATTTCATTGAATTTTCATTGTTCTCAGTTTTACTGGATAGGTGATTCTTGGTTATAAGTAATCCTAGCTTCTTTGTTCTCTGGACTATCATATTTCAAGCCCTCTGATCCTTTAATGTAGAAGTTGCTAAATCTTATGTTATCCTGACTGTGGCTCCATCATACTTGAATTTTTTTTTTTTTTATGAGTGCTCACAATATTTTCTCCTTTACCTGGAGGCTCTGGAATTTGGTTATGATATTCCTGGGAGTTTTCATTTTGGCATCTTTTTCAGGAAGTAATCAGTGAATTCTTTCAGTTTCTATTTTGCTCTCTTACTGTAGACTATCAGGCTAGTTTTCCTTGATAATTTCTGGAAAGATGATAGCTAAGCTCTTTTTTTTATCATGGATTTCAGGTAGTTCAGTAGTCTTTAAATTATCTCTCCAGGATCTATTACCCAGTTCAGTTGTTTTTCTAATGAGTGATTTCACTTTGTCTTCATTTTTTTTATTCTTTTGTTTTTATTTTATTGTTTCTTGATTTCTCATAAAGTCATTAGCTTCTATTTGATCGATTCAAATTTTTAAGGATTTACTTCCTTCAGTGAGCTTTTGTACCTTCTTTTCCATTTGGTCAAGTATACTTTTTTCTTTATTTTTCTTGAGTTTTTTTTTTTTTTGTCTTTGTTTTCTTTTTTTTAAAAAAAGATTTATTTATTTATTTTTATTTTCCACATTCATTTCCACAAAATTTTGAGTTTCAAATTTTCTTCCCATTTCTCCCCTCCCCCAACATAATGCCTTGCATTCTGATTGCTCCTTCCCTCAATAAGCTCTCCCTTTTATCACGTCTCTCCTTTCCCTTATCCTCATCTTTTCTCTTTTCTTGTAGGGCAAGATGGATTTCTATACCCCATTACCTGTATTTCTTATTTCCCAGTTCTATGCAAAAACAATTCTCAACATTCATTCCTAAAACCCTGAGTTCCAACTTCTCTCCCTTCCTCCCTCCCCACCCATCACCACTGAGAAGGCAAGCAATTCAACATAGGCCATGCATGTGTAGTTTTGCAAAAAACTTTCATAATAGTCATGTTGTGTAAGACTAACTATATTTCCCTCCATTCTATTCTGCCCCCTCATTTATTCTATTTTCTCTTTTGACTTTGTTCCTCCTAAAAGTGTTTGCTTCTAATAATTCGCTCCTCCCAATTGCCCTCCCTTTTATCATTCCCCCCAACACACTTGTCCCATTTTCCCCTATTTTCCTGTACTGTAAAATAGATTTTCACACCAAATTGTGTGAGCATGTTATTCTGTCCATAAGCCAAATGTGAAGAGAGCAAGCTTCACCTTTTCCCTCTCATCTCCTCCCTTTTCTCTTCCATTGGAAAGACTTTTTCTTCCCTCTTCTATGAGAGAAAATTTGCCCCATTTCATTTCATGCTTTTTCCTCCCAATATATTCATCTCTCACCCTTTAATTTTATTTTTTTAGATATCATCCCTTCTCATTCAACTCACCCTGTGCGCTCTCTCTCTCTCTCTCTCTCTCTCTCTCTCTCTCTCTCTCTCTATATATATATATATATATATATATATATATATATATATATATATATATATATGTGTGTGTGTGTGTGTGTGTGTGTGTCCCAAATACTGAGAAAAGTCTCAAGAGTTACAAATATTATCTTTCCATGTAGGAATGTAAACAGTTCAATTTTAGAAATTCCCTTATATTTTCTCTTTGCTGTTTACTTTTTCATACTTCTCTTGATTCTTGTGTTTGAAAGACAAATTTTCTATTCAGTTCTGGTCTTTTCATCAAGAATGCTTGAAAGTCCTCTATATCATTGAATAACCATTTTTTCCCCTGAAGTATTATACTCAGTTTTGCTGGGTAAGTGATTCTTAGTTTTAATCCTAGTTCCTTTGACTTTTGGAATGTCATATTCCAAGCCATTCGATCCCTTAATGTAGAAGCTGCTAGATCTTCTGTTATCCTCATTATATTTCCTCAATACTCGAATTGTTTCTTTCTAGCTACTTGTAATATTTTCTCATTGACCTGGGAACTCTGATATTTGGCTACAATATTCCTAGGAGTTCCTGTTTTTGGATCTCTTTCAGGAGGTGATTGGTTGATTTCTTGGATATTTATTTTGCTCTCTGGTTCTAGAATATCAGGGCAGTTTTCCTTGATAATTTCATGAAAGAAGATGTCTAGACTCTTTTCTTGGTCATGACTTTCAGATAGTCCCATAATTTTTAAATTGTCTCTCCTGGATCTATTTTCCAGGTCAGTTGTTTTTCCAATGAGATATTTCACATTATCTTCTATTTTTTTCATTCTTTTGGTTTTGTTTTGTAATTTCTTGATTTCACATAAAGTCATTAGCTTCCATCTGCTCTGTTATAATTTTTAAAGAACTATTTTCTTCAGTGAGCTTTTGAACCTCCTTTTCCATTTGGCTAATTCTGCTTTTTAAAGCATTCTTCTCATTGGCTTTTTGGACCTCTTTTGCTATTTGAGTTAGCCTATTTTTAAGGTGTTATTTTTTTCAGCATTTTTTTGGGTCTCTTTTAGCAAGCTGTTGCCTCACTTTTCATGATTTTTTTGCATCTCTCTCATTTCTCTTGCCAGTTTTTCCTCCACCTCTCTTACTTAATTTTCAAAATCCTTTTTGACCTCTTCCATGTCCTGAGACCATTGTATATTTATTTTGGAGGTTTTGAAAGCAGAGGCCTCTAGGGGTATGCATTGTTCTTCCTCACCCAAAAGGATGGAAGAAAATACCTGTTCACCAAGAAAGTAACCTTATTTTTTTTTTCCCTTTCTTAACCATTTTCCCAGCCAGTTACTTGACTTTTGCATCCTTTGTCAAGAGGAGGGTATACTCTGGGGACCTGTAACTTCTCAGTTCCTTCATTGTAGCACAATAAAGGGAGAGGAGTTAGTCCCCTCTCCTAGCCTGTGCACTGGTCTGGGAGCAACTCAAAACTTTTCTGCCCCGAATCTGTGAGTAGTGGAATTCCCTCTCTACAATCACCCCCAACTCTACCAAGCCAACGCTCTTCCTCCTCACCCCAGGGCTGTGTTCAAGACTGAGATTCAGATCAGCTACTCAATTCCCCCAATGCTTCTAGGCAGAGGGCTCCATAAATGAATGCTGCTGGTGGTCCAGACCAAGTTCCCCTGTCCTGGGTGGAGCCCTCCCACTGACCTTTGAAGCTGTCTGTGGCCTTTGTAGGTTGAGCAATCTGAGCATTGCTGCTTCCCATGGCTCCCTGAAGTCTGTTCAGGGTCCTGTCCCTGCCCTGCCATGCTGTGTCACCCATGCTAGGCTGTGTTCTGCTCCATAGCTGGTGCAATAGACCCTTCCTGTCAGTCTTCCAAGCTGTTCTGGGCTGGCAGTCTCCTTCACTCTGTAATTTTCTGGCTTCTGCTGCTCTAGCATTTGTTTAGAGTCATTTTTTACAGGTATTTTATGTGCTATGTGGGCAAGTTTCTACAGATCCATCTTTTTTCTCCGTCATCTTGACTCTGCCCCCAAATCTACTTTTTTAAGGAGATTTGTTTGTTTGGTTTTTGTCTTCAGCAAATTGTTGTGCCTCTTTTTTCCATTTGGCCAGTTCTGTCTAATAAGACATTTTTCTCCTCATTTGCTTTTTTGTACTTCTTTTACCATTTGGTCTAGTCTGTTTTTTAAGGTTTTATTTTCTTCAGTATTTTTTGTGTCTCCTTTACCAAGCTGTTGACATGTTTTTCATGGTTTTTCTTGTATCTCCCTCACCTCTCTTCCCATTTATCTCTCTACTTCTTTCATTTGATTTTCAAAATCTTTTTTTTTCTGCTGTTCCATGGCCTAAGACCAATTCATATTTTTCTTGAAGGCTTTGTATGTAGGAATTTTGATGTTGCTATCTCCTTCTGAGTGTACATTTTGGTCTTCCTTGTCAGCATAGTAACTTTGTATGTTCAGATTTTTGTCTGTTGTTTGTTCATTTTCCCAGACCATTATTTTGCTCTTAACTCTTTGTTAAAGTAGGACTCTGCTTCCAGGGTGGAGGGCACACTGTCCCAAATTTCAGGGGGATTACATAATTGTTCTACTAGACACTCCTAGGGATTTGTAATTTTTTAGTTCTTCCAAGGTGGTATAATCTAAGGAAAGATGTGTTTGCTGCTCTCCTGGCCTGTGCTCTGGTTTCTAAGCTACTTAGTAGAATATATTTTTGATGGATTAAGGTTGTCCTTTTAAAAAAGCTACTAAAATGAAGAAAAATTTATTTTTAAAAAATATTGTAGATTATTTTTCTTTTCATTTGTTTAAATGTATAATTGTTCTAACCACTATGCATCATGCTTAGAAAGAAAGCAGATTTCTTTTTATGTGCTGTGAATTTTTTGTTAATTTTTTTGCCTTTTTCCTCTAAAGAAGTACAAAAGCAGTCTGTTTTTAATTAGTACAGATGCTTGCCTAATTCAGTTCTAATTCCATGACTCACTAAACCCACATTGAATTATTTGTTAGATAATATGAGACTATGCAAAAAATGTTTGTTCCATCATACACAGTTCCTTTTTCCCTTCCTGAATGACATGGCCACTGTCCCATTTAGGTGTATAAAGAAATTAGGTCACCATGGTGATTTTAGTAGGTTGTACATCCATAGGATCACCTACAGTTTGCTCCAGCACTTTAACAAGCCTGAATAGTTTTGAAAATTACCAAGTTATAATGCATCCCATTAGAGAGAATTCTTCATGTCCTATTCTAGAGTCTCCTTCTTCTACTCATTAGTTCCAATGGAGGAATTATGTCACATGACATTAATATTCAGGAATTCATTGATGGTAACGGATTTATTCTTAGATTGAATAAAGCCAAATTCCAAGTTTCATGAATGGCTGCATTTTCTTGTTTTTATTTTTAAAGAAGGTATGCAGAGAACATTCTCCTCCCCACCCCCACTAATAAATCCCATACAATGTTACCTTAGCAAATTTGTAGTGCAAATTACTTTTCATGTTCTGTGTTTTTTCCTCGAACAAAGCAATATATTTATTAGAATATTAGACAAAATATTTAATAAATAATTATCTGAAAAGGTGAGAAATAGAGACCATGTGCTGAGATATAACTAAGCTTTTCCAGATTTTACATTTCCAACAGATAGGGGAAGCAGGAGACAGGTGTTAATTGGTCATGTTGCTTTGATAATGAAAGGCAACAGTTTCACTGCATATGAAAATCCATTTAATCTATTAACTTAACACATCAGTTTAGTTGGAGGCTGTAGATATGGCTTGAGGTGAACAAATATGGGTTCTTGACATGTACTGAAAGCGGTTTAGGGTTAGGAGTATTAATTTAAGTTACATCTTTAACTGGAGTCTTTATTTTAGGAATTAACATCTCTTTACCCCAATTTCATGTCTACAAATTGGAGAGAACATCTAATCTTTATCTTCCTGCTTTAGGGACCATGTGGCTTCAAAGACTGTTTTAAAAATCCAGTATTGTTTTCTATGAATATGCTGATTAATGTACAGATTTTGAGTCTAATCTACATTTACTGCTCAGGATGATAAAGCAGTTGACTCATATGATACTTTAAAATTTCAAAGCAATTTTATATCCATTATCTCCTTTGAATATCACAGAAATCTATGAAGTAGATAGGATTACTAAACCGCAGGAATATTAATACTCATATTTTACCAAAAGGAAACTAAAGACCAGAAAGGTATCACAGAAGGTGGAGCTATTCTAAAAGCAAAATCTTGTAATCTAGGACTCTTCTACCTTCATATGGTAATGGTGTCTTGGTAACTCTTCCCAGTAGCGTCTGAGGTCTCCCCTAGTCAAAATGTTGTCCCCCTTACCTGTCATTATGAAAGAATATGTGGTACTTTTTGATTTCCTCCCCTGAAATCCTTAGTGAATACAAAGTAACTTTTATATTACAAACTAATAAAGGTAATTTTTAACATAGATTTTTCACTCTAGGGCTATATACCCAAAAGATCATAAAAATGCGAAAAGGTCCCATGTGTACAAAAATATTTATAACAGCTCTTTGTATGGTAGCCAAGAAGTGAAATCAAGGGAATGCCCATCAATTCCAGAATGGCTAAGCAAGTTGTTGTATATATATATATATATATATATATATATATATATATATATATATATATATATATATATATATATATACATATATATATATATATGTATATATATATGTATATATATATATCTTATGTGTTATATGTCTTATAAGAAATGATAAACAGTCAAACTTCAGAAAAACCTGGAAAAACTTATATGAACTGATGCTGCGTGAAATAAACAGAACCAGGAGAAAATTATACATAGTAAGAGCCACAGTGTACAAGGACTGTTTCTGATCAACTCAGCCCTTCACAGCAATACAAGGACCTAAAACATTCCCAAAGGATTCTTAAGGCAAAATTCCATCCATATCCAGAGAAAGAACTATGGAATTGGAATGCAGAATGAAGCATATTTTTTTCTCTTGGGTTATGTTTTGTTTTGTTTTTTCCTCATGATTTCTACCATTTGTTTTAATTGTTCTGTACAACATGAGTAATGTGAAAATGTGTTTAGTAAGAATATATGTATAGAACTCATAATTGCATGCTATCTCGAGGCGGGAGGGGAGAGGAAGAAGGAGAAAATTTAAGACTGATGGAAGTGATCATTGAGAACTGAAAGCAAATAAATTAATTTAATTAAAAATTAAATGAAATTAAGAACAAAAAAAACCTAAAAATAAAAAAGACTCCACTCTGTTTTAAATACCTTTAGTTTATTAAGATTTCTCTTGCTAATTTTTAGTGCCTTTGTAAAGTTTATTCAAAATTTTTGCCACAAAAGGAAACTGCAAAACTGACTTGAATTCAGTGACTAGAAAATCGACTAATTCCATTAGCTATGACGCATAGAGCAATATTAAGCTTTGTTATGCCTTTAATAGTTTTTTTTTTTTATTCCAGAAATGTGATTTCATTGTTGCAGGGAATTTCTTGATTAGAAACTCCGCTACCTCTAGGCAAACTGTCAGTAACTTAGAGTCTTAGAGAGATATCTAAGGTCAAAAATATCTAGTGAATTTGTCTATGGTGAAATACCTAGTGAATTTTAGACTTGAACAAGAAGTGAACCAGAATCTACCAGACTCCAAAACTGCTATGACAACATACGATAGAGTTCATGTCCCCATCACCACCCAACAGCAATCCGTAAATTTTGAAATATAAACATTAGTGCAAGTAACAATGCCATCCTATTTAGAAGATTGATTTCACTGGTATGAGAGATTCCCAGGTGGAGAAAAAATTTTTTAAAAACCTAATAATTTAAATTAGCATCTTTTCTGAGACTTGGAATCTTAGAGAGGTTGCCTTTTGCTTCTTAAACTTTGGGTGACAGACCCCATATGGGGTCAAGACCCACAGTTTAAGAAATGCTGAAAGGGCTGCACAGTGGAAAAAAGGTTAAGAAGCCCTAATAGAGTAGAGGTGACAGACTCTTTGCTGCAAAACTCTGGAATCTGATGTAGCCAGGTTAAAATGTAATTGGGAATTGTTTAACAAAATAAATAAAAGTACTGAAAAGTTAAGGGGACTTGCCCAGGTCACACAGCCAATAAGTATCAGAGGAATTCATCATCAAACCAGAATTTTATCACTTTGGATATTATGTACCTTTGATAAATAGTTCCTTTGTATTTTTAAAATCTAGCTTAGATTATATGCCATAAGTTTTGAATGGGGTTTAAGTTGAACACATTCCCAGAACATTGATGGATGATGATTTCCAATTTATAGATAAACTTCTCAACCTTTATAATGGCATAGTATAAGATCACTTTGCAGTATTCTATCTCCTTTAGGGAATTTTTGTGACTTAGGAAGAATTCTGCTTTTTCAGTGCATCATTATATTTATTAGAATTCATTATTCTCTCCAAAGGAGAAAATAACTTCAAGACTCACTTGGAAGTAAAAAAAACAAAAAACAAAAAACAATTAACTAAACCATTTTTCTGGGAAAATAGTTTATAGTCTAATTATTTGGCTCACCTGAATTTCTGACAAAAATTTTAGTGTACCCTTAAATGGAAACGTGAATTTCATTGGAAAAAAATTACCCTTACTATTTTTTTTACTGCCCTTCTCATTGTTCTTGCAGCTTCAAAAAGCTTAAGCTGTGTTCTAAAGGAATCAATGATATTGACTTCAAAGACTTGGTTCCCTCTGAATATCTTTGCTTGTTTATCTGAGAATCCATAAAACTGTTTGTAGCAATACTTTGTTATTTCTGGGCATAGTTTTTCATTTTGAATCATGCCTTTCTTTTTTCTTGATGACTGACCCTGATTCTTTATGATTTTGAATGACCCTTGAAACTTGTGAATTCCCAAGCCTATATCCCCTGCATTTTCCATATATTTTCCTTTTCTCTCCTCTGACACTGACACTACTCTGGTGCAGACCCAAATCTCTTCATTCTTAGATGATGACAGTAAGGTGATGCAGTGGATAGATCAACCAGATTCAAGAATAAATGAATTAAAATTAAATTGAAATTAAATTAATTGATTTAAATTAACTGAATTAAAATCTGAGCTCAGACACTTATTAGCTATATGAATTTGAATGAATGAGTCACTTCATCTATTTTCCTCAGTTTCTTAATTTTAGTGGAGTAACCATTTATATAGTACCTACTAGGTCTAACTCTAATGGGCTGGCCATATAATGTACACTTGCCAAAAAGAGTATTTTATGGAGCACTCTTAGGGCAAGCACTCACATGGTAGTCACTAAAAGCAAAGCAGGGACAGTCTCAAGGTCTCTTTTAAGATCTTTGGAATTGCTTTTGTGACAAGGAGGACACTAACACAGAACTGCCCAACATGGCATGCCCTCATCAGAGAAAGTGCTATGCTCTATGAGAAAAGCAAAAGCTCAAATGAAACATGAGCTACGCAAATTTAGAAAATCGACCCCAAATGTTCACATGGGCTATTTGTGCCTGACCTATGGTATAGAATTCTGAGCTTGTATTGGTTTGATCAGCTGTGGTCGGACATACTGTGACTTGACTCTAACTCTCATGTCATTTTGGTCCTCTTTGAGAACAAAGGGCAACGGTCAACCAAGTGACTACTGAATACCAGACATTATGCTAAGCACGTTTTATAATTTTTTTCTCATTTGATTGAGGAAAACTTGACTTTTTAAATATTAGAAATATGAATTTGAATATCTTTGATAAATATTTCTCTAAACACGTTTTTTTTAGTTCCATTTGCTTTAACACAGAAATAAATGTTTCAGATACAAGGAAACCTGGGGTTTACAACAAGGCAGTAGAACAAGGTAGACTTATTAAGAATAGATACTCACAAAGCCAAAATAAATAAATAAATAATGGTCAGGGAGGACTGACCCAGAAAAGTCTGCTGGCATCCAGATGGGGTTAGGTTCCCTGCTAAGGCTCTGAAGGGAATGGTGTACCCTTACTCCAAACCACTAAAGTCCTGTGGGTTTTTATCTGGGACTAGAAAGCTCAGACAATGTGGGTGGGGATCTTGGATCCATACTAGTGTTAAATCATGCTACTGAGATGAAAGGCTTTTGGGAAATGGGGAACAAATTGATATTCAGACTTCCAACCCCAGCAGGAAAAGGGGCTTTTCTGTTGATCGTACTTGGACATGGTGGCTTAGCTTTCCAATCAAGGGTCTTTGATTTTGATGGGGACTTCTCTCTGTTACTAGAGAGTGAGGTTACTGGGGTCTTTGCACTTATGTAGAGAGTGAATCAGTTTGTGTAAGTATAAACTACTGAATTATCACTGATATGATCTGAGTAATATATTATTTATCCTTTGAAACCAGAAAAAGATTCCATTTATAAAATTATGCAAGACATTAAATTCATGGAGGAAAATGTGTGTCATGGGGAGATGTGCAATCCAAAATTTCTGATAATTTTAACAAAATATTAATGTCTTATTTCATTAGAATTTAACATTTCATTAGAATTTAATAAAATTTTCATTAGAATTTAACAAAAGCTTAATGTCTTATTTCATCAGAATTTCCTGTCCCCACAGGAAAAAAAAAATAGTATCATCACATTTATACTAAATGAGCTAGATAGTTACATATAAACTTAGGAAGTCTGAGATTATTTAAATATTTTATCTCTAAATGAAGGAAAAGATCACAAAAGTGAAATTTCTAATGGCTGGTATGATACCAAATATCCTCTTTGTTCTCTAATACTTTCTTTTTTTAAAATTTAATTTAATTTTATTATTATCATTTTTGAATGTTCTGCAGTCACTACCCTAAAATTAAGATTTTATCCCACCCACACCTACCCCTCACTACCCCCCTCCCTCCCCACTTCACCATACAATTCTGTATAGGTTCTACATATATTTTCCTATTGAGTACATTTTCAATATAGTCTTGCTATGTAGGTGAACTAAAATAAATGGAAGAAATCATATAACAAATCAAAACATAATACACAAAAACACACACACACAAACATAATCTGCTACATTCTGTGAATGACTTCCATATTTCTTTCTCTGAGTGTGGAAGGCATTTTGCCTTAGAAAACAATCATTGGGATTTTTTTTTTAATAAGTTCTTGTGTTATTATGAAGTTCCAAGTCTACCAGAAAAAACTCTCGCACACGGTGGTCATTGCTGTGCACAAAGTTCTCCTGGTTCTGCTCCTTTCACTCAGCATCAGATCATATAAGTCCTTCCAGGCCTCCCTGAAGTCTTCTTGTTCATCATTTTTTATGGTGCAATAGTACTCCATTACATTCATATACCATAATTTATTCAGCCATTCCCCAATTGATGGGCATCCCCTTGACTTCCACTTTTTGGCAACAACAAAGAGTGCTGCTATAAATATTTTTGTACATGTGGGACCCTTTCCCATTTTTATGATCTCTTGGGGATACAGTCCTAGTAGCAATATTGCTGGGTCAAAAGGTATGAACATTTTTGTAGCCCTTTGGGCATAGTTCCAAATAGCTCTCCAGAATGGTTGGATGAGCTCACAGTGTTCCAACTCTCCCACCTCCTCTCCAGCATTTATCATTTTCTTGTTCTGTCATGTTTGCCAATCTTATAGGTGTGATGTGGTACCTCAGAGTTGTTTTGATTTGCATCTCTCTAATCAAAAGTGATTTAGAGGATTTTTTCATATGATTATAGATATCTTTAATTTCTTCCTCTGAAAATTGCCTGTTCATATCCTTTGACCATTTATCAATTGGGGAATGAATTGTATAACTATACATTTGGGTCAGTTCTCTATATATTCTAGAAATGGGGCCTTTATCCCCGAGCTTAGCCATAAAAATTCTTTCCCAATTTACTACATCCCTCCGAATTTTGGTTGCATTGGGTTTGGTTGTGCAAAAACTTTTCAGTTTAATGTAATCAAAATTATCCATCTTGCATTTCATAATGCTCTCTATCTCTTCTTTAGTAAAAAATTCTTCCCTTCTCCATAA
This sequence comes from Notamacropus eugenii, assembly GCF_028372415.1. Taxonomy (NCBI): domain Eukaryota; kingdom Metazoa; phylum Chordata; class Mammalia; order Diprotodontia; family Macropodidae; genus Notamacropus; species Notamacropus eugenii. The sequence goes on from NC_092876.1 coordinate 212,876,773, forward strand.
ATCTGATAAATACACTATTTCTTGCTCCTCCAGTTTATTCTTGGTGTCAATCTCTATACCTAAAACATCTACCCATTTGGACCTTATTCTTGTGTATGGTGTCAGGCGTGGGTCTGTGCCTAATTTCTGCCACAATGTTGTCCAGTTTTCCCAGCAATTTTTGTCGAACAGGGAGTTCTTATTCCAGAAGCCGGGGTCCTTGGGTTTATCAAACAGGAGGTTGCTATATTCCTTGCCTACCATGTCTTGAGTGCCAAGTCTATTCCACTTGTCTACCCCTCTGCTTCTTAACCAATACCAAGTGGTTTTGATAATTGCTACTTTATAGTACATTTGAGGTCTGATAGCACTAGGCCACCTTCCCAAGCATTTCTTTCCATTAGTCCCTTTGATATTCTGGATCTTTTGCTCTTCCAAATGAATTTTGTTGTTACTTTATCCAGCTCTAGAAAATAATTATCTGATAGTTTAATTGGCATGGCACTAAGTAAGTAAATTAATTTAGTAATTAATTGAGAATTGTCATTTTTAGTATATTAGCTCGGCATACCCATGAACAACTGATTTTTTCCACTTACTTAAATCTGACTTTATTTGTGCAAAAAAGTGTCTTGTAATTGTGTTCTTATAATCCCTGGGTTTGTTTTGGGAGGTAAACTCCTAACTATTTTATACTGTCTACCCTAGTTTTAAATGGGATTTCTCTTTCAATCTCTTGCTGTTGGACTTTGTTGCTAATGTATAGGAATGCAGAAGATTTGTGTGGGTTTATTTTGTAACCTGCAACTTTGCCAAAGTTGTTTATTATTTCAAGTAGTTTTTTACTTGAATCTCTGGGATTCTCTAAATATATCATCATATCTGCAAAGAGAGATAACTTAGTTACTTCTTTGGCTATTCTTATTCCTTCAATTTCTTTATCTTGTCTAATTGCCACAGCTAACATTTCTAGTACCATATTGAATAATAGTGGTGATAATGGACATCCTTGTTTCACCCCTGATCTTATTGGAAATGCATCTAGCTTATCCCCATTGCATATAATACTTGAAGAAGGTTTTAGGTAGATACTGCTTATTATTTTATGGAAAGCTCCCTTTATTCCTATGTTCTCCAGTGTTTTTAGTAGGAATGGGTGTTGTATTTTGTCGAAAGGTTTTTCTGCATCTATTGAGATAATCATGTGGTTTTTGTTAGCTTTGTTGTCGATGTGATCAATAATATTAATAGTTTTCCTAATATTGAACCAGCCCTGAATTCCTGGTATGAATCCTACCTGATCATAATGTATTATTCTCATGATAAGATGCTGTATTCATTTTGGTAAAATCCTATTTAAAATTTTTGCATCTATATTTATTAGAGAAATTGGTCTGTAATTTTCTTTCTCTGTTTTCTCTCTTCCTGATTTGGGTATCAAAACCATATTTGTATCATAGAAAGAATTTGGGAGGACTCCTTCTTCCCCAATTTTCAAAAATAGTCTATATTGTATTGGAATTAACTGTTCTTTAAATGTTTTATAGAATTCATTTGTGAATCCATCTGGCCCTGGAGATGTTTTCCTAGGGAGTTCATTGATGGCTTGTTCAATTTCTTTTTCTGAGATGGGGTTGTTTAAGTATTCAACTTCCTCTTCTGTTAATCTGAGCAATTTGTATTTTTTAAAATATTCATCTATCTCGTTTAGATTATCGAATTTGGGGGCATAAAGTTGGGCAAAGTAATTTCTAATTATTGTTTTAATTTCCTCCTCATCAGAGGTGAGTTCACCCCTTTCATTTTAATATTAGTAATTTGATTTTCTTCTTTCTTTTGTTTAATAAAATTGACCAAAGATTTATCAATTTTATTAGTTTTTTCATAAAACCAACTATTGGTTTTATTTATTAATTCAATAGTTTTCTTAATTTCAGTTTTATTAATCTCTGCTTTGGTTTTCAGTATTTCTAATTTGGTATTTACTTGGGGATTTTCAATTTGTTCTTTTTCTAGCTTTTTCAGCTGCATGCCCAAGTCATTGATCTCCTCTTTCTCTATTTTATTTATGTAGGCATTCAAAGATATAAAACTTCCCCTAAGAACTACTTTTGCAATATCCCATAAGATTTGGTATGTTGTCTCATCATTGTCATTCTCTTGAATGAAATTGTTGATTGTTTCTATGATTTCTTCTTTAACCCATTCCTTCTTTAGGATTAGATTATTTAGTTTCCAATTGATTTTTGGTTTAGCTTTCCATGGCCTTTTATTACATGTAATTTTTAATGCATTATGATCTGAGAAGGATGCATTGATTGTCTCTACCTTTCTGCACTGGATTATGAGATTTTTATGTCCCAGTACATGGTCAATTTTTGTAAATGTTCCATGTACCGCTGAGAAAAAAGGTATATTCCTTTCTATTCCCATTCATTTTTCTCCAAAGATCTGTCATATCTACCTTATCTAGAGTTTTATTTACCTCCTTAACCTCTTTCTTGTTTATTCTGAGGTTAGATTTATCAAGTTCAGAGAGGGGGAGGTTGAGGTCCCCCACTAATATAGTTTTGCTGTGAATTTCTTCCTTCAACTTCCCCAGCCTCTCCTCTAAGAATCTGGATGCTATGCCACTTGGAGCATACATGTTTAGTAATGATATTGCTTCATTGTCTATGGTGCCTTTTAGCAGGATATAGTTTCCATCCTTATCCCTTTTGATTAGATCTATTTCTGCTTTTGCTTTGTCTGAGATTAGTATTGCTACTCCTGCCTTTATTACATGAGCTGAAGCACAATATATTCTGCTCCATCCTTTGACCTTTATCCTATGTGTATCCCCCCGTTTCAAATGTGTTTCTTGTAAGCAGCATATTGTTGGATTATGGCTTTTAATCCATTCTGCTATCCGTCTCCGTTTTATGGGAGAGTTCATTCCATTCACATTCACAGTTATGATTACAATCTGTGTATTTCCCTCCATCCTCTTTCCCACCATTTGTGCTTTTAGCTCTTCTGTCTCCCTTCCCCTCCTCAATAATATTCACTTTTCACCACCTCCTCCTACAGCCTTCCCCTCCTTCTTTTAGCCCCCCTCCCTTTTACTCCCCTTTACTCTTATTGCTTCTTCCCTCCCTTTTAACCTCCCTCCTCTTCCTTCCCCCTTCCCCTCCTACTGCCTATAGAGCTAGTTAGCATTATCTACTTAAGTTTATTGTTCCCTCCTTTGAACAAATCAGATGAGAGTACCTCTCAAACAATGCTCATCTCCCTCCCCTCTTTCCCTCTACTATAATTTTGTACCTCTTCCTATGGTGTAATTTGCCATTTTCTGCTTCCTTCTTTTCACTCCTCCTATTACAATCCCTTCTCATACTTAAATCATATTTTTAACATGATATAATTTACTTTATACCCATTCGCTCTATGTATATCCCTTTTATATTTAATAATAGCTGCACAATTCTCAAGATTAATAGGTATCATCTTCCCTTATAGGGAGGTAAACAGTTTGCCCTAATTGAGTAACAAGTTTTTGTTTCTGTTTTTGTTTTCCCCCCTGTTTACCTTTTTATGCTTCTCTTGAGACCTGCATTTGAAGATCGAATTGTCTATTGAATTCTGGCATTTTGGTCAGGAAACTCTGGAAATCCCTTACTTCATTGAATGACTTTCTCCTTGCCTGAAATGTTATACTGAACTTTGCTGGGTAGTTGATCCTTGGTTGAAGTCCCAACTCTTTTGCCTTACAGAATATTGGGTTCCAATTCTTTCGATCTTTTAATGTAGAAGCTGCAAGGTCCTGTGTGATCCTGACTGTATGTCCTTGATATTTGAATTGTTTCTTTCTGGCTGCTTGTAGTATTTTCTCTTTCACTTGATAGCTCTGGACTTTGGCAATGATGTTTCTTGGGGTTTTGAGTGTGGGATCCCTTTCGGGAGGGGAACGGTGGATTCTTTTGATGACTATTTTGCCCTCTGAGTCTAGTATTTCTGGGCAGTTTTCCTTGATGATTTCCTGGAAGATATTGTCCAGGCTCTTTTCTCCATCATGGGTTTCTGGCAGGCCAATAATTCTTAGATTTTCTCTCCTGGATCTATTTTCCAGGTCAGTTGTTTTTCCAATTAGATATTTTACATTTTGTTCTATCTTTTCATTCTTTAGATTTTGTTTGACTGATTCTTGCTGTCTCATTGAGTCATTAGTTTCTACTTGCCCAATTCTAATCTTTATCAAATTGTTTTCTTCAGTTAACTTTTGCCATCTCCTTTTCCATCTCTCCAATTATTCCTTTTAAGGAGCTATTTTGTCCAGTTAATTTTTGAACTTCCTTTTCCATTTGTTCAATTTTCCTTTTCAAAGAGATGTTCTCATCAGTGAATTCTTTTTTCAGAATTTTAAAATCATTGGCCAGTTTATTTTCTATTTCCTTCTTCAGCTGTTCCAGGAGAGCTGCTTGTGCTTGCGAGCAGTTCATAGTACCTTCTGAAGTTTCAGATGGAAGTACAGTCTCAGATCTCACCTCTTTGGTATTTGTGTTTCGGTCCTTATCCCCATAAAAAGATTGTATGGTTTTTTCACCCTTCATCTGCTTTTTCTTGTTCATGATGTTGACTGAGTGTTGTGGCTTCTGGTTCTTTCAATCAGAAGCTACAGAACTCTGTGTTGAGCTGATGTATGAAAAAGCTAAAAGCAGGTTTTTGTTTTTTTGTTTCCTTGGTCAATCCTGGGGTTAACATGTTAACTGTGTGGGAGGAGTGGTCTGGTCACAGAAGATCACCTCAGCTGAACTGAGGCAAAGGCAAGCTCAGGGGATGGTGATCCCAGCTTCCCTATTGTCTTCCCTTTTCCTCTGGAGTGTTGAGGCACGCCTAGATGCTATTGTATGTTCCCACCCCTCCTGGGGCTCTTTTCCTGACACTGAGGCTTGCCTGTGTCCTAGTGCAAGTTTTCTCTGTCCTGGGTCCTCTGTCCTTCCGATTGGCCTCCACCACAGTAGGAGGATGCCCCCTTAGCTATTTTCCTAGCCTCAGGTGTTATGAGACTATTGGACCCTTCTGCTGTTCCCACTGATCCAGGATTTTCCTGGGGAAATATTTTATGGTTCTTTCACTGTCATCAGTGGGGGAGGAGAGAGCATTTACTGATCACTCCTCCATCCTGGCTCCCAGAATTTCAAGTAGGTGACTTACTGATGTTTAATCTTTGGGCTGAAAGTCTCAGGAGCTGCTGTGCTGATATCTGGTACTCAATGGCTCTCACTGGCTCGGCTAGGCTTGTCTCCAGCCCTTGGGTGCTGCTCTGCCAGTTCTGCCTGCTCAGGTTTCCTGGGCCCCTTCTGCTCTTCTGGGGGCTCACCCCCATGGAACAGATCCTTCCCGTGGACCTTCCAGTCTAACCTGGGCTCCGAATCCATCACAGTCTGTCTCCCACTGGATTCTGCACCTCCAAAATTTGGTCAGATTCTCCTTTCAGAGATATCTGAAGGAGTTTGTCCAAGAACTTAGGTGAGTCATTGCTCTCACTTCACCATCTTGGCTCCATCCCCAATACTTTCTTTTTTTAAAAAAATTCTGTATACTCTCACTGAACAATTAAAAAAAAAAGAAAAAACCCTCCTAACAAATATGCATTGTCCAACAAAACAAATTAACACATTGTTCATGTCCAAAAATATATCTCACTTTTCATTTTAAGTCTGTCACCTCTGATAGGTGGTAGATTCTTCTTCCATCCTCTGTAATACTAAGTAGAATTGTCTTTCTTTATAATGTTGTTATTGCATAAGTTGTTCTGATTCTGCTCATTCCATTCTATAGCACTTCATAGACTTCACAATTTCTTCTGAAACTGTCCATTTCATTACTGCTTATGGCTCAACAATATTCCATTACATGCATATACTATATTATGTTTAGCTATTCTCCAATAGATGGACACCACCTTAGTTTTCAGTTTTTGGCTACTATAAAAAGAGCTACAAATATTTTTGTACCTCCTAGTTCTTTCTTATTTTGATATTTTGAGAATATATATCTAGTAATGATGATTTTGGCTGTCTCAAACTTCTAAACAGTAAGGATTAAAGAGAAAATTTCTCAAGCAACCTTTATGCCTCTATACCCATGCAGACCCTAAAATTCCACAAATCCCTGCCTTGACCACTAGGTTCTTTATGTCTGACTTATTACTGGCCAAGTTATGCTCACCTCCAGCCCTTTTGTACCATTCACTCAGAAATGATAGTCAAGCCAACATTATCATTGCTTCTCTGATATGGCATAACGTTTACAATATGTTTTTCCTTAGCACTTTAGGTTACTGTAATTTTTACTTTTCTGAGAATCAAAATTGTGATGTTACCTGGTTTTTATGATTGGGAATTTGTTGATGTTTAAAGGAAAAATAAAGTTTGAATTTTTTAAACTGGATAAATTAGCCATATTTTAAAATGCCATCTAATTAACTACCTAAATCTCTTCTTCAAGTCAGGGCTCAGCTCATTGGCCACTTGCATTATTTGTTTAAATTGGACTAACTCAATGTACTGTCCTTTCTGTCTGTATGTCATCATAGTGATAATCGTCATCATTTATTTACTTTGTTTGGATTGTTTGGCCAGTCAAAAAATATCAGCCTTTGGCTTCACCGAGAACGACTCATTGCATTGCAAGGCTTAATACAATTTATGCATCCCAGGGATTTCTCCCTCCACAAGTAATCCCTCTTCAGTTTAAACTTACTATATGACATTCTCCATGACAGTAGCAAAATGTTTGAGCATGTCTCTTTGCTTTATGCTTTGCTTGATATTGATTTACCTAAAAATAAAAACATGTTGACTTAAAAGAGTAGATTTTTTTTTCTGTCAGAAATGCTTTAAAGAATATAGCATAGCAAATCTGAAGAATGGGGGAAAAGTGTCCAAAGAAGTTATCTTAAGATTCAATCGTCTCTAAGAAGATATATACATCAAAGAGAAATAACAATGAAATATATCTGATTCTCAGGCAGAGAAAAAGAAATGTAACTGAACCAGGAGAAGAAACACTCCAACAAAGAAAGTTTAAGGAGAAGTAATCACAGTTCAGATTCAGTAGTCCAGGGAATAAAATTATGATATAATCAAATGAGAAGGCATGGAGGGATTATGATTTGCATTGGTATAGAGGATCCCTACTGATGAGACTACTGATTCATCCAAGTGTATCTGAAGCCCAACTAGAATGTCAGATTTGAGGTTTCATATCAATTTATCAGAAGTAAGACTTCTCCAAATATACATTTCAAGTACTCTTCAATGCTAGTGTCAATTTCTGAAAGTGAACATCAATAAGCTCCTGAAATAAAGAAGGATGTTGCTTCTGAGAAAAGTAGTTTTCATGTCTTGAATTTCCACTACCTGCTATTGGTCTAGATTCATTAAGAATTACAAATAGTACTGCTTTCTTGTGAATATGGCACTGAAGCATCATAAGACATCAGTTTCTTCCTGTATACAATAAGGTATTAAATGATGCAATAATAATGTTAATTGAACTTGTCCAGTACTTAAAAAGTTGCAAAGTCCTTCATATAAGGATATGCTTTGTCATAAGAACCCATTGAGATAAGAATTACAAGTGTTATCTGCATTTTTCTAAATGAGGAAAGAGATTGTAAGAAAGGTGAGGTGACTTGCCCATTCCATTGTCATAGAACCAGGAAGTGATATAATCAGGTCAGATTTAAATTCAAGTCTCTCCATATTCCAAGCCTCAGATTCTTTTTCCTATGTCATACTTCCTCACAGATGATACCTAAGTCCCCTTCCATCTCTGAAACTCTGTTTCCTGATGTTTAACCTTAAAATATCTCTAGGGGTGGGTTGTGTGTGTGTGTGTGTGTGTGTGTCTTTTTTCTGGAGAAATTAACAAGATCCTTATACTACCTCATATATGGAAGTGATATCTCTTCCAAATATCCAAATATCTCTTCTTTATGATAATTCTGTTAACCTTTCTTTGTAAGCCCTATTTTCCAAGTCTGTAATCTTTTTGCTGTTCTTTGAATTGTTGCCAGTATGTCCATTTCCCCTCAAAAATATGTCATCTTAAAATAGATGCAATATTTCACTAAGTCTCAGACCTCTTCTTCCTCCCTCTTGAATGGCATTCTTATTACTTTTCAGTGCAAAATTAAACTTTAAGAAATCATCATATATCAAAATATGCATTTTATGATCTTTTCTGTTGCCCATTGTCTTTCAGTTCTATCTAATCTAATTTGTCTTTGCAGTTTGGATTTTGTTTTAAAGACTTTGGGGTGGAGGGGTGAATGCATACATGTTAAAAAGGTAAAAGTAAAGAAATTTATGTCAATTGTATTAAAATGACACTGTGCTGATAAATATCAGTGTTCTTAAGAGAAAATAGTTATTAAAGTAGAAGGAGATAACCCACTTTAAATATATTCTCCTATATTAAGCAGGAATCACACTCTTGACAAAGTTACTCTTATTTCAAGGCACAATGTGACTCTGTATATAAGCAAAACTTTAGCTTATGAGCCCTCACCTATATATTATTTTTTACTACTCAGCCAGGTAACAAAATAGTAAGGTATGAAAAATAGAAATTATATATTGTACCATTAACCTGAGGCATACTTTCTCACAAATACACTATCAGTGGAAAGATTAGAAATACTTGGCCATAGATAGCACATCTAGGAAATTTTTGTGGCTCAGACACTTAAATGGAGAATCTGATGTGCAAAATGCTTATTGAGGCTATACACGGAGAGGAGTAAAGTCACCAAAGTTTTCATATTGCTCTCACTTATTTCCTAGATGGTAGTCTCTGTTGGGTGTTAGTCTATTAGTTCCAGGGTTACTGCTGGACAGTACTTGGAGGAGTTTACAATAGATTTTTGAGAGCTCTCTTCTAAGGGCACGTGGTTATAGAATTTCTTTTTCCCCCTCAGCTGAGGATACCTCTCTAAGAGGAAGAATGGACTTTGCTGTCTGTCTTTAACTTAGGGCCCCAGGGTTGTTGGTAACTTTAGCTGTCTTAGGGTAAAATGCCATTTGTTCAACTAGTATTGCCAGGGAAAACCCCTTAGTAGCTCTTCTCTTTATGAGGAAAGGCGGATTTGTAACTTCCTAAGGTTTTAGCTATGGATATTTTCCCCACCTACACAAGGCAGGTTTTTATCTCCAGAGTAAACAAAGAATACCATCCAGTTACACAGAGCTGACAGCCATTTAATCTGTCTTTGAATTTATTTCCTTCTGCTGGGAAGAGCTACCTTCTCCCAAGTTTCTATTTGATTTAGGCTTAGAAAGTCTTTGTAATTCCAACTTAATTCCTAAAGGGATACTCTGTCCTTAAACTCATTTATGGAGGAGGGGTTTCATCAAAGAAACCTTGCAGGTGCTGTGGTTCTTTACAACCTTCCAAGATCTTTTCATCTCCCATAGAATTAAAGGGAGAGAACAAAGGCAAAACAAAACTCCCTGGTGTACTTAAAATGGGATAATACATCCACCTTTAGCTAGTGGCTAAATAGAGTGCTGTTTCTGGAGTGGGAAGTCCTGAGTTCAACTTCAACTTCAGACACTCACTAGCCATGTTTCCTTGGGAAAGTCACTTAGTCTCTTTGCCTCAGAGTCCTCAACTGTGGATAGTAATTGGGGATACTAATAGCACCTACCTCACAGACTTGTTGTGAGGATCAAATGAGATCACTTGTTCAAAGTGCTTGGCACTTAGTAGATGCTGTTTCTGTATACTTGAAGTTGAGGGGGAAAGTATATACCATTGATTAAATTGAGTACATGGAGAGCAGAAACTGTTTTTACCTTTATATCCCCAACACTTAACATAGTATATAAACTCAGAAAATGCTCAATAAATGCTTGTTGACTTGATTTAACTTGAATGATTGAATGCTTCAGTATTTATCTGACATTCTGATTTAAGGCTGGTGAGAAAACAGTGACTGAATAGTCCCACCCCTTTTTGATGATGTCCTCTTTAATGTCAAAGCTAAGCAGTTTGAGTATTTTTGAGCTGTCAGCTTGTCCTCCTGGAAGCTAGTTTCCTGCAAGCAGTGAAATGTCATATGACATCAGTGTTTTAGGTCTGAACATGATAAATTCTAGTTGGATGGAAAGATTTAACAAATATTTTTTGATGAGCAAAAACACCCAAAAAAACCGGTCACTAATAGTTTAGAATATCTACAATGTTGACAGAGTTTTAGAAAAAAGAAATGAATATCCTACGAAAATGGGTGCTTAATAAATGTTTGTTGATTGATTTAGTTATCTTTGTATGGAAACTAATGCCTTTTCTGTTTGTCAGTAAAAATATGAAGTAGCAACATCTCATATCTGTTTCAGATATATCCCCAATTTTATAGACTTCAATCTGGTATAAACTTCAGTGGTCATTTGAGTGAAATCCTTTTTAACAGTGAGGAGACTAGGGCCTAGAGAAGTTAAATGTTAAAAGTTAAAGCTCACTCAGTTAACAAGTAGATGCTATATCTTATAACAGAGCTGTACAATTTTCTGTCCATACTGTCTCCCATTTTCAAACCAAGTTCTCTACAATAGAGAGCAGATTTCTCCATGAAGCAGATATGTTCAGAAGCTTTCACATAAACAGAAATCCATGAAAGTCTAACAAAACAAAGTAATTTAAAAGAGATAGTATTTACAATCAATATAATCATAGATTTTGAGTTCAAAAGAACAGTAGTTCTTCTGTAGTTCAGTCTGCTCACTTTAGTAAAGAAATTAAGGTCCAGAAAGAAGTAGCATATCCCAAGTCAGGAAGTGACAGTAATGAATGTAGATGACCTTTCTTCAAGCATTTGGCTAAGACAGGGAAGAGAGCTATGGGGATGGTAGAGACAAGGGAGGCTTCAGTTAGGACATATTTCCTTTGATGGGACATTTAGGTGGTGCAGTGGATAGAGCACCAGTGCAGGAGTGACGACGATCTGAGTTCAAATCTCACCTCAGATACTTGACATTCACTATCTGTGTGACCTTGGGCAAGTCACTTAACCCCAATTGCCTCATCCTGGGTCATCTCCAGTCATCCTGATGAATATCTGGTCACTGAATTCAGATGGCTCTGGAGGAGAAGTGAGGCTGGTGACCTGCACAGCCCTCCTTCACTCAAAACAAAGTCAAGTGCAAGTCATGTCATTATTTCTCTGATGGCATGGTCTTCTTTGGCAACAAAGCACACATACATCCAAAGTTATACATATAGTAAATATAAGACCCCAAAATTGAATCCAGGTCCTCTTATCAACAAGATATCTAGAGGTCTCTAAGTGGCCCAGTACACAGAGTGGCTTGTCCTGGAGTCAGGAAGATACATGTTCAAATATGCCTTCATGCTCTTAATGTCTGCATCAGTTTCTTTAACTGTAAAATGAGTATAATAATAAAACTTACCTCATAGAATTGTTATCTGTGTCAAATGAGCTATTTGTAAAGCACTTAGACTTAACATAGTGCCTGGCACAGTCACTAAATGCATGCTAGTTATAACTATTAATATTATTATTATTGTTAGTATAAATCCAGAGTCCTTTCTACTATGCCACATATAAACTCCCTTGTGATGACTGTGTTCTTTCTTATAAGCCCACCCTCATTACAGTGAAGCTGTAGGCCCATAGGATACAGGGCTGGAAGGTACACAGAATGTCTTATTTGGTCCTCTCATTTTCAAGATGATTCAGAGAGGGTGATTTTTTTCTTTTAAATTAATTTATTTGTTTTCAGTTTTCAACAACCACTTCCATAAGTCTTACATTTTCTCCTTCTGCCTTTCCTCTCCCTCCCCAAGACAGCATGCAATCTTATATGAGTTCTTTACATATATTATTAAACACTGTCACATTAGTCATGCTACATAGAAGAATTAAAATGAATGGGAGAAACCATGAGAAAAGTCAAAAGAAAACAAAATATAACACAAGAGAAAATAGTCTGCTTCATTCTACAATCCAGTTTCATAGTTCTTTCTCTGGATGTGGATGGCATTTTGCCTCAAGAGTCCTGTCCTTGCATTGCTGTGAGGGGCTAAGTCTATCAGAAACAGTCCTCCCACACTGTAGCTCTTACTGTGTATAATGTTCTAGTTCTGCTCATTTCATTCAACATCAGTTCATATAGTCTTTACAGGCTTTTCTAAAGTCTTCCTGTTCTTCATTTCTTATAGTATAATAGTATTCCATTGCATTCATATACCACAACTTGTTCAGCCATTCCCCAATTGTTGGGTATCTCCTCGATTTCCAGTTCTTGGCCACCACAAAGAGAGCTGTTATAAATATTTTGTACATGTGGGACCTTTTCCCATTTTTACCATCTCTTTGGGATACAGTCCTAGAAGGAATATTACTGGGTCAAAAGATATGCACATTTTTGTAGCCCTTTGGGCATAGTTTCAAATTACTCTCCAGAATAGTTGGATCAGCTCACAGCTCCACCAACAATGAATTAGTGTTCCAACTCTCCCATGTCTTCTCCAACATTTATCTTCGTGTTTTGTCATGTTAGCCAATGTGATGGGTGTGATGTGCTACCTCAGAATTGTTTTCATTCACATCTCTCTAATCAATAGTGATTTAGAGCATTTTTTCATATGACTATAGATAGCTTTAATTTCTTCCTCTGAATACTACCTGTTCATATCCTTTGACCATTTATCAATTGGGGAATGACTTATCAGTTCTCTATATATTTTAGAAATGATGCCATTATCGCAGACACTAGTTGTACAAATTCTTTCCCAGTTTTCTACTGCCCTGATCTCAGTTGCATTGGCTTTGTGCAAAAACTGTTCAAAGTAATGTAATCAAAAGTATCCATTTGTTACTTCATAATGTTCTCTATCTCTTGTTTTGTCATAAATTTCTCCATTCTCTAAAAATCTGACAAGTATACTATCCTTTGCTCCCCTCATTTGTTTATAGTATCAGCCCTTATACCTAGATCACGTACCCATTTGGACTTTATTCTTGTGTATAGTGTCAGGCATTGGTCTATGCCCACTTTCTGCCAAACTATTATGCAGTTTTCCCAGTAGTTTTTGTCAAACAGTGAATTCTTATCCTAGAAGCTGTAGTACTTGGGTTTAGCAAATAGTAGACTGCTGTATTCATTGGCTACTGCGTCTTGAGTACCTAACCTGTTCCACTGATCTACTCCTCTATTTCTTGCCAGTACCAAGTGCTTTTGATGATTGCTGCTTTATAATACAATCTGAGATCTGGTAGAGATAGGCCACCGTCCCTAGCATTTTTTTTTCATTAATTCCCTTATTATTCTCATCCTTTTTTCTTCCAGATGAATTTTGATATTATTTTTTCTAGCTCTAGAAAATAGTTTTCTGGGAGTTTGATTGGTATGACACTGAATAAGTAAATTAATTTAGGTGATAGGGTGATTTCTTCCAAATCACTCAGGTAGTAAAAGATATAGGCAGAATTTGAAGCTGGGTTCTCTGACAATAAATCTAATACTTTTGCCACTAGACCATGGTCCGTTGTGGAGGAATTCAGAGGGAAATCTTACACTGAATGTATCATCAGATATATTTCTATTAAGTTATCATTCAACTATGTAAACTTTACATGGCATTTTTTATTCACCAAATTATTTACAGTTAGAGAGACCTCAAAAAAAGTACAAAACTATTAGGTAAGAAGTGACTTGTAAGGAAGAGAAAAATAAAAAAACCTCTTCTCCCCAATTCAGAATACATATATTAACCATTAATATTCTAGACTTGAGATCTCAAAATTTTTCTTGCTCCTTGTAGTCTCCCCATTCATGTTATGTAGCTCTTTGTTGTCTTTTGTTATAACTGTAGTTCATATGGGTTCATATGACCAATATTTGTAAAAGAAAACAAAATTTAATGAACAGTATTTAAAAAATATTAGTAGCATAAAATTAATACAAATTTCCAGTCATTGCTTTCAAGATTGGTTAATGAATTCTATTTCTCTCTGTCTCTCTCACCAACAAATATATAGATGGATAGATGGTGGACATCTGTGTGTCCTCCCTTTCCTCTCTTATCATTTTCCCATTGTTTTTCCTCCTTCTGCTTCTTTTTTCCTGCTTCTCCATATGCATATCCTTACTGAATGTTTTCAATTTTTTTTTCATTATTTGCTGAGGAAAGTGTTATGTTTTCCATTTATGATGTTAAAATCAGAGGAGTTGAACTTTGATTTCTCTTGTTCATAACATCAAATTATCCAAGATTAAGTTTTGTTTTATTTTTTTTTCTTGTTTTCTATATGAACCATAATAGAATAGGATTTTTGCCAACATGATTGTACTAATGAACCTGTTGTTTTAGAGAAAAATATAGTTTACAGATTTTCTTTATTTAATATAATCACTGATTCTGACTGTCAGGAAAGTGGCTCAAAACTTAGCTGCCCCAGTTTGCTCACATATAAAGCAGAGGTGATAATGAATGTTCTTTCCTTGCCTTGATAAGATCTTGTGAAGACAAATTGGGCTTTAGAAATCACTGAAGTACTTAGAATTCCTCTGAGATAAACACTAAAGATCAAGAATTATGTTATGGTAACTCTTTGAGACTATTCTGACAATACTTATACCATCTGTTGCACCTGGGAGTAGTTGGGTTATCATCCTAACTAATACAAATATACCCTAATGATCTATATGAGTCATTTCAGTTTCTCAGGCCCTTTGTGGGGCCATGCTTGTTTTTTTTGTTAGAAGGATTTAACAGAAAAATTCAGTTGTAAAATGCCAATTTCTCCTGTGATTATATTTGAGTAAAATCCTTTCATCAAGGTCAATATCTTTATGGTGCCTTCTGTCTCTATAGCTATGATCCTTTTTAACTATGAGCCTATGAACTGACTTTTCCAATAATGGCTATTCTCCAATGGGGAAAAGAGTAAGCATTCTGTATTTGAAAATCATCTTCTGAAATCATGCAAAGTAAATGATAATTTAAGAATAATACTCCCGAGTTTTTACTGCCTTTTTTCCTAATAGAGATACTTTATTTTCTTTATTCTATATAAAATGAATATTTTGATGAATACTTAATTTTTACTTAATACTTTTTTGACTGCTTAAAATGTATTTATTTTAAAATCCTTGATTTCATCCCTGTTGATAAATCACCTACTCATTTATATTTTAACCTTTCTATACAATAATAATTAATGTGCATGAATCTCTGTGGCAAAAAAGTTTGTTATCTGATGACTTAACACTCTAGCAATGAATGAGCCTCCCCCAAGTTATGGACATTATCACTGTTTATGGATGTATGCATCATAGGTGCTGGACTCAAAGCATTTTCAGCTGCCTAAGATCTACTCAAGTTTTGCCCCCCTCAATATAGTCTTTCAGGACCCATGGTTCAAATCCCATTCCACAGAAGTATACGATTATAATTCTATGGAGAAAGAACTTTTTAAAGACACTTAAATTAAGCCCCCAAGGGGGAAATCATGGCAACCCTGGTAATTTTACTCTGACTTTCTTTTATTTCTTATAACAATTCAGACTCAAAAACATATATGCTAGTATCTTTGCGCTGGTTTCCTTTACTTTTCGTAGTCTAATGAGAGCACCTTCATGCAGGGAAATCTAAGCAGATTTCTCAGTTCCTTGTCAAATTGTTGGATGACTGAAAAACAATTTTAAGTGGACAAAGTTGCTGAAAAGGAAATTTTGACTTGTTCAAAAGTAAGTTCTTTAAAATATTTTTTATAAGATAACATTAGTGAAGCACCCATCACCTAGTTGGCTAAGAATTACTATAGTTTTTTCAAATGTATAAAATAAAAGGCAAAAGAATTTGATATGAATATTGATTAGCTAGCTGTTATTATGTCTTCCTGAAAGAAAAAACAATACTATCTAATTCATTCACAGAGTTGTCTCATGTTTTTATTGGCTAGAGAAAAATCAATCTAAGAAACATATATGGCAAAAAACAAATACCCTATATAATGTGTGTGTGTACATACATATGTGTGTATACATATATATGCATCTACAGTTATAGTTTGTGAGAGTACTGTAGGGATAAAAATTATTCAACCTATAATAAGACTGAGGTAGAGGTCTGAGCCAATGACACTATTAAAGAGTGTTGGGGTTCCCTAGACCATTACGGGGATCCCTAAACCCCGACCGAAGGCTCTTATACAGCAAGAGGTCTTGATGTAGTGAGTAATGAAATGAGGCGGGAGGCAAGGTGGTGAGAGCTCCGTTTATTCCAGCTAGCTCACATGCATATATAGTCTTAATTACATGAACATTCCTAAGCCTATACATTGAACCTATCACCTAACACTATTCCTCATATGGGTGTCTTCTCCACTGGACATCTGGAGCTGGACAAAGAACTGCCACGTTGCAAAAGACGAGACCCTTCCTCCTGAAATCCATCTAGTTCCACCCCTACTGACAAGCCCCCAGGTTATCTAGGCAGGCTCTCGGTGTGGCATCCTGCAATGGACAGGGGTCGGCTCTAACTCGTCCCGTTACAAAAGAGTTCATGAACTCCTCTAATGAAGTAGACCTCAGATCTTCCTCACAATGTGAGATACCCCCCCTCCTTCAGGGCCTTATTTTTATAGGGTGAGATGTCTCAACATTCAAGAACAGCCATACCAAATGCAAAATAATTCCATTGGTTGATATATGATACATAGGTTAAAATAAGCAAAACAATGTATCAGCAGGATCACAGGTTGGACAAAGCAGGAAATATCGCTGCTGACTAGGTAGACACAAGACGGATGGGCTTCTCTTTAGGTTAGGCAGGATATATACATATATATATATATATACACACACACACACACACACACACACACACACACACACACACACACACACACACATATATACACACTTCAAGAACATATTGGGGGCTTTCCATACCATGCAACCACCCATGCTTGATTTGGTCATGGAATTTGAGCAAAACAGCATAGAGATATCTTTGTCAGCTTTCTTGTGGTTGTACAAGTGAACTTCACAGCTGGTAAGCAAGTAATGAATGTTATGTTAGAGTTTGAGGCATATTATATTATAATGTATTGTGTTATGCTGTACTATATTATATTATATTAGAATCTGTTTTCCTATGTGACTTATACAAAGTGTGGATTAATACATTGCCTATTTTTACCCAAATATGCAAAAGAGCCATGAAAAATCCAGAATTTAATTGTTTAATAGATCTTGCTCTTGAGGGTAAAAAATGACATGTTAGCAACAGTGTCCCAGATTGGGTGAACCAGGGGGCATCTCCACTGACTAAGTGGCCACATGATGGTCACTTGCTCGTGTTGGGCAAAAGAGAATGGTCTGGAGGCACAAAAATAAAATTGGGGGATTTTCTATGTAGTTGAGTCCCCTCCACCGTACTGTGCTTGGTCACCATGACAGGGAAAACAAAGGTAGAGGGTCTCTAGTTAACTTTCTGTGCTTAAGCAAATAAACTTGATAGAATGGTTGGGTACCTGTGCTTGGACCCCAGTTCTAAAATCATATTTCTTTCTAAAAATCACTTTTCTCCCTAGTCTCAAAACAGTATATTAGGAAGTTTCTTCCCAGCCCAAGAAGAGCTTGCTCTAGCAAAATGTTTTTATCTCGCTTCCTGATGCAGTTTGAACCAGCTGTGTACTGGCTGAATTGGCTGTGTACTGGGGGTCATACAGATATTTGCTACTCACTGACCAACCCTTTGTGTCCTAGACTTAGACATATGTATACTCCCTTATGTTTATCTTGTCCAACAAGATATTAATAGGAGCATCCTGAGTATTTATCAGTCAGCCCTGAATGTTAGTTGACTTAGTGACTTTTCAGACCTAAAACCACATCTCCCTGTAGCCCCCACTTGGACTATTTCCCAATGAACTCTGGGTAAAACACCTGTGAAGTAGATACCAAAAGCACATGTTTCTTTAAGAACTAAACTCCCTAATCCTGCCCTGAATCACCTAGTTAGCATATTTAGCACATGTTATATTACAGAATATCCTATATAAATTTTCCCTGTACCCTTTTCAAATTGCAGATTTGCTAAGAGCTCTTGCCCCATGAAAAGTGTAACAATAAATCTTTACCACCTTGACTTCAAGAATGCTTGAGTCCGTGAATTCATTCCAGACAACTTGTCCCTTTACTCTGATCTTTGGGAGGGTCCCAGAATTTGCTCCCCTCCCCCTTCAAACCCTCATTAAACTTACAGTCTGCAGCTCACAGATCTGGGGCAATATATACAGAACTTATAATCACTGCTCCTATAGAATCATATCAAATTGATTGATACTGATTAGAGTATGGGTCCTCAGTGAATTAACTTTCTCTGTACTGAAATGGAAAATGCATGTTCAAAATTAATTTCAGGATAAAATCTAAGACCAAGTTCCTGAATGCAGTTTTTCCTAATATAACAGTATATTGAGGTTAATGATTTTGTAAGATTATTCACATTAAAAACAGTTATTATAGTAATTCAATTTCATTATCATCGTATTTTTAGAGTTTAAAAACCTGAGAGATCGTTTAGTCAAAGCCCTTCATTTTCAGAAGAAGAAACTAAAGCGCCACATAGGTGCACAAAGACATAGAGGTAGTAAGTGATAGAGCTGAGATTTGAGCCCTAGTATTTTAAAACCAAATCCTAGAGAAGTGGAATGATCTTCCATTTGAACATGTTTCCATCTCACATAGCATTTGTCCTGCAAGAGAAGGTGGCAAAGGGCTATCTCTACCTTCACAGGAAACTTCTACCTCCTACAATGCCTGAATGATCTGCAGTCTCAAGGGAGAAGAGATGTAACCTTCTTCTGACTGCTGGTGGATTTGTCTTCTATCTACTCCAATAGAATTTCTATTTCCTGCTGTGAGTGAGACTTCCGCCTCCCATTGTACCAACCCTGACTTCCAGCCTCAGCCTCATCTCCTATCTCCTACTCCTTTCCTCTGAGGATGAAGAGATACAAAGAAGATCTTCCCTTTGACCGTGGGTCTCCCATGTCCTTCTATACAGGTTTGACTTCTATCTTTTGCTGAGCTGTCTCCTGACTCATCTCCAACCTTACAAGAAAGAAGCAAAGTGAAAAGAGGTCTCCAGTCTAACCATGCATCTTCCTTCTCATGCTGTACTTGTCTCCTACATAATCTCCAGCCTCCTCTGGGAAAAGCAATGTCTGTTTCTGCTCAGTGATTTACATGCTTAAATTTCATCCTACCCTACATTTCTCAGTAATTTTGAATCCTTGTAGTTCATCATCCTAACCTCATTTCACATTCCTTATTATCTAATTCCTTATTAGCATACCTCTTAATCTTCCCACCTGAAAGTCCCAACCAAATACTTCTCATCCCTTCCACTGTGTCCTATGAAATGCTTGTTCCATTGGCAACAAACTTCTTTCATCCTAAATCATTTCCTTTTCTACTCTTTCCATTTTCTAGGAGCCACCTAGACCCGGCTCCCCCAACTAACACCATCTCTCTGGCTTCCCTTTCAGTACTGACTGCACCCTTTTCCCTAGGCTAACTGGTTGAAGCTAGGGAGTTGGAATACTCTGATCCACATTGTCACATTCACCTTCTTCCCCTACTTTTTTATCATTCAATAACACCTTTTTCTTTCAGGTTCATATAATCAATATCTACCACACAATTAAAATCCTAGCAATTTATCTAAAGATTTCTATATTACTCCATTTTCTTCTTCGTTGAGTCCAATACCTGGCTGACAATTTTTCTCTCCTGTCCAACTACTGCTCTTATCCTAGGGAACTTCAACATCTATTGACTCCCCCTCAAGCACACTAACTTGTCACTTTCTCAGCTTTCTAACTTTCCATGACTTACTCCTCTACCCCTCCACAGTCAAACACAAAGATAGTGATACACTTGATCTTGCCATCACTCAAATGTTGGGGAATTCTAAAATCCCCTTATCTGACCATAATCTATTGGTTTTATGATTCTCCCTCTGTCTTCACTAACAAAACTTTACTCTTTGCCTCATATCATGACCTGTAATGTTTCCATCCCTTACTTCCCTCCCAGTCCATCACCCTGCACTAGCTACTCTTTTCCCCATTTTGACCCCTTGGTGAAACAGTTCAACTTTGTATTTGCCTCTTATCTTGAGTCTCTGGGCCCACTAACATATTGCCCATTGTGCCCTGGCAAGCATCATTCATGTTTCATTCCCACTGTTTGCTCTCTTCACTTTTTACACGTATATTGCTCAACCCAAGTTGCCAAAATTGTGCAGCTCTCCTGACTAGATCCACTCCAAATTGAAGTTATACATCCTCAATTGTGTCCTGATACTTACTAGAAAATCCTTCACCTCTCTTATCATTTCACTCTTACAATTCCTACAGCAGATCATCCAAATCTTTTCATCCCTCCTCAAATCTCTCATGGCTTCCCACTCTCTCAGTCAAGAACCACACATCATTTTTTTTCAGTCAGTCATTAAGTATTTATTAAGCACCAAATATTACACACAAATGTGTGTATATATACATACATATACATATATACAAAATATTATTTTCCCCCAATTATATGTTAAAATAATTTTTAACATTTTTTTAAAGTTTTGAGTTTCAAATTCTATCCCTCTCTCCTCTCCCCTGTCCCTGAGATGGTGAGCAATCAGAGATAGTTTATATACATGCAGTCATTTAAAACATTTCCATACAGTCACTTTGTACAAGAAGACTCAAATGAAAGAAAAAAGAATGTGAGTGAAAAACAGCATGCTTCAGTCTGTGTTTAACATATTTTACAGAAAAAAAGAGACCATTTGCTATGAGCTGCCTCTTCTCTCCTCTTATCTCATACCACTAAGATGTCTTCACCTGTGTCTCATACAAAAAGGTAGCCCTACTCCTTACCAAGGCAAATCCTTCTACATGCAGAAGTGATCTCATTCCACTCTTCTACAACAGATTGCCTCCTCTTTCATCCACATTCTGTAACTTATCTTTAATCTCTCCCTCTCTACTGGCCATTTCCTTACTCCCTACAAACATTTCCATGTCTCCTCATCCTCAAAAAGCCTTCTTTTAATTCCTGCCAGATATCATCCAACTATCATCTTCTACCATTTGTGGTTAAAGTCCTTGAGAAAGCTGCCTACAATAGTTGTCTCCATTTTCTCTCTCTTCACTCATCTTTTGCCCCTACAATCTGACTTCTGACCTTGTTCTACTCAAACTGTTTTCTCTTGAGTAATCAATTATCTGCTAAATCCAGTGGCATAGTCTGAGTCTTCATTCTTCTTGATCTTTCTGCAGCCTTGACACTGTTGAGCACTCTCTCCTCAGTATTCTCTCCCCTCTAGGGTTACAGAACACCATTCTCCCCTGACTCTCCTATCTATTAAACTACTCCTCAGTCTTATTTGCTAGACCCTTATCCACATTGTGCCCTTAAAATTTAGACTCTGACTTTCTACTGTCTCAAAACTTATGAGAGTTTTAACTAAATGGGAAATGATAAAAATTGGTTATAAAATTATCTTTATAGTTATGTGCTTGCAGGAGTTATGCAATCAGACAAAACTTAGTTAAACTGTTTTCTTAATCAAAGAAAATTTTGATGGATAGGACCATATCAGGATCACTTAAAGAATGTGAGATCTTTGCCTTGCTCCACCTATTCTACCTCACATATCTGGCCCCCCACCTGTCTATTTTCAGTCAGTCTGTACTTTGGTACTGTGTATCCATCCCTAGTCCCTATGTGTCCTTGAAACTTGGGCTGGTCCCCTCCACTGATATATGAGCTCCTTCTTGTATCCCTCATTCCCCTGGAAAACAAGTTTGATGGGATAAAAAAAATGAAATGGCAGATAAGGGGGAGACTATGCTATATCCATATCTATGTGTATATTTGTATATATTTATTTATACAAATATGCATGTGTGTATGTGTATATGATGGGGAGAGAGACAGAGAGACAAGAAGGGAAGGAAAGAGAGAGAGTGAGAGAGAGAGAAAGAGAGAGAGACAGAAGACTCAGAGAGGAAGGAGAAATGTAAGCACAACCCCACAAAAGGATTTGTATTAGATTATCTGTGAACATATGATATCATGACAAAAAAAAATTCCCTTGTGTTGTGTCTGTTTCATGATTTCTTTAGTTATTGGTGGGAAATTGGTCATTTTCCTTTCTTCTCAAAGAGAACCAAGTGTCATCACCATGTCACAGTCAAGTTACAGTGTATCTGACTGTAGCTTATCAGACCAATATGAGCTCAGAATGCTTTACCACGAGTCAACCATAAAATCAGTGTGAACACTTAGGCTGGATTTTCTAAATGTGCACTTCTCATATTTCTCTTGAACTACTTCAATTCTTCTTTGCTCATAGACCACAATTCCTTCTCTGATGAGGGCCCACCATGCTGGTTGGTCCTGTGCCAATGTCTCCCATGTCATATAATCAATTCCATAGTTCTTAAAAGAAATCTTGACAGTGTCCTCATATCGCTTTGACTACCATGTGAGTGTTTACTCTGTGTGAGTTCTCCATGAAATATTGATTTAGGCAAGCATACATTTGGCATTTGAACAACATTACCAGCACATCATAGCTGCTGTCTCTGAAGCAGAGTTTAAATGTATGGCAGTTTAGTTCAAGAAAGGATTTTAATATCTGTTACCATATCCTTCCAGTTTATCTTCAGAATCTTCCTAAGATAAATCAAATGGAAACAGTTCCATTTCTTGGCATGGCACTGGTATACTGTCCAGGTTTCACAGGCATATGACAATAACGTCAGCACAATAGCTCTGTAGAACTTCACTTTGGTAGTTAGTCAAATACTCTTCTCTCCCACACTTTCCTTTGGAGCCTCCCAAATACCAAGCTAGCTCTGGCAATGCATGCCATGTCAGCCTCACTATAAATGTGTATATCTCTGGAAAGTATAATGCCAAGATAAGTGAACTTATTGACAGCATTCAAAGTTTCTCTTTTTGCTGTATCTGGTGGTTCCACTTATGCATGGTATAGTGATGGTTGATGGAGCACCTGTGTTTTCTTTGTGTTAATTGTTAGGCCAAAATTAGCCCAAGTAACAGAGAATGAATCCATACTTTGTTGTATCTTAGCTACAAAGGCAGCATTGAGAATACAATCATCTGCAAACAAAAAATCATGCATCAATACTCCCTCCACTTTGGTTGTGGCTTGTAGTCTTTACAAGTTAAAGAATTTATCATTAGTGTGGTATCTAACCTTGTTGCTCTGTTTGTCCTCATTGATGGCATTTGACAACATGGCTGAAGATGTCACAATAAAAAGCATGGAAGCAAGCACACAGCCTTATTTTACTCCATTGGTGACTGAGAAAGCACAAGAACACTATCCGTTATTCAAAACCCAGGCAAGCATGCCTTCATGAAATTGATGTACAATACAGATGAACTTCTCCAGGTAACCAGATTTTGACATCATTTTCCACAAGCCCTCACAAGTAACAGTATGAAAGGCATTGGTAAGATCTACAAACATTGTATACAGACTTCTATTCTGCTCTTGGCATTTTTTCCTGGAGTTGCCATGCAGCAAACACCATATTGACTGTTCCTCAGCCCTTTCTGAAGCCACACTGGCTTTCAGGCAGATGACTATCTTCCAGGTGAAGGATTACCCTGTTAAGGAGGACTCTAGCAAGAATCTTGCTAGGAATTATTGAGAAATCATTCCATGTTTGTCACAGGAGAATCTATTTCCTTAACCTTCTCTTGCCAGATAACCAGGAAAATTTCAGTCAGCTTTCGTATAGGCAGGGGACCACCTCCACTTTGTAAATCTCAGCTGGAATAGAATCAGTACCAGGTGCTTTGCCACACAAAAGTAGTCTAATGGCATTCAGAACCAGATATTCAGTTGGAACTTCAGATAGGGAGGATGTATTTCCCAGGCAATATTCACAGCACTGAGGACAACTATGAATATGCAAGTGTAGTTCTGAATTACAAAGTTATGACAGACTCCTCATATTGAAGGCAGAAGAAAAACATTTATTCAGACAACAGAAAGCCAAATCCCAACAAAAGAAAGGCTAATCTGTCATAGTACCAGGAAGTCAGTACACATTAACACTGCAGGGAACAAAGGCATTTCTAAGACTTCCCAACCCCCTATCCCCCATGGGGCCTTCTCACAAACAAACACTCAGAAACCTAGCTGTGCCTGCTTGCCTGTGTCCTTCCCAGCTCTGAATAGCCTGATCACCTTCCTCCCAACTCTGCTTCACCCTTCCTTTTCCACCTGTTCAGCCAGATCCTCCCAACACATGTGACTTAGGCTTCCATGTAATTTCAGCAGGTCACATGGGCCTATTAAGGAGTGGGAAAGATCTTCCCATTTAAATTACCATTACAGAGGAGTTGACTTCAACCTGAGGTAAGCAGTCTATGACTTCATAATTAATTGGTGTTGGTCTATTGAGAATACAATGGAAGTATTCAGTCTATTTCTCTAGGATCATTTTCTTATTATTATTCAATGTGATGTCATCAGTGCTGAGTAGTTGAGATGTCTTTGGTCCATAAATAACCTTCAAGGCATCATCAAAGTACTTTGGATTGTTACTTTCAGCATAAAATTGAATTTCATCCACCTTCTTACTGAACCAAGAATCCTGCATCTCTCTGTGCTTCACTTGTGCTTTATATGTGATGGAAATAAACATTCTTTTCTTAGATATAGATAAATTGTCCTGCTGTTAAACCCTGTAGAGTTCTCACTTTTCATTTAGCAAATTTCTGAATTCTGCCATCATTTTCATTAAACCAGTGTTGATGTCTGAGAGTGTTCTGATGTGGATGAGCTAATGCAGTGCTGTACACCAAATCTCTAAAAGCTGCCCACTCCGTTTCTACTCCACTGTTGCCAAATATGTGTTGGCTCAACTTTCCCTCCAAGCTAGCAACAAACTGTTCCCACTCAGAGAAGAGCTGTACTCTGTTGACATTAAGTCTCCTGGTAGTCATTTTGCATTGGGGCTGCCACTTTTGTTGAATGTGAATCTTTAACTTGGATCAGATAAGTCTGTGATCAGTCCAGCACTCTGCACCCCACATTGCCTTTCTCACTCTCACATCCTGTCTTTCCCTTCTTATGATCACATAGTCTATCAAATGCCAGTGTTTGCTGTGAGGGTGCATCCGTGAAGTTTTATTGCATTTAGTAAATGGAAAATGGTGTTGATGATGAGAAAGTCATGAAATGCACAAGTCTTCTGTATTAAGTAACTGTTGCTGTTACTGTTTCCAACTCCATTCCTCCCAAGGACTTCCTGCCATGTCTGGTGGTCTGAGGCTACTCTAGCATTAATGTCATCCAGAATTATAATCTTATCCTCTTGGCACATGGATGATGAGTGTCCAGGTCTTCATAAAATTTTTTTTTGCTTCATCAGGGTTTATTATGGGGAAGAGGAGAGCATAAGCACTGATGATGGTGGCATGGCATTTTCCTGCAAGTGGTAATCACATTGTCATTAGTCTGTCATTCACTTCTTTTGGGAGCTATACAAGTTTGCTGACTTGATTAGTTTTGATTGCAAAGCTTTCTCCAGCTTCATGATGCTCCCCTTCACTGTGGACACTCCAGAAAAAAAAAAAAAAACATGCATCTTGCTTCAACTTCAGTAAACTGACCTTCATTTGCCAGCCTTGTTTTACTCAGGACTGCTATTTAGATGCAATACCTGATGAGTTCTCTCTCAACAAGAGCAGTTCATCTTTCAGATCTACTGAATTTTGTGTTGTCTATAAATGTGTGCATATTCCATGTACTAAAAGTGAGTGAAATCATCGTTGCAGATTTTTTTTGTATATTTTTTTGTTTGTTTTGACCGCAAGGTAAGATTCCCACATGTCATGGTAATTGGCCCAGTGTTGAGTAAGCAGACAATTTTTTGTGAACTTTTTCTAGCCTCTTCCTCACACCCGGAGCATTGAGAAATGCAATTCTTAAAAGACTGATCAGACACCCAGGGGGCTGCAGAACCCCACTGCTGCTTCCAGTGAGGAGATGACTGTATGGCCTGGGCTGCCTGTGTACAGGATTGTGACTACAGTTCCCAGTGTATGTGCACCTATCAAGACAACTGGTGATGGCTATAGATGCTGTGGATGACCTTGGAGTCTTTGTTGTCTAACCAAGCTCTAAGTGTTCTGCAGTGCCTTCTTCAAATGCCTTCATGGGAAACAAATGGTTCTCATCCGCCCATTCCACCAGGGAAAGTTTTTATATCCTTGGGGTAGACATATCCCTAACTCACTTACAGGTTTGACACCCTCAGATACCCTCAATCTGGTTTAGTCCATCTGCCGAAATGGTTTACCAGGGTGTGGCTACTGCACATGCTATGGCATTTTGGAGCCAAAGATGAGAGTTAGATGGGGAAGGTAGACACCAGAGGTGTAAAGGAGCCCTGAAAGGGCTTGACAACTCTCAGTTCTGAGGGACTAGTCTTCCCTGAATACACCTTATATCCCACTATAAAAGTGGGGAAGTACTAATACCTGAAGACATCAAGAAAGGCCTTTTGAATAAAGAGAGTCTTGAACTGAAACCTGAGGGGAGCTAAGATCTCCAAGACATGGAGGTAAGAAGGTAGAGCTTTCTTGGAATAGTAGACACAGCCTGTTCAAAGGTATAGAAGTGGGAAATGAAATAACGTGCATAAGGAATGGCAGGTAGGCTACTTTATCTGCAGCATTGATTGCATGTATGTGTAAATGGCCTGGATAGAGAGTTAGAGCCATATTGTGAGTGGCTTTATATACTGAACAGGGACATTTGCATTTTATTTTAGTGGTAAAAGGGAAGCACTGAAGTTTCTTGAGGAGAGGAATGATATGGTTTAAGATTTGCCCTCAGTGACATCAATTTAATATCTGATTCTAGATCCTGTCTCTTCCCCATCTATGAATGTGACAGACTTACTGGGAAATTATTTGAAAGAGATCTGTGAGTTCAAGTTTAAGGAAAGAAAAAGAAAAGAAGGAACGAAAGAAGGAAGGAAAGAGAACTTATATGTAAAGTTAGAATGGTTAACATTATTAAAAGAACAATATAAACAAATCAAACCACTGAAGATATTTGGTTGGTGCTTTTGCAATGAAAATGTTATCTATGATGGAAGCAGCAGGTGATTAATAATGTTGAGATTCTAGCGTAGCATTATATTATCATTTTTATTAATCTGTGATATTTTAATAATAGTGTTTATGTTTTATTTAAAAGTTATTTTCTTTTATAGGTGTTTTAAAGAGATTTGCTATGTTCTTAAAATATTTTATAACATGGATCAATTCTTTTCCCTAACAGTGTACTTTTGATATAAGGAAACTCATAGTCAAATAGGATTTGCCTCTAGAAAATTGCTGCAAAATTTGGTAGACTACATCTATTTTGTTAAATAAGAGAAAACTTTCACCTTGATCATATATATATAAATATAGATAGAAAGAAAGAAAGAAATCTATATACACACATATATATTTTGAACTGAAATTTGGTTCCTTTTTAGCCCTATCCTGAAAGAAAGATTCTTTTTTTTTATTCTAGTTGAATTATTTGTGTTTAAAATTTGATCTAGATTTTTATTGCACTGTGAATTTTTGACAAGGCATGTTTTTTTAATACTTATGTGATATTAAATTTTTTGTTATTATTGTATTTTAAAATAAATGTAGCATTTTTAAGAGTGAATTTTCTCCATTTGTCAAAATTCTGTAGTTATGTACTTTCTGAATAAGCACAGTTGAGGTTTCAGAGAGTTTGTATTTTCCTAGAATTGCCAACTTTGTAATTTACTTCGTCTTGGTTGTGGATACATGCTTCCTCATTTTGGACTTGGACTCTTAGGCCCAACTGATTTTCAGTCTGAGAATCACCTACTCTGATAACTCTTCTTATAGCTTGTTTGTTATGGATTCACTCTATTCATTGTTTTATTTTGGTGATTTAATTTCCCTTTTCTTTATCAGTTTAGATATTTGTTTGTCCATCTTTTTAGTCTTTAAGTCTCTTAGGTTTTTTTTTAATCAGTGCTATATCTTTCTTCCACTTGAGAAATATAGTCATCTTTTTCCTTTGTCATTTTTATTTACATATTCTGGTTTCATTATATTTAGATTTAAACCTCAAATAATGATATTTTTGAAGTAATGCATTTTAAATCAGAAATAACTTTCTTTAAAAATATAATTAGCAGACTACTTGAACTTCCAGGAACTGGGATGGCAGAGTGATCAGCAAGTGCTCTCTCCTCCCCCCTGATGACCCTGAGGGAACCATAAAATTCTTCCCCAGATTAATCCTGGATCAGTGGGAACAGCAGAAGGGGGCGGGTGGTCTCATAACACCAGAGGCTGGAAAAGTGGCAAAGGGGGATTCTTCCTACTGTGGTGGAGGCGATCTGGAGGGACAGACAACCCAGGGCAGAGAAAATTCGCACTGAGACCCAGGCAAGCCTCAGAGCCAGGAGACGAGCCCCAGGAGGGGTGGGAACACGCGTTAGCTTCTAGGCGTGCCCCAGCCCTCCAGGGGAAAAGGGAAGACAATAGGGAAGCTGAGATTACCATCCCCTGACCTTGCCTTTGCCTCAAGTCAGCTGAGGAGATAGCCTGAGACCAGACCACACCTCCCACACACCTAACAAGCTAACCCCAGGGTTGATCGGGGAAACAAAAAACAAAAGCCTGCCTTTAGCCTAGACACACATCAGCTCAACTTAAAGATCTGTACCTTCTGACTGAAAGAACCAAAAGCTACAACACTCAGCCAACATCATGAATCGGAAAAAGCAGACGAAAAATGAAAAAACCATAGAATCTTTCTATGGGGATAAGGACCAAAACACAAACACCAAAGAGGTTAGAGCTGAGACTGTACTTCCATCTGAAACCTCAGATGGGACTATGAATTTCTCGCAAGCACAACTAGATTACCTGGAACGTCTGAAGAAGGATATAAAAGAAAAACTGGCCAATGATTTTAAAATTATAAAAAAAGAATTCACTGATGAGAACATCACCCTGAAAAAGAAAATTGAAGAAATGGAAAAGGAAGTTCAAAAATTAACTGGAGAGAATAATTCCCTAAAAGGAAGAGCTAATCAAATGGAAAAGGAAACCCAAAACCTAATTGGGAAATTTGATCAGATGGAAAAGGAAACACAAAACCTAACTGGGAAAATTGGTCGATTGGAAAAAGAAGTACAAAAATTAAATGGAGAAAATAGCTCCTTAAAGGGAAAAATTGGTCAGATGGAAAAGGAGATGGAAAAGCTAACGGAAGAAAACACTACGATGAAGATTAGAATTGGGCAAGTAGAAACTAATGACTCAATGAGGCAACAAGAATCAGTCAAACAAAATCTAAAGAATGAAAAGATAGAAGAAAATGTAAAATATTTAATTGGAAAAACAACTGACCTGGAAAATAGATCCAGGAGAGAAAATCTAAGCATTATTGGCCTGCCAGAAACCCATGATGAAGAAAAGAGTCTGGACAATATCTTCCAGGAAATCATCAAGGAAAACTGTCCAGAAGTACTAGACTCAGAGGGCAAAATAGTCATCGAAAGAATCCACCGTTCCCCTCCTGAAAGGGATCCCAAACTCAAAACCCCAAGAAATATAGTTGCCAAATTCCAGAGCTATCAAGTGAAGGAGAAAATACTACAAGCAGCCAGAAAGAAACAATTCAAATATCAAGGACACACAGTCAGGATCACACAGGACCTTGCAGCTTCTACATTAAAAGATCGAAAGAATTGGAACCCAATATTCCGTAAGGTAAAGGAGTTGGGACTTCAACCAAGGATCAACTACCCAGCAAAGTTCAGCATAACATTTCAGGCAAGGAGAAAGTCATTCAACGAAATAAGGGATTTACAGAGCTTCCTGACCAAAACACCAGAACTCAATAGACAATTTGATCTTCAAATGCAGGTCTCCAGAGAATCATAAAAAGGTAAACAGGGGGGAAAAAACAAAAACAAAAACTTGCTACTGAATTAGGGCAAACTGTTTACCTCCTTGTAAGGGAAAATGATACCTGTTAATCTTGAGAACTGTGCAGCTATTATGATAAAAGGGATATATGTAGAGGGAACGGGCATAAAGTAAATGATGTCATGTCAAAAATATGATTTCAGTATGAGAAGGGAATGTAATAGGAGGTGTGGAAAGGGGGAAGCAGAAAATGGCAAATTATATCACAGGAAGAAGTACAAAACTATAGTAGAGGGAAGGAGGGGAGGGAGATGAGCATTGTTTGAGAGGTACTCTAATCTGATTTGTTCAAAGGAGGGAACAATAATCTTAAGTAGATAAGTCTAACTAGCTCTATAGGTAGTAGAGGGGAAGAGGGAAGAAAGGGGAGGGTGGCTAAAAGGGAGGAAAGAAGCAATAAGAGTAAAGGGGACTAAAAGGGAGGGGGGTCAAAAGAAGGAGGGGAAGGCTGCAGGAGGAGGGGGAGAAAAGTGAATACTATTGAGGAGGGGAAGGGAGACGGGAGAGCTAAAAGCACAAATGGTGGGAAAGAGGTTGGAGGGAAATACACAGATTGTAATCATAACTGTGAATGTGAATGGAATGAACTCTCCCATAAAACGGAGACGGATAGCAGAATGGATTAAAAGCCATAATCCAACAATATGCTGCTTACAAGAAACACATTTGAAACGGGGGGATACACATAGGATAAAGGTCAAAGGATGGAGCAGAATATATTGTGCTTCAGCTCATGTAATAAAGGCAGGAGTAGCAATCCTAATCTCAGACAAAGCAAAAGCAGAAATAGATCTAATCAAAAGGGATAAGGATGGAAACTATATCCTGCTAAAAGGCACCATAGACAGTGAAGCAATATCATTACTAAACATGTATTCTCCAAGTGGTATAGCATCCAGATTCTTAGAGGAGAGGTTGGGGGAGTTGAAGGAAGAAATTGATAGCAAAACTATACTAGTGGGGGACCTCAACCTCCCCCTCTCTGAACTCGATAAATCCAACCTCAAAATAAACAAGAAAAAGGTTAAGGAGGTAAATAAAACCCTGGATAAGGTAGATATGATAGATCTTTGGAGAAAATTAAATGGGAATAGAAAGGAATATACTTTTTTCTCAGCGGTACATGAAACATTTACAAAAATTGACCATGTACTAGGACATAAAAATCTCACAATCCAGTGCAGAAAGGTAGAGATAATCAATGCATCCTTTTCAGATCATAATGCATTAAAAATTACATGTAATAAAAGGCCATGGAAAGAGAAACCAAAAATCAATTGGAAACTAAATAATATAATTCTAAAGAAGGGTTGGGTTAAAGAAGAAATCATAGAAACAACCAACAATTTCATTCGAGAGAATGACAATAGTGAGACAACATACAAAAACTTATGGGATACTGCAAAAGCAGTTATTAGGGGAAGTTTTATATCTCTGAATGCTTACATAAATAAAATAGAGAAAGAGGAGATCAATGACTTAGGCTTGCAGTTGAAAAAGCTAGAAAAAGAACAAATTGAAAATCCCCAAGTAAATACCAAATTAGAAATACTGAAAACCAAAGGAGAGATTAATAAAATTGAAATTAAGAAAACTATTGAATTAATAAATAAAACCAATAGTTGGTTTTATGAAAAAACTAATAAAATTGATAAACCTTTGGTCAATCTGATTAAAAAAAAGAAAGAAGAAAACCAAATTACTAATATTAAAAATGAAAGGGGTGAACTCACCTCCAATGAGGAGGAAATTAAAACAATAATTAGAAACTACTTTGCCCAACTTTATGCCCACAAATTCGATAATCTAAATGAGATGGATGAATATTTTAAAAAATACAAATTGCCCAGATTAACAGAAGAGGAAGTTGATTACTTAAACAACCCCATCTCAGAAAAAGAAATTGAACAAGCCATCAATGAACTCCCTAGGAAAAAATCTCCAGGGCCAGATGGATTCACAAGTGAATTCTATCAAACATTTAAAGAACAGTTAATTCCAATACTACGTACACTATTCTTGAAAATTGGGGAAGAAGGAGTCCTCCCAAATTCTTTCTATGATACAAATATGGTTTTGATACCCAAACCAGGAAGAGACAAAACAGAGAAAGAAAATTATAGACCAATTTCCCTAATGAATATAGATGCAAAAATTTTAAATAAGATTCTAGCAAAACGAATACAGCATCTTATCACGAGATTAATACATTATGATCAGGTAGGATTCATACCAGGACTACAGGGCTGGTTCAATATTAGGAAAACTATTAGCATTATCGGTCACATCAACAACAAAGCTAACAAAAACCACATGATTATCTCAATAGATGCAGAAAAAGCTTTTGACAAAATACAACATCCATTCCTACTAAAAACATTGGAGAATGTAGGAATAAAGGGAACTTTCCATAAAATAATAAGCAGTATCTATCTAAAACCTTCAGCAAGCATTATATGCAATTATAAGCTAGATGCATTCCCAATAAGATCAGGGGTGAAACAAGGTTGTCCATTATCACCACTATTATTTAATATGGTACTAGAAATGTTAGCTGTAGCAATTAGACAAGATAAAGATATTCAAGGAATTAGAATAGCCAAAGAAGAAACTAAGTTATCACTCTTTGCAGATGATATGATGATTTACCTAGAGAATCCCAGAAATTCAAGTAAAAAATTACTAGAATTAATAAACAACTTTGGCAAAGTTGCAGGGTACAAAATAAACCCACACAAATCTTCTGCATTCCTATATATTAGCAACAAAGTCCAATAGCAAGAGATAGAAAGAGAAATCCCATTTAAAGTTAGGGTAGACAGTATAAAATACTTAGGAGTCTACCTGCCAAAACAAACCCAGGGATTATATGAACACAATTACAAGACACTTTTTGCACAAATAAAGTCAGATTTAAGTAAGTGGAAAAACATTAGTTGCTCATGGGTAGGCCGGGCTAATATAATAAAAATGACAATTCTACCCAAATTAATATACTTATTTAGTGCCATACCAAATAAACTATCAGACAATTACTTTCTAGAGCTGGACAAAATTATATCAAAATTCATTTGGAAAAACAAAAGGTCCAGAATATCAAAGGGACTAACGAAAAGAAAGGCTTGGGAAGGTGGCCTAGCGCTACCAGACCTCAAACTGTACTATAAAGCAGCAGTTATCAAAACCACTTGGTATTGGCTAAGAAACAGAGAGGTAGACAAGTGGAATAGACTTGGCACTCAAGATGCAGTAGGCAAAGAATATAGCAACCTTCTGTTTGATAAACCCAAGGACCCCAGCTTCTGGGATAAGAACTCATTGTTTGACAAAAATTGCTGGGAAAACTGGATAACAGTGTGGCGGAAATTAGGCATAGACCCATACCTGACACCGTACACAAGAATAAAGTCCAAATGGGTACATGATTTAGGTATAAAGATTGATACCATGAATAAACTGGAGAAGCAAGGAATAGTGTATTTATCAGATCTATGGAGAAGGGAAGAATTCTTTACTAAAGGAGAGATAGAATGCATTATGAAATGCAAAATGGATAACTTTGATTACATTAAACTGAGAAGTTTTTGCACAACCAAACCCAATGCAACCAAAATCCGGAGGGATGTAGTAAATTGGGAAAGAATTTTTACAGCTAAGCTCGGGGATAAAGGCCTCATTTCTAGAATATATAGAGAACTGATCCAAATGTACAATCATACAAGTCATTCCCCAATTGATAAATGGTCAAAGGATATGAACATGCAATTTTCAGAGGAAGAAATTAAAGCTATCTATAATCATATGAAAAAATGCTCTAAATCACTATTGGTTAGAGAGATGCAAATCAAAACAACTCTGAGGTACCACATCACACCTATAAGATTGGCAAACATGACAGAACAAGAAAATGATAAATGCTGGAGAGGATGTGGGAAAGTTGGAACACTAATTCATTGTTGGTGGAGCTGCGAGCGCATCCAACCATTCTGGAGAGCAATTTGGAACTATGCCCAAAGGGCTACAAAAATGTGCATACCCTTTGACCCAGCAATATCGCTACTAGGACTATATCCCCAAGAGATCATAAAAATGGGAAAGGGTCCCACATGTACAAAAATATTTATAGCAGCACTCTATGTAGTTGCCAAAAACTGGAAGTCAAGGGGATGTCCATCAATTGGGGAATGGCTGAATAAATTATGGTATATGAATGTAATGGAGTACTATTGTGCCATAAGAAATGATGAACAAGAAGACTTCAGAGAGGCCTGGAAGGACTTATATGACCTGATGCTGAGTGAAAGGAGCAGAACCAGGAGAACTTTATGCACAGCAACAACCACAGTGTGTGAGAGTTTTTTCTGGTAGACTTAGATTTTTGTAATAACACAAGAACTTCTTACCAAAAAAAAAAAAAAAAAAATCCCAATGGAGGATCTCAAGGCAAAATGCCTGCCACACTCAGAGAGAGAAATATGGAAGTCACTCACATATTGTAGCAGATCATGTTTGTGTATGTGTATGTGTTTATGTATCATGTTCTGATTTGTTATACGATTTCTTTCATTTATCTTAGTCTGACTACATAGCATGACTATAGTGAAAATATACTCAATAGGAAAGTATATGTAGAATCTATACAGAATCGTATGCAGTCGTGGGGAGGGAGGGGGGGAGTGGGAGGTAGGTGAGGGGGATAAAATCGCAATTGTATGGCAGTGATTGTTAAACATTACAAAATAAAAAAAAAATATAACCAAAAAAAAAATATAATTAGCAATTACTAGATATCTATCAGTGCATCTTCTTGTCTAGTATGTAAATACATTGATCAAAAGGGAGCTGAATTCAGCTGTCCGATTTGTTTTAGCTTACCTTTCCATGGCAGAAAATTTGATTTGAATTAGAAACCAATCATATTTGTAAGAAACACTTTAGGATGAACATATATTTTCTAAGAAACTAGGTTAATAGAGATGATACATAGATAAGTAGAGAGACAGATTTTGAATAGTTAGATAGATGTAAAGACATTTTAAATATTTGCATAATTCAATTTTTAAATCAGTACCATGGCTCTGTTTGCTTGCTGATTTTTTATTGTCATTCCTAACAAATATTTATTTATTATTCCCGAAACATTTATTCATTCTCTGAATCAGTACTACACTCAGCAAATGAGCTGCAAAAGGAGCCATTTAAAACCCAATTTATTAATATGGCTCTTGTGTTTAAATATTTGTTCATTCTAATTCCAGTTTTAATGACCAATAACTAATGAGAACAAAGACATGGACTTGCAAAGGAAGAAAAATTATTTTATAATCCCTAGATATACAAAAAAGGTAAAATTTATAATTTGAGGTCAAAAAGAATGATGTTTAGCCTTAGAACTAGTTCAGATGGAAAACTATGTTTTTTAAGATTTTCCTTTATCAAGTGCAGTTTAATGCATTGAGGGAATGAAATTAAATATGAAATATGACATTTGAGATGGTAGAGTTTCTTCTATCTAAAATTCCTAATATTGAGTGTGTTTGATGTTGAGAAGACTTTAGGGTATGTAGAGTCAAGGCTGTCTAATTCTACAAATTGCTGGTTTGAATTCAGAGCAGATGAGCCAGAAACCATTGTTGTTTTCCCATTGCATTTATAAAGTAGAGGAAAATGAAGGAAATCTTCTCATTCTTTCTCTGTTAATAACTATATTGCATATATTTAGCTTCATAAAGGTAAGACCAGTTGGCTATAGTGACTAATAGAAATGACAGGTTAAGTCTGTAGTATCCTTTTTGTGCACAATCATTAATCGCTATAGGGAAAGTTTGTTGCTTCTAAGAAACAAATGGAAGTACTTAGTTACACTCAACAAAGTAGGAATCATAAAAGTTTCTGAAGCTATGGATTATTAAAAACAGAAAACAACCCTCTGGGTAGACATTTATATTTAAGTGTTATTAATTGTTGTGTGATAATTTCTTGAAAGATAAGTGGGAACTTCAACATAACATTGCTTGATTTTTGCTGACGTTTGTTTTAGGCATTAATAAGTATGTGTTTGTATCAAAAAGATAAAGCTGTGGTGCTAGATTTCAAATAACTTGAGGCTTCCATTTTTTTTCCTGTAACAAACTGTTTGACCCTTAGTTTCTATGTTACATCAGCTCTCTGCCCCATACAGAAAACCAATGTCAAATGACAAAAGTAAGTCATTCCCATTTGACTGTATTCATTGTATTTCAAATAAAGATTTACCTCTTCCCCTCTCAATAACTAGGGTTTCTTTATCTTTAGGATTCAGAGTTTAATCAGGTTTTTCAATACATTTCTTATTCCTTTTATACTCTAATAACAATAGGCATTCTGCAGCCTTAATCATTATAAAGGATCTTAAGACTATCTTAATACATTTTTTCAGTAAACATGTTTGATTTAAATTTCAGTAGTTCTACATTGGCACCAGCTAAATGAGTCTTCGATGTCTGCTAGAAATCTTACGTAGGGAGTACTATGTAATTATTGGTTTCATGGAGGTTTATATTAGAACTATATTGAGTTTATTGCCAGAATTTCAACCCTGGAGAGAAAACTAGTCCAAGCTTTCAAGACTGCTGCCATTCACCTATTAGATAAGACATAAAAAGTACAATTAAAGCCTCTCCACTGAGCCATCAGCCTTCTGGCAAACTTCCTAGATTTGTAAAATCATGAAAATATAAAGATAGGAAGATCTATTAGGTTATCTAATCCAACCCCCCCCAGCTCTGGAGTGAATGCTCCTTTTAAGATTGTTCTGTCTAGTAGGCTTGAAATGGCTTTGGCAATAAGGCTTTGACTGCTTCCCCTAGGAGAACTTTTTCTGGTCTAATAGATAACATTGTGTAGAAATGCTTCCTAATTGCTAACCCACATTTTCCTTTGTTCAATTGCCAACCAGATCCTTTGTGACACAAGCTGTCCCCCCATTACCACTACCACTACTACATGCATATGTTGGCTGTGCCCTCATATTCTAAGTTTTTCAGCTCAGAGTCTGCAGTGCAAGACAAGATCAGAGACTAGTTTTCATTGTTGTGTGGAACACTTAGAAGTGGGTTGATCGTTTTCATACTAATTGAGTCAGCGAGTCAGTCATTAAGAATTTACTAAGCACCTACTATATGCCAAGGACAATTAATAGCCTTTAACATTAGAAACAAATTGTACTTTCTGATTTCTTTGGTAGAAAAATCTCTTCTACAATGAAGCATCAACTGTAGTACATATACTTATTTGCAAATTGAATAGATTCCTTGGTCCCTTTGAAAGGGATAAACTGTGTTGTCTTTTCTTATGGGGGCACTGTTAGCAAAATGTACTGGAGATTTTATGGACTTATTACTGCATGATTTCTACTTGGCTTCAGGTTTTCACAGAAATACACATTCCATTCCCAGTCTCAAAATGCAGGTCAGTTTGGATGTGTTTAAATTCTCCCAGAAATGTGGTTTAGTACTAATCCAGGAAGGAAAAAAAAAAGACTATCACTGGGGAAGGCTTTAAAGTTGGAAACTAAATTCAGGGTTCATTGATGCACATACAAAAGCTATGGATTCCAAATGGCTCTTATTTTCCTAGCAAAGCCTGGTGTCAGTATATCCAAATTATCCTCCTTTCTCTCAAAATAGCAGAAGAATGTGATGCAAATTGGGTTTCTTTCTATGAATCCTTTTCTTTAGTTTGTGATTAATCATAGTTTGGAGTTTTTTAAGATTCTTCCTATTACCTCTGTAGGTAGAAGTGTTTGAGCCTCAGAGCCAACAAATATATTTGGCATTTTCTTTCCTTCTTACCAGAACTCATTGGAATTCCACATAAAAAAAAGAAGTCCCCAAACTTTTTGTCTTAAGCTGCAAAAGACTTTCTTTTTTGAACTTGCCAAGTTCCTCTGCATATCATCACAGAGAATATAGAGATATTCAGAGATGAAAAAAATGCCAGTCAGATGCTGAGTTAGGCAAGTCATGAATTGTAGGGAAACCAAAAATATGTCCAGAATTTTGTGTAGGTCTACTGGTGAACAAGGCTCATAATAAAAATGCCTCTGTGTGTGTGTGTGTGTGTGTGTGTGTGTGTGTGTGTGTCCATAAAGTGGCTATTATCTGTGGATTAGACATCTTTGAGAAATAAACAAAAAAGCGGCATATTATACTGGTTATCATTTAAAGGAATTCTGCTTCAGTGTTAAATTACAGGGTTGGTACCTGTAGCCTTATATTTTCTCTTCCTCTGTTTGTGCTCTTCTGATAGCTGATTCATCCTCAGATCATGATATCTGATAGAGTTTAGGTGAGCTTTCATTAACTATTTTTCATGTCTTGCTCAGGATGGTTTTCTTTTCTGAAGAAAGAAAAGTAAACTCCCCTCAGAGTCCTACAGTGATGATAGAAAATGCTAACATATAAACCTTTCCAAGAAGGAAAAATAAACTTGCTAATTTTATAAAGTGCATCTGTCTGACAGCAGAGAGACATTAAAAAAAGGTTTTGTTGTGCTAGCTTCATATTTCTGGAGTCAGAGCATCATAACATGCCACTATAGCTTTCACTACCTGCAGAGCAAATTGTCAGCTTTAATGATGCTGCAAACCAGAAAACATGGTACTTGTGATAAAATAGATTTCTGACTCTAGCTCTTAAGTGTAGATTTGTGGCATTTTCAGATGCTTGCAAATGGGACCGAGCAGTTGTTCAAACATTAAAGGTGCCATGAGTCATCACAGAATGCTCAATTTTATTTAAATTTTTTTCTAAAATAGTAATATGTTAAATGAAGATATACAGGGAAAAAAAGCTGCCATGGTGCTTTGAATCTCAGCTCCTAGTGCTGCATAAATATGTAGATTACAACAAATTTATGACTCCTAGCATAAAGCTTAACTATGATTTAAACTATTTCTGTGGGTAAAAAGTGAAGTCAAGAATGATGCAGTTCCCAAGGACCCTAAATTGAGTTCAGATCCTTTGCCAGTTCCCAATAGTTCATTTTCTTGTTAAATGGAAAAATGTTATCACCTTTGTCTCCATAGTCCAGTGATATTTTTTTCTGACATTAAAAGAAAAAAAATATAATCAATTCAACAGTGTAGCTAATTTCCCCTATATAATAAGGGCAATAGCTGAATATTTTGCTTTAATGGAGAATGTTTTGTTGAGTTACATAACTACTATGATAGAATACAGTTACAGTATCCACAAGTTCATTATATGAAATACCTGTTAACTTGCAATCAACATTTTTTAAGAAAATTAGATTTATTTCTTAATAGATATATAATTAAAGATTGTTGGGACCATCTTCAGTCATCCTGATCTATGTCTTGCCACTGGACCTATATGGCTCTGAAGGAGAAAGCGAGCCTAATGACCTTGTATAACCCTCCCTCACATAAATGCAATTTACTTGAAAATCATGGCATCATTTTCCTGATGTTGTGATCCCCTTTGACAGCAAAGGACAAACAACCACACGAATTACAGGTTAAACTTAGGTCTCTCAGTGGACCTGCATGACCAAAATGTCAGGCAAAATAGTCAGCTAATGTACGTATAAGGACATAATTTTGTGTGTCTGGTTACTTAGTCCTTAAGCTGTGATGTTACTAGTGTTTTTCAATAAATTATTTTAAATACTTTGTTTTCTGTTTAAAAGGAATAGATTTTGTTATGGGTGCATGGATCCATGAATATTAAAGAAACTCAATTCCTTATCTTAAAAAAACGATGAGATTTGAAGTTAATAAGGCATGCAGACATAGAGAAGAGTATTATATTAAGTTTATAAAGTAGATTATTTTAATTTTTATATGTAATTAGGTTATTAACATGATTAGTGAAAGAGGAGGGCAACAGGAAATGAGTAGGCAATAATCATATATTCAGAGCTTATTCTGCTTCATTTTGGATGATTTTGAATTCCCCTAATAGAAACTAGGCAATTTATGGACAAAAAAGGAAATCATTGGTTTGGACTTTTATGGATAGTATATTAGAGACTTTTCTATCCTAATCATCTCCAAATAGCCTGTCCAGAATACAAGAAACTAAAGTTTACCATTCATTAAATATTATAGCCATCTTATAAACATAGGACAAATTTATGATACAGTTAACATATTCTTATATGTGCCACATGTACACTTTATAATACTTTGGAATACATTTGTCCACTTTATGATAATAGCTTCTATAAATATATAATGCTTTATGTTTGCTACTACTTTCCTTACAATAACCATGTGACATGGGGTATCATTGTCATGTTACAAGTAAGGAAAATGAGGCTTAGAATATTTGAATAACTTTTCCAAGATTACACAGGAACTTGTCAACCCAGGATTTGAAACCAGATCTTTTGATTCCAAGCCCATGCTTTTCCTACTATACCATGCTTCCACTACAAAACTTAAATTTTTTGCATCATTTTGCTTTGATGCCATTTTTGGTCATGTCTATGATTTACTTGGTACTGGTCAAGACTGAATTCCCAACTTGTAACAGTTTTCTTATGAGAAAATATCACTAAAATTTTGGAAGCACTTTCCAGGAATGCATTTTGTCATGCCTGCCTGTTTGAACATGGATATATAACATTAAGACAGTTTGGATCATAAAGCAGTTTATAGCTAAGTCTTCTTAAGTACTGGTTCTTAAAGGGAATGTTCTGTGATAATTTAAGGCAAATATCTATCTGATGAGGGCTTTCAGTCAAGTAATCTCAAAAAGGAAAAAAGATATTAAAGTTATCCAGAAATCTTCTTATTTAAAAATATGATTATTAGAGTTCTCTAGTGATATAAAAATGCCCTTTGCAAAAAAGTAATTTTTCTACACACTCCCATTTGAAAAGAGAGATAAAATAAAATATGAAGAGAAAGGGCTAAAATTTTTCAGGAAATTACTTCAGATGAAGTTTATGGAAGAGAAAAAGCACAGAATAGTTATTTTATCCACAGTTACAGCTACAAGGCATTCTGGTCATAATCTGGCTTCTAGTCTCAGTCACATGAATGTATAAGATTAAGTAAGGATTTTTGACTATTAAAAAAATTGTTCAAATTCAGAGTAAATCCTCTAATCAGATCTGTGAATGTAAATAATGTGAAGTATCAATAAATTAATTGAGTTAGTGAGTAAGGGACCTAACAGGGCTCTATGATTGGTTTTCTTTTAAGATTGCTTTCTAAGGTATTTCTGTTTTAGTGATATGATTATCCGCAGTGCTTTAAAATGCTTTAAAAATGTAGTTAAGAGGAAAAGGATGCTTATTTATAACTTCATTAATCATACCTACAGTGAAAGCCTGGGCCAAAAGCCACAACTACCCAGCTGGTAGTGACATACTTTAATTTCAGGCAGATTACTTGAAAGAAGATCAAGAGCATCACACATAAAACTTTAAGGATGATAGTAATTTATGACAGCAACATTTGCCAATTTTATGTTCTTGAAAATATCTGTTGTTTGTTTCTACCACTACATCAGCCTTCCTTTCTAAGCCCACTAAGAGTGAAGTTCATACGTTTACAAGATCCTTCAACACCCCCCCCATCTCTATTTTAATAATGGTTTCATTACCAAAGCACTTTACAAATGTTATCCAATTTTATCCTCACAACAACTCTAGAGTATAGGTGCTATTCTCATTTTATACATGAGGAAAGTGAGTCACACAGAAATAATGCAACAATGATCAACTGTGAAAGATTTATCTACTCCAATCAATATCATGATTCTAGACAATTCTAAAAAAAAATGATGAAAAATTGTATCACCCTCCAGAGAGAGAAGTGATGAACTCTGAGTGTAGATTGAAGCATATCTTTTTCAATTCTTTATGTTTCTTGCTTTTCATTTTTTGTTTGTTTTTTAGACCATGACTCATATGGAAAAATGTTTTGCATAGTTTCACATGCATAATTGACATCATATTCCTTGCCTTCTCAGTGGGTGTAGTAGAGGTAGGAGAAAGAAAATTTGAAACTCAAACTAAAAAAAATGTAAGTTAAAAATAAATAAACATAACTGAAAGAAGGAAAAATGAGTTACAGAATGGTTGTGACTTGTCCAGGATCACACAGCAGATAAATAAATGAAAAAAGGGGAAGAAAGTTAGTTTCAGAGTAATTAATGGACTTGCCCAGGATTACCAGCTATATGTTTACTTTTCTTAAGTTTCTTTTCCTTATTGCATTTTTTAGAAAAATTCTAACTTCAGTTTTCTTGACAAAAATCTCTTTTTGTCCATATATGATTATATTCAAATTGCAAAATAAGTTGTTCTCACTTATAATCCATTACTATTTAGTTTTTAACCTTATTCCAATCTATTCTTTATTTTCTCATAGTTTTTGAGATATCCTTAATAACTTCCCATAAAGATAAAAGATGCCTTCCATATATTATTAAGTATTATATTTTTAATACTTAAGTATTATACTTAAGTATAATACTTATTATATTTAAATTTTTTTTTAGATGGAAATAACCATAGAGATAAATTTGTCCATGATGTGCTAATTATAAATTAAAACATTACACAGATAAATGTTTGGTTGCTGTCCTTTGTTCTCAAAGAGAGC
Organism: Notamacropus eugenii; assembly: GCF_028372415.1. NCBI lineage: Eukaryota > Metazoa > Chordata > Mammalia > Diprotodontia > Macropodidae > Notamacropus > Notamacropus eugenii. The sequence continues at coordinate 212,919,490 of NC_092876.1, forward strand.
CAAAATTACATCACTATGCTCGAGTCAAGTTCCAACCTGTCCAACTGCGGCGGATCAGAACAATAAAATCTCAGAATTCGTGGTAGACCACGAATTGGGCACAGATAGTCCTTGTGAACATTTGGGGTGGATTCTCTAAATTTGTACATCCTACATTTCCTTTGAGCTGTTTCAATTCTGTTTTACTCATAGAGCACAGCACCTTCTCTCATTTGGCTATGCCGTGCTGAGCAGTCTTATGCCAGTGTTTCCCATGTCACCCAATCAATTCCAAAGTTCTTAAGAGAAACCTTGAGAGAGCTCTTGTGTTGCTTCTTCTGACTACCATGTGATCATTTTCCCTGTGTGAGTTCTCCATAAAATAGTCTTTTTGGCAAGCATACATTTTGCATTCAAACAGCGTGGACAACCCATCAGCATCGCGCTCTCTGAAGTAGAGTTTCAATATTTGGCAGCTTATTTGAGAAAGGACCTCAGTATCTGATACCTTATCATGCCAGGTGATCTTCATAGTCTTTCTAAGACAATTCAAATGGAAGTGATTCAGTTTCCTGTCATGATGCTGGTAGACTGTCCAGGTTTCACAGGCATGTAACAATGAGGTCAGCACAATGGCTCTGTAGACCTTCACTTTGATAGTCAGTCTAATACCTCTTTTCTCCCATACTTTCCTTTGGAGACTCCAAAACACTGAGCTAGCTCTGGCAATACATGTGTCAAACTCATTACCAATGTGTAAATCGCTGGAAAGTACGCTACCAAGGTAAGTGAACTTACAGAATGATGAGAAAAATGTCACAGAGTTCAGTAGAAAAGGTATGGAGAGATAATCCCAATGTTTCTCTTTAAAGTTTACATTTTGTAGATATGTAATGTTTTAAAACATGTAGACATCCTTTTCAGTGAGATCAATGGCTTCTTTAAATAGATCAGCCTAATAGTCCATGGGGATGGGGGAGAGGGGTCAGGGAAGAGGAAACGAAGAATGAATATTGCTAGATTTGCTATGTGAATTGTCATTTCCTCAGTGGTAGAAAATCTAAATGTTGGAAATAATGTTTTTGGTTATGTTTATCTGTGAGTTACTCTCTAGTGACCTGTGGATTTTTATCAATTATCACTTTGCTTTCTGTTATTTATACTTCTGTGTAATTATTTTCTATGATTTTTAAAAATGTAGTATGTAAATTATTAATTTTATTGTAATCTTTTAGATCCCAATAATCATTTTAAATAAAATGTTAGTTTTCTTCAATGAACAAAAAATGATTTTTTATTCCTTCCCCTCACTATTGAAAAGAAAAAAGAAATCCTTAAGACAATTATGTACAGTCAAACAAACAAAAATTCTCACATTAGCAATAATGAAAAATATGTACCTTATTCTGCATTGACTTCATCTCATCTTTGTCAAGAGATGGGCACCATGTTTCATCACAGTCCTTTGGCATCATTGTTGATAACTTCATTGATGAGTGTTCTTAGGTCTTTCAAAATTGTTGTTATTGTTTTCTCTTTAACTTAGTTTTTATTGAGTAAATTGTTTTCCTTATTTCTGCTTAATTCACTCTCCAGAAGGTCATAAAATCTTCCCAAGTTTCACTGAAACTGAGTCCTCAATAGTTCTTAGACTCTCTCTCTCGTGCTCTAGTTTCATTTTGAATAATGAAATATAAAACCATCTCATTACCATATACACATATGTGTGTGAATGTGTGTGTGAATGTGTGCATGTGTGCATGTGTGCGTATGTGCATATGTATGTATTCCTAGCTTTCATATTAGGTCTTATAGTGTACTCCTTATGTTTTCTTTCATCTTTTTTTGTTAGACCTCCCAGATACTTTCAGAATTCCATGGCCATTCCATTTTGTCTTCTGAGGTTATGGTAACATTATTCTCTTCTTGAAAATTAAACAAAAGAAAATATAAGAGAACAGTTAATTTTTTAGTACTATATAAATTAATACACACTTAAATTATAAATGGAAATTTACAATTTTATATAGTCTTTTGTTCTTTGTATACTGAAATTTTCATGTTTGTTGGTGGTTTTAAATAAATAATTGAAAAAAATTGTTGTGTTCTTCTCAAGATTCAATTTGAGATGCTCTTGTCCCATAGTATTTCTTCATTGTTGTGTAAGCATTTTCCTTTGCTTGATCATTTCCTGTTTTTATCCACTGGGACTCAACTTCCTTTTGATGGTGGGGAACTGTGATTAAATCAGTGCTGGTAGGAAGTTTGACTTGATGAAAGCAATTGTCTGATTCACTTTTTTTTTTGTTTGTTTTTTGACTCAGGAGCTTCTAACACATAATAGGCATATAATAAATGCATCGTGACTGAGTAAGCATAGCCATTCTGTGTCAGAGTTATTTCAGTGCAAGCCCTAGGGTAGGATTAGAGAATAAGGGGCAAGGAACTATGATGAACTGGAGGAGGCTTTGCAAGTCTTTAGTGACTTTTCCTGTTAATTTCAAAGTTCTTTAACTTAGTAGTTACTATAGTCAGTAACCATGAGGAATATGCAGTGCAAGACTGCATTTGTAGTGGATGACCAAAGGATCGCAGGGTCAAAAGTATAGCCTCTAGTTACTGTTAGTTTTTCTTTAACTTCTTTTTTGATGATGACATCACAGTAATTTTTTTCTTTTCTTTTGAACATTGTTCTTTCGTTACTTTTGGAAAACTTCTTATTCTTTTTTCAAGCAGAGCGAGAGCAAACTTTGATAGGTCAGAAATTTTTGACACCTTGCTAGATTCTAGCAATGTGCATTCCTCATCTTTTTTCTTCTTTTTTTCTTTTCATCTGTATGGACTGTTAGGCAGATCTTTTTCAAGTAGCCATGGATCTCATTGAGAAGGGTCTCTACATGTTCTGAAATATAAAACAATTGACAAAATGTTATTATTAAAGAGAAACATCCAGAGTATCTCTCCTTTGATTGGCCATACCACTTCTGTTAGATTCTGGGACATTCTCTGATTGTTTGTTAAACATTTACCTGTTTTATGTCGCTTTATAATTAGGACATTGTGAATAAAGTTATCTTTATAGTTCTTTCTATTGAGGAATTTTTATGAAAGTAACAGCATATGGGAGACACCTTGTCAGGAAGAGAGTTTCTGAACCTTCATTTTTCTCTAAAAGGCAAAATTCTCCTCCTCTCCCTATCTCTTTTTATCTCCGATTCTCCCTCTCTTTTTGGGAGAGTGATACATGATTCCATGCATGATCTTTTTCATAATTTTTAAATATTCTTTTAAGAGATTTTGAACAGCAATCCCTGAGTGACTTCTTGTATCACTTATTTATGGAATGAATACTCATCGGATTGGATCAGGTTTAGTCCCTCTTCCCAACTGGATTTTTCCTATTCCTAAATGCCATTTCTATTTCTTTCCAGTAGCATGCTAGCTATTAAAATGTCAGATTCTGAATTTGATGTTTCCACTCTGCACTCTCTCCTAATGTATTTAACTACTCTGAGGCTCTGTTTTTCATTTTTTTGTATCTTCTCCTTTGGTAATTTCATCTATTACCACAGTTCTCTCTATGCAGGTGATTCTTAAATCTGTAGTACCATAGATAGAGTTAGAAGAGACTTCAGAGACCATTTAATCCAGTTCTCTTTTTCTACATATGAAGAAAATAAGACCCAGAGATATCAAATGATACCAAGTGCAAGTTTCTCTTTTGAGCTCTGGCTTTACATTTCTAAGACCCTGCTGGGCATTTCCACCTTTAAGGTCTCATCAATATGCTGAACTCAGTGTCTGAAACTGAGCTCATAAATTTCTACTTTAAATATATTTTTCCAGCCTTCTTATTTCTGTGATGATGCTGCCATTCTTCTATACTTAAAACACCTGGCTTTTTCCTCTCCCTCATATGCTATATCCAATCAGTTTCTAAGTCCTTGCAGTTCTACCTATACAATATATTTCACATGTGTTGTTCTGTCCACTACAACTACCACCCAGTCAGTCAGCAAGCATTTATCATGGTGCTGAGTGCTGGGAATACGAAGAATCTCCTCCTGCCCTTCCTCCCTCCCAGTCATTATCCTCAAGGCTCTTTTATACTAATTTTAGAGGCAACATATCAACAATTATGTATGTCAAAGATATATGCCAGGAAAACTGGAATCTGACGTTCATATCCTTATTATCTCTTATCAGAGGCACCACTATCCTTCCACTGGCCCAGGCTTACAATTTAGATGCCATCCTTGATTCCTTACTCTCTCTCTCTCTCTCAAACTATATCTAATCTGTTTTACCTTTGTAATACCTCTCGTATATGCCCTCTTCTCTCCTCTACCACCATCTTGGTACAAGTTTTCTTGGACATCCTGCTTGGACTGTTATAATAACTGCTGTTTTATCTTCCTACTGCAAATCCCTCCCTACTCCAGTCTGTCCTTAATGCAGCTGTCAAAGTGATCTTTATGTAGTGTACATTGATCATGTTACACACATACCTTCCAACTGATAAATTCCCTCTCACCCCCAGGATCAAATATAAAAAAAAAAAATATTCTTTTTTGCTTTTAAAACTTTTCAGAACTGGTCCTCTTTCTACCTTCTTGTTCTTTTTACACTTTAGCCCCCCTCCACCAAATATTCTGCTATCTAGTGACAATGACCTTAACACTCCATCTCTTGATTTCAGGTGTGTTCTTTAGCTGGTCCCTGTACCTGGACTGTTCTTTCTTGTCTCTGCCTCCTGGCTTCCTTCAGGTGCCAGCTAAAATCTCACCTTAAGCTTTTCTTAATCCCTCTTCATGCCAGTGCCTTCTCTCTGTTGATTGTTTCCAATTTATACTACATATAACTTATTTGTACATAATTGTTTGCATCTTGTCTATCCCGTTAGACTTTGAAGTTTTTGATAACAGGGACTATCTTTTATTTTGCATTCCTAGCACTTAGTACCATGCCTAGTGCATAGTAGGAACTTAACATTTATTGACTATCTGAACTGTTTTAGCCTTGTAATTGATCTTTAAAGTCTCCCTTCTCTAATTTGTCTTTAATATTGCTCTCTATAGTCTATGAAATAATCTACAAGCTGTTTGCCTGAAAACTCATAACAAAGTATGAGTTTTCCTCACTTAAAACAAGGATTTAATTGTTGTCAGAATTAGATGTATAGTTTTCCTAGTTCTTCAGCTCACTCTACCTGACTTGACATATCTTTTGTAATACCTTTAAATTTATTTCTGAGGTATATTGGATATTTCTGTGCTTATATGTATGTGAAATTTAGTAAAGTAGGATATTAAGAAACTCTTATGTATATCAGAGCTACAAAGTACTTTCACAAATACCATTTATTTGATCCTAACAAAATCCTATAAAGGTACTAGTACTATCCCCTTTTATAGGGGGAATGAGGAATTATGTGAGGAATCTGAGGGCCAAGTTACTTACATAAAATAGCACAACCAAGAGTCAAAATCAAATCTTCTAAGCTTTTATTCAATATCTTCAATTCTTCTTTCCCTCACTTTATGAAATCAGAGGGCTAGATTGTGTCCAATAATCTTGGTGTTAAGCTCTAAAAATTATTCTGACTTCACAATTCTTCTCTGTTTCTATCTGTTTGTCTCTCTGTCTCTATCATCTAATCTTTTTATACCAAAAGAAGAAATCACATTGTTATAAAAAAAAATTATCTACCTCAGAAGAGCCATTGCCAGTTTCTTTTTTAATTTTTAATTTTTTGTGCATTACAGTATTTTCAGGCATAGGAAAGCAAGTGAAATCACTTCTGCATCTCATTTCTATTGATTAGGCGAAGATAATGCTTCCAGTAAACCTACATTTCAGTATCATCAAATCATCATGACATTACTTTGATACCCTCTTAGCCAGCAAAGATCTTTGGAAGGCAGTTGCTCCTATATGCTCCCCATGTGTTTCAATCTAAATTTATTTAATCTGATTAGTTGGCTGAAACAAAGCCAGTGCTCTGTCAGCAGCTAGGTAGTAAAACAAAAAGGCTATAATTAATGAAATTGATGCCAGGAATAGAAACTTGAGATTTGAGGTGACATTTCGGTCATAACATTTCCTTTGAGGTTGACAGAATGGAAAGACAGTTTGGTTGGAAGTAATTGTTCTTAGTTTAATGGCACATGATTAGATGAGGATGGTTATGTTTCCTAATGTTACAAGCTGCTAAGAAGAATACAGATCAGCTGACATAAAGTGTACAAGGCTATCTGAAAAATCTGAGTGGAGAGCTCAGAAGGAAAGAGGAGCTATGTTTTCTTTCTGTCATTTCCTGCTTCCTATTTCTTCTTAGAGAAAGACCCTTAAGTATCATGAGCCTGGTTATTCTGGCAATTCTAACATTTATCTAGTTGGAATGAATTTTGCCTTTTTATATATTTGTATAGTATGCTTCATAGTGTAATTTGAATGCCTATTGGTGCTGATTATTCTTTACTTGGTTTACATGGCTATTATTTTCTTGTTAACCCCAGACAGCATTTCATGCAGTGATTTACACTTAGTAGTAGGTTGTCTATCAGTGCCAGTGTTTATGAATTTGTTGGTCTGTTCTTGACTGTCCTAAAAATAATTACCAGAATCAATTATCTTCAATCTAACCTCTATGAAGAAAAATTTCCTACTCGTAGTAACAAAAAGTCAAGAAAAAACATATAAAATGCCTCTTTCCATTCATCCACAACAAAACTTTAACTTAATGATGATGGTTATCAACAATTTTTACTGTTATGTATATCAATCATAAGAATTAATATTCCATTTAAATGAGGAGTAGATAAGACCTTCTCTGAGAATTAAGAGAATGTGAATCTAAAAGTCCATAAATGAACTGTTTTTTCTCTTTTGTAGGTCTTAACTAATAAAACAATTCTTCCTCAGATAGTCAAATGGATCTGTGACCTCTCTCAGTTTAAATTTTCCCTCAAACAGTACAGATCACAACTTATTAATTACTTTCTCTCTCATGCAACTTTTATTCATATACTCCTGTAAGTTTTATTTAGTATAACCGTTCCATTGTTATGTGGGTATTTCTTGCTTTCTCTTGACATCACAAACATTCAGATAGATCACCAGATAGATGAGCTGTCCATCAGTTATCTCTTGCATTTGGCACCTAACCAATATATCTTTTTTTTCGCCATAGGTTTCTTTAATATCATTTTTTGCATCACTTCCCTTTCATGATCACTTATTTGTATTGCTTTATAGCTTAACTTCACCATATTCTTTTCTACTTTACTTTGATCCACTCTCAATTTTAACCCAGAATTCTGGTACTATCAGCCATATAATAATACTGGATAAATATTAAAAATGATGGGTTCTTTCTTCATAAAGAAGTCATCAGTCATTAAGAAAATATTTTGATTGTCCAGAGGCCATCAGCTCTCCTTTCTCTTTCCATTCAGATTCCTAATTTGTGCATTATAGTCAAGAACGTAGGCATTCTTCATCTACTTTTTATTTCCCCAATGTGGATACTTCAGAATCTTTTGAGTGATCTTAAATCTCATTTAAATCTCACTCTGCAATGTTCCAGAACTCAACACAATAATAATAACAAGCAGAAGTATCTGAATAATTCACAATCTTTATGAATCCCTCACTTTGGACTCTGTGTTTGGTCTGCTCCTTAACAATGACAGAGATATTTGTTTAGCAAACATTTCCCTGTTTTATGCTTCTTATTAATGATCAACCAGTCATTCAATAACCTTTTCTTAAATATGGGCATTTGCCTTGCAATGTTCTAAGAGCTAGAGATACAAAGAAAGGTGAAAACATAAAAATAGTCTGTACCCTCAAGAAACTTATGTTCTAATGCAGGAAATTACATGTAAATAACTAAGTAAAAAATATTATAATAACTTTGAAGGAGGGAATCCCAGTAGATGGTCATCTAGTCATCTAGATACTCCTCCGTACAAATACATTGTGTTGATTTCACTGAGACCTAGACCATTGCAGAGTATACCAAATAAAATCCATAACCTGTCAAAAGAACTTAACATAAATGATTCCCACAAAAAAGCTGACAAAGAATGCCTATTGTATTTTAATACATGTATTTACAAACAATAGAGCTAATCCATCTTTCTATGAATGTACATACAATCATTGTGAAGGCACAATAAGTTGGGTCCAGAATTAAATAACCCTGAGTGGGCTGGGAAACTGCAAAACTCTCTTCAATAACACCAAACTTCTCCCTAAAACAAAGACTCACATTTTAAAATATTTTTCCAGAGTTGCTTCATGACTATGAAATATAAGGAAGTACCTGTTAAAATCAGAGTAAAGGATTTTATCAAAAATGAGCTCATGTGCTACACTGATATCCTCAATAAGAGAAAATTAGGAAGACCCCCTAGAACACTGGGTAGGAATCCTTGGGTGAACTCATGGGAGGACATGGGTAAGAATCACAAAGAATGAGAATTTACGGATAAGTTGTGATCTCTATCACTGGAAGAAATATCCATAATAATGAAATCATAGATTTTTTTTAGGTTTGGTTGATTGCTAAGATCCATTTTTTGTTGTTTGTTTGTTTTTTTCCTAAACAGACATTAGGATTCCTAAGATGAGGAGGCAAAGAGAGAAGACATTCTTAGTATGAGGGATGTATCCTGTGAAAAAGCACAGAGATACAGGACAAGGGAAGTCCAATATGAGGAACATCAAGAAGGCTGGTTTTACCAGAACACTGAGTGTTTTGGAGAAACAATATATAATCAAAGATAGAGTAATGTCATATTGTGGAAGACTTTAAATGCCAAGTAGAGATATTTTTTTAATAAATTATCTTAAAGTCAAATTAGATATTTGCAGAAGTTTCTTGAATAGGGAAGTAGTATGATCAGATCTGTGCTTCAGGAATATCAGTTTAACAATTGTGTGGGAAATGAATGGGGAAGTGGAAAGGTTGGAAGCAAAAAAAGAAAGGGAAGCTCTCAGAATCGCACAGGGGAGAGATATTAGAGGGGTGAACTAGGGTAGCTGTGAGATCTGTGAGGAGAGATAAGGAGAACACGTAAAAGAAATGCTATGGAAACGCTACCAAAATAGAAAACATTTAATTAATTAAGTTAATTTAAAAAAACTAATTTGGATTTGATGAAAGTGATCAAAATCTGTGTAAATCTATATCTGGGTCAAGGTAGTATCAAAGATTCAATACAGATCTTGAAGCATAGGCTTCTTTTGACTTGTATGTAATGAAAGTAGATGTTTGCAAAATAGTGATTTGTATCAGAATGGAGCAAAAAGAAGCACAGAAAATTCAAACTGCTGAAAGTGTATGTATCTTTTTGGTTTTTTTCCTTATTATTTGAGGTGGTTATTTCATGTTTTGTTCTATGATGCACTCCAGGAACTAGGAGATAGGCCTTGACTCTGCAGTTACTCTGGGCAAGATGCCCTGTTATGTAAATCAAAATCTATATGTTGCTGTTGAATATTTGAATAATCTAGCATACTTGTTAATTAGACCCTGGGGAAATAAAATGTATAAAATGTTGCATCTCAATAATGTTAGTCTTCCATGAAATTTTAATTAGCTAAGTAAGAACATAAAAGCCAAGGCAGTTCCATTGCCTAGTAAGATTGCAGTAATTAGATCAGGATTTTCAATCATGACTAAAAGCTTTGATCTTCTGTTTTAAAGCTAAAGTTCTACCTCATTAGATATAATAATCTGTAGTTAGTCTTTCATAATTTGGCAAATAGATGTATTTTTTTACAGTGGCATTATTACAAATAAAGTATCAGTTCATGATTAAAAAAATAAAACTTTAGCCACTGATAGAGATACATTTTCAAAACATTAATCATAAACTGAAATGTCAACTAGGAACAAGGAGTACAATTCCTAAGGGATGCTTTTAAAAGATAATTCATCATTTAAAAAGTTTATCCAATTTATTTCAACAATCCTTTTTAAAGTACCAACAATGTGAAAGACACAATGAGTCAAAGAGGAAAAATTATATATTCCCTGCTCTTAATTGTGGTCATCACAATCATTATTAGAATAGCATAATAAAGGTACTGGTGGTTGTGGTAGTACTAGCTAGTGGTAGCTACAGTAGTAACAATAGTAGTGGTAGAAGCAACAGCAAGAGTTGTAACAGTAGCAGCAGGAAGAGGAAGAGGAGAAAGAATAGTAGTAGTAGTAGCAATAGAAACAACAGCAGCTGATTTTCATATAGAGGCAGCAAATTACATTGTAAACTCCTTAAGGGCAGGGACTCTCTTTTACCTCTTTTTGTATCCCTAGCACTAAACAAAATTTCTGGCACATAATAGGTGCTTAGTAAATCTTTCTTGTTCGATTGATCTTAGAATCATTAAGTAGTGTTAGTAGTAGTGGCAGCAACAGCAGTAATAGTATTAAGATTAAACTGTAAATTATGTGAGGGCAGGGACTCTCTTTTTTCTCTTAGCATATAGTAGGTTCTTAATGCTGAGTGGTTGAGTGGTGGTGGTGGGAGTAGTAGTAGTAGTAGTAGTAGTAGTAGTAGTAGTAGTAGTAGTAGTAGTAGTAGTAGTAGTAGTAGTTGTAGCTGTTCAGCAGCAGCTGATTCTGATAAAGTGCCATCAGAGGAAAATTATTGAACATCTAGAAGACCTTATTTGAAGATCTTTAACAAACAGGCAGTCACTAGCTCCTGAGGTAGCACATTCTATATCTTACCACCTCTGATTATCAGGAAGAGTCTCATTACATCAAGTCTAAATCTGTTTCTCAGTGACTTCCAACAATAGTTCTTAATTATGCCTTTTGCCTCCAGTATCGGTAGAGAATCAAAGGCAATTTTCTTAACCCCTTTGCTTTTTCAATGTAAAACCATTTTGATCAGATCTGTAAGACTGTTAGCACCAATGTGATATTCACAGCGCCTATAGCAGCCATGAATATCCCAGAAAAATTCTGGAAGACAGAACCAAAACATTTATTCAGACACCAGAAAGCCTAATCCATCACAGTAACAAAAATCTATACACAGCAACAATTCAGAAGACAACACCATCTCCAAGCCTTCCCCATGCTAGGCTTCCCACAAACCAGCTCCCTTAAACAAATCACAAACAAGCTCTTTCACTCATGCTAGCCAGCTGCCTGCTTGCCTACATCCTTCCTAGCTCTGATTTAACTGACCAATTTCCTCTCAGCTCTACTCTAGCTCCACCTCTTCCTGTTCTACTCCTCCTGCTCCACCCCTTCCTGCTCCATGTGACTTAGACTCATGTGACTCAGGCTTTCATGTGACTAACTTGAGTAGGTCACATGGGCCTATTAATGGATGAGAAAAATTTTCCTATTAAGAAGCAAAATTATATTATCAATAAGCAAAATTGCATTATCAATACAAAAACTTCAGGCAAATAAGTTTTTATTAGCCTTTGAAAGATATATTTCATCACTGACCAAGACCCTTTCTTCCTTACATTTTGTTGTGGTCTAGAAATCAATCAATCAGTTAACATTTATTAAGTATGTACTAAGTGTCAGGAACTATGTTAAGCACTAGGGATAGAAAATGACAATTTCTGCCATCAAGGACCTCAAAACTTATATACAAGATAAATAGGAAATAAGGAAGAAGACACTAGAATTAAGAGGAGTTGGGAAAGGCTTCTTGTAAAAGATGAATTTTTAGTTGAAACTCAAAGGAAGTCACGAAAATCCATAAATTAAATTAAGGATGTAGAAGATACAAGGCCTGAAAATAGCCAGAGAAAACCGACAACTAGAGATGGAGTGTCTTGTTTGTGGAATATCCAGAAGGTTGGGGGCACTGGATCAAAGAATATATTTTAGGGGAGGGGGATAAGGTAATGAAATGGGAAAGGTAGAAGAAGGTTAGTTTTTGAAAGACTTTGAATGTCAAACAAGATTTTGCATTTGTTTCTGGAGGATATAGGGAGCCATTGGAATTTATTGAATAGGAAAATGACGTGGTCAGACCTGTACTTTAAGAAAAATCATTTTAGTGGCTAAATGGAGGATGCATTGGAAAGTTAGGGAGACTCATCAGCAGGCTTTTTCAGTAATCCAAATATGAGGTGATGAGGCCCCACAACACAGCAGTAACAATGACAAAGGAGAGAAGGTAGAGTATTTGAGAGATGTTGCAAAGGTGAAATCAAGAGGACTTAGCAACAAAATTTTAGCAACAGAGAGATAGTGAGGAGTTAAGAATGAGTCCTAGGCTGTGAGCCTGAGCCACTAGAAAAATAGTGTTGCCCTCTAAATATGAAATGTGGGAAAGGGTAGAATTTAGGGGGAAAGATAAGGACTTCCTTTCTGGATATGTTCATTTTTTTTTTTAATTTAACTTTTAACATTTATTTTCACAAAATTTTGGGTTACAAATTTTCTCCCCTTTTATCCACTCCCCCCCCCAAAACCCAAGCATTCTAATTGCCCCTGTGACCAATCTGCTCTCTCTTCTATCCTCCCTCTCTGCCCTTGTCTGCGTCTTCTCTTTTGTCCTGTAGGGTCAGATAGCTTTCTTTACACCTTAACCTGTATTTCTTATTTCCTAGTGGTAAGAACATTACAGTTGATCCTAACACTTTGAGTTCCAACTTCTTTAGCTCCCTCCCTCTCCACCCCTTCCCTTTGGAAGACAAGCAATTCAATATAGGCCAAATCTGTGTATTTTTGCAAATGATTTCCATACTAGTTGTGCTGTATAGGACTAATTATATTTCCCTCCATCCTATCCTGTCCCCCATTACTTCTATTCTCTTATGATCCTTTCCCTCCCCATGAGTGTCAACCTCGGATTGCATTCTTCTCCCCATGCCCTCCCCTCTATCCTCCTCCCCCACCCTGCTTGTGCCCTTGTCCCCCACTCTCCTGTATTGTGAGATAGGTTTTCCTATCAAAATGAGTGTGCATTTTATTCTTTCCTTTAGTGGAATGTGATGAGAGTAGACCTCATGTTTTTCTCTCGCCTCCCCTCTTTATCCCTCCACTAATAAGTCTTTTGCTTGCCTCTTTTATGAGAGATAATTTGCCCTATTCAATTTCTCCCTTTCTCCTCCCAATATTTCTCTCTCACTGCTTGATTTCATTTTTTTTTAAGATATGATCCCATCCTCTTCAATTCACTCTGTGCACTCTGTCTCTATGTATGTGTGTGTGTGTGCATGTGTGTGTGTGTACTCCCACCCAGTACCCAGATACTGAAATGTTTCAAGAGTTGCAAATATTGTCTTTCCATGTAGGAATGTAAACAGTTCAACTTTAGTAAGTCCCTTATGACTTCTCTTTGCTGTTCACCTTTTCATGGTTCTCTTCATTCTTGTGTTTGAAAGTCAAATTTTCTTTTCAGCTTTGGTCTTTTCATCAAGAAAATTTGGAAATCCTCTATTTCATTGAAAGACCATTTTTTCTCCTGAAGTATTATACTCAGTTTTGCTGGGTAGGTGATTCTTGGTTTTAGTCCTAGTTTCTTTGACTTCTGGAATATCCTATTCCATTCCCTTCGATCCCTTAATGTAGAGGGTGCTAGATCTTGTGTTATCCTGATTGTATTTCCACAATACTTGAATTGTTTCTTTCTAGCTGCTTGCAATATTTTCTCTTTCACCTGGGAATTCTGGAATTTGGCCACAATGTTCCTAGGAGTTTCTCTTTTTGGATCTCTTTCAGGCAGTGTTCTGTGGATTCCTTGAATATTTATTTTGCCCTCTGGTTCTAGAATCTCAGGGCAGTTTTCCTTGATAATTTCATGGAAGATGATGTCTAGGCTCTTCTTTTGATCATGGTTTTCAGGTAGTCCCAGAATTTTTACATTGTCTCTCCTGAATCTATTTTCCAGGTCAGTTGTTTTTCCAATAAGATATTTCACATTATCTTCCATTTTTCCAATCTTCTCGCTATGTTCTGTGATATCTGTCTGTCTCACAAAGTCCTTAACATCCATCTGTGCCATTCTAGTTTTGAAAGAACTATTTTCTTCAGTGAGCTTTTGAATCTCCTTTTCCATTTGGCTAATTCTGCTTTTGAAAGCATTGTTCTCCTCATTGGCTTTTTGAACCTCTTTTGCCAATTGAGTTAGGCTAGTTTTCAAGGTGTTAATTTCTTCAACATTTTTTTGGTTCTCCTTTAGCAGGGAGCTGATCTGCTTTTCATGCTTCTCTTTCATCCCTCTCATTTCTCTTCCCAGTTTTTCCTCCACCTCTCTAACTTGATTTTCAAAATTCTTTTTGAGCTCTTCCATGTCCTGAGCCCATTGGGTGGGCTGGGACACAGAATCCTCGATTTCTGTGTCTTTGCCTGATGGTAAGCATTGTTCTTCCTCATCAGAAAGGAAGGGAGGAAATGTGTGTTCTCCAAGAAAGTAGCCTTCAATAGTTTTATTTCTTTTCCCTTTTCTGGGCATTCTCCCCAGCCAGTGACTTGACCTCTGAATATTCTCCTCACACCCACCTCGCCTCCTGGTCCTCCCAGCCAGCGTTTGGGGACTGAGATTCAAATGCTGCTTCCCGCCTTAGGGCTTTTGGTGGGGGCAGGGCTGCTATTCAGTGTGAGAATTAAGTTCAGGTGGTCAGGTCGGGGCAGGGCCACCTCTCAGGCTCAGTTCCCTCAGAGGGTTTATGTACAGACCTTCCACAATGGATCCAGGCTCCCGCCCGCTTGGGGAGCCCCTGTCTGCAGCCGCCTCTCAGCTTCTATCTCCCAGGGTGGCCCGAGCCATGGGGGCACCCCACTCCCCTCTCCACCCGCCAAAGAGACTCTCTCACCGACCCCCATACCTGTGGGTGGAGGGACCCGCGTGGCCACTGGAGATTCCGTCCCTGAAGCCCACTTGGATCTTTTCCTCTTGGTGCCGCGGCTGCCGCACGTCTGGGCTGGGCTCCGCGTCTGCAGCACGACGGACCTTTTGCGAGAGGTTTGCAGGTCCCTCTGTGGGTGGAGGGACCCGAGTGGCCTCTGGAGATCCCGTCCCCGTAGCCCGCTCGGATCTTCTCCTCACGGTGTGGCGGCCGCTGCAGGGCTGCCCTCTGCTCCCAGTCCCGGCACTCAGTCCGCAGCGCGAAGGACCCCCCCGCTAGAGGTCCGCAGGTCTCTCCGGAACAGAAATCTCCCTGGCTCCAATATTCCGTGGCCTCTGGGTGCAGAATTCACCGTGAGTTGGTCCCCTGTAGCCGTTCTGTGGGTTGTGGGTTCGGAGCTATGTGTATGTGCGTCTTTCTACTCCGCCATCTTGGCTCCGCCCCCGGATATGTTGAATTTTAAGATGTCTACTGAACATAACAGTTTGAAGCAGTTGAAAATGTGACATTGGATGTGAGGAGAATGAGCTAATATGGCAGGTTTAGAAGGACTGCCTAGTAGCAGTGAGAGCCCATTATGTTGTGTAACATAAATTTGTAGTGGACCCAATTTGATTGGTTCCATGATTTTCAGCCTTTTTTTTTTTAGCCTTCAGTAGCATATGGGTAGGAGTGAAGGTGGCAAATGGTAGGGATTTCCCAAGGCTAGAGAGTTGAATTGATTTGCCAAAGGGGTTAAGTGGGGAATAATGAAGAGAGTGGCTAGTATAAGGGAGAGGGCCTGGGAGAGAGCTGAGGGTTCAAGGGGTGATGAGGGGGGAGGGTGGCACAGTGTGGATGAAGAGTAGGTTTTTAAGGGACAGCAGAGAGAGAGGTGGAAATTATGTTCAGATAAAGGGATTTTGTAATTCTTGAATATGGAAGGTGTACTTCTGTGTGTGATGGCAAGATAAAGGTTATAACTTTTGTGTGTGACTGAGGTGACTTGGAGGAAATGGTAATGAGAAGTAAGTTGAAGAGCTAAGTGATTAGGGGACTCAAGACAAAGTCAAAATATACGATGAAGCCCCCTAGTTTAAAAGCGGAGTTGGGAAGTAAAGAAAAAATGTGAGCCATGTTCCAAACTCATTGAGGAAGGAAAGGGAGATACTTGGAGGTGTGTAGACAACAGCAGAATTTGATTGAATAATGATCCAAATCCATTTTTCAGAGACAATTTTCTTAAGAACCTTTTTGATTTTCAAATCTCCCTTTCTCTTCCAAAGCCTACCATAGATGTCAATGACATTTGTATTCCGAAGAGCTTCAGTGTCCTGCCTGAGACTTCCTAATCCTTACCATTGTCCTCTGGCTCTTCTACTCTGGCATTTGAGCCATTGTAAATTACCAGGTGTAGCTAGTAGTCATTTAGTTTGACATATGCTATGGAAGGTTCTCTTGGTTTACCTTAGATAAGTGCCCAAAAGAGACCCACAGGAAAAACAGCTGCCTCAGTGACCTTTAGCAGGGAGTCACCAACATCTTTTTCTTCAGAAGATCTCTCACATGCCATAGGTCATCATGTGTCAGAGGATGCATTTTCTTCAGAAGTTGAGCTGTCTAACCTTTTGAACATCTCATTTCTGTGGTTTTCAGCAATCCTTGTTTTCCCTTTTTCTTTGCGACAGTTTTGCAAATTCCAACCTCCTCATACATGGCAGGCTTCTCTCTTGCTTCTACATTTGCTTTAGAGAGCTAGGTGACAGTGAATATACAGGTAGATCTAGAGTCTTGAAAAATTTGAATTCAGATTTGTCCTCAGATATTTGATAGTTTTGTGACTGTGCAATTCACTCAACCTCTCTCCAGCTTCATTTCCTCATCTCTAAAATAGTGATAATATAGCCAGATCCCAATTGGTGCAAAGTGGCCTCGTGTATTCAGATTTGTACTGTTTAATGTTATACTTATGTAAAATATGGTAATTAGTTCCAGCCCAATGGAAATATGCAGTGCAAATTCAAATAGTATGAACATTTCACAGGAATTCATTATTCGTACTAATCACTACCTAACTGAGTGATTACCTGCCAGGTTTGTTATGAAGATAAAATAATATATTTTTAAAGTGCTTTGCAAACCTTAAAACACTATATAAATGCTAGGTATTATTCCTATTAGTGTTATTTGTCTTCATATTAAAGCCCTCTTTTTTTAAAAGAATATTTCATTATGCCAAATTTAGCAAGATTGTTATTTTAGCTAACCTATTTTCCTCAATTTTCCCTACCTTTCATCAGTTAGCAGTGTTTACCGAGCACCTGTTACATGCCCTATCTTGGGAAATGATACTTTTTTCCTCACATCTTTTGGAAATATTTCTAATAAAATAATATTCTAAGTAGAAACTGAGAATGCTTCAAGACTTCTAAAATTTTCTTCACTGCCACAGGGTGCAAGGAATTTTTCCGGTAGACTTGGCCCTTCACAGCAATACAAGGAACTAAAAATTCCCAATGGACTTAAGGCAAAATGCCATCCACATCCAGAGAAAGAACTGTGGAATTAGATTGCAGAATGAAGCAGACTATTTTCTCTTGTATTTTGCTTTGTTTTGGTTTATTTTTTTTTCATGGTTTCTCCCATTAAGTTTAATTCTTCCATGCAACATGACTAAGGTGAAAATGTATTTAGTAATACTGTATGCATAGAACTCATATAAGATTTCATGCCATCTCGGGGAGGGAGAGGGAAAGGGAGCAGAGAAGGAGGGAGAAGGGAGAGGGAAAAAATCTAAGATTTATGGAAGTGATTGTAGAAAACTAAAAACCAATTAATTTAAAAAAAAATAAAATTTTCTTCACTCAGAACAAAGTTTATAAGGTCCAAAGAGATAATAGAAATTCATGTTGGTGTAGTTATAAAACTTTCAAGAGTTATATAACTAGTCAGAGAATATGAGCCAACAGCTTATTGTTCAATGTTTGCCAACAGCTAGGAAAAAGGGTTGCAATTTACCACAGCAGTCTTCTTTTCAATTGTTTTTGCTTCTTTTTGTATAGAATAATCACCATTGTTTCCTTGCCTGACTGTAGGATTTCACTCCCATGGTTCTGTAGCAATGGTACCCTTTTCTTGGGGCTCTTTTTCCCTTACCACCCTCCACTTCCACCCTTCTAGCTCTGAAGTGAAGTTAAATTAAATCAGGGGGTTATTGACCGCACCACAGACATATGGACTAGATCCTTGGAGATATAGTTCCCTGTCCAAGGTGTGATTGCCCTGTTGCAGTATAATTTTTCTTTCACACAAAGACATCCATGAAACAATGAAGATTAAAACAAATGTATGTTAACTGAGATGGGATTCCAGGGTCTTCCCATACCCCAGATAAGCATTGCCTGTCCCAGCTTTACCCACCTCAGTAACGACCTCTTCAGTATTGTTTTCCATGATCTTATCCATGAAAACATACTGGACGCTGTAGTATATGGAGTGTATAAACACACACACACACACACAATACATATACATATGTATGTATGTAAAATCATTTTTCTATCCACCAAAAAAAAAGTACCTGTAGTCATAAAAGTAAAAATGAACTTTATTCAAAACAAATTATAAATCTGTTATTTAGAATTTGAAAAATACATTGTTGTTCAGTTGTTTTTAGGCATATATGACTCTTTATGACTTCATTTTGGAGTTTTCTTGGCAAAGATACTAGAGTGGTTTGCCATTTCCTTTTCCTGCTCATTTATAAATAAGGAAACTGAGGTAAGCAGGGTTAAGTGAGTTCCCCAGGGTCATACAATGAATAAATGTCTGAAGTCTGATTGAAACCAAGTCTTCCTGACTAGTCCTGACTCTTCATCCGCTGGTCCACTGAGCTGCCCCTTTGGAAAATACATTCATATATAAATTATGTAGAAACTGATAGTAAGGTTGTCAAATCATATGCCTGTTCATTCCATATTTCAGTTCCATGTTGATGGAATAATTTATAGTTATATTGAAAGGCAGTTTAAATAAAACTGTCATAATTCTGGGCATTGTACAGACACAATAAAATTAAACAAATTAGTTTCTAGGTTATTTTGAAATTAATTTTGAAAACCAGTGCTTCAAAAAAATGTAGGTTTAATTACAGGAGAATAAGAAAGTATTTAGAGCTTTTTTTTTCATCTGGACCTTTCATGAACTTTAGATGTTGATAATAGCATATATTTTATTTCATACACATGCATCCATATGTGAGTGTCTTTATGATATATGTCTGTATATATATATATATCTTTATGACATATGTCTTTATGATATATGTATGTATATATATAATATGTGTATATTTGTGACACACACAACAAATAATTGTATTATAAAGGACATTTATTACAGAGAGATTAGATGGAGGAGCATTATGAAGTGAAAAACAGGAAAGGAGAAAACGTGGTGACATACATATTCGTCTTTGGAAGAAAGAAAGGAGGTAGTAGTGAAGAAACATTGTATTAGATGTCATTGGGCTGAGTTTGGTTGTTATTTGAAGTGAAGGGAAGCATTTAGAAAAGTGGTTACAGGATGTTTTAATTTGGCTGTTTAAAATAGCACATATATACAATAAAAATAGGAGAAGTTTACATTATATCTTTTTAGTTTTCTTCATTACTTAAATATTTTATATATATATGTGTATATATACATATATGCATATATGTATATATGCATATATATGTGTGTGTATATTATCTATAAATATGTATATACATATATATGTACATAAAATTAGGACCAGTTAATAGCAATTGCTGTTCTAGTGGGTCTATGCTTTCATTCTACTGTGATTTAGAACACTCTTCTTTCATCTTGTAATTTTTACTTTCAGATTGTGATAAGAAACTTAAAAGATTCTGCACGTTTGCTTTGGACTCCTAGATTGAGAACTGTTGTCCATCAATATCTGAGATATTTGAATATCTATATTTAAGAACTTCAGACTAAATGTTAGTGTATGATCATGCCTGAATCAGGGTATGACTTCCTTTCCTAAAGCATGAAAAAAACTGAAAATATGGAGCTTTGGGATAGAAGGAGATTAAGAGGTGTCATGATGACAGCCTAAAAATATTGGAATACTGTCAGATCTAAGAAACAAAGGGGTCTTGGAGGTGGTATAACTAAGAGTGATGGTTTTAATTTATATAGCAAAAATTGTAGACATGCAGTTTAAAAATCATGTTTTATTTTATTTAGTATTGATAGTTTTTTTCAGAAATTATTCATAAAAGCTCATCATTAGACTATTTAAAAAGAATACTATAAAGATAACAATCTCTTTGTGTTATAAGAGATTGGGACAAATATTCTGAGAATTCTCAAATTCTCAAATGCCTTTTCATAATGTAAACTCATAAAAATGTTAGATTGTTAGTCAGTAAAAGTTTATTAAATATTTATTCTATGCCTAGCACTATATTAAGCCCTGGGGACATAAAACAAGGAAAAAGACAAGCCTTGCCCTCAAGAATCTTACACTAATGGAGGAAATAGGGCTATCCATGCATTTTTACATCATTAAACATTACAATAAATATTACAATTAACATGACATTAAATTAATCTACTAATTCATTCTGACTTTCTATCTCTGAAACAGTTTTACATCACAGAATATAAAGACCACTTTGGGCAGGAATTTTCTATGTGTCTCTTATATATGTCTGTTGTATCTATTAGTTATTTTCTATATGATGAACATTATCACCAAAGTAACTGTTAAATTATATGATGTGTATTTCTGTCAGATACAAAAGTCAGTAAAAATTCTCATTTCATACTTATTTTTCTATGAAATCTTCCCTCAGAGTTGCTTCCCTTAGTCAGAATTTTGATTTGAATGAATCCATAGAATCCCAGAATTTAAGGTCTTTAAAAAGAGGGTCTATATTTTGTTCATCTTTGTATTAGTCTTACACTGTCTGTCTTCATAAAATAAATGCTCTATAAATGTTCATTGAATTTCTTGATGATTCTTTTTTTATTGCTGCCCTCTTTTTAGAGAGCATTTTTTTATTTTTTAATCATTAATTAATTTACTTTTAGTTTTCAACATTCACTTCAATAAGATTTTGAGTTCCAGATTTTCTTCCCATTCCCAAAACAACATGCAATCTGATAGAGGCTCTAGATATACATTCATATTAAACATATTTTCACATTAGTTATGTTGTAAAGAAGAATTGAAGCCAATGGAAGAATGAAGAGAGAGAAACAGAAAGAGAGAGAGAGAGACAAAGAGAGAGAGAGAGAGAGAGAGAGAGAGAGAAAGCAAATAGTATATTTCAATCTGCCTTCAGACTCCATAGTTCTTTTTCTAGATGTGGATACCATTTTGCATAATGATTCTTAGATCCTTGCATTGCTAAAAAGAGGCTGAGTATATCACAGTCAGTCATTGCACAATGTTACTGTTACTATCTACAACAATCTTCTGGTTCTGCTCACTTCACTCAGCATCAGTTGATAAAAGTCTTTCCAGGTTTTTCTGAAGTTGGCTTGCTCATCATTTTTTGTAGCACAAAAATATTCCATTACATTCATACACCACAACTTGTTCAACCATTCCTCAGTTGATGGATATCCCCTCAATTTCCAAATCTTGATGATTCTTTTGCCTCTACTACTTTGGAATTGTTGAACAGTTATGTAAAGGTGAAACAAGTGTTGTACCTGTTGTTAAAATGCAGCCCATGAGATAAAACAGGCAGATCATTTTAGTTATTAGTCCATTGATTATTAGGATTAAAGTTCAATTCAGTGGACATTTATTAAGCACTTGCTATACACACACTCAGCAGTGGGTTAGGTGCTTTGAATGCAGAATTGATAATTGACAATGAGACAATGCATATACACACAAATACCTAGTGTCTCCAAACTCTCAGTATAGTTTTAGGGTTTAATAGCTTAAAATTTTGAATTTCTCTATTGTCAAATTCTATTTTTTATGCTACATGTAGGTTGTCTCAAAGGTAACTAGTGCTAAGATTTTCAGGACACTATATGTAGAATGAATAATAGAGGATTAACAAGGAAGAAATTTGAATTCTCAAAATTTTTTTTATAGTTTTGTTTATTTATTTTTAGATTTCAACATTCATTTCCACAAAATTTTTAGTTCCAATTTTTCTCCCCATCTCCCCCTCCCCCATCCCCAACACCTTGCCTTCTGATTACTAGTTCCCTCAATGTGCCTTCCCTTCTATCACACCCCTTTATCCTCCACCCTTCCCTTATCCCCATCTTTTCTCTTTTCTTGAAGGGCAAGATAGATTTCTATACCCCATTACCTGTATTTCTTATTTCTCAGTTATATGCAATAACAATTCTCAATATTCATTTCTAATACTTTGAATTCCAACTTCTCTCCCTTCCTCTCTCCCCACCCATCCCCGCCAAGAAAGCAAACAATTCAATATAGGCTACATATGTGTCATTTTGTGTAAGACTTCCATAATAGTCATATTGTGTAAGACCAACTATATTTCCTTCCATCCTATCTTGTCCCGCATTTATTCTATTCTCTCATTTTACCTTGTCCCTTCCCTGAAGTGTTTACTTCTAATTATTCCCTTCTCCCATTTGTCCTCCCTTCTATCATCCCCCTCACCCCACTTCTCCCTTTCTCCCATACTTTCCTGTGGTGTAAGCCAGATTCTCATACAAAATTTAGTGAGCATGTTATTCCCTCCTTAAGCCATATGTGCAGAGAGTAAGCTTCACTTTTCCCCTCTCACCTCCTCCCTTTTCTCCTCCATTGCAAAAGATTTTTCTTATCTCTTTTATGAGTGACTGTTTGCCCCATTCCATTTCTCCCTTTCTCCTCCCAATATATACCTCTCTCATCCTATAATTTTATTTTTTATAGGTATCATTCCTTCTGATTCAACTCAACCTGTGCTCTCTGTCTTTGTGTGTGTGTGTGTGTGTGTGTGTGTGTGTGTGTGTGTGTGTGTGGGTAGGTGTGTGTGTGTAATCCCTCCACCTACTCAAATACTAAGAAAAAGTCTCAAGAGTTGCAAATATTATGTTTCCATATAGGAAGGTAAACAGTTCAACTTTAGAAAGTCCTTTATGATTTCTCTTTCCTGTTTACCTTTTCATGCTTCTTTTGATTCTTGTGTTTGAAAGTCAAATTTTCTCTTCAGTTCTGGTCTTTTCATCAAGAATTCTTGAACGTCCTCTATATCACTGAATGACCATTTTTTTCCCTGGAAGTATTATACTCAGTTTTGCTGGGTAGATGATTCTTGGTTTTAATCCCAGTTCCTTTGACTTCTGGAATATCCTATTCCAAGCCCATCAGTCCCTTAATGTAAAAGCTGTCAGATCTTGTGTTATCCTGATTGTATTTCCACAATACTCAAATTGTTTCTTTCTAGCTGCTTATAATATTTTCTCTTTGACATGGGA
This sequence comes from Notamacropus eugenii, assembly GCF_028372415.1. Lineage (NCBI taxonomy): Eukaryota > Metazoa > Chordata > Mammalia > Diprotodontia > Macropodidae > Notamacropus > Notamacropus eugenii. The sequence goes on from NC_092876.1 coordinate 212,942,764, forward strand.
ACTCTGAAATTTGTCCACAGTATTCCTAGGAGTTTCTCTTTTCAGGGTTCTTTCAGGAGGTGATTGGTGGATTCTTTCAATATTTGTTTTGCCCTTTGGTTCTAGAATACCCAGGCAGTTTTCCTTGATAATTTCATGAAAGACAATGTCTAGGCTCTTTTTTGGATCATGGCTTTCAGGTAGTTCCATAATTTTTAAATTATCTCTCCTGAATCTATTTTCCAGGTCAGTTGTTTTTCCAATGAGATATTTCACATTATCTTCTATTTTTTCATTCTTTTGGTTTTGTTTTGTAACTTCTTGGTGTATTATACTGTCATTAGCTTCCCTGAACTCCGCTCTCATTTTGAAAGAACTATTTTCTTCAATAAGGTTTTGAGCCTCCTTTTCCATTAGGCTAATTCTGCTTTCTAAAGCCTTCTCCTCATTGGCTTTTTGGACCTCTTTTTCCAATTGATTTAGCCTATTTTTAAAGGTATTATTTTCCTCAGCATTTTTTTGGATCTCCTTTAGCAAGCTGCTGACTCGCTTTTCAAGCTCTTCCATTGGCTGGTCCCATTGTTTATTCATTTTGGAGGTACTGGATGCAGAAGCTTTAACTTCCTCTGACAGTATGCTTTGTTCTTCCTCATCTGAAAGGATGGAAGGAAATACCTGTTCACTAAGAAAGTAACCTTCTATGGTCTTATTTTTTTTCTTCCTTTTTTTGGGCATTTTCCCAGCCAGTTATTTGACTTCTGAATCCTTTTTCAAGAGGAGGATCCTAGCACTCCTGCTCACCCCAGGATTGCTCAGGGCTGAGATTCATATCAGCTCCTCAGTTCCCCCAGAGGCTTTATGCTCAGTGTTCCAACAATGGAACTATGGACTCCTGGTTACTGCTTACCTGCCGAGGTCACCAGAAGCCTCCACTGCTCAGCCTCCACTGCCACCTTGGGCAGCGGCCAGAGGTGGACTCTGCTCCCTTGTCTCTCAGGTTGAAAACGCCCTCTCATTGACCTTTGGTACCTGTGGGTCAAGGGATCTGTGTACCACTACTGCTTCCAGAGATTCAACCCCAGAGATCTGCTCTGGTCTTGTTCCTCTTAGAGTCAAGTGGCCAAAGCTAGACTGGGCTCAACCGGGTATCCTGTGTGACAGACCTTTCCCATCGGCCTCCCAGTCACCCTGGGCTGGAAATCTCCATTCCATCTTTCTGTGGCTTCTGCTGCTCTAGTATTTGTTGAGAGTCTTTCTTTACAGGTATTTTATGGGCTGCAGGGGAAGAACTAAAGTAGGTAAGTCTTTCTACTCTGCCATCTTGGCTCCACCCTCCTCCCCATCTTCTCAAAATATTTGAAGAGAGAGAAAATACTTTCAGTTTTGGTAGGGAGCATTTGAGCTGAGCATTGAAGACAGAGCTGCATTTCAATAGAGAGTGAGGGGGTTACAGCTGAGAGGGTCAGTTTGTAAAAATGCTTAGACAAAGTACATAATATGAGCATAGGATCAAAGGCTTAGTGCTAGAAGGGACTCTAGCAACTATCTAGTCTAAACACTTAATTTTGCAGAGAAGGATTATGTGGGCCAGATAAATTTGGTCACTTGCCCTCAACAAGTTGTTACTCCAAAGTCAATGTTACTTCCATAATGCCAAGGACATCCAGCAGTAGTTTAACTGTATACATGCTCTTTTCCTCCAATAGAATCTTATAAACTCTTTGAGAGAAGGAATGGTTTTTACTTTTTCTTTGTATACCTAGTACCTAACATGGGGTCTGATACATAATAGGAACCCAATTTAAAATTTAAAAATATTAATTGGAAAAGTTATAGGTAGTATGGGGTCTCTGAAGGAGAGCAATATCAAATGAGGTTGCAAAGTTATTTTGAAGCAGATTATTAAGGGCTCCTTAAATGCTAAGATAGAGAGTCCTTCATGTGTCTTTACTCCAAAAATCTTCTAGCCCTCTCAAATATAGTCTTTCAGTCATCAGAAGTCATTTCAAATTTTACTTTATGCATTTCCTGTTGCAAATAAGTCACCATATTTAGTCAATACCATTCATATCTTTCCTTTACTTTCTCTTCTAATTTCAATTACTGTAATAAAAAGACTTATTATTCCAAAACTTGAGTTATATCAAGTCTTCTGACTCACTTTACTTGAGTGTTTTGCTTATCTAGTCCATCCTGCATACTACTGAAACATTTATTTTTCTTAAAAATTTATGTCACTCCATTCCCTGTTCAAAATCCTTCAAAGTGATAAGTACTAGTAGTAGTAGTAATAGTAGTAGTACTAGTAGTAGTAGTAGTAGTAGTAGTAGTAGTAGTAGTAGTAGTAGTAGTAGTAGTAGTTTTTGTTGTTGTTGTTGTAATAGTGGTAGTAACTGTAAAATGAAGTCCAAATTCCTTAGCCTGATATTGAAGAATTTCTTCATACTGAATCATACAGCCTGGATAGCATGCTCATCTCTACTTGAACCATGTTAATCCCTCAATTATATATGTTATTTTCATTCTTACCTTTAGACCTTTGATTCAGTCAACCGCTTTTTCCTGCAATACCCTTCCCACATTTTTCCCTACTCAATTGCTATCTTCCAGGTTTTTAAAAACTCAACTTAATTCCTATCTCTCTCATGAAGGTTAAGGAATCCTACTAATATAAACTAGAAAGAGAATTTGTTTATGAATCAAGACACCTGAGATCCTAGTGCTGACTCTGCCAGACCTTAGTCATATTGGTTAAATTCTTTGGGCCTCAGGTTCCACATGTGCTAAAATGAGGAAATTGATCCCTTAAAATTCCTTCTAGCTCTAAAATCCATTGACTATCATTATGTAGAATTGGCATTTAGGTTTTTTCATGTGTGTGTATCTTATTGTGACAAATCATGTTATATTGTCTCCCCAAATAAATTGTAAACTTCATCATGGCAGAAGACCCGTGCTTCCCTTTGCACAAACTAGTTACTTGTTAAATGGCTGGATTAAGATTGTGTAATGCAATACATTTTAAAAATAATGAAAAAATGAATTGATCTTGAGAAATCAGGTTGAGTGATTTTTCTTAACAATGGTTTTATTGGCTTATAATTTTGTCCTCCTGTGTAATAATCACTTGATTACTTAATTGATGAATTCTTCAGTGATTTTGACCATATTATAAATATCCCACTCATGGGTTTATATAGGGTTTTGGAACCTGTATTGCAACCTAACCTATAGTAAGATCTTAGCTATCTAGAGCTAATTGATGGTGCCAGAGGCAACTGAGCCTGGACTCAAGAAGAAATCAGCACAAATCTGACCTCAGATATTTATTAGCTGTATGATCCTAGGTGGGTCATTTATTTAACTTGCCTCAGATCCGTCCACTGTAAAATGGGGATAATAGCATTTACCTTGCAGGCTGTTGTGAAAATCAGATGAGATAGTATTCGTAAAAAGCACTCAGCACAATGCCTGACACCTAGTAGGCACTAAATAAGTGCATATTTATTTCTCTTTCCCCTGTAGAGTGAAAGTTCCGATTTTTCTGCATATTCAGACATATTTAAACATTGGGATTTTTTTTTACATTCTAAACATTTTAATTTGGCGTACTTTTCTGTCTACTTACGTAGAGTAAAATGTTCATTTAACTCTTAATGATTCAGTCATCATTAAGTTATTCCAATTCCTTATTCTTGACTTTCATGACACTACAATCACCTGAATCTTATTTTCACTTTTAGTTGAGCATCTCTGTTAAGTCTTTTTCTTTCTCACCCACTAATTGTGATCTCTTCCCAGAGCTCTAATTCCATGTCTCCACATGCCTGGTGCCAGAAAAAAAAGATAAGTTTTAAGCCTTACCTCTCATACTTGTGTCACTTAAATTCATTGGGCCTCAATTTCTTTATCTCTATAATAAAAGAGGACGTATTGTACCAAATGCTTCCTGAGATTCTTCCTAGCTACAGATTTTGACATTATAATCCTCTGATAGCCAGCCAGATATCCTTCTAGCACATCAAAATCCACATGGGAAAAACTAACTTTATCTCCCTCCAATAGTTCCCATCCTGCCATCTACCCCTCTCTTTGTTCCTTTAATTCCATCTTCTACCTAATTCCTCTTTCTTCCAAGAACTTATTGCTAATCATTATCCTCCCAATTCCCTATTTCCTTTTCCTTATCTCTCCATTTTTTTCTCTACTACTTAAAAAATATCATTTCCAGGTTGTCTTGAGCCTCAAAAACAAAATAAAATAAAAACATAAAAACTTGCCATTTCTTAGGCAGTTGACCTATGTCTTTTGTCTGTTTCACAACCAAACTCCCAGAAAAAGTAATCTTGCCTCTACTTTCTCATCTCCCAAACATTTCTTAACTTCTTTCAGTCTTGGATTTGTATAGTAAGCTGAAAGTGTTCTTTTGATGGTCTTTAATAGAAGTCTAAAAGCCTTTTCTCAGTCATCATGCTCTTTGACCTTTGTGAAACTTTTGACCACCACATTCTAGATACTCACCTTCCCTCTGCTTTCATGTATATGGTAAACACTCAAGGTCTTTGTGCAATGAATGAATGAAGAAACATTAAAATGGTTACATATTTTGCAATTATGGTGTTGTTGTAAAACTTTGCATTTATTGTAAGGAACTGTGCAAGTATTTTTATTTTTCTGGTGATATTATCTAGTTCATGGTTAAGAAAGGAAAAATTATTGAACAAAATAAATAATTGTCTGACATGAAATGTTTAACTTCATTGTTCTGTAATTTAATATATGTTCATAAAGGATGCAACAATCTTAGACAAAAGTAGAATTCTAGCTAGCAGGTTTTTGAAGTGAAAAAGATTCACTACTGTAGAATAATAAAATTTAGATTGAGCAAAATATAGTGTCAAAGAAATTAGTCCTTATGCCTGACAGGATGTAATACAGAAAGGTAGGGGAAAAATGCTGATCTTACCTCCTTAGTTTACTTTTTTTTCTGAATCAAATTTATTTGCATATCAAGCCAGAGAAAATCTTGGGAGTACCTAACCCTAAATTATATACTTATCTATGACAGAATCGTTGGATTTCTGTTATTGTTATAGCTGTTAAGTAACTTCAATTATGTCTGATTCTGTGAGACTTCATTTGGGAATTATTTTGTCAAAGATATTGGAGTGGTTTGCCTTTTTCTTCTCCAGATCATTTTACAAATGAGGAACTGAAGCAGTGTTAAGTGACTTGCCCAGGGTCACATGCTAGTAAATGCCTGAGGCTGGATTTGAACTCAGATCCTCCTGATTGAAGCACCAGTGTTCTATCCACTGTGCCACCTAGATCATAAATATAAACAGAAAGATCAAAAAGGAAACACCTCAGGCTACATTTGGTAACACTCTGCCTCCATTTTATTAGCTGACTGTGATACTTGAACCTATGAACACCATATGCCTATTATAAGAACTCAGGGAGTTACAAGACCAAAGAGGGCACCACCAAAGTTAGAAATACTCATTTCTCAGGGGTACTAGATGATGTAGTAAAGAAAATAGAAAGGGTGAAGATGGCAACAAGCTAATAGTAGAACTAGGAATTTTAGTCTCAAACACGTCTGTCTCTGCCCATCTTTAAGTTATAAGTTGTTTCTGCTGTGGGCAGGGGGTCAGGAGAGAAATGCTCTGTCTCATCTTTGTTTTCTGGAAGTTCAAGGGAGAAAAAGGTATTCAAAAGAGATAAGGGCTCAAAAGGGTGAATACCTTATTTCAGTCTTATAGACCACAGAGAGGAGAGATACCCTTCAACAGCAACCAAGTCACTAGACTTCAATCAGAGATGTTTACTTTGTCCCCTCAAGGAGGGGCTAATGCACATGTCTAACTCCATGGAAAGTTATCCAGTCCAGAGCTCCTCTGAAAAAATTAAAAATCAATCATACCAAAATAATAAGAAGAATAAATAAAACCCATCATAGGATACATTCCAACTGTATGCAAGAAGGATTTGGGGGGTGGGGACTGGGATGGCAAATCACATCTATCTGATTAAAAGTTAAAATTTCACTGCAATGTTTTGTTATTTTTAGATGACTATGGACTTTACCTTCTTTACTTTTTTTTTTTTTTTTGGTCAATTTATTTTCTCTTATAAGGCTTACACAGTCAAGTACACTAGATTCCACTGATCAAAGTGGACAGTTTTCTTCTCTTCCTTTTCCCTTCCTCCCTACTGATAAGATTTTGCTGTACAGATGCCCCTTTAGAGGAATATCTAGATGTGTATTGGTGCTCTTTCTTAGTATAATTCATATTATATAAAAATTATATTCAGAAGTATAAAAATTATCTTCAAAAGAATAAAAGATACAATTCCTCCTTTAGGTCACAGACCAGTTAGGAATTTTGCTTCTGGACCCTGTTTCACTACATTAACAAAATTATTTTAGACACATCTTTTGTCACTTTGAAAGCCCCAGGAGAAAATCCAGGCTGCATCATGACTTGAATTGTGTTTTAGCATAATTTTTCAGATGATCTATATTCATTCCCTTCTGAACAAAAGCTGTTATAGATAGTCACAATTTGTATCTCATAGAAACAGTCTGTCATCAGATATTTGATATTTTTGGGTTCATTTCTTATTTATATGTTTGGTTGTAGACAAACTAGATTATAATAATTCCTAAAATAGATGAGAATTTATATGTAGTTTTGAATAATTTTTGGTAGTTCAGCCTTTCAGTAGTTGGTTTTTATTATATAAGAAAAATTTATTTCCTTTTGACAACTTATTTAAATATATCCACATTTTTCTTGTTTTTAGGTATCTTTCATTCCTCCTCTAAAAAATACTTAGAATACTGGAAATTTAAATTAGGAAGGGACCTTTAGGATCATCATGTATGCTGACACAATATATTTGTATTTTTTAATATACTATGATGTCTTCACACCAAAACTGAAAAACTATTCAGAACTAGTACCATAGAATGATAAAAAATTTTATTTGTGATTTATGATTTACAAATAATAGACCTTCAAAAGAAGTGATCTGGACAGATGAAGGAGTCCATGACATTTTTATCATAAAAAGATGAAGTAAGAAAAAATGTTGGGTTACAGTTATTTATTCAAGCTCTCTTCCAAGCCTGCTACACACACACACACACACACACACACACACACACACACACACACACTTTGAATGACTGCCAAAAGAAGATTTTAAAAGGTAAACCTTGTTCTTGTCTTTGATTAGAAACAATGAGAAAGTCCATCTAAACAAAATCAGAGGGAATATAAGATTACGAATAAGTTTTAAATTGTCAAAAAATGGATAATCAAGGGATAAAAAGTGGTTTTCAGAAATAATGAAAGTTTAATGAACTCTGAGTTGGAAAACAGGGTGCATACCCTCATGCATTGTCTATTTCCTTGCCAGATAAGGTGTTTTTTTTTTTAATTAGTTTACAAATATCAGGATGTCTGATCAGTTTTTTTTTTTTTTAAATAGGTTTTTTTCCTCTTAGGTAAACAACTCCAGTGACTTTGTCCAGATAAACTTCAACATCTAGATGATGTTATTATAAAAGGTTAAGAGTAAATTATATTGTCATAGAGCTTTCTAAAATGATTGTCAGAGCTCAACAAAGTTATGCTAACTAGGTAATCATGGAACATAATTGAACAATAAATATATGTTCCGTCTCTGGAGTATTAGTGCCTTATTTCAGAGCCCTTTGTGATTTCCATTGCTGTTTGTTTCTATTCTTTCACTCTCTGAACTGAGAATTATTTTGAACTGAAATTTAGGGTGCTAGGCTCTGATGTTTCTAGGGCATCTCTGTGTTCACTCCTTCAGCTGATGGAGTTTTGTCTTTAAAGCAGGGAGAATGATGCAGTCTGACATGTTTCAAATATCCATTTTATCATTGCCTATAACCCATAAATATTTGTTTAGTGACCTTCCCCACTAGTGGTTACAGGAACTGCTGACAGACATGAGATGATCTGTTTCAGTCTGCGTGTTGAGTTCTCACCCTCTGCTGTTCCAATGAACCTCTTCTCATCTGATCTTTATCTGAACACTGGCAGAGTATTAGCTGATGGGGAATTTGTACCTTAGAGTAAAGTGGATATGGATGTCTTTAAAAGAGATCGACCTAAGCTACAGTGCTTGTGATAGTAAATGGCTATAAAGACAGGTCATTGAGCAGTAACAGACTTCTCTGCTCCAAACTAATGAGAATGAGCATGATCTGCTTAGTTTCTGAGAGAGACATTTGAAAGATGGGTGGTATATTTACAGTTAGGAAACCTGGGGTTAAATTCCAGCTCTTTTGGTTACCAGTGATGTGATGATGAGGATGATGAGGATGATGGTGATTGATGATAAAAGACCTGAAATTTATACAAGGCAGGTAGGTAGTGCAGTGGATAGAGTGCTAGACCTGGAGTCTACCTAAGTTTAAATCTAGCCTCATGGGAGTAATAGAAGCATGACCCTGGGCAAGTCACTTCATTCCATTTCCTCCTATGTAAAATGAACTGGAGAAGAAAATGACAAACTACTACAGTATCTTTGCCAAGGAAATGCCAAATGGTGTCACAAAGGGTTAAAAATGACTGAACAACAACAAAATGTTTATATAGCACTATGTAACAGGCATTGTGCTAAGCATTTTACAATGATCTCACTTGATCTTTATGCCAGCCCTAGGAGGTGGTTGCTGTTATTATCCTCAGTTTACAGTAGAAAAAAATTGAGAAAAACAAGCTATACAGCTCAAGGCCCAGTGCTCTGTCTGATGTGTTACTGTTTAGCTGCCCCATATCATATAAGAACCTCTGCCTCAGTTTCCTGATGCATAAAACAAAAATAATAATACTTGTATCGCTTTGTATTCAAGGTTTTTTGTAAAATAGAAAGCATTACGTAAATGTATACATGGGCATGCAAGTATATCTTTTGTGTACACTTCGACATGATAGAGTAACAAAAAAGGATTGCTTTACATTTGATGAGAGATCTGAAATTTCAGATACATATTTTCTTCTGTGAGAATCACCTATGAGTTACCAGCTCTCATTATTGTCATCATCATAGTGCTCTATTGATAAGAAATAAATATGGATGTAAGACAAGATATAAAGGGATTCTTTATTACTCTTCCAGTTAATATACTGAAGTAATAAATAATTTATAACCAGAAGATAACTACCACAATGTAGTTTGTAGTCCATTTTTATGTTTGGGAAATTTCTCAATGTAATATTTTCCAAATGAAAAGTCTTAAGATAAATCGCTGTAAAAATGTCATGTTTTTGTGCACATACTTGCATACAGTCATATATGTGTATATAAAGAAATAGTATATAGTATATATACTATAGTATATGTCACCAATAGTGTCTCTTAAAATTGAGTGAATTTATGACATAACATCTTTATTACTTTTTAAAGATGAGTTAAAATGATTAGAAACTTATATCATTGTCCTTTAATCTCCACTATCAAACATTAATGACAATTTAAACTGCTTTGTCTTTACTATCAGCATGTTAAATGGTGAGAGCATGTGGGATGAAGGTATTTCAGATCCAAAAAAATATTCAGTTAAATTCAATAAACGTTGATACAATACCTACCAAAAGTATTGGTGGCTGGAAAGTCAAAAATAAAACAGTCTCAGTCATCAAGGAACTTAGATTTTATCTATGGATATGTTTGTCTTAAGTCATTTCCAACCCAATGTGCCATTTATGTAAATTTAGAAAATGACATAAGTCTATATCAAAATACAGAAAACATGTCTTTTGGGCAGTAAAATTTCAGGTTTGGAACATTTCTGTAGAATATCCTTGGGAAACAAAAGATCATCTTTAAATTTACTTGACATTGACATGTTTTCACAACAAAATATTAACGTAAACTATTTTTTCTGGTATAAAATTACATTTCTTCTCTGGGGGACTTATAATAAAATAGCATAAATGTTTCAAGATATAGACAGTCAGCAAAGACCTCTAAATTTTAACTAGAAACTCTCAATTACAGTTCCCTATTACATGGGGAGATGCTCGAGAGAACCTATCATTTGTTTCTTAAAAATGAAACCTTTTCTCCATATAAACTTCTATGTATCTGCTGCTGCAGATGAAGAGATTTTTGCAGATGTTAAGTCTACGTGTTCAAATTTTTTATGGTATTGATCTCATCTTAAATTGTACATTGTTTTGTGAGTTTGATTTTGTATACACACACACACACACACACATACACGGAGGTATGAGGAAGACGGGAGAGACAAAGAACACTTAAAAATAATGTATAATAGTGTGTTTGCACACATGTATATCTCTTTAGCACTTCCATAAGATATGTGTATAAATAAAAATCAAATTTGAATTATACACACATGTATAAATAAAATTTATCATGTATGTTAAGTATACATTTATTTGCAACAATAGATATTTATTTTAAAAGATCTATTGACATATATATAAATTTGTATGCATATACACATGTATACACATATAAATATTCCCATATTTTATGCACACATATACATTTATAATTGAGGCCATTAAAACCAAATGTATTGAGGTTCATGGACATACCCACGCTCAGTACAATGTTTTAAATATCTATGATTTTGTTGGTTATACAAAATCATAACTTATTGAAAACTTTGCAGATGGTCTTAAAAAGTTACTTTAGCCAAAATCTTCATTATTTTGTGGTGGACCTGGTCCTGAACTTCTCTGTAGCCAGTCTAGTCCACATATAACAGATGTATAGTTTATCACCATACCTCCACCCAGAGTTTTTCCAATTTGGTAAGACTTGGCAGCTCTTGAGTTCCACACAAAGGTGTCACAAAAGTCTTGGTTCAGTTTTAAACTTAACTTAAACTTCACTAATATTTTTGGTACTCTATAATTTCTAGAAACCTCAGAATCTCTCCTCTATGATGAGGCTTAAGGATAGAATTTTGAAGGGAGAGCATATATATGTTTTATCTATTTTTCAAATTTGATGTTCTTTTTATTTAGTAAAATTAAAACATTTAGTCTTTTTTTTGTGTGTGACTGATACTGCAGCCACAAAAGAACAAGTAATAGTGACTCTAGAAAGAAGCCTATTTTAAGTTTCAATAACCAATATATAATTCTAGCCTGAAAACATATTCGAAAGTTATTTATAAGCTTATTTAAATAATGCTGAAAAGAGTGGATAAGAGGGCCTTTGTTCCTCATCTAGAATGGTTTAGGGACCATTTTTTTTTAAATCAATAAACTTTTTACTTTTTAAATTAAAACTCTAATTAAGTAATTAGAACCAATTTTGTTGAAAATTGGTCATTCTGAAATGGAGCCTTTTGGCAGATATGGTAGGAAGGATAAATGACATAAGATATGGGATTACTATTCAACTTTTCTCTTCTTCCTTCATTCCCAGCCTTGTAAGAAGTTTGTACGATCCAAATGATTGCCCAGAAGAGGATAACTGAAGTTTGGCCTAACATGAGCAGGACTTTTTCAAGGAAAAAATTATAGCTTTACTTTAAAAGTCAAATCAAAAGTTTGTTTGACTATGCCCAAGATTAAGGCACCATAAGATGGCCTGATGTATGTTTTAAGGAAAGGCTCCATCCGTCTTCTCCCTACCTCAGTGTTCGCTTCTCATATTTCATTATTACTTTCAATAGCATTTGACCTGAGAGCAGGGACATTGTTCTTGACTTATGCTCAGGATAAAAGATGGAACACAAGCAGATAAAAGTCTAAAGCATTTTCAGTTTCCTTTATTTTTCTTGCTCTTTCATTCTCTACCTCCACCTCATTTAATAGAAAGTTGTTTATGATGACACTGAAAAATCAAAGTTTTAGAACTGTTTACCAAACACAGATTAAAATGCTTATTTTAATTTATTATGTAATACTTGGAGAAAGTTGACATTTCGGGTTTTCTTGTAGCAAGGTTTGTAAAAGGTTTTCTTTTCAATGACTCAGATCTAATTAAATTCCAGCTTATGTTGAAAGAGGTTCTGTTTTTACAAGCTACTAGTTCATTATTACATTTTTTACCATGTGAAAAAAAAAATGTCCTGATATAAGCTTGATAGAATAGAACTAGGCCTCAAAACTTATTGAATTGTGTTATCGCTGTAACCGTTGTGATACTTTCGTATCTATAAATCAAGTCTTAGGAAAGGAAAAAAAGCCAATTGCTGTCTTAAGGAAATATTGTCTGGGGGTGATATTGTGATGTTGTTGTGGGATAGATGGAAAACCAGAATAAATAAAGGTACAGTGACCAAAGATATTGAAATGATAGTTTGTTCAAATTACAATTCTTGGTGAAATGAAAACTGATAATTTTTAGAAGTAGCCACTATGCTTATATTTTATGTTTCACACTTCACTTTCATTTGCTTGGTGTGGAAATTTCAAGTAAGGCAGAACACAATTCACTAACAACTTAGTAGATAAGTCTTACAGAGTTCCTTAGGCCTCTAGGTGGCACAATAAATACCTGAAGCTTGAGGTCAGGATTTGTTTTGTTCATCCTTCGTTTTTGAAGAGGGCCATGACATCAGAGAAATGATGACATGGCTTGCACTTGACTTTGTTTTGAGTGAGGGAGGGCTGTGCAGGTCACCAGCCTCACTTTCTTCTCCTGATTCATCTGGATCCAGTGACCAGATATTCATCAGGATGACTGGAGACAGCCTACAATGCCATGAGAGACCTTGGTCTTTTAAGCTAAGGCCTTTTCAGAAGAGTTCAGTTCAAATCCAGCCTAGCGTAGCTTTGTGATCTTGGGCAAATCACTTAATCTCTGATTGCTTGACAGAAAAGATTCACTTAGTTGACTGAAGAAAGAAATGGCAAACCATTCCAATATTTTTGCAAAGAAAGCCTCATGGATAGTTGGTCCACAGAAGAGTAGGACATGATCACTGAACAACATGAGTAAAGCATTGTGTTAAGTGGTAGGAATACAAATATGTATGACCATATCTTCTTTCAAGAAATTTACTTCTAGTGGGAGAGACAACCCCTGGTTTCTGCCTGTTTTGTTCAATTTCATGACCAGTAGTCTGGCCAATTGATGGTGAATTCATTCATCATAATTACTAAAAAAAAAAAAAAAATACACACTTTTTTATTCTGTTAGTAAGTTGTGATATCATTGTGGGTACCTAGGTCACACAGTAGATAAAGTGCTGCCCTTTGAGTCAAGAGGGCCAGAGTTCAAATTTGGCCTCTGATACTTAGCTGTCTGACCCTGGATAAGTCACTTAATATAGATTTGCCTCAGTTTCTTCATTTATAAAAAATGAAGATAAGACTAGTTATAACCTTCCTGGGTTGTGATGAGGATTAAATGGGATAAAAAATGTAACGTGCTTAATACAGTGCCTGGCACATGGCAAGTACTATATAAATGTTAGTGATAGCGTTGTCCTCGTAATTATGCTTATTATTGCTAGAATCTCAAAAACATTAAGTGATTTACCCAAGGTCACATAGCTATTAAAATGTCAGAGGAAGGATTCAGTCTCATCTGCCAGACTCCAAGTAAATCATTTCATCCACTATGCCAAATATTCCCTCTCATTCTACAGAAAAGGGAGAATAATATTTCTATCCTCCACTAAAGTCCTACTTCCTTTGTCATGGTGTAGATGAAACCTTGAGGATTATTCCAGCATATTCCAAAGCTCTGGCATGCTCTGCCAAACTAGAAAGCTTCAGGTAGAGTTCCACAGATTAACTCTGTAGCTTCATTCCAAGGATTTGGCCATCTAAATCTGGAGAGATGCATTATTAGGTTAGTCACAAGACAATCCATTTTCCAATCACAGCAATCCTTAAAGACTGTCTTCTAATTCATAGAAGGATGGTAATATGCATAGGAATATGGAGACCAATAAAAATAATAAAGTTTAAAAAAAATGTAGCTGTTTATATAGTGGGTTTTTTATCATTTAAAAACAAGATCGCAAGAATGTTGCTTAGAAATTCAGTCAATCAATAAACATTGATTAAGCATCTACTTTGTTAAGCCCTTCAGCAGGCACTTTCCTAAGCCCTGGGTACTATCCTAAGTGCTGGGAGTTGGCACTTAAAATGTAAATCCTTAGGATACAACATGGTAAAAACAACACTTTGTATAGTCATTTGAACTACTTGTATCATAAAAGAGAGATAAAATTTAGGAAATGTTTTATGGATAGAAAAATACAGGTGAATCTTATGCCAGAGAAAGACAGGTGGAAGGATTGGCTATAAAATGTGCATCTTCATATAGTGCAGTTGGCCTATATGTAGTGTCTGGTGTTATCATGATTTTTTAGTTGTCAAATCCAATGGCTTTTTCTCAGTCTTCATTCTGCTTGACCTCTCTGCACCTTTTCTCCTTGATACTTTATTCTCTAAGTTTTTGAAATACATTTATGTTCTGGTTCTCATCCTTCCTCTCTGAATGGTCCTTCTGTATATCTTTTTTGGATTCTGTTCCAGATCACACTCTCTAAACATTAGTGTCCCTGGGCCTTCTTCTTTTCTCCCTCTATTGTACTTTACTTGCTCCCATGAATTCAATTATCATCTCTAAGCTCAATATTCCCAAATCTAATTCTTCTGCTCTAACATCCCTGCTGACCTCCAATTTCCCATCTCCAACTGCCATTCATATATCTTAAATTGGGTGTCCAGTAGACATTTGAAACTCAATATATCCAAAACAGAACTCATTTTCTTACCCCCTAAATTTCTCCTACTTTCTCTATTACCATAGAGGGCAATACCTCCTCTCAGTCACTCAGTCTCACAACCTAAGAGTCAATTTCACCTTTGCAAATCTCTCTGATATTTCTCCTGAACTCTTCTGATACTACATTCACTCTGGTACAGGACATCATCATGTCATACCTAGATCATTATAATAGCCTGTTGGTGGATGTACCTGCCTCAAGTCTCTTCCTACTCTAATTCATTCTCCATTCAGCTTCCAAAATGATTTTCCTAAAGTGGCTATCCAATCATGTCATCTCCTAGCCCCACCTCAGTAAACTCGAGTGGTTTTCTATTGCCTCCAGGACCAAATGCAAGTGCTCTTTGGCATCTGAAGCCTCTTACAACCTAGCCCCTTCTGAGTCCAGTCTTCTCACACCTTACTTCCATATAAATATTCTTTGATTTAGTGACAGTGGGCCTCTGGCTGTTCCACAAGCAAGACCCTCCATCTATGGACTCCAGTCATTTTCTCTGCCTGTCCCCCATGCTAGGAATTTTCCTTCCTCACCTACTGAGCTCCTTGGCTTCCTTTCAATACCAGTTAAAATCCCAACATTAACTGGAAGCCTTCCCAAACCCCTCTGAACTTTGGTGTCTTCCCTTTGTTAGTTTTTTTTTCACACTTATCATATATATGTGTGTATGTGTATGTGTGTAATTTGCTTTGTATATATTTCCTTGCTTACTTGCTTTCCCATTAGATTGTTAGCTCCCTGAGGGCAGATAATATTTTTTTTGCCTCTTTTTTGTATTCTCAGTGCTTAGTTACATGCCTTGCATATAGTAAGTCTTAAATAAACATTTAATGATTATTGATTGCCACCTAAGTTTTAGCCAAACTGGGCTATATTGAATAACTAAAAAACAGAACATGGTGAAAAAAAGCTTCATTGCTTGGAGTTGACTCTGAGGAGTGAGGTCAGAATTGGCACTTTAAATTAGTTTTTCAGTCAAATAAATAACAAAGTTGGAGTTTTCCAATGCAGCCCCTCTCATCTGTCCACTTGCATCTGCCTCACTGGATAGCCTTATTTTTCTTCTTCTGTAATTTGTTTATTGAAGTCTTTTTGGTGAGGTTTAGGGGTGCTGGGGACCCCAAAATACCGACAGTCTGGGTCCTGTTTATCAAACCTTCTTAAAGCCAAAGAAAACAAAGTTTATTAAAGATTCGCCAAATTGAGTTGGCTCTTAATTTGAAATGCTTGAATTGCAAAGCAGGCCAGATAGAATCTCAGCTAGACAGGGTCTGTGCTGGATCCTACCTGAGCACCTTTCATGCAGAAAAAGATTGTAGGAGAGATCTAGGGGTGGTCTGGTAATCTAGGGTGATGGGAAGAGGGGTTTAGGGAGGTTCTTGAGAAGTCCAAGGAGGGGTTGACTGGTCAAGTGTTGGAAAGAGTTGGAGACAATCAGGAGATATCAGACAGTGAAGGGCCTGGGCCAGAAGCGCATGTGGCCAGGTAGTCTGGGGTCCCAGGGATGGTCTCCATAGATCAACCCCAGGGAGAATCCTGATGGGAGTGGTCAGTAGTCTAGACAATCCACAAACCAGGCTGGACAACTTGGACTTCAAGAGAATGCTAAGTAATTGGAAATATCAAAAGGATGGTCAAAGGAAGAGAATGTTAAATCAGATCAGATAGGGGGTATCAGGGCTGAGAGAGATGGAAGGGAAATCCAAGGATCACCCTCACCCACGGCCAGACTTTCTGGGACCTTGCAGACAAGTGTGACAAAAAGTCCTCCTGATCCAAGGGGAAAAGGTCTTGGCTTGGGCTAGTACCCCATCATTTTGAGTTCTAAAGCTAACATTTGTGTGATGCACATCTGGAGATACCACCACGAAGAATTCTAATACAAAGGATTTTCAGCCAAAGGTTTTGTCTTAAGTTAAAAAATCACATAATTCAAATGTAAATGTGTATATTGAGTTGCTTCATGTCTTACATACAAAAAAATGAAAAACTCATTCTGTGTGCTTGATGAGGAATAGCAGAAAGCTTGTATCTGAATATACATTGCAAGATCAATTATATATAAATAATAGAGCATATAAATTTGGTTTGAATGCATCCTCAAATCTTTGACTGTTAAAATCACTAATTAAATCAGAATGTTCCAAAGTCTCGTAAAAATCTCTGTCAAATAGGTAAAATATCACTACTTCTAAGAATAATGCATTCACTCCCCATGGCATTGCCACCAGCATTCTAGAGGGAATGTTGCCAGAAGCTCCAATGTTATATAAATATTGCTCATGCATGTTTTAGGTTTTTTGTTTGGATTTAATTGGGTAAGAGGATCAAAGGCACATTCTGATTCTTCTTTACATAATGTACATACTAAATATTAGTTCAGTTAAGTGAAAAATGAGTAACAATTAGATTTTATGGTTGTTATAGCTCAAGAATTGGTGAGATTTCTGAATACTTAGGGAGGAAAGCTCTGCACACCTTGCTCGGTATATTGCCACAGAATGAAGATTGAGATGACGTATAATAAAGGAAGTCTTTCTTTTGAAAAGATGCTGTGCAAATCATGTATTAAGATGAACTGCCTGACTGATAGCTTGGATCCCACAGGACCATAAGCAGCCAATTAAAAATTCACAGTATCAGTACTACAAGCCAAAGATTCTATTATTTGGACAAGGATAGAAATGGTGAATAAGGATTGTCTGTTCTTGTGTTCAATATATCTTCACACACATCATAATGATTGAAAATAGAGCATAATATAGAATATAGATCAATTTGATGGATAGACTAAATGACTTGAGATTAAAATGATAACATTCTAAACAACTGGTCATCTTTTTTAAAGCACTGGTAGAAAACAGCTAAACAGAATGGTATGATATAGGCAGAAAATGGATTAACAACTAGATTTGTACTGCTCTGCTTTTTCCTTTAAACTCCACAAGTGCACTGATAATACAGCAGGGCAGCTTTTTCAAAGAGTTAATATTTACTTCAAAAGAGAAACTCAAATATATAGGCACACTCCCAACCTCCACGTAGTACCCTTCTCCCCTACCCCTCTCATCACTTCAGTCACTGAGAAGTGGATTAAGTTCCTGGCTTAGCTCAGTTCCCTTAAACCACAGTCTCAGTTCCAAATCCAAACCTTGTGGGGCTCAAGCTCTAAGCACTCTGACTTCTCAGTGCTTCCATAGTAGGTAGCTGACCAGACTCTCCTGCCAGCAATTTTGGCTCCAAAGTTTCCATAATTCAAATTCCTGGACCTTTGAGGAACACTTTCAGCCAGTGAAACTAAGGGCAAACAACACAGAACAAAAACAAACATCCCAGGCCCTTCATGGTTTCAAACTCTACACTGGACGCAGAAGCTAGGAACACAAAAGAAGTGATGGTGGAGAGAGGAAAAGCAGCATGATCTCAATAATGTTAAAGAAACAGACAGCCAGTCAAGAAAACTACCCCTACCCATGTGGTAGGGGACACAAAGATCTTCATGTTAGACTAACTGCACATGCTCAAAGGATGGGTTACATATGCATAATTAATTACACAGGAAGCTATAAAATAACTGGGTTGAAAATAAAAGGGAGAAATTTCAATGTTGGCTATATTGCTTCAAATTAAAACCCTTTAATTTGGTAATTTAATTGAAAATGAAGAATGAGTCTAGTGGAAAGAAATGAACTAGAACCTTCAGTAATATAGGCAGTAAACATGGGGAGATAAAGAAAAAGGGAGGATAATATACTTCCTCTGGAACACAGCAATAGCAAAATATTTCAATGTAATCAGTAGTTCATGTTTTAAGTCCATGGATCAGTGAATTACAGGTATTTTCCAAATAAAATAATTCTCAACTTGGAGATAAAAAATAAAGTTCTGTTTCTGGTGGCAACATCTTATACTTTAATGGTTTTCACTCAACTATGGTAGTATTTTTTTTTTGTATTGTCCATTTGGACAAGTTTTTATATGGTTACTTGGATGACAGAATCCAAGTGCATTTATTCAAAATTTAGGTGATATTTAGGAATTTAAACATGAGTTCTTTTTCCAGGAAATGAGTCACACTTGTATATGTAATTCTGAAATCTGTATCCCTAAAGAAAACTCATCATGAACTATATCTAACTTTGTAGTCTCCTTATATAAATAACACTATTCATGTCTCTGGGAATATTTTTGGTGTTTTTTTAAATCACAAGAAACTCAGTTCTGTTCTTTAAAAGAACATTTTAAAATATTTGTTACCAAAGTACAGTTTGGCAGCCCTAGACAGTTTGGCCTTATCTAATTTCCAAAGCTGCTGTATTCATTAGTGATATATTGATTACAAACACTCATTTACTAATGAGATCCCTAGGTGAAATCAGATCTCAAAACTCTGATGTTGATGGGCCTTGGTTGGAAATATTTGGTGTCTGTGTATCTCCGTCTAATGAGCAGCTGCAAAGAAGAAGGTTGGGGAAAGTGCTCAGTATAATTACCATGAGGATGTAATTGATTTTAGCAAGATCTACATTTCATATAATTGTTTTATGCAATATGTTAAATCATATTTTAAAATGTTGAGGGAAAAGAGAACAGACACCATGAAAAAGGGCTTTTAACTTCTAGGACCCCGATGTCACACAGGTTTTGCATTTCTTATCCCTTTAAAAAAAATTTTTTTTTTGCAGATTTCGATGGTTGATTATTTTCTTCAGTTGCTTATATATTATAATTACCAACCACTTTTATACCCTCCCCCTCAAACATTAGGCTAGTAACTAAACATTTCTCAGTTACTAATACCTAGCTTATTTACTTGCACTGGCCTTGCCCGCCAGGACACTAGTTTAAGCAATTTGATATTTCTGTCAGGCAAAAACAGTTGAACCCCAGTGTTACTTCTATCCTCCCAACTTCTCTCTTTTGCCCCCACCTGAATTGTTTTTCAAAAACTAAGTGACTTTACCTTATTTTTCCATTCCCACACATGCTTGCAATTTAATTGCTGTGGGTCCTCCCTCCACCAGTATAAATATGACCCATCTTTAGCAGATGGTGTTTGGGAGGTACTGTGGCTAAAATGTTATCACTCAATAATCATCACTTTTATTTTTTGTCTATGTTTTATTTAGTCATTCATTCTTTCTTTCATTTGTAAAACAGAGGCATTTATTAAGTGCCTTTTACTTACTAGTTAAACTCTAAGGACATAAGCACAGGCAACATATGCTCTCTTACAAAGTCATAAGCCTGAGGTCAAATCTTTGATGAGGTTCCATAAATATAGCTAGTCTGGCTTTTGGGCAATAAAACCATAGTTTACTACTTGGCTTTACTTGAGCCATTTCCAGCTTGTGAGAGCCTGGCAGAGCTTACTCTGGTATAGCCTTTGAAAGCCATGGGTCTCTTCTATGTAAAATGTAAGGCATTAGAACAGAACTGCAGTGGAGGGATAGAATTTATTCCATCCAGATCCAGTATTTAATAAGTTCCAACCATGAGAAAGGCAATTTTAGTCACTGTGGATGCAAAGGCCAAAATTAAATAGTCTCAGACTCAGGAGTTTACCCATTATTCTTGGGATGGTGTAGTAGTGGATAAAACCATAGAAAGGTAAAGAAAGGTTGTTACTGCTAAGGGAATCAGCATCTCTGCTAGGCTAGGAGCAAATAAATCCTCACTTCCCCCATCTGCCTCTTACCTTAAAGCAGGAAATTTCTAATATTTTTTGATTCATAGGTCCGTTTGACAGTCTGGTGAATCCTATGGATTCCTCAAAATAAAGTTTTGTTTTTATAATGCTGAATTACAGTTAAAAGTTAAAGAAAACACATTTTTTTTTTCCTCAAGTAGGGTAAAAGGACCTCTTGAAATCTATCCACAGGTCCTTCCAGGTCCATGTACCAAAAGTAAAAATCCCTGCCTTAATAGAATCATGTTATCATTGATTAGCTGAGAAGGCTGTTGATACATTTGGAAACTTCTAATTCATTTTCCTGTGAGTATCTGTTCTATACAAAAATTTTAAAATGAGGACTGCATCATAGCCATGTGTCACCAATGAAGATAACAGTGCTACATTTGGTAAAGAAAATTCACAGTGGTCTGGAAATATAGTAAATTTGGCTTCATCTTCATAATAACCCCTATTTAAATTCACATTTTTTTCTAGATCTAAAAATACTTTTCTGTTCAGCCTTTTTGTGAAGCTCTACCAGGTGCTCCAATTCCTTTCTCTCACCTGATTTTTCAGATGAATATATACACACTCTCCAATTTTCCAGTAATTTCTTTTGATGCATAGACTTGCAAATGCCAGAAATATGTTCATGCACAAGTAGAGATTTCCAAATTGTTTATATATATATATGTGTGTGTGTGTGTGTGTATGTGTGTGTGTGTGTATAGATATATGCATGGCTGCACATCTTTATTCCATGGGATTATTTTAAATGAATTTAATCTACCCACTATCTGATGTAAAAATTCTTCCTTTCTCTTGGTAATATATGTCCATTCTTCCTTTAAATTTTAACCAAGGAATTCTCTTCAGATGAAACCTATTGATTTCAAATTTGAGAACATTTCCTGTCTTTCATTCATATGAGATTTCTTTCAAAAATCAAAATTACTTAAATATTCAATTTGATATCACTGATGTAGGTTTTCTCTGCAAGGGTGCAGATGGCAACGCATCTATGCCTGTATGTTCTATTTGCTTCTTTTCCAAGTCCTTCCATAAATTTGTCACAGAGCTTCCATTTAGTTTACTTAGATCTTTACTGTTTTTTCTTGATGTTACAACAATATTGTTAGAGCACACAGGCTTCGCATCAACTAATTTATCCATGCTCTGGTCATACAACTTACCAATCTTTTTTTTCAGTCATATATTTTCCTGATCATAAAATTTCTTCAAATTTTCTTATTAGTTTTATATCACAACTTGCTCATTTCCACCATTTGCCTCTCTATTGCTGTCTTATTGAAATTCATTTATAATTCTTTGGAAATCTAGTGTTTCTGGCCTTGCAGCTGAAGAATTTGAGTAGGATGTTAGTATCCAAAAGATGAATTTTTGTTTCTGAAAGAAAGTAGCAGTCGTCAAAGGAGCTTTATAGTTTTCCAAAAGCAACCTACTCTGGTATATTCTTGATTTATTCTGATCCCAATTCATTCATTTGTACTATCTACTGGAGAGGTAGGTAAGTAGATAAGTACCTCCTACATGGCTCTACTCCATACATACTTGATTAAATTGATCTATTTTTCCCTTTTTTGTTGTTTTGTTTTTAGTGCCGTTTCTATCCTCTCTATAAGCACAGCTGGATCTGTTAAAGTATTCAAATATGATTCTTGATGGACAAAAGAATTTCTTATAAAAATGTGTACAGAGAGGTGGTATGGCCTAATGAATACACCTGGATTAAATAAAAATTGGGTACAATTTCTAATGTGCTAGATAGTGGTTGTAGGACCTTGGGCATATCTTTATCTTTAGTACCCTAGAAAATTCTTTTAGACTGTAAATTGAGGATAAGGTTCCTCATTCCACACTCCTTACCCTGATGAAGTTGAAGTTCTGATTACCCCTAAAATAAAAATAAATAAATAAATTTAGATCTCCTCCCCCCAT
This sequence comes from Notamacropus eugenii, assembly GCF_028372415.1. Taxonomy (NCBI): domain Eukaryota; kingdom Metazoa; phylum Chordata; class Mammalia; order Diprotodontia; family Macropodidae; genus Notamacropus; species Notamacropus eugenii. Next base: position 212,965,149 of record NC_092876.1, read on the forward strand.
TTTTCTTCTGTTGTCTGCTTTGCAATTTCATCCTTAAATGACTTTGGGATAACTTTATTGAATTTCTCATTAAGCTTTTTTTAAATCTGATTTTATTCTTTATGTCTCTCTATTAAGTGATATTTCTCATAATCTATAATTGTTTACCACATGATTTTACATACTATTTTACGTTCTAATTATGATTGCCTTTGACTAACACTGTTCTAAATATCTCACTTCTATCACTTCATTCTTGTCTCCTTCTTTTCAGTCTTAGAAGGAAAAATATTTTCCCCTTGCTAAAGCTACAATCTCCACCTGTACCCTTCGCCCCATCTCTGCCTATGTACTCCATAACCTTGTTCCATCAATCATACCCCCCCTTTCCTTTTTTGCTGCCTACAAACATTCTCAGAACCTTGGTGTTTTCAAAACAAAATAAAAACAATTTCCTTTAACTTTGCCATCTCCTCAAACTATGATCCTATCTTTATCCTTTACTGCCAAAATGAAAGGAAAAAAAGAGCAATCTACACTCACAGCCTTTCATTCTTACCTTAACTTGGGGATTCATAGGCCCCTTTCAACTCTAACCCTTTTGAATTCTCAGTCTGACACTGTCGCCACCATGCTCCTAAAACCTGTCTCCTAAGCTGCTAATGACTTTCTTAGCAACAAATCTAACAACCTCTTTTCTTTTCTTGGCCTCATCCTCCTTAACTGTGCCATTTAATACTATGGATCACTCATTTCTTCTTAGTACTCATTATTCCCTTGTTGATATGATGCTTTATACACTGAGTTCTTCCACTAACTCTCTGACCTGTCCTCCCTGTTAGTCTGCTCATACTTCTTAAATTTAAGTATCTGTAAGAATCTGTACTTCTGATTCCTCTTTACATTCTCTCCCATGATGATCTCACCTACTGTTTCAATTATTATGCTTGTACATATTCCTTGCAAAAATTTGTCTTCTTTTAAGTCCAGTATTTCTAGATACTTGTTGGGTTTATCGAGCTGGATGTTTCTATGGCACCTTAAACTCAAAGTGTTCAATTAAATTAATCTCCACTACATCTGCCTATGTCTCATGAGGTTACTGGTACCACCCAGTCATCCAAGCTCATAAACTGCCCTGTGGAGTAGATTGTTGCAACTAAGTGGCTTAGTGAATAAAACACTATTCCTGGAGGAAGAAAGACCTGATTTCAAAGTCTGTCCTCAGATTTCTCTGACCCTGGTTAAGTCACTTAACCATTCTATGCCTCAGTTTTCTCATTTGTAAAATGGGGCAATAATAACACCTACCTCCCAGAGTTATTGTTAGGATCAAATGAAATATTTGTAAGGTTTTTGTAAATTTTAAAGAACTCCATGACTTTTAGTTATCATCATCATTATTAATATTACTATTATTGATCTACATATTGATTGTGAAAGGATCTTGTGCAGTAATTTTAATCAAATGACCCAACCCATAATTTCCATACATGTTGCCACAGTGGCATTGTGTGTTTAGTGTCAAATTTCTTTTTAGTAGCTGTGATGATAGAATTCATAGCTATCTCTCCTTATGTTTTCATCCAGACATTACCCTCATCTGCCTTTGGAAGGAGTGGATGACAATGGAGGGAGATATATTAATGCCTACTTATGTTAATTCTAGTGCTAACACATACCAAAATGTAATAAGTGGCTCATAACCACTTCCTATCCTTTTCTGGTAGATGCTGAACAAGAGATATGCTCTCTTTAGAAGACTCTGAGACATTGATTTGGTTTTAATAACAACAGCAATATTAATATCTAAAATTAACTAGTATGAAAATCATTTGCAAAACTAAACAGATATGGCCTATATTGAATTGCCTGTCTTCCAAGGGGAAGGGGTGGAGAGGGAGGGAGCTAAAGAAGTTGGAACTCGAAGTGTTAGGACCAAATGTAATGTTCTTACCACTGGGTAACAAGAAATACAGGTTAAGGGGTCAAGAAAGCTATCTGGCCCTCCAGGACAAAAGAGAAGACGGAGACAAGGGCAGGGAGGGAGGATAGAGGAGAGAGCAGATAGGTCACAGGGGCAATCAGAAAACTTGGGTCTGGGGGGGGAGGGGGAAAAAAGGGGAGAAAATTTGTAACCCAAAATTGTGTGAAAATAAATGTTAAAAGTTTAATAAAAAAAACATATCTAAAATTTCTATAGCACTTAGTATGTCCCAGGCACTATACTAAGCACTTTACCCTTATTATTTCATTTGACCCTCACAATAATCCTGGAAATCAAGTATTATTATTCTTCCCAATTTACAGAAGAGAAAACTGAGGTAAAAAGAGGTTAAGTGACTTGCCCAGGGTCAGACAGCTAGTAAGGGTCAGAAGTCAGATTTTAACTCAGGTGGTCCTCACTCTACATAACTACCCAGTGGGCTGACCCTTACTTGGAAAACAGTTTTCCATAGCTTGTAGATCTTGACTGGAAAACACTCTGGTTTCCTTAATATATGTCACCTCTCTGACAAAGATTCTCATCCTCCCAATGTATCATCTTATTCAGAAAGCTGTCAGTACCCTTACACTCTTCTAGACACTAATGACCCTATATGTTGTACATTCACAAGGAAAGGGGACATTTCTAAGATGCTGAAATGTTTTTTAATTTAAATTAAACAGGAAGTCCCAAAACAAAATGAAAGAAATTACACTCAGAAAATGAGTATGTGGGACCATACAAAATATGTAGAAAAGAGACAAGCAAGTTGACCTGTAGACCCATTTATTTAACTTAAAGGGAAAGACAGGTAGGTAGCCTTAGAGTTGGGAAGACCAAGGTTCAAGTGTCTCCTCTGACGAATATTGGCTGTGTAATCCTTGGTAAGTCACTTAACTTCTCCATGCCCCAGGCAATTTTCTAAGACCAGAAGTTGCAAATGTTTTAGTAAAAGGAGCTTCCTGACCTAAAAAAAAGAAATTAAGATCATAAAAAAAATAAGCAAAAAATCTCTTCTTCTTTGCTCCCACAGAGCTCAGAGTTTCTGCAGTCTTGCAGAGGCAAGAGAGGAATACTTGAAGAAATATGGAGTAAAGGTAGAGAATTAATTATGAAACGAAGTAATGTGGAGATTTAAGTATGCCTAGAGAAGCTTCTTCATTAAACATGATTTGCTTGACAAGAGCATCTAACATTAGTCTGCCCAAAGAAAAGGATACTTAAAATTCTGTGAGACACAAAGAAATGAAATTATTTGGAAAAAAAACGTCCATAGATGAAAAAGAAATTAATACCAATTCCTTTAGATTTTTCTTGTAAAAACTCATTTTGATGAGTTTATGTGATTTTTAAAATTGTTATCTTTCCTCCTCTCTCCGATTACTTTTCTTCAAGTAGTTATGGCGTGCATGAAGAAGAGGTTCAAGCATAGTGAGCTGAGAGGAAAGGAAGAGTATCAAGGCTTAGAATTTTGAAAGTGCAGTAGTTTTAGGTGCTGAGGTCCAAAGTGCAACTATTTCTTAGGTGATTGAAGTAGGGTTGGAAATATGACCTGAACAGGTCAGTGCATTAAGGGGCCATGTTGTGTGTTAAAAATCATCAATATGACTGCTGAAATCACCAAGGAATAAAAAGTAGAGAGGAAAACTGAGGTTAGTATCTGCACATTATTTTCAAAAATGGATCTGGTTCCATATTTAGGGTTAAACCAATTGCTACAGTCACTGAGGAAAGTGGAAGAATAGTAAACGAAAACGATGTGGTTCTGTACAAGATGACAAAATAAAATGGCTTAAACTTTTAAAGAAGAAGGTTTATGGAATAATAGCAGTACAGTGAGAGTTTTAAAATGGAAGTTGTGTGCAATAATTTTGCTATATCTTCCTAGTGACTGTGAGTTGGGAATGAAGGGGATAGAAGAAGGAGACAATTAGAAAAATAGCAGCCAACAAGGACAAGGATGGAGAGAGTCAGGTTCCAGTTAATGCCAAGTGATATAAGAAGTGCAGAGTTGAGAGATCAAGGACTAAGGCCATTCTGCTGATAATAGGGTATGGCTTTTTAAGAGCACCCATTGTTGGCAGAGGACAATTTGAAACTTGAGAAAGGTAGAGCTGTGATCAAATGAATACGTAACTTTGGAAAGACATAGCAAAAGAAAACCAGATTTTTTTTTTTGTTTATTTGTTTCATTTTTGGAGTTTTTTGCTGTTTTTTTGTTTTGTTTTAAAAAAGAAAGATTATAGCAACAGAATTTTGGATATTGCTAGCCATGGCATATGAGGAATATTATTAGACAAATTTTTATGTTATAAATCAATAATTAGTGTATTAGTGTAATGGACCCTAAAAAATCCTATTTACCAGATAGATCATCCATTCACACAGTGAAAGAGGTTAAAGCTAAAGGTCATGAAAGCTCAGAGACTGTTGGAGGCTTTCAGTTATTTTTTCTCCCAGGTTGAACATCTGCTTCAATGATTGTAGGGGTAGAGAGTCAAAGGTCAAAGAGACCTAGAGAGCAGTGGAAGTGGAAGTAATGAATTAGGAAAATAAAAAATATTTCATACACTTAAGTCAGCATTTCCAAATTACCTTAGAAAATGATTGCTTCCTTCTCTATATTTGATTTTTTATGCATATCAATAAAAGGAGTCTTCAAGTGGAAGTGCAATGAAGGCTCAGAGAAAGTCTCAGGCAAAGTATACCAAGAAAAAAGCTTTTTTCCTTGTTTGGTCCCACTCTCAGTATCAGTTCCTATTTATTCAGACTCATATTTCTTGAAATATGTTATCTGATTTCTCTCAAAATATGAGCACAGACATTTGCACCTTTAGCAACTCTTCTCAAATACACTCCTTAGAGGCACTGTTGCCTGGAGCAAAGATAGAGGAATATCTATAAGTGAAAGTTTTATCCTAAATGACATTTAAGATTGCATCTAGATTTAGGTCAACAGACTTACAATCTAATCTAGCATTCTCCTTCAGTAGACACCATTATGATTTCTTCTTGTACCATATTGCAAATGTATAATAAAAAGCCTCACTCCATCACACACAAATACACACTCCCTCTTATATTCTCCTTCAGATTCCACAAACTTCCGGCAAGAGAATCCTCCAAGCAAACTAACTAGCTGCATAAACTTCCACCTAGTTTGTACCTATTCCCACTAATTCTGCCTCTCCCATTGGTTTTACTGGGGATAAGAGGGAGAGACCTTAATAGTGTACTCAAAGAAGTTCAGAGTTAATATGACAACTGTTTATAGACCAGGACATTGTAGTCTGCATGAGATAAGTGAAGGAACATGGTCAATTCTGGAGAGTCTTCTCTATAAGGTCAGGAAAAGGCAAGACAAAGCATTACATGGCTGTGGTTTTCTCTTTGTTTTCCTTAATCCTCTTAAATGCCATGAAGCAAAATGAATTATATCATCTAGCATTCATATTCAGAAACATTAAACTTATTAAAATTTATTCAGCTCTTTAAATTGGACTAAATATATACCTGATGGGATGTCAACTTTTATTCATCTAGGGCAGAATATAATAAAAGTAGGTTCATCTCAGTATAAGGAAAAACTTTCTATCAACGAGACATATTCTGAATTACATTCAGAAGTATCAGTTACCCTCACCCAAAGTATTTAAGCAGAGTGTGGGTAAACAGTGTTAACAATGAAACAATCCATACAGTATTTTGAGCACGTAAATCATTTCCCTTGCAACACCCTCATGAAGTAGGTAGTAAGTGAAATCCCTGAATTTGATAGATAAGGAAACTGAGTCTTACATATGTTGACACAGGAAGACAAGTATGTCAGACATGCTGGACAAGTGACTTGCCTAAGATCATGCAGTGAATTAGCTTGTAGCAGAGTTTAAAATTGGATCAAGTCTCCTTGATTTCCAAATCAGTGGATTTTTTAAAATTATGCTTATTTAGGAATGAATTGTGTTTTGTATGTGTTTCTTCATATATCTTAGCTACCTCTTGGTGCCATTGTACTACTAGTAAATACCTTGATAAAAGTCTCTTCAGTCTGTAAGAAACTTCCCCTACACATACACACACACACACACACACACACACACACACATACACACACATATACACAAAATTGATGTAATCGTGGAAGGGACACATTTGAATTAATCTAATCAATCAGTCTAGTAAAGTAGGTTTAAAGTATTTTCTTGTCATCTCATTGCAATGTGCAGAGAAGCTCTTAATCAATTTGAAGGGAAAATAGAATTTTGGTCACTAGATAAAAGGTAAAATTTGATTCGTGGAGAATATCAAGTCACACCTCTTGGGGGACATGTAAAAACAGCAAGTCAGATAAGCTATGAGTCAGTCAAGTGCTGAAGGGTCATAGGAAATTTCTCAGGGGGAATGAGGAAAGAGAGAATCAAAATTGAGTGTTAGGAAGTTTCTTGAAGTGAGGCTTTGCGCTACTGTTGTATTAATAATTTTCTATCTTATATAAGCTCCATAAAACAACAGAAAGAGACTTCATGAATCTGAAGGTGATTGCATTGCCAATATGCCAAAATCAAGCTAATTGTTATAACAGGGTATGGCTGATCAAATATTTAATCTCCATATCAGCAAGAGAAAGGGAGCAAGCAGTATAGAAGCAAAGTTGAGATTCATGTCAGCCCCTTCCAGAAGGGAGGAAGAAGTAGAAACTGTCAAATGCTGTCCACTAGTACTGCAGGTCTGTTCTGCAGTTGTTGTAGTTGCTTTGTAGTAGAGAAGGTAAATTGTCTTGAAGTGAAATTTGGACATTACCTTTGGATGTTATTAATCCATGCTTTCCCTGTTTCTAGTACCATGGAAAATCAAGAATAGAATAGTTTTTGATAATGGAAATGAACACAATCAGTTCCCTTTAAACAGAAGAGGTCATTTGATGAATCAGCGTGGTATATACTCAATGATGTCTATAACACGGCAATTTCCATTTTCTCTTCTGTTCTAAAATATTGCATAGAATCCTAGAGAATGAATGTAGGCATTTTTTGGGTTGAATTTCATGACTTGTGTCTTCTAGAAGGAATTTATCATCATATGAAACAATTTTTTGAATGAGATTAAACTTCCAAAAGTCATATATATGCATATTTTACTTCCATTGTTCCACAGGTAAATCTAAGGTTAATACTATACCTTCACAGTTGTTGTTTCTCTTATTGTGATCATTTGTATATATTCTAAAATGTTTTGCACTTCTATTTTGTAGGCCACAATTTTACATTGTTAATGGAGACTAGTATTCTCAAATGCAAATTTTCTCCAGAAAGATATAAACCTGGATACCCTGGATCCCCAAAACTCATCATCTTTGCTTTTAAAATTAGGATTAGTTGGATCTGACAGCTAAGTACACAATGAGCATCTTTCAAGAGTAGAAAATAACTACTTTTTAAAATTAGGTTGTATATTTTCTAATATAATATTTTATATATACATATATGCATAGATATAATATGTTAACAAAAATCCAGAGTCAAACTTCTAACACACTCAGTCATTCAGTCTTAAAAATCACATCCTGGAAGCAAGTAATTGTAGTGATAATGTAAATTGGAATTATTGAGTCATGCTGGTTTTACACGTACTTTTAATTGCCTATCATTTTTCAAGTTATTTGTTTTGTGTTTTTTTCTACTTGTAGGGATGACCTGTCAGGCTCGGACTTCATACACTGAAGATGAAGTTCTTTGGGGTCACCGCTTTTTCCCTGTTATTTCCTTAGAGGAAGGATTCTTTAAAGTTGATTACTCCCAGTTCCATGCAACCTTTGAAGTCCCCACCCCACCTTACAGTGTGAAAGAACAGGAGGAAATGCTTCTCATGTCCTCCCCTTTAATAGCACCAGCCATAACTAACACTAAAGAAAGGAATAATTCTGTTGAATGTCTAGATGGAATAGATGACATTAGTACCAAACTCCCATCGAAGTTGCAGAAAATTACTGGAAGAGAAGACTTTCCCAAAAAACTCCTAAGAATGAGTTCTACAACTTCAGAAAAGGCCTACAGTTTGGGAGACTTACCCATGAAACTTCAACGAATAAGCTCAGTTCCTGGCAATTCAGAAGAAAAACTGGTATCTAAAACCACAAAGATGTTGTCTGATCCCATGAGCCAGTCGGTGGCTGATTTGCCACCAAAGCTTCAAAAGATGTCAGGAGGTGCAGCCAGAATGGAGGGGAACCTTCCAGCCAAATTAAGAAAAATGAACTCTGATCGGTTCACATAACAAAAGCAGACTTTTAGGCATTATTCAAAGTTGAAGTTAGTAGTAGTCCAAATTTTGTCTGACAAGGAAGCCTCTCCATAGGACAGATTGTGAAAAAGGTGACATTGCCCTGTGTATTCCATGTACCCATGTCAACATTGCTTCTCAAGTAATGTTGACTGTGCAGAAAATGGAAATTGTAACGGGGGAAAGTCAAAAGGGACCTGCTATTATTAACTGGCATGTAGTATCACACCAAGCATGCAATAATGTGCAAATTTCACATTTAGTTTTATGGCATGATTCTTACTATATTTATATTGTATATTCTGAAAAAAAAATTTAAGGAGGTATTACCCTCCCTATATTTCTAAAGTGTATAGTAGACAAAAATGAGTGGATAGCTTTCAGGGCACACTACAACTTTAAGTTAACATATTGCATATATGTATGTGTACCTATGCACATATATACATGTACATATATATTTCTGATAGAGATTGTGTTGTTCTGTTCAATATAATAGTCCTGCTGCATGTTTACTTTCTTAGAATGCTAAGGTTATTGGCATTACAAAATTATTAACCAGTTCCTTGGGCCTTAAATTATTTGTCATTTTAAAATTTGATTTAATGTTTGTTTCAGTTAATCTGTCATTTAGGATCATGGGAGGCTTTCACATGCTTTATAAGAGGCATTCACAAAGTTTGTACTATTTTAGGGCTGTGCAAATGATAACCCTTATAGAGTTAACTTTTTAAATACAAGATACAAATATGCAGTGATATCACTATATAAAGTGGCTTTATGATTTTTTTTACAAATGATGTGAAAATGATAAAAATGAAGAAATGTTGCTTGATTTGAGATCTGCAAATTTTGGTCCCTTTCCTGAAAAGCTTGTTTCTTAAAATGTTGTGAAGTTTTAAATAATTATGCTTTCTAAAAATATCAAAAGACTTACATTCTCAAACAGCTTCGTAGAGGACCCAGCACATGAACAAATGCTGAATCATTTTGGTAATAATTAGGAGTCAAGTTACTTTGAATATGTCAGAATCTGATTACAAGTTCAGTGATGAATGCTTTGTATTTCAGCCTTAATCAATTGGACTGGTATAAACATTATGGTGTGGAATTTTTCTTACTTTTAAGCCAAGTAATTATCTCAAACAAGGTGACCATTCAATGATAAAACTATGATAAATATTTATCCATAACAAATGTATAGGTCTTATTTGATTTCAATTTTTATTGTTTTCCTCTGCTAAATAGTTTTGTTGTCTTATTGCCCTCGTTTTTTCCTCTCACTTCAGCACTTTCTCCTATTCATTTGATCCCATTGATTTGGAAGGGAACTTTTTGTACAGAAGAAATATATGGGGTTTTGTGGGGGGATGAAAATCTAATGTAATAAGAATACTTTCAGAGCAAATTTTGGCTCCATCAGGCTCCCAGCTCTAAACTCATCCAGTCCAGCATGTATTTCTTTTAAGCACCTAGCACATACAAAGCACTACAGTTGGTACTGTAGATACGAAGATAAAAGAGACGTTCTCTAGCCTTCAGGAACCCACATACTATAGCAGAGAATGTAAACATTTAAACAAATAAGTATACGCATGTTCATTTGGGGAGGAGAAAGGAGAAAGTCCTAATTGCTCTTAGGATCATGAAATACTAAGAGCTGGCACATGAACTGAGACTTGGCCAATAGTATTTTCCTAATCCCAACTTCTGAAACTTTTTCATAGTTTGTATGAAGTTGTATTTACCAATCAGTGGAATACTTGAGACAGTGATTTGCAAAGAACACATGATAAAGTCAGCAGTTTGAGAAGGTAACCATAACATACCTTCACTGATTCTTTATGGCCATGTTCACAAGGAGCAACCTGTAATGAAAAAGGCATAAAGAGTAATGCTATATCTTACTCTGGTTTTCTTTATTATAGTAGGATTGTGTGTGTGTGTGTGTGTGTGTGTGTGTGTGTGTGTATGTACTCTGACCCAGTGACTTCCTAAGGATCATAGATTTAGAGCTAGGAAGAACCATAGAAGGCATCATCAGATCCAACTCCCTCATTTTACATAAAAGGAGGAAACAAAAGGGGAGAGTGGCTAAGTAGCCTGCCAAGGGTCACACATTGGATTCAAAGTAAGTCGTCATAAAATCTGGTACTGCTCTCTATAATTATGCCACATATTATTGCTTGGTTATTCTGTGGGACTGGTTCATGTTTCCCCTAGCACCATTGTGGTTATTTGGGATGCATTTAGTAGTGTAAATGATATTTTGTTTTGTAGAAAAGCAGTATTGGTTCTCAAAGTGTGGAGGTCCCAGATACCTTTCAAGAAGGCTTACAGGTTAAAACTATTTTCATAATAATACTAAGACTTTAGTTTTAATTTCTAATATGGTAAATATCTGTAACTAGAACCCACACAAGCAAAAATATATTTGGGGGGAGGAATTCTTCAATAATTTTTAAGAATATAAAGGAGTCCTGAGACCAAAATGTTTGTGAACCAAATAGTCAATAAAGGCTCAACTATGTGATAAGTCACTTGATCTCTCAAGGCCCCCTGGCAACTCTTTAAAGATTATATATTAAAGAGGCCTGGTTCATCTTGTGTTTTCTAAGCTGTGATGAAATCTCTCTCTCTCTCTCTCTCTCTCTCTCTCTCTCTCTCTCTCTCTCTCTCTCTCTCTGTCTCTCTCTCTGTCTCTCTCTCTCTCTCTCACACACACACACACACACACACACACACACACACACACACACACACACACACCTGATTAGAATGGTAACTCATAATATTAAGCCTGAAAGTCAAACTAGGCAAATATCCCACTGAATGAACATCATTAGTTCTCTTTCTCCCAGGGTCACCTCCTCTTACACAAATATCTGACTATCTGAAATGTGATTGATTTATTTATAAAAGAACAAAGACACTACAGGACATTATGAATACTACTAGGGTCAGTTGATTAAAAGTAGTCAAGCATTTATTAAGCACTTAATATGACTCAGGCACTGAGCCAAACACTGGACATACCAAAAAAGGAGAAAAATATATCCCATGATCTCAGGAGTTCAGATTCTAATGGAATAGATAACATGCAAAGAAATGTGCGTACAAGATATGTACAGTATAAATGGAAAGTAATAGCGGAGGAAAGGCATGCTTTAGTAATTATTCAATATTGACTATCCATTGTGTACAGAACCCATTCCAATCCCTCCACGTTAACTCACTTGTGGCAGGAAATGAATAGATTGTGTGTGTGTTGGGGGTAGGGGTGGTATTTTCTTTTTTGGTGAATGTTGCCTTATATGAATGACAGACATCATTTCCAGAAAGGTACTCTCTGAAGTACTTTTTTACATTATTTCTAAGATCTCTCTATTTCAAATGGATGTGTCTGAGTGAACCTCATTTGTTCTTGTCACTTTTTGTGATGTAGCACTTCGCTTTCTAGGACTGGGGGTGAGAGACGCCCAAGGTAGTTACGTTATTCTCAATGAATTCATTACTATGAAACTGAACTGTGTTCACAACTATACTGAGTATAGTTAACAAAGAAATGGTGCCCTTTTCTCTCACTTCACCAGTTATTGGCTCTGTTTGACCTCTAGTCCAACCAAGTTATCTTATTTGCAACTTGTTCAAACTTGAGGCCTCTTGTCAAAATGATTCTTGAAACTTGTGTTTAGTCTGTGTATGGTGCCCTTCCTTAGCACAGAGGCCTTATGCAGTTTTATGGACTGAATAAAATATAAATCTCTGGGCACTGTCACTTGGCAGATTTTGTGATATTTAGGTCTTGGGAAAGAGTCTATAAGAAAGCAAACCTCCTTCAAGATGATCTTGGCTCATTGATGTTGTGGTCAACATTACAATACACACTGGAAGGAAACCCTCTGACACTACAAAGTGTTTGATGAATTGAACAATCCTATTTAAGTTAGCTGCTGCAAAATACTCCCTATTCATAGAGTTCTCGTGTTGCAGAACCCATCAAGATCAACATGCTCCAATCTGATTCATCCAAATGCTGTAAATAAATAAGTGAAATAAAATAATTTTGATAATTTGTGTCTTCAACTTTAAAAAAATCACATGTGAACTCATATCTTAGCCATCTGGTATGACATGAAAACATAATCTTTGATGAGTGTAGTGAAAACAACAAACAGAACGTGATTCTGTTTGAATTTTTAACTTATGGAAGGTCATTAGTCAACTAGTACAATGTACTCCGTTGTCCCAGTACATAAGCCACTCACTTCCTAGTAAGTAGTAAGATAGGCATGTAGGCAAATGGACTCTTTTAGAGCAAATAAGGGCCACTTAATGCATGCTTGTTACTAAGGAATGATTTAGGAAGTGTCCAAAAGCTGGCTCATGATCTGTTTGTAAGACTACTAATGTCTCAATTCTTATAGTTTTGCCCAGCCTGAGGGTTTAACACTATAAAGGCGGTTCAGATTAACTGCACAGCAGGTCTGTGTTCTCTACTGTGGAATCCATGCTTGAATTATACTGTAAATTGTACATATTTAAATTAAAATCAAAATAATTGCATTTTCTGGCATGCAATCTCTAATTACATAAATGTACAAGTTCATTTGAGTTATACAGAATATTAACTCTTGTACTCAATACTGCAAGCTCAGTTTTATCAAAGCTTTATTAAACTTTCAAAACATTGTTGGGTTTAATTTTTACAGTGTACTTGTCATTTTTACACTTTCCATCAGCTGATTATTCTGAGATTCTCTGGGGTAAGTTTAATTGTGGTTAGGCTTAATCCCCCTGAGATACAATGATCTGATCAAAGTTGTTCTTAAGAAAATGGTGGGAGAAAGTTTTTTCCCCCCTTGTTTCTGTTTCCAAAGCATTAGAAAGGCATAGAATATTGCAACAATCTAATAGCTTAATTGTAGTTTATTCAATAATCTAGTAAAAAGACCAGTGAGAGTAAAAAGGTTAGGGGCTATAGGTTTATTAAGACTAAAGGAAAGAGATAAGACATGAATAACTTTAAGGAAATTGGATTTACATACTGTTTCATTTATACTAAGAATTCTTAACCTTTTTTTTTCTGACATACATTGCTTTGGCAATCTGATAAAGCCTATACATCCCTTCTCAGGATAATTTTTTAAATGAATAAAACAAAATACATAGAATTGCAAAGGAAACAAAAGGTTAGTGAAAATAAACATTCATTTTTCCCCCATCCAAGTTCATGGACCCACATATCCACTGGCATATACAGAGGACTCAAAAGAAGAAATTAGTTAAAATTTCTTTAACATTGACCTATCTAGAAAGTGAATACATTTTAAAACATGTGACTAAGGGGAATTAGGGACTCTCAGGCACCGCAGATCTTTAATTGTTGAACTGTAAACCTTTTTAGAAGAATCCTACATCTCTGTACTGTCCTGGAAATTAAAATTATCTAAAGGGCCAATTCAGTGATAACTAAAGCCTTATCTTGGCATATTCACTGTCCTTGGATTCTTGGGAGCTACCCTTAAACATTTTTATCTCCTCTATTTGATTGGCAATAGATAAACTTAATTAAGCTTTCTTCCTGTACGTGAAAAGGTATGGAAGGGGAAAAACAAAACAAAACCAGTGTGCTTTGTGGAAATGACTGCAATTTTAACATAATTTCCCCAAAACATTTTGCTTCAGTGTGGTAGTATAGAGGAAATAAAGGAAATTTAGAAGATAGATTGAATCTTGTAGCATATTTGTGAAGAGCTAGGTGATGCAGTGAATAGAGTACTAGGCCTAGGAATAAGAAGACTGAAGTTCAAATTCTGCTCAGACATTTTCTAGGTATGTGACCCCGGGCAGATCCTTGACTGCTTCAAGTTCATCATCTATAAAATGGGGATAATAAAAGCACCTACCACCCAGGGTTGTTGTAAAGCTAAAATGAGGTAATTTTCTAAAGATCTTAGCAAATCTCAAGGTGCTGGATAAATGCAAGCTATGTGGTGCCGTGGATAGAGTGCTGTACCTCAAATGTGGACAACTCATCTTTATGAGTTCAAATCTGACCTCAGACACTTACTAACTTTGTGACTCTGAGCTACTCATTTAACCCTATTTGCCTCAGGTTCCTTACCTGTAAAATGAACTACAGAAGGAAGCAAACCATTCCAGAATCTTTGCCAAGCAAATCTCAAAGAGGATCGCAAAGAGTTGGAAAGGACTAAAACAATGACTGAACAACATTGTAATTGCTCTTATTCACCTGTACAGTATTATAATCTATTTCAAAAACGGGTTTTGTCTACTTCTGACAGCCCTACTCTCCATTCACAAACAGAACAACGTTATAATGCATTGTCTCATTCAATGTATAGCACCAAGGTGGCCACAATGCCTTTTAATCAAAAGACACCATGTACAGCACTTGATTCTGATTGTTCGGGAGTCTTTTATTAATCATTTAAACTAGAAAATAAATTAGGTCATTTGCATGTACAGAGACTTGCTTAAATACTTAAGCTGTACTTTTAAAATCGTCTCTCCTTTTCCTAATGGTTTCATGTGCACTCCTTGTATATTCGTGGAAGTTTGTATATTTGTGGAAGAGAATGAGGGCTAGGCTGAAATCAGAACCTGCCATTCAATTGAAAAAGCAGGGAAGACAGAAAGGGAGAAAGTTTTATCTAGACAAAGAGGTAGAAAAGTAAGAGGATGAAACAACTAAAGTGAATAAATTCCATGGCTAAAGTTTTCTGTCCCATTCTACCTCCTGTCTTCTGCTGCTTCCCTGTTTCTCCAACCTCAGGGAACTTTTAGGACTAATTGCCAATTAAACAGACTTCTCCATTCAGTATGGTGGCCCAGTCTTAAAGTGTCCTTGGAATAAAACAAAATTGTTACAGTCAGCATCTTTCTAGCTGACAAATTTGGGGAAGTTGTAGCCTTTTCAAATGGAGATTTTGCATGTAATCTTCAGGTACTCTGCACTAAGCATTTTAGAGAATGTTTCCCATGGTATTAATATACCTGAGGACAGAGCCTTACACTAGAAATAACTTTAAACAAATAGGATCAATCTGTTCTTCCCCTGTTTCTCAAATTAAATTTGTTCGTAGAATTGGCACAAATGAGATTGATAACGGATGTCTGTGTTTGTAGATGTATGTATGTTTATATGCAGAGCACTTATCAAACTTTAAAATTATATGTATGAATGCTAGTTATTGCTGTAATTAATGTCATCTTCCTTTCCACCCAGTTTCCATTCCTCTTCTTTCTCCCCCTTATTAGGAAAGTAAAGCTCTCAGAAAGCATCTTCTACATCACAGACCAGGCATTTCCTCTCAAATACATATCCATTAAAACCAATCCAAAACTGTAAAGAATAAAAAGACAGAATATGTTCAGTTTTAATCAGACCTATCCTGAATTCTTTTCAATTCTGGATATATGGCCCAATGCTTATTTTCATGATTGACTTAGTTTTTTCCTTTAGAGAATAACTCACACCTCATGGTTCTCTAGTGCTTTGAAGTTTACAAAGAGTTTTCCTCACACTAATTTTATGAGATAGATAATGCAAGTGTTATCCTCATTTTATAGATGGGGGCCACTGAGGCTCAAAGAGGTGTAATCAACTTCTCTATGTTCATATAGGTAGTGATTTGAACCCAAATTTTGCTGATCCCAAGCCCAATCCTCTTTCAATTACCCCTCACTGCCTCTCATTTAATGTGTACATAATCCATTTTAGGTGTTAGGGTCCATTTTCTTTTGGGCCCATGGGTAGCTACTGGCAGGAATGAGCTAGTATTAGCTAGTATTATTTTTCCTACTTGGGATATCAGTGACAAAAGGGAGAAAAAGACTTTAGACTAACGAGTATTAATGAGGAGGACTGCTGGTGTGAATGATTGGAAACAAGTTACTTTAAAAAATTCACAACCTCAAGATCCATTATTTAATGGCCATGGGTATAACTGCTGAGGGACTGGAGGTGGAGGAAGGATCCACACTGCAACTTCTCTATACCTTGGAACACTGTCTTCATGAAATGCTATGGCTACATACAATTACTTTTTGAGTTGTCCATTCTGTGATAATCTTCTCCAGATTCGACTTGGCTAGTAGTGCTCAGATGACCAATACATAGTTGGTCCCTGGGCCTGCTCGCAAAGATTTTCTATCTTGGTGGTAACTTGCAGAGTTTGTTCATAGCCTCTAAGAATCAAGATTCACCTGCATTCTTTGTTGAGACCTGGAAGGACTTCAGTTGAATAAAAGAAAATATGATTTTATATTTAAGGCTCAACATCTTATCAGTATAAAACACAATGTAGGTTCCTTTTCTTCAACTCGGCTCTTGAAAAGTGGGGAAAGAATTCCCGAAAACGAGAATGCTGGTATTTGTTTGCAGAAGGCTAGTCTAAACACTTTTTTGTGTATATTTCCTGAAGCATGCCATTACCATACAGTAAAGTCATTTGGAATATGTGAATGCCAATGTCCTAGAACTTCATTCTCAAAATAAATTCCAGGCTATTATTCAAGTAAATGATTCCTGAACAGTGTTCTAAAAAGTTGAAAGGAGCTGTAGGAAGGCTTACAGATAAATTAGATTAAACTTGAATTCCAGTGGCTGTGAAAATAGAAGTATTAAGTCAAAAAAATATCATTTAGATACAAGTTGATTCACTAAACCAAAGGTTTTACCCAGTGTACCATTGCATTTAATATGGAATGTGCAATCCACTGAGAATTCCTGTTTGCCTCTTTCAGTGAAAATCAAAAGATTTCTTGTAATAAGAAATGGGTCTATGGGAAGATGGAGAGGGGAGAGGTAACAAGGAAAATTAAATGATATAAAAATAAAAGATCAATAAATATTTTCAAAATAAATCTTGCATTCCAGTGTCTTCCTGAAAAAGTGCCATTTAGTATTTTTTTTTAATCAGATCTGTGATTTGTTGGGGTTGGAGGGTGGTTGAGAAAACTCAGTCTAGTAAATCATACCCACAGTTAGTGGGTAACTTAAAATGTGAGACAAATGCCTATGGCACCGAGAAAGTGATTTGCCCCTCTACATTTTAAAGGTAGGATTTAAAACTATTTTTCCTGGATCTAAGGAATCTTCTGCTACACCACACTGCCCCTGCACTTTGTACAAAGGAGGCACTTAAATATTAATTGAATTAACATTTCTTTGAAGTTCTTAGGAATAATGTTAAGCAAATGAAAGTAATATATTGTCCAATCTTTAAATTCATAAAAAATACTCATTTTCTTTAGTGCTTACAACAGTAATGTTTTTTTCTTTGTATGTAATTAGTTGCATACTAAATTTTCAGTAGTGAAGCTAAGAAAGGGACAGGTGACCCAATGAATAGAGCACTGGAGTCAGGAAGACCTGAGTTCAAATCTGTCTTCAACAATTTCTATCCGTGTGACCCTGGGCAAGTCCATCAGGTCACAGAGAGGTACAACTGAATGACTGAACAACTGTGAAGACAAGAAGAAGCAGACTTTCAGTAAATTGAGCTTATACTTTTATGGTAAGTACACAATGTCACAAAGTCATTGCAATAGCTATTCCCAATTCTTGGAATGTTTTCTCTCCTTACCTCTGCCTCTTATGTTTCCCAGCTTACTTTGAGCCTAATAGAGGAGGACACTCCTAGTTGTTCCTGCCCATGCCAACAACATACATGTCTAGCATTTATTAGAAATACACATATGTACATTTATGCAGGTGATACTACACATGTATCCACATGTGTGTATATACACATGTACATGTATACATTCATATGTATAGTATCTACATTATTATGTACATATTGTCTTTCCCATTAGAAGATGATGTCCTGGCTCAACACATAGTAAATATTTTAATAAATACTTATTGAATTATTGACAGAATACTTGGTCTTGCTTTTGGAAATAGATGCTCACTCAATGGCAAAGCTAGAAAAAGAATGCAAACTTTCATTGCAGGGGAAGAATATACAATTACTTAGAACTTGAGTCATTGGTACTTGGATTTTTCCAAGTACCAATGGAAAGTTTTGCTTATGCTCACCTCCTGCTTTCCTAAAATCTACCCCAAGTCTGAGAGTCTCAGACTGAGCCCTATAATGATGAGAGGGCCAAGAGAAGATGTTTGAGCCAGTACCTGAGCAGGATAAAAAAAAAGAAGAAAGACCACCTATGTGTCATTGGGGAATCTCTAAAATAATCTATAACTAGATAGGATATAAATTTCCACTGCTTCGGCAACTGGGGTTTGCAAATATCTTTGAAAAAAAATGAATACACTAACTTTCCAGCTGACCTTAGGTAAATGATTTCCCCCTACTCTCACTGGAAATAAAAATTTCATCTCTATCATCATGGTATTGGAGGCTTTTTCCCTTGTACCTCTTTCCCATTGCAACCCCAATAACCACACCAAATATTTATAAGAGAGTAGCTTACCTTTCCTCTATTTTCTTTTCCATGTATTTGTGGTAATGTTTAGTAGTATCTCCTTTTTTTATCCCTCAGAAAAGAATGCTTTCCATTAGATGGTCCACTAGAATCATAATCACCTGAAGACACATCTTAAACAGTTTAGAGATAGCTCAGTATTTTTCAAGATTAACACTACTTAAATCATTGGCTTTAAATTGCATTTTCCAAAGGAGGTTTTTGCAAAAATTGAGCATATACAAATAAGAATGGCATTCGGTATTAGAAAGCATCCCCTCTAAGTATTCAGTGTTTTTGCCTGGATGGTTATACCTTGCCCTTCTGTCCAGCCTTTCATTGCAGTAACTAATGAATTTATAATGAACATGACCTAATGTTTGCCATTACCCCCGTTACCAGAGATCATTGATACACTGTACACATTATATTCTGATTATACCCCTGGAACAGAACCTGAGCAGCCTTAATATAAGCCATAAATTAGTTCTTTTCTTTTAGTCTCCAAGAGGTAGCCATTATATCACAAGTGGTGGAGAATAAAAGAAAGTATTGCCTATAAGGAGTTTCTACCATACAGAACTTAAAATCTACAAATTGTTTTGGTATTCCAAGGATGTCATATAGACACTTCATATCTTCTCAAGTCTGTTTATTAACCTCCCACATAAAATTGTGGCATGACTCAAATGGATTTCTTTATCCCAACCATTAGGAAGACTAACTGTGTTGAAGGTATTCAGTTTTAACATATTTTCATTTTCAATAAAATTTACAAATGGAGTTTCCATCTTATGACCTTAATCCCATTCTTCTATAGGAATATTCAGTAGCTATCCAATTTTAAACTTTTCATTTAGGCAAAATAGATGTTTTGGAATTACCTGTGATGTCAGAAAGATCATACTTAAATGATAAATAATTACATCAAAGCTTCGGGGAAAGCCACAAAGCAAAAACAAGACCAAAAAACAGAAAAGGAAGGTGCCATTAGGGGGAATGCTAGCTAAAATATCTATGAATATCAAACACATTTATTAAGTCATTTTCCAGCCAGGCCAATAAAACAGTGATTGAACTGGTATTGAGTAATTCCTAAAATGTATTTTTAAAGATCAGAATCATAGCTTCAAAAATCTGATTATGGATACAATGAATTGTAGTCTATGGGAAAAGCTACTTCTTTCCAGAAACTCATGATATGTATGCAGAGGGATACAGTAGGAAGGAAGGAAAGGAATACAGAATTGATATCTCAGATGGACAAAATTCCTTTTTTATGACTTGGGAGTGAGAAGAGGTGTATGTCTTTATGTGTCTGAGGGAGGTGCATGCATGTATGTATATGTGCAAGTGCGTTTATGTGTGTGTGTAATGGCATAGGGAAGGATAGAATAAAGAAAACAGATAAGCCTGTTTACCAAGGCACAAACATGCACATAATGAGCTCTTAAGTTGATTAGCCCATGGAAAAATGATGGATTATGGATCAATAATCCTTGAAGTTGGGTTTACACAAGGAAACTAGCAATAATTTAAAAAATATAGTTTGTCTCTTTCATCACTGTGATCTGCATTTTTCATTCATTGATACTCTATAATACATTTGCTCATTTGTTGAGGAGGAGATAGTCATAATAAGAAACACAAAATCAATCCCAAAACATTCCCCAGTCACAAACACATTTCAACTTTCACTTGAGTTTCTAGAACCATGCCACAGTGAAAATATCCATCTTGTGTAGCCAGGGTCAGCGATTATTATGCACAAAAGAAATAGGTTTATAGCCTACTAGATTTAGAAAGGACCTCAAAAACTGTAGTTGGTTCAGCATAATCTTGGTCAGTAAAGTTGACTAAGGCATGTACCATGTTCGTGCCACTTCCAACATGGGCACAAATCAAGCCAAGTTCTTTTTCTAACTACTCAGGATCAGTTTTCTATAAAAGAAACTAAGTTGTAAAATGTGGTTGCTTGTGTTTATCACTTCTGAGTGGAAAATTATATAGGGTTGTTTATCTTTGAATAATAATTGAAGTATATCTCTGTAGGAATCATATTACATAGAAATGCAGAGATCCTGCTATATAACACTTATAGTCCTATGAAAATTAAGCCGTTTTCTTATGCTTCTGCTGCTTCTTATTGATGCAGCAATGAGAAATAAATGTGTAAATTACCCTTAACCAAGGGGAATGCTAATTCTATTTATTGGATAAAATTAATGTATTTAGAGCATGTGAGCATTCTGCATCATGTAGGACCAAATCAGCTGTTTAATGAGGCAGGGATGCAATTGCATCTGTTTTAAACTGAATATGTGGTCCAAGAATATAGACAAATATATTCCTGTATTGACCTGAATTTTTCTCCACACATGAGGAAAATAATCATTAAACATACATGCTTAGAGTGACTATTGTGTGTACAGCACTATATTTGGAGATGATTACATAGAAAAGCTATATCAGAACTGTAACAGAAATGGGGAATCAGGTAAAATGAATCTGACTCCAGGCTCTTCTTTTCACTTACTGTGTGGTTTTGGGCAAGTTCTTTAAACTCCGAGGGTCTCATGTGTAAGATGAGAAAATGGACTGAATGTTAATGTCCCGGCTGATTTTGAATCTATGAATCCATGATTCTAAAACAAAATTAGCCAAATAAAGCAAAACATATATCAGTTTTATCATAGGCCAATTGTGCAGAAAAGAGAAGGAAGAAGGTGGAAACAAATAGTGAAGGTGATCGAACTACATATGCAAGAAAAGGATTTTCCCTCCCTTGGGTACACACCACAAAATATGATTGATTGTTTTAGGTAGGGCTTATTGTTTTCACAGTTCCAAGTGAGCAAATTCCCATGATATGGTGCTTTTCAACAGAGTTAAAAGGAGCATGTTCCTTTTTGTTTCGTTTATGCTTTCTAAAAGGAGCCAGAAGTATAAGATATCCCACAGATGATCCAGAAGATATCCCATTGTCCTCTGAGTCAGTTCAGGCTTTTTCAGGTTTGTAAATTAGTTCCAGAGAAATGATATATGTCTAAATCCAGGCTGAATTTTTCTTGAAATTTATGAGGGACTTAGTAGGATGGTGATGATGGTGATTATAGCAATAATAAAACAATGATTAATATTTATATAGCAACTACTATGTGCCAGGCACTGTAAGTAAAAGGAATACATTCTTGAACATTGTTGATAAAATAATTGTTTAATCACAGAGAGGATACCAAAGACTTAGTACAAAGAATAATTCAAAAAATTTTCCCCATCATGCATATTTTGATGACATCAAGTATGATATGACATTAAGTGCTATATAATGTATGATGGACCAGGAGTCTGAAAGACCTGGCTACAAATTTAGCCTCTGACAAGAGCAAGTGACTTAACTTCTTAGTGCCTCAAGCAATAAGTCTTAAGATAAATTGTCATTGTGTTGGTGGAGGGAATTTTCATGTCAGAAGTTACCTACATGGGTGAAATCACAGGTTTAAACCAAAACATCATATGGATACATACATAAATATATATGTATATAAAATGCATATATTATATATGGGTATGTATGATACATATATGCACATGTAAAACGTAAAGTACTTGAGTAATAGCCACTGGCATGATCTTGACCTGTGATTTCATAATTTAGAACAACTATTGTCAGAGAAATTATCTTCAGTAATGCAGATCCAGCAACATGTCTGTAACTTAGAATCTGCTAAGTTACTGCTCTCAGGGTTATTGAGAGGTTCAGTGATTTGCCCACTGCTGCACAACTAGGAGGTATCATTAGTCCAAAATTTTAATCCATGTTTCCCTGATTGTAAGACCTACCCTCTATATGGCATGCCACACCGATCTACCTCACAAATATCTTTGTACATATGCGTGTCGTCAGTGACAAACTGTACAGTATATTTAGGAATAAGAATGAACTGACTATAAAACCATCTTTTGGAGAGTAATTAATACCTTAAATTATGCACAAAATATAAAATCCCCATCCCTAAAAACAGTAATGAAATTATATCAGTTTTTACACAAATTCATAAAACTACTGTACCAATTTCAATAGATACTACTTTTGTCCCTTTTTTTCTGCTTCTAATTCTTCTTCTGTGTAGGAGTTAGGAACAGATTTTGTATGCTTATTACATGGAAATATTTCCATTAATAAATTACTCCTTTGCATATTCACAAGCTTTCCATTTTCAAATTGCTATGCTTCTTTTTTTCCTATAGAATACTCCAAGTATTATAGTTGGTACTTGGTAATATCCAGGGTAATGGATTCAATTATTGATTTTTTAATAGTTTTCACCCTGGAAGCAGTTTTACACCTGGCTTGCTGATTATTTCCCTGCTATTTTGGAAGAGTGCAGGCCAGTAAAAATTTATATCCAGTGTGCATTTCACTCAGTTGAGAAATCACAAGTTGCTACTTTATTTTTCATCCTGCTCTCCTGACAAAAGAAAATAATGCAAACCTTTTATAGATTCAAGTTGTTCTCAAGTGTAAATGTTTAAGAAATAGCTCAGACTCTGGGCTGAATTTTTCTATAAGACCCTAAAGATGATGACTTTCATAGTAGGAAGAATGGAAAAGGTTTAATATTGAGCTTTGTGTTTAATTAGAAATCATTTAGAAAGTGGCTTAAAAACCAATTCCTGTAGTGTGTAGTGTTGTTTATAGAATTCTAAACATTACTTAATTATCTTGACTTGCCAGTATTTACATCTAAATGGAAAAGCAAGAGATGCATTATTACATGTGGGCTCCCCTAAGACAGAAGTTCTAATACAGGTGTTTCTAGCTCCCAAGAGGAAAAGGCATTTACACAGTGCAAGACAGCGGGTAGGGATAAAAAGTGGTTCAATACTATAGAGGGGGGAATGTTTATTATTCAACTCAAAAAGGAAGAAAATGTAATAAGAATGGAAATGTAGAGTAAAATGGTATTATGTTAAAAAAAGCAAGCATGCAATAATGATGGGAAGGGACTAGTAATGATTCAGAGAATGAAAGTCTTGGAAGTGGGCAGAAGTTTTCTAATAGGTATTGATCTGAAATGCTTGGTTAATGAAATCCTTGTGACAGGTTGAGTCTTTTGTTCCAGTAAACATGGTTCATTGATACCAGAATTAGAAAAAGAGGATATGTGATAATCAGAAATGTAAAGTCAGGAGATAGAGAAGGAAATGAAAATTTAAGATTAAAATGGTACTATGGGGAGCAAGGGCCATCAGAGGATTAATAATGAATTTCAAAGTTAGTGAGTGTTTCAAATTAAGAATTCTCTCTTATCTAAACCTCAAAGACCTTGGGGGGAGCAGTTCTTTTTAAGGTATTATCTCCAAGTTAGACCAAACTGAATTTTCCCTTCTTGCCAACACATCTCTCTTCCAAGGCAGAGATGTCTATGTATGAGTATTAGAGGTGTCACATCCAACCCAAATACTACCTGAAGCATGATTTTCCTCTACAATCTCCCTGACAAGTATTATCCCTGATGATGGAAAATTCACTATGTTGGAAGGCAACTTTATTTTCTGAAAATTCTAATTGTTCCAGCACAGTAAGATGAAGCAAGGCCCACACGTATCAAGCAAGATCTCTCCCCCATATGTATCATGGGAATATTATTGCGTGGCCCAAAGAGAGACGGAAGAGATATAGTAATCTTCTTCTCCCTTAACCCTTTTCCAATGAAGAATTTAATTCCCGCCAGGAAGAGAAGCAGGAAATTGGGACTAATAATCACCTTGTTCTCCTCAGAGAGACAGGGTGCCAAACTAGAATTATATATATTTCATCTAGAGGATGTGATCAGGTTCAAGTTAATTTCTCATTGTTGTTTCATTGTTGTAGGTGGGAAGCTCTATATTCAAGTCTTGACCCCTTTCCACCAAATGCCAGTTCTACAATGAATACATATAGCATTTATCCAAGAAAGCCTATTTATCCAAATTGCAAACAAACAAACAAAAAAAAAGCAATGATCAAAAAACTATGTATAGGAGAATATATGCCAAACGATATAAAATGAAGGAACTTTCCTATTTGGAGCAAGGTAACTTAGTTCAATCAAGAGAGTGTCCTCCATTTGAGTCAATGGGAAGTTCCTTGAAGTCTCTAGAGTCCTAAGCTTGAGATAGGGACTGCCAGTTGCTCTTATGTCTTTCCAGAATCTTTTCCTTCAGCAACCTAAAGTAGGGTTTACCTTGTCCATCTTCCCTTTTTAAGCCAGAAACCAGAAGTGTCAGAAGTGACTCAAAACTTGAACAGCAGTGGAAGTGATCTGGTGAGAACTGAAGAACTCTCCTCTCCCATACTTTGCCAACTCCACCACACCCAAGACACAGGCATGGGACATTGACCTCCGTCAATAAAGACAAAGTCCCACACCAATGGAATTTAGAACTGGGGTTACAAATACAGAAATCACATTAAACTATTGTCTATTACTAAATGACTACTATTTGTACTGGGTGGGTATTGGAGATATATAAAACTTCGACCCTCAAGAGATCATGTCTTGCTATTGTATAGTTGGGGGATAAGATTCCCAACAAATATGTTTATTATACACAGCATTTTTCATGATGAAAAAGGGCACTGAGCATCCTTGGGTGACATAGAGGTACCCTATTGTCTGGGGAACAAAATGACTGAAGATAGGTAATGTGAGATAAGACTAGAAAGCTCAAGCAGTAGCAGGTAGTAGAGAACTTAAAAAGTCATGCAGCAGATTTTGAATTGTATCTAGAAATGAATGAAAAGCCACTAAAGGCCTTTAGGTAGATGAGTAACAGGACCAATTATATCAAAGAAATATTATTCTAACAGATATCATGTATAGATGAGACGCTAGAAAGAGAGGAGGTGGAAAGATACAGAAGACCTATAAAGGAGGCTGTTACAATCATTCATGTGAATAATAATGGAGGCCACTACTATGGTATAGAAAGTGAGGATCAACTAGAGAGGAGATGTTGCAGAGATGTAATCAGTGGGACTTGCAACTGACTAGATGATGAGAGGTAAAATAGTCCTATGATAATCTATATGTGCTCTGCTATGGGCAGAAATATAAGTTCAATGCTTTCAGTGCAACAATCCAGATTATCCTAGAACAGTTTTAAACTATTAAAGCTTTCAATTACACCAAGACTTTTGGAATAAATTGTATTTCTAATAATTCATCTTAAAAACATAATAACTTTTTTGGGTTGCTACATCACATCATTGAAAAGAATCCTGGTGTGGTAACAGTCTACTGGACTTGAAGTCAGAAAAGCCTGGGTTCAGATCTTGCCTCTGATACTTATTATCTGTGTGTCCATAAGCAGATCACTTAACTTTACTATGACTTAGTTTCCTCACTTGTGAAATGAGATGCTTGTACACAATAACATCTAAGGTCTTTTTTGATTCCAAATCTAAGATTTGATGAGCCTATTAATCATTCAAGTCAATTTACTATTTTCAAAAAGTTTTTGAATCTAATGGGGGAAGGACATTTTCACAAGTCCATGTGAAATAAGAAAGACTAAATAAAAGTAAAGGAAAGGTATAAGCAAAGTGCAATGAGAATTATGAAACTTTTCCCAAACTTTTTTTGTCTAGGAAAGGAAGGAGAAGTAGGGACATTCAAGGTTAAGGAAGGAATCACAGAAGTGGCAAATGAGTTGAGCCTTTAAGTCAGGAAGAAATTTTATAAAAATAGGTGAGGAAGGGGAGTCTAGTCTAAGCATACAATGTCATGAGCAAAAAGGTGGTTATGGGAGTAGATAAGATAATATAGAAGACAGAGTCATCTAATTTAGTTGAAACACAGACTGCATAGAAGACAATGTTAAGAAATAAAACTGGAAATGTAGATTGGAGGTAGATTTTGGAGCCCATTAAATGTCAGAATCAGGAATCCATACTTTATTTCACAGACAGTAGGGAGCCCTACAAGTCTTTGAACAAAGGAGTGATATAGGAAAGATATGAGGAGTAATGGAGCAGTTTATTGGGAAAACTACTCAAGCAGTCATATTAATGATGGGAGGAAATGTACAGTGGAAAGGGTACCATATTTGTAGGTGGGTGACTCATTTGCTACTTGTGTGACCTTGAATAAGTCACATAGCTCGGTGGAATTCAGTTTCCTCTTCTCTAAAATGGCTTCTGCGGTCCCTTTCCACTCTCTTTATATAAGCCTGTCATAGTATAACCTCTAAATTCCTTTCCAGGTCTTTCTCTGCATGATCCAGAAAGTAGTAGTGCAGGTGGCCCTCATATTCTAAAAACACTACTAACTTTAGCCTGAAGATTCTATAGAAAGCAGACAATATTTCAGTCTTGAATATAATATTTCCAAGTATATATTTAACAGAGAACTCAAATCCTCCAAATAGTCCATTTTTTACATCCTACAAACTTCAGATTCAAAATCCTCTTCAGGATATGCCAATGTCATTATAATGCACTTCAAGAGGGTGTCTACATTCCTTCGTTCTACAAGGAATCCATGGCATCTAATATTTCTCAGAATAAATAGACTACTGCCTCAGGCTTAGAAGTCTTTAGTTATACAGTAATTGTAAAGGGATTTCACCCACATATAAAAAAGCTGAGTTGAAAAAAATATGTGTTTAATGAAGTTAAAGGCTTACAAATGAACAAAAGAAACAGTAGCATGCTTAGTAATTTAAAAAAAAAGTGAGAGGCTAAGGTAAAAGACTCAGCAACATAAATTTTGAGAGAAATATGTGATGGCTCAGGAAGAAAAAAATGACAATTGAGACTGCAGGTATTTCCAGACACATCATTTTTCAAAGGATGTCATTTTTTTCTTAGGTGAGCTAAATCAAAACTCTATTATTTCTACTCTTCCATCTTCTGCACGTCTACAAGAAAAACTGCAGGGAAATTGCACAGTGATGTGGGAACTAGAATTGTAAAACGAAGCAATTAAATTCCAAAATGAGGTGTTATAAAAAGCTATGGTGAACAATACATTATATTTCCTTAGGAAGGGTAATTGCCCCATGCTTCGGCATATTTTCCCTATCTGTACTAGACTCTTGCATTGGTAAATTCAATATTGTCATGGTGATTATTACGAGAGCAAACTGGAAGGGAAATTGAGGTCACTATGGGTAGTGTTAGCTGTACTGCACAGTCAAATCATTGCCTCTGTCCCTTCATTTACGAAAGTTTCCTCTCCCTTCCACGCCAAATATTAGTATATTACTTCATGAAGTCATCTTCAAATGCTTGCTTTTTCATTCAGAAAAGATCCCGGACGCAGTAAACATGGTGTTTATCTATTGTGCAGTCTCCCAATAGATAAAGCACTGACTTGGGAATCAGAAAGCCTAGAATTCAAGTTCAGAGTTTTACACCTACTTGTTTTGTGATCAGGCAAGTCACTTAACTTCTTAGTGCCCCCAGGCAATTCTTCAAGTTTTAGAGAATTTGCAGATTTGTATTGGTAAAGAAAGTTCCTTACCAGTACCTCTCTATTCTGATGAAATTTCAGGTCCTGTCATGTTTTCCACACACTCACCCAATCCACCATGTACAAAAAACAAAAAGCAAAAATCAACAAAAACTGGCCAATGAATAAGCTTTGCAGCTAGAATATGCCAAGTTATGTAACATTTACAGAAAAATGATGCTACATGTTCAGTGGATCTTGTCATATCAGTGGTGGGGTAGGGAATGGGATAATGAGATTTTATTTTTGGATAATCTACTGAAAGGTTGAAAGATTGAAATAAAATGGCAATTGGAACTTAATATGCCAGAGAGGTCAAGATATTTCATCTGCTTCCCTTTGACTCTACCTGCCTGAAGAAGGAAAGAGAAAGAGACTCTAAATTGCTAGAATATTATTATTTCAATTTGAAGTGCTTCTCTCGTTTACTTTTGTAAAACATTGATCATATAATAAAAGTAGACATCTAAACAAGAATGCAGATGCTAGTAAATTCTGTTGGCAGTCACTGGACTGAATTGGGAGATATATCAAGTTTGTCTTGGATCCACATTTCTCCTTACTCTTGCAATCCCTTTCTCATTTTCTGTACCTCCATTTTCCTAGCTAGACAGTGCTCTTCTTCCTCCCACTAACTGCTTGGGCCTGCCATTGGGAGGCTCAGATCATGTCTTCTTCCTCTGGTTCAGAATTGATTCCTGCCTTTACCTGAAGGCCTTGCTTTGTGTTCAGCAGCTCATAAAATAATGTAAGATGATAGTGATTTAATGTGTTACTTCTCTCTGCCAGCATTTACATTCTGGTAGTCACTTTCAAAGTGAAAACTCTAGGCAAGTTTCCTCTGCATCAGTGAAAATAGGTAAGAGGGATGATTACAGACAGATAAAGAACCTTTCCTGGAACTCCGTCAACCCATGACAAAGGCAGCATCCTTTGTCTGTGTTTAAGATATTTTTTGTTTGTTTGTTGGTACAATGCAAGTTAAAAAAAAAGACTTGTTCTTTTATATTTTGTTAATATCCAAGTATTTGTTTGTATACTCCAAATCAGAGGCAACAGGCCTAGTGGAAAGAGAGTTAGATGGAAAATCAAGAACACCTGTGTTCAAGTCCTCTTATGACACTTTCACCTAGGAAAATGTCTTAGCCTCTCACTGCCTTAGGAAATCCTCTAAGACAGCAATTGCAAAAGAGTTGCTTATGTTTGGTAGCGGGAATTTGCTCACACCAAATTCCCTATATTGATGACATCACAGGTCTTGACCAAAAATAACGATGATGACAATGATAGTGATAGCAATTCCCAAGCAGGCCAACTACATGATTTTCTTCAACTGAGAGAAGATAGGTCAAAATGGTATCGGGTGGCCGAAGGAAACCAGTCATTAAATAAGTTAGTACAAGTGATTTACTCAGTCATCGCTAGTTAGTTATAGAGGGGGAGATAGAATTTATGCCTTGTAATTCCCAATCTAGTACTCCTGAAGATCATTTTTTCCCAGTTAAAAGTGAGCAGCATTAGAGTTCACATTTAGCATTTACTAATATGGGAAACTTTTAGAATAATCCACCTGTGAGATAGGAAGTATGAGTATTATGTACGTAGACAAAGGAGCTAGGATTTCTTTGTCTTGGGGAAAGGGTAGATTCTCTCCACTCAGCACTTAGAAAAACATCATAGGAAGTCTACTGAATTATTTTAGAGGTTCAAAGAGTCATAGATCTGGAGATGGGAAGGAACTTGGAGGTCACTGAGCCCAACCCTCTCATTTTACAGATGAGGAAACTGAGGTTTAGGGAAATTTAGTGATTGTTTAAAGTCATACATAAAATAAGGAGAAGAACAAGGATTCAGATTCAGGTGACATAATTCCAAATGAGACCTTCCGAGTAGTGGGACTCACAGGTTTAGTGGCTTTCCTAGGGTCAGTTACCACATGTCCAAGGTGAATTATGAATCCATGTCTTCTTGGCTATAGGCCCAGTACTCTGACCTCTATATCATACTGCCTTTTGGTAAATATATACATACATACATACATATATATATGTATATATATATATATGTATATATATATATATATATATATATATATATATATATATATATATAATTTTATCCTTATTTTAGTAATGAGTACACTGAGGCTCACAAAGATGTAGTGATTTGCCTCATGGTCTGTTATAGAGCTAACAAGTACTAGAGCGGGAATTTAGACTGGACCCACCAGGCCACAGATCTCCTTCCACTGTATAGGGTTTCCTCTTGTCCTACTCCTTATCTTGAACTTGTCTGTGCTAAACTTCAAATATTGTCACCTTTACCTTGCTCTCTGGTCATTAGAAATGCTTACAGCTTTTCATAGCAGAGCCTTTGGTTTTCCTTGCTTCCTTTAATGCTCTTACCTAATTTATTTTCTCTCATACATCTTTCTGTGCACAGCTCTTTACTATTTGCTACCACCTTGCAGTTTTTTTCATACATAAGCTTTGGGTGTACATCACAGTTTTCTACAGGATTGAAAAGTTATATGGAAGGAGCCTATGAAATAAATCAGGAATTAATGATCTTTCTGATTTTTGGTCAAGACCTGTGATGTCATCAATATAGGGAATTTGGTGTGAGCAAATTCCCCCTACCATGTCTACGGATACCATGTTCTCATTCTTCATCAACATAAAAGCAAAGGCCCACGGCCCAAAAGAGATTGGGCATATACAATATTAGCTAGCATTTACACCTTGTTTTAAGGTTTACAAAGCTCTATACAATATTATCTCATTGTATCCTCAGAACCACCCAAAGTCAGGGAGGGAGGTAAGTGCTATTATTAACCTCACTTTAGAGAAGATGAAACTGAGACCAACAGAAGTTAAATGACTTGCCCAGGGTCACACTGGAAGGATCTGAGGTTGGATTTGAACTTAAGTCTTCCTGACTCTAGGTCTAGAAGAAGACCTAGAATATTCTCAACTCCAGTCTGCCTCAATAATTCCAGAGAAAGTCTATACTGTTGTAGTGCCATTTGTGCTGAAGGTTGTTTACATACAACCTCTGATGTTATTTACAATATTCAACCCTTCTGGTGCCCAGTATTTTCAGGAAAAAAAAATCCTTGAGATCTTTGGAAGCAGATGGTCTATTGCTGACCAGTGTGAGTTTCAGTAGTATTCCTCATTATTAGTTACTGCTGTGAGAAAGGGAGAAGTGTTTATTTACTGCTCACAAGATGGCCACACACTTAAAATGATTCTGTGCTAACACATGTTCTAGTAAAAGTGGTTTGATTCCAGCAAGTAAGATGTGTTCTCTTTGTCCTATGTCATTCTCTCCTGAAATCAATCTAAGAACTGGCATTTTAGAGTGACATGTTCTACAATGCAACAGTAACTGACCTTAACTAGTTTCTTTCCCCCTCAGGTCATGAAAGTTAATTGGAGTTCTGCCTACTGAGAGATAAACAATGTCTGCTGTGGAGAGGATCCTTTCTATGTTAAATCATACAGCCTTTCATCCTGTGATGCTCATTGATCATGATGGTATTTCCAGGAATCAGTGAAGGTAGAAAGAGCTGGGTAATTTTTCTATTGCAATAGAAAGGATATTGCCTAACCTAGTTACTTTTTTGTAAAGAACAGTAGAAACTCAGAACACTTATTGCTGATAACCCCCAAATGAAATAGGAATAACTTAGAAAGAGGGAGAAGAAAACAACAATAACCTCTACCTTTAGTTCTGGGGAATTTTCCTTAAAAACAAAAAGCTGTAACAGCTCCTTTTTAAAATATAAATGTATTTTTGGGTAATTCCAATGAGTTAGTCCCTACTGGTTTGCTACCACTAACCATCAACTAGACTTAATTAGCTTTATGGGTATAAGGAACTTCTTTAATGAGATATAGTAATAATAATATTTTAAAAAATCCCTCAGAAGTCTGTGACACATAGTGGTATAATAGTAAATGTTTCACAACTAACTCTCCAAAAAATTAAAATTTTACATATACACACACACACACACACATATATACACAAACATACATTTACACATATGTATGCATGTGTATATTTATACACACACACTCACACATGCAACATAATTTTTAGTTTGGTCTACATAATTAACATTTTCTCCATCTTAATGTTGGACAGTCAACAAAACAATACATCAAACCTTGACTTGTAACATTTGCCAGTTTCTAAGATGTAAGTTCTTACATTGAAAATTTAACATTCAGCTATTTTGAGCCTGTACAAACCGATTCAAGCACCTTCCTAGTGGCACACTTCCCCAAATACACAA
This sequence comes from Notamacropus eugenii, assembly GCF_028372415.1. Taxonomy (NCBI): domain Eukaryota; kingdom Metazoa; phylum Chordata; class Mammalia; order Diprotodontia; family Macropodidae; genus Notamacropus; species Notamacropus eugenii. Next base: position 212,997,655 of record NC_092876.1, read on the forward strand.
AGGATCTGTGAACAGTAAAACTCACATGCCTTTTTACTAGAAGTCCATTTCTCCCTTTGTAAAATTTTTATGAGTTTACCCTTTTTTGTAGCTTTCTGATGGACTCTGAGAACTTTTGTAGAGTCCATTTTCTGCACTTCTATAAAGGTCATGCTGAAGTTCTCAATCCTCAAGTGACTATCATTCTCAGTAGGATACACTGCCTCCTACTGGTACTATCAGTTTGATCCCAGATAGATGTTAGGTTTGTCTGCCTGGCACCAGGAATATTTTCTATCTGTATGGTCCTAACCAGCATCAGTTGAGCATTCACAATATTATGAGTCCATGAAGCTGAAGAATATGTACATGCTCTTCTAACTGTGAGCAATTTGATGTATTTACCATTTAATATCTTTCAATAAGACAAGAGACTTGCATCTCTTTTGGATAAGCCAAACCTTCATAGTTCAGGTTTGCTTTGTATAAAAGGGAAGTTCCTGTTACCTATTCCCTGATGACATAGTCAATGGGGGTGAGGGAAGTAAGAAGAGAATCCTCCTCCACTTCTTTCCAAGAACAACTTCCCCACATATAAAAATATAGATAAGGATTGGTTTTATTTCATTGATATGGAGATCTTTCAGATGAAACCTCTCAATATAGGCTGGCACCTTCTCTGCAAACTTTTTTTTTTTTCAAAATGCTTAAAGAATGAGAGTTTAAGTGACTTTCCAAGGGGGTACACAGCCAATATGTGCCAGAAGTAGCACTTGAATACAGGTCTTCCTGGATCCATTTGCTGCATAATTTTGCCTCTCATAATAGGTACTTTAAAGGTATTTGTTGAATTGAATTTACACTGAGAAAATTATTAAAGAGTTGTTAATGACCTAATGTGATACTTTAGGTGCAATCTATGGTTTAAACTGAAAGGAAATTCTACAAAGGAAAGTTTTCTGTTTGCTTTTTTCAAAAAATGTAAAAATGAATGGGGATTTCATTGTTTTAAAATATGAAAAAAAAACTAACCCTAAGTGGAATTATGACTGAGGATATTTGAGTAGAGAGGAAATCTGTTTCTATACCCAGACAAGAGTCAGCAGAATTTCTTAAGGATTAAACTCTCTAATGATAGCTATTATACACACCATTGCATCTCAAGGAGTCATATTCACTATTACAATACAGTCATTTAACATTAAACCTGCAGTTGCCACATGCAGTTCCTAAATGAAAATGCTATGAGACAGCTGCTTCCATTTTCTCTTTACAATGATATTTCTATACTAATGAGTGCATGAGTTTAGTTGGTGGGAGGAATTCAGAGTTGAGGAAGTGGTGTCTCTTAATAGGAAATCCAGATTGTATATTTCCCTGAGAACCTTCTTAACTTTTATTTCTGTAATAGGTCAGCCCACACATAAGTCAGTTGGCAGAGTAAGAGGAGGAAGAAAGGAAAAAAAAAACATTTAGTAAGTGCTTACTATGAGCAAAACCCTGTGTTATGGGCACGATTACAAAAAGAAACTCAGACAGTTGTTCTCAAGGAGTTTCTAATCTAATTAGGGAGGCAACACAACTATAAATACACATATAAATAACCATAGATATGTGCATGCATCTATATCCATATGTTTTCATGTGCAAGTCAAAAAGAGCTATCCAATATGTTTTAGGGAACAACAGCCAAATTAATGTTTATGCATCATTAATGTCACAGGCACCCAAAAAAACATACATCTTTCTAATGACCATATCAAGAATTTTGGTAGTGCAATAGGTAAGCCTGACCCAGGTCAATCCCTTTTTAACTTTTAGGTCCTGTGTTAATAAAACGAGAATATTCAACAGTTAACAACAACAACAAAAGTTTGCCTAGCTATAGCACAGAAGGAATATCGAACAAGGTTACTATAGAACTTAACTGGGATAGAATCTGTCCTGTTGCCTCTGTATGGAAAACAGTGCTTGTCTGATCTTGAGACATCTGCTAAGTCTGAACGGCCCGAGCTCCACTTGAATGGTGTGGGAAGGTGGGAAGGAAGCCACATTAATATGTACAGAGGTTATCTTGAAGCTGTCAAAGGGGATAAAGTTGGAACCTAAGCCCCTTGGACCAATCAAAAGAATAGCTTAGTCACCTTTCAAGTTATTACTAGCATTAAACATGTGACAGAGGATAATCTAGTAGACAGTGGTCTTGGTTGCTGAAAGCTTTGTAGGATTAGCAAACATATTTGGGCTTTTGGGGTAGAGGAGATTTTGGTGATTTGATGAAAAAATATTGAGTTATAGGTAAGTGTTTGGGTATCTGAATGAAGAATGTGTTTCCTAAGGGTTCTATTACCTGGAAATGGTGAATGCATAAGCAGAATATTTATGGATTATGGATCCAGAAATTATTTTTAAGGCCAACCTTTGCCTCCTTTCTCTAAGAAGAAAGATGAAATCATGGCAAGGGTGACTTTGATGCTGAAGAACTCTAATACACATTAATAATAACAATTAGCAATTAATTATTAACATCAGACTACTAATTAATTTATTGTTTAGTAATTTAATTAAAATTAAATCATTAATATTAATAACTAATAAATAAATAGTAATTAAATAATTAATAATACATATCATTAAATTACCAAATTTGATATAAATGTCAGATATTATTCTTTCATATTACTTAGATTGATTTCATAGCAAAAAATATATTAAAATATATTGAACCTTCCTTCACTAAAGCCCTATTTTCTTACTTTCCTACTATTCCTACTTTTACTGTGATTTAGACATGACCCCAGGTCCTCAGATAATATGCTTAGCAAACACAAGCTCTGCCTATTCTCTCAAGCTATAAAAAAAAATCAAGCGTAAACCTGAGGATAGAAATAGTCCAACAATCTGTTGACTGAGGATCGGTATGAATATGTTCAGAGAGGCCCATAAGCAGAAGGTTGACCCCAACATCTCATGACAACATATATAAAAATGTGCAGGTAGCTATGATCTGTTTCAAGAAAGAGCTTACCCACACTGCTGAAATCACTAATTATTGAAATATCATTATAGGTATCTACATCAGTGGAACACAAGATAAAAGTTTTATAACAGATAAAATTCCAGCTCAAATTCTACAAAAACTGCAGACTGGTATCAAAAATCCCCTATTTGGTTCTAGGATACATTCTGAATGACTTGCAAGAAAAATCTGAAGAAACTTTTCCTTCTATCAAGCTGTTTAAAATACTTTTTTTTAATTAGGTCTCCACAAACTTTTTTTTTTCCATTCTCAGGTATCTGATTGATATTTAGTGTCCAGTTTTTAATTATACATGATGGCTAAGATATTTAAAACTTCTGTGAATTGTAGGTCATTTGTAGTGTTTATAAAATTTTTTGGATATCTATTTATCTCTGTCACTTTTGAAGTATGAGAGCTCCTCTCATAGAATTTTAAATTGTGAGTTGGAAAGAATCTCAAAGGTCATCTAGCCTGACCTGACCTCTAGCTGAGTGGGAATCTCCTCTCTAATCCTCTTACTGTTTAACTGTTCTTTCACTAACAGAGGACTGAAGACTCCTTCACTCATGGAAAGCTACCTCAGTTCTTTATGGGTCAGAAGTCTCTCTATGGAGCTCCCACCATTGTGAATACTTTTTCTAGGCAAAAGATGCATTTCACTCAAACCAAAGGCATTTAATAATGTAGTAATAAAATAACAAGAAAATATTTTCACTTTCCCCTACCTCATAAACATGAAGCATCTTCTTCCACAAATATACTCTTTTCTGTGGGAAGAATAGTTAGGCATAGGGATCACTCATGTGGTATAAATATAGGGGAGAGTATATGATCAAGGCAGATACATGTAGGAGCAACCATTTCTTCCAAAGGGTGTAGAGTTACCAATATCCTCTAATGATGTCCTTAAATTACTCTTTGCTGGGACTTTTACCTGCTAGCACACCTTTAGCACCTCTTGCCAGGGATAATTTCTCAACTGTTCTTCCTTGGGCATCATCACTCTGAAGGTCCTTGTTAGATTTGCTCCCATTAGTTGTTAATTATTCAGTTATTTTCGGAGAAAACTGATTCACCATCCAATGACCATTAAGGATACTTTGATTAATAAACCTCTTCACTGAAGGGGAAGGTTAAGATCTGTCAACTGGTCCTTTTAGTGTCCTTCATTTTTCCATTGTGGGATGCTGGTACTAGAATGTCTCCCTTATAGCTTTTCTAAGTCAACTCTCTCAGCTAGTGCCTACTAGGGTCTTCCTTTAAGCTAGATTGACCACAGAAGGATAGTCAATGCCCAGTTAAAGATTAGGTCTTCTCTTTCAACTCCCTTTGGAATGATTCTCTCACTCTTTTATCCTGTGAATTCCTCAATTTAACTATCCTCTCATATACAGTGAGGAATCGGTGTTAGTTTTTAGTTTTTAGCAAATATCCCAAAAGTTTAATTTCATCAAATAGAAAAAGAACTGAGAAAAATCGTGGTAAGTAATTTGCTCTATGAAAATAACAAGGGCTAGTCTGGTTGGAAACGACTAAAAAGGCAAGTGGCCTGTATTCTTCTTCCCCCAGCAATAAATCGTGGTGTTTTCTCTCTAGATGTTTATCCATCTCTCCAGTGTCACAAAATGATTGTTCCATTTGAGGAGTGGGATACATGAAATGAGGACGAAAATAACCACTAGGTTTAGGCTGACTTCAAAGCACAGGATAATAAAAAAAGAGAGAAATCATCTTCTGATTATGGCATTTGTGCATAATAAATCGGAATAGTTTGAGACTAAAACTGAATTTATACCATTGATTGTGGTGACTCACACATAAGTTCTAATAAATATAATTTGAATGAATGAGTGACAGAATGGGTTTATAGTCTCTCCTTGCTATATTGATAGCTCCTGGAGGGCAGGCACTGCATCACATTTGTCTTTTCATGCCTAGTCCTGAGCATAGTACTTGTTATATGATAGGCACCTAATGAGTTATTAATAATGTATTCATTAAATACAATTTTCACCACATGCCTTTCCAGTTATGTCAGCAGACTTTGTCAAATAAGCAACTCCCCAAATAATTCATGTCCTAATCTATGTTGTTTAATTCAATTGTTTCTGATACTTTTTTTTTTAAAAAAAGGAATTATTTTGATGGGTTTTATTTTTACATTGTAAACAATTACCTTTACAACAAAGTAAAACAGCTAAATATAACTAATAATACAGTAACCTATCTCAAATTTCATGCAATTTCTCATGTTTCTGTAACAGTTACATTTCATTTATCCTTAACTTGTAAATTAAAATTAAACACATTCTGGGGTTTCAGATCTACAGCAAATACCTGATAGGTGACTCATTTTGATGTACTAAAGTTATATCTTTAAATCACTTTACACATTTTCATAATTTTTATGTGATGGTCAACAAATTTTCAGGGGGGGGCTGAGCCAAGATGGCAGAGTAGAAAGACACACATACGCTACCTCCAAATCCACAGCCCATAAAATATCTGTAAAAAAGAACTCCCAACAAATTCTGGAGCAGCAGAAGCCACAGAACAATGGAGTGGACAAGATTTCTGTTTCAGAGAGCCCTGAAAATGTCTTTCAAAAGGTTCGTCACGCCCTGGACCCAGAGCCGAGCCCAGCCCTGCCTTGGCCGCGCGGCACTGAGAGGAGCAGATCTGAGCAGGCTTCAGGGACAGAATCTCCAGCAGCCACACGGGTCCATCCACCCGTAGGCCCCAAAAGTTGGTGAGAGGGTCTTCTCGGCTTGCCGAGAGGGAAGTGGGGTGCCCCCATAACTCATGCCCCCTCGGAAGGCAGCAGCGGAGTTAGGAGCAGACTGGGGCTCCCCAAGCAGGCAGGAGCCCAGATCCACTGTTGAAGGTCTCTGAATAAACCCCCTGATGGATCTGAGTCCCTGAGGTGGCCCTGCCCCCACCTGAGCACCTGAACTTGATCTCACACTGAATAGCAGCCCCGCCCCCGCCCAAAGCCCTGAGGCTGGGAAGCAGCATTTGAATCCCAGACCCCAAGCACTGGCTGTGCAGATCTGGAGGCAAAGTGGGTGTGAAGAGAATACTCAGAAGTCAAGTCACAGGCTGGAAAAATGCCCAGAAAAGGGAAAAAAAAAATAAGACCATAGAAGGTTATTTCTTGGTGAACAGGCATTTCCTCCCTTCTTTTCTGATGAGGAAGAACAATGCTTACCATCAGGGAAAGACACAGAAGTCAAGACTTCTGTATCCCAGCCCACCCAATGGGCTCAGGCCATGGAAGAGCTCAAAAAGGATTTTGAAAATCAAGTTAGAGAGGTGGAGGAAAAACTGGGAAGAGAAATGAGAGACATGCAAGTAAATCATGAAAAGTAGGTCCACACCTTGTTTAAGGAAACCCCAAAAAATGCTGAAGAAAATAACACCTTGAAAAATAGGCTAACTCAACTGGCAAAAGGGGTTCAAAAAGCCAATGAGGAGAAGAATGCTTTGAAAAGCAGAATTAGCCAAATGGAAAAGAAGGTTCAAAAGCTCACTGAAGAAAATAGTTCTTTCAAAATTAGAATGGAACAGATGGAGGTCAATGCCTCTATGAGAAACCAAGAAATCACAAAACAAAACCAAAAGAATGACAAAATGGAAGATAATGTGAAATATCTCATTGGAAAAACAACTGACCTGGAAAATAGATCCAGGAGAGACAATTTAAAAATTATGGGCCTACATGAAAGCCAGGATCAAAAAAAGAGCCTAGAAATCATCTTTCATGAAATTATCAAGGAAAACTGCCCTGAGATTCTAGAACCAGAGGGCAAAATAAGTATTCAAGGAATCCACAGAACACAGCATGAAAGAGATCCAAAAAGAGAAACTCCTAGGTACATTGTGGCCAAATTCCAGAGTTCCCAGGTCAAGGAGAAAATATTTCAAGCAGCTAGAAAGAAATAATTCAAGTATTGTGGAAATACAATCAGGATAACACAAGATCTAGCAACTTCTACATTAAGGGATCAAAGGGCATGGAATAGGATATTCCAGAAGTCAAAGGAACTAGGACTAAAACCAAGAATCACCTACCCAGCAAAACTGAGTATAATACTTCAGGGGAAAAATTGGTCTTTCAATGAAATAGAGGACTTTGAAGCATTGTTGATGAAAAGACCAGAGCTGAAAAGAAAATTTGACTTTCAAACACAAGAATGAAGAGAAGCATGAAAAGGTAAACAGCAAAGAGAAGTCATAAGGGACTTACTAAAGTTGAACTGTTTACATTCCTACATGGAAAGACAATATTTGTAACTCTTGAAACTTTTCAGTATCTGGGTACTGGGTGGGATTACACACACACACATGCACACGCACACTCACATGCACACACATATAGAGACAGAGTGCACATAGTGAATGGAATAGGATGGGATCATATCTTTAAAAAATGAAATCAAGCAGTGAGAGAGAAATATAACGGGAAGAGAAAGGGAGAAATGGAATGGGGCAAATTATCTCTCATAAAAGAGGCAAGCAAAAGACTTATTAGTGGAGGGAAAAAGAGGGGAGGTGAGAGAAAAACATGAAGTTTACTCTCATCACATTTGACTAAAGGAAGGAATAAAATGCACACTCATTTTGGTATGAAAACCTATCTTACAATACAGGAAAGTGAGGGATAAGGGGATAAGCAGGGTTGGGGGGATGATGGAAGGGAGGGCATGGGGAGAAGGGAGAAATTTGAAGTCAACACTCTTGGGGAAGGACAGGATCAAAAGAGAATAGAAGCAATGGGGGGCAGGATAGGATGGAGGGAAATATAGTCAGTATTATACAACACGACTCTTATGGAAGTCATTGGCAAAACTACACAGATATGGCCTATATTGAATTGCTTGCCTTCCAAAGGGAAGGGGTGGGGAGAGAGGGAGGAAGAGAGGTTGGAACTCAAAGTTTTAGGAACAACTGTCGAGTACTGTCCTTGCTACTAGGAAATAAGAAATACAGGTAATGGGGTACAGAAAGTTATCTGGCCCTACAGGACAAAAGAGAAGATGGAGACAAGGGCAGAGAGGGATGATAGAAGAGAGAGCAGATTGGTGATAGGGGCAATTAGAATGCTCGGTGATTTGGGGTGGGGGGAGGGGAAAAAAGGGGAGAAAATTTGGAACCCAAAATTTTGTGATAATGAATGTTAAAAGTTAAATAAAAAAATAAATAAAAAAACAAATTTGCAGATGGAAAATCACTTTTTGTTATAGTAAACTTATTATTATTGTCTATTTCAAAACAAAATATGCCTCATTTAACAGTTTTTGAATATTTATTTTTATCAGTCTTTCAAAAGTTACATTCATAATCGAATAATATCCCTAATAAAAAGAAGTTTTTGTCTGATAGCATTTATGATACAATGATTTCCCAAATTTCCCAATATAAAGGCATTTAGAAATACAATAATAATATACACAAGGCCATATGTTTAAAACACAGAAAAACTTATTACTATTCAGATGACAGCAATTCAGCTGAATGCATTTCTAAATTATCCTATGTAGAAATCATTAATCTTATAACCTTTTGTATTTTATAATAATCACATCTAAAATATAGTATAAAGCTATCAGCATGGAGTAATTATACCTAAATAAATAATGTTAATAACAAAAGTCAACATTTATATAGTGCTTGCCATATGCCAATCACTGTCCTAAACATTTCACAATCATTAAATCATTTTGATCCTCACAACAACCCTGGGAGTTGGGCACCATTGTCATTTTCCTCTTTACAGATCAAGAAACTGAGGTAAATAAATAAGATAGCTTACTTAAGATCACAGAGCTAATAATTTTCTGACACCAGAATGTAACTCATTTCCATGCATTTTTAAATCATCTTTTTGGGGGATCCAATATCTTTCTTTATTTGGGAATCTGATCTGAGAGGAAAAGAAGTGACAAGGTCAGAGGGGGAGCATCCCTGGGGGAATCAGGGGGTCACTGAACTGGTGTGGGAGTCAATTCAGCCGGTATGGAGGGGTTCCTTGACCTGGGCTAAGGGTCAGATGAGTCTCTAAGCTGTGATAGAGGTTAGAGGGGAATCTCTAACTTGTGACTGACAGCAAAGAGGAATCTTTGAATTGGAGTAGGGGGATCAGAAGGACCCTAATCAGAGATAGGGATCAGCTGAGTAAAGATGGGAGGTCCAGGGAGTCCCTTATATAAAAATCTTTTCTCTTTTTATGGTCAAGGAAAGGTTAAGTTTCAGGTAAATTTAAACTACAAACTGCATGCCTATTTTTTTTCTTCTTCCTTGTGGAATGGCTTTCAAACTAGCTGCCTTCCTTCATTACACTAAAACGATAGATCTGCCAATCTTTAAAGAGGAAAAAAAAATCTATGTTATTTACCCCTGGAAATTTTACAGAATTTAATTCTCTTTCTTTCCTTAAAATGAATCCTACAGAGTGTTGTCCCAAAACTCACTAAAATATTTCAGAGTGGAGTGAGCTCCTGGAATTATTCAGCATGGTCAGGGCTAAAACAACAGAGAGACAATATTTTGCAGGGATTTATTTTTTTTCATCCTAAACTCTTGCTGAAAACCTAAAGTGGGAGTTGCTTCTGCTTATTGGGACAACTACTTCCAATATGAAACTTCATTAATTTTTCACAGCATTCTAAACTTTGGATACAGCTTTTTTGCAGTTTTTCTGTCAGGCTGCATTTGTCCTTTTAGAAATCTTTCAAGAAAACAGAATCTAAAAACAACACTAAACATGACACAAGACAAAGATTTTCCACATTTTCAAAGAAACTGAAACACAGACAAAATGATAAAACAAGCACATACCTGCTAGTCTTCTTTTTTTTTTTTAATTTGCAATAATCAAAAGAGCTAAATTGAGGGTGGGAGGAACACATTGAATCTCTTGCAGATTTATGTCAGATTTTGCATCATTCAATTGTGTGCTGTTTATCAATCTTATAACTATCAAGAGCATCCCCAGGTACCATGCTATCAAAAATTTATTCAAGGAGAAACCCACAGATATCTTGCTACTACTGGAATTTGTCTTCCTTTCTCACCCCTGGGGAAAACTTAAAAAGAAAACTAAAACAGAATCCTAATTCTAAATCACCCTGCTCCTTGAGGAAAATTCTACCTAAATTATACCTTAAGCCTTATGCAAACTCAGAAGAAATAGGAATTGAGAGCAGGAGAGTCTGACCTTTGTGGGTAGTCTTCTGTGAAAAAGTCTCTTAGTGAAAGATTAACTGAAGATTGCTAGGAAGTTTTTTCTTTAAGACTGTCAACGTGGTTATAGAGTCCTGACTCAACCTGAATCGGCTTGCCAGAAACAGTGGAATTTTCCCTGATATGTCTTTCTGCTGGGTTTTATTAGCATTATGTAGAAATGCTGAACATTTTTGTGGATTTATTTTATATCCTGTAAGTTTGCTGATATTTACTGATCTTATTGCTTCAATGACATTTTGTTCTTGTTCTTATTCTTCTTGCTCTTGTTCTTGTTCTTGTTCTTCTTGTTCCTCTTGTTGTTCTTCTTGTTGTTCTTGTTCTGTTGTTGTTGCTCTTCTTGTTCTTGTTCTTTTTGTCCTTCTTCCTGTTTTTCTTGTTCTTCTTGTCCTTGTTCTTCTTCTTGTTCTTGTTCCTCTTGTTGTTCTTGTTGTTGTTGCTGTTGTTGTTGTTGCTGTTCTTCTTCTTCTTGTTCTTCTTGTCCTAATTCCTGTTGTTCTTGTTCTTCTTGTCCTTGTTCTTCTTGTTCTTGTTCTTCTTGCTCTTGTTCTTCTTGTTCTTGCTGTTGTTGTTGTTTTTGTTCTTCTTCTTTGTGAAAGCTTTTAACAGTCTCATTTAGCCTATTCTCAGAATAGCAGTTTTTTTCTGTTTCCTTATTGTTCTCAGAATAATATTTTCAATTGCCTAAAAAGGAAAATTACAAAGGAAACCAATAAAAGTATATTTTAGTTTCCTATCTAATTTCACAGGCCCTTTGAATTCCATCCACTGATCCCTTGACTGAGAGTGTGTAGGTCATATGTCTCCCTTAGGTTTAGAATTCCTATAAATCTACTTTTTTTTGTTCCTCCAAATTAATTTTATTATTTTGTCCTGATGCAGAATAGTATAGTAGACAGCAAGATGACTACAAATCAAGAGAAATCTGATGCAAGTTGTCCCTTTGACGCATATTGGCTGTGTAACTCAACAAGTCACTTATGTCCTCTAGGCAACTCTGTAACACTATAAACTTTTGAGAAGGTAAAGAAATCATATATTCAGTCTCTATTGCCTTTGCCTAGCTTTCTATTAAGTATCCTCTAAATGAAGGGTCAGAAATTACTTCCTTCTGCTTGTTTTTGTCCTAAGCTATAAAATTTTATATTTTCATTTTATTTTATTTTGCAAAATATAGTTGTTTATTTTCCCTTTAATTTTTTTTATTTTAGAAAAATATTAAAAAGAAAATAAATATTATAAATTTAAATATTAAAGTTAAATATAAAATAAGAAAAGAAAATGTCATGTGCACAGCAGAACATAGGAGAGAATTCAAAATATATAGCAGTACCATCATTTTAAGAAAGCCTATGTATTAAATACTGGGTATTAAGTTGAGAGCTGTCCATCTTTGCTTCCTTGTATGTTTTTTTTTTGTTCTCTTCTGTACACTTTTTACTTTGCCCCTCCCACCCTTCCTCCTCCCAACCTACCACCTCAAGGCTACAACTGAGCATGAATATATTTATACACAGGCACTAATATAAATATATACATATGCATATCTACATATACGTATGCCCATACATACACACTCATGCATACTTTCATAAATATATACTTTCTCTACTAGATTCTACTCCTAATCTTATTTTTATATTTGTGCATCTTTTTTCTTATCCCTTCTAACTCCTCTACTTTACTTCTATCTGCTACCTTGCTCTCCTATTACTTAACCTACTCCCCCACTCCAGCAATCCCTTCCTTATCCTCCCATTCCTTTAATTCTAAATACTTTTTGTACACCCTTTGACCTATTCCATTCCTCTGCCCTCTAAAGTTCCCTCCCTTATCCTGCCATTCCCCTAAATCTAAACACCTTTCTTTACCCCCTTTAACCTATTCCCTCACCCTCCCCTCTAAAAATCCCTCTTTTATCCTCTCCCCCTCCCTTAGAGTTTTATTTCTTTTTTTAAAATTAGAATACTTTTATATTCTTCTAGAAGTCTATGTATTTTCCTCTCTTAAATACATGATGAAGTTATATTTCCAGAACCAATACCCCCTATCTCAGCTAATTCCTCTGTATTATTTTTTCCTCTTGTACCTCATTTGTGTAGGATAATTCTTTTAGTTTTTCTTGAATGGTTTTACATTTTAAAGTCATATCATACTCAGATCTACCCCAATCTTTCTTATAAGAAACCTAATTACTAGTAACAATCTTAGATATAGGTTTCACATTTTCCATACATAAAAAGTAAACATTCTATCCTTATTTAATCCCTTGTCATTGGTATGTAACGTATATTTCTCTTGGCTCTTGTATGTCAAATCTTTTATTGAGTGCAGGGTTATTGTTGTTGTAGTTTAAGAGTCTTGAAAGTCTGACAGTTGATCAAATGTCCATTTTTTTTTCCATTCAAAATTATGCTTAGCTTTGCTGAGTATGATGTTTTCAGTCAGAGGTCCAGTTCTTTTGCTCCTCGATATATTGTGTTCCAAGACCTGTGATCTTTTAGTGTCTCCAGTGCTAGGTATTGTGTGATTCTAATTGTGTACTACCATATATAATTTTTTTCTTGTTATTCATACTACTTTGTTCTTGATCTGGGAGTTTGGGTATGTAACTATTATATTCCTGTGATTTTTCCTTGTAGGATCTTTTTCAGGTGGTGATTAGTAGATTTGTTCTATTTTGACTTTCCCCTCTTGTCCTAATGCTTCAAGACAATTTTCTGTAATTATTTCTTGTATTATTGTATCAAGATTCTGTTTTTGAGTGGAACTGTCAGGAAATCCAATTATTTTTATGTTTTCTCTTCTTGATCTGTTCCTAGATCCACTGTTTTGCTTGATGCTTCATATTTTTTTCTATTTTTCATTCTTTACACATACACACACATATATCAATCGTCTCTTATAATTTCACTGGCTTCCCCTTGCTAATTCTGATTTTCCAGAAGGCATTTTCTTCCTTAGGATTCTGAATCTTGGGAGGAGCTAAGGATGGTAGAGTAGAAAGATACACATATATTAGCTCCTAACCCACAGCCCATAAAATACCTGTAAAGAAGAACTCCCAACAAATTTTGGAGCAGTGAAAGCCACACAACAACAGAGCAGAGGAGACTTCTGTTCCAGAGAGAACTGAAAGACTGATGTGAAGGGTCTGTCCAGCACTGGATCCTGAGAAGAGACCAGCCCTGCCTTGGCCTCGAGGCACTGAGAGGAGCAGATCCAAGCAGGCTTCAGTGAAGGAATCTCCAGCAACAGTGCAGGTCCCTCCACCCACAGGTGCTAAAGATCAGTGAGAGGGTCTTTTCAGCTTGCCGAGAGGGGAGCAGGGTGTCTCCACAACTCAGGGCACAGCAGCAGAGGGAGCAGCAGACAGGGCCTCCCAAAGCAGGCAGGAGCTCAGATCCATTGTTGAAGGTCTGTGCATAAACCCCCTGAGGGAACTGAGCCCCCTGTGGCAGCCCTGTCCCCACCTGAGCACCTTAACTTAATCTCACTCTGAATAGCAGCCCTGCCCCCATTGAAAGTCTTGAGGCTGGGAAGCAGCATTTGAATCTCAGCCCCCAAGCACTAGCTGGGCAGATCTGGAGGTGAGGTGGGTGTGGAGAGGAAGCTCAGAGTCAAGTAATTGGCTGGGAAAATGCCCAGAATAGGGAAAAAAAATAAGACCATAGAAGGTTACTTTCTTGGTGAACAGATATCTCCTCCCATCTTTCCTGATGAGGAAGAACAATGCTTACCATCAGAGAAAGACATAGAAGTCAAGGCTTCTTTATCCCAAACATCCAAAATAAATATTCAGTGGGCTCAGGCTATGGAAGAGCTCAAAAAGGATTTTGATAATCAAGTTAGAGGGGTGGAGGAAAAACTGGGAAGAGAAATGAGAGAGATGCAAGAAAAGCATGAAAACCAGGTCAACACCTTGCTAAAGGAGACCCAAAAAAATGCTGAAGAAATAACACCTTGAAAAATAGGCTAACTCAATTGGCAAAAGAGATTCAAAAAGGCAATGAGGCGAAGAATGCTTTCAAAAGCAGAATTAGCCAAATGGAAAAGGAGGTTCAAAAGCTCACTGAATAAAATAGTTCTTAAAAAATTAGAATGGAACAGATGGAGGCTAATGACTCTATGAGAAACCAATAAATCATAAAACAAAACCAAAAGAATGACAAAATGGAAGATAATGTGAAATATCTCATTGGAAAAACAACTGACCTGGAAAATAGATCCAGGAGAGACAATTTAAAAATTATGGGACTACCTGAAAGCCAGGATCAAAAAAAAGAGCCTAGACATCATCTTTCATGAAATTATCAAGGAAAACTGCCCTGAGATTCTAGAACCAGAGGGCAAAATAAGTATTCAAGGAATCCACCGATCACCACCTGAAAGAGATCCAAAAAGAGAAACTCTTAGGAATACTGTGGCCAAATTCCAGAGTTCCCTGGTCAAGGAGAAAATATTTCAAGCAACTAGAAAGAAATAATTCAAGTATTGTGGAAATACAATCAGGATAACACAAGATCTAGCAGCTTCTATATTAAGGGATTGAAGGGCATGGAATGTGATGTTCCAGAAGTCAAAGGAACTAGGACTGAAACCAAGAATCACCTACCCAGCAAAACTGAGTATAATACTTCAGGGGAAAAAATGATCTTTCAATGAATTCGAAGACTTTCAAGCATTTTTGATGAAAAGACCAGAGCTGAAAAGAAAATTTGACTTTCAAACACAAGAATGAAGAGAAGCATGAAAAGGTAAACAGCAAAGAGAAGTCATAAGGGACTTACTAAAGTTGAACTGTTTACATTCCTACATGGAAAGACAATATTTGTAACTCTTGAAACTTTTCAGTATCTGGGTACTGGGTGGGATTACACACACACACACACACACACACACACACACACACACAGAGCATAGAGTGAATTGAATAGGATGGGATCATATCTTAAAAAAATGAAATCAAGCAGTGAGAGAGAAATATATCAGGAGGAGAAAGGGAAAAATAGAATGGGGCAAATTATCTCTCATAAAAGAGGCAAGCAAAAGACTTTTTAGCGGAGTGAAAGAGAGGGGAAGTGAGAGAAAAAACATGAAGTTTACTCTCATCACATTCCACTAAAGGAAGGAATAAAATGGACACTCATTTTGGTATGAAAACCTATCTTACAATACAGGAAAGTGGGGGAGAAGGGGATAAGCAGCATGGAGGGGATGATGGAAGGGAAGGCAATGGGAGGAGGGAGCAATTTGAAGTCAACACTCTTGGGGAAGGACAGGATCAAAAGAGAATAGAAGCAATGGGGGGCAGGATAGGATGGAGGGAAATATAGTTAGTCTAACACAACACGACTATTATGGAAGTCATTTGCAAAACTACACAGCTATGGCCTCTATTGAATTGCTTGCCTTCCCAAATGGAGTGGGTGTGGAGCGAGGGATGAAGAGAAGTTGGAACTCAAAGTTTTAGGAATGACTGTCGAGTACTGTTCCTGCTAGTAGGAAATAAGAAATACAGGTAATGGGGTATAGAAAGTTATCTGGCCCTAGAAGACAAAAGAGAAGATGAGGACAAGGGAAGGGAGGGATAATAGAAGAGAGGGCAGATTGGTGATAACGGCAATTAGAATGCTTGGTATTTTGGGGTGAGAGGAGGGGACAAATAAGGAGAAAATTTGGAACCCAAAATTTTGTGAAAATGAACGTTAAAAGTTAAATAAATAAATGAAAAAAAAGATTCTGAATCCCCTTTTCTAATTGATTGGCTTTTCTTGTCATAAGGTTCTTGTTCTTTTTATATTATTCTTATTTTTCTTTTTAATTTTTCCTCAATCTCTCTCATTTCATTTCTAAACCTGTTTTTAAGTTCACCAATGAATTCTTTTTGGGTAGGTGACCATTTGACATTATTCTTTGGGGTAGAAGAGGATTTCTTTGCTTCAGTATCCCTCTTTGCAAATAAACCCCAGGCTTCTCTATTCCCACATTAGCTCTCTGTGGTTGGATTCTTTCTCCTTTGTCTGTGAATTTTTTTTAATAATTTAGTTCTTATAATCACCTCTAGTTCTGCAGCATGGGGAATGATGCCTCTGTCTTCTGATGTTCCCCCATGACCTGGAACTCAAGCCAAGACCTCTAGTCTCCTTTAAGTGCCCACAGTTAGTGGTGTCCCTGCCCCACTGCTCCTGCACTCAACAGGTGTGTGCTGGTTCCTTCTAGCCCCCACTGCTCTCCACAGAACAGCTGGGTCTGGCATTCATTGTCAGCAAAGGTTTAGTAGATTTTCCCCAGGTCAGATGCTCAACTACCCTCACTATCCTAGGGGCAAATGTTCCTGTGGCAGGGTGAAGAAGTTAGGGCTTGTTGTAAAAGTGAGCCCTAGCCAGGAGGTGTTTAATCTTCACAGGAAGGAAGTCTAGTTCTGGGATTTTTCTTCAGGTCTCTTCAGATTGTCCCAAGAGGACCCTTGTTATGCCCTTATTTTTATTTGTTTTCATGGATCTATGTTTGTCCAGAGGCACTATTTTATCTCTTTTTTTAGAGGAAAATATTGAGGGCTTAAAATTTTCTGACCTACTCCACCATCTTCCCAGAATCCTCCCCAAAATTTTATATTTTTGAATAAAGTTTTGTTGTATTAAAAATACAAACTTATACAAAAACAGTCACTGTAATTTGATGACCATTGCCTTAAGCAGGTAATTAGAATAAAATTAAATTGATAAACTATTATAGATCATATGCTCATTTGCATCATACTGGCATGACCCAATTTTGGAATGTGGTTTAGGAAATCTGTTTTCTGGTGCTGAAAATTAATGATAAAATGCTAGCCTAATAAAAAATGAAAGTGATTATATTATTATGATAATGTACCTGAAGTGATCCAGCCACTTAAGGTTTGGGATACCCATTTATTATCAAAAATGATTGATTTGGGGTTTTGAATTACATTTTGGTCATTTGTGTAATTTAATTTTCCTTAATACAGGCAACCCTCTATAATTGATTTGCTTTTTTAGGAAGCTATCATATGCAAAGTTGTCACATTTTGACATCTTAAGGTCTGAATATTATCTTATTTGATCCTCCCCCTAAATCTGTGTGATAGGTACTATACATATTAGTATCCTCACTTTTCAAGGGAGAAAGGCTCAGAGGGGTTGTTTAAGTTAGTCATGGCTATGATATCTATTATATTTTAGAGACCAATTTGAACCTAGCACTTTTATTTTCTATCCCACCTCAAATAGGTCATTGAAAAATGTGTCAAAAAGAGAGCAATCAAGTTGTTAAGCTGGCTTGAAATCATACTATGAGAGGATAGTAAATTTATTCTGCTTAGCCTCAGAGGAGAGAACAAGGACCAAAAAAATAAGGAATAATTTCCTAACAAATGGAGATTTCCCATAATGGAATAGGCTGTTTCAAGAAGTAAAAATTTGTCTTCAATTCTGTAGGCAGAGATGAGTTGATGATTTATTCAACATGAAGAAGAAAGATTCTTGTTGTAACATTAAAAGGAATATGATCCAGTGAAAAGAATTCTGGATTTGGAGTCAAAGGCCATAGGTGTAAATCCTGGCTCTACAACTGTCAAGCTTTGTGAACTTGGACAAATCACTGAATTCCTCTGAGCTTCCTTATCCTTAAGATGAAGAGATTTGATTAGATGACTTGTGAGATTGCTTCCAGCTCTAAATATATATCCTGAATGACTTTTGAATGATATAACAGGTAGACTATATCCCTGGACCTGGAATCAGGAATAAAAAGGTTCAAATGCTGATGACCCTTAGTTTTCTCATCCATCAAAATTGTGAGGGGGAAAAAATACCTGACTCACAGGAATTGTCATGTTCTATTGAAATTATATATGTGTTTGGGGTTTACAAACCAGAGAAACTGTAGATCATTATCATCATCATCATCATCAATCATCATCATCATCATCAATCATCATCATCATCATCCCTTCTTACTGTAAAAAAGAAATCAGGGAAACTAATAGACAGAAGTAAGGAGGGAGAACATTCCAATTCCACATCTAGGGGACTGCTAATTCAAAGGAACAAAGACAGATCATGGAATACCATATGCGAGGAATAGTAATTATATCTGTATAGTTGGATCATAGAGTATGTGGAGGGCAGTAAGTATAAGAATGGAAGGGACAGGAGAGTTGAGTTTGTGAAAGCCTTTAAATGCTAAATAGAGTCTTTATATTTTACCTTGGACATATTAGTGGTCATTTGTATTTACTAATTCTGGGGTGATATAATCAGACATTCATGTTAGAAAAGTCAGGCCTTATACCCACAGAAGAAGACAGAGATGAACAAGATATGTGGCATGATCAGTTCTCTAACAAAACAAACTTCAAAAGGATATATAATTTACTTTTGAAAAGTTAATAAATCCATATAAGATGACAGAAAAAAAGACAGTCATCAAACTCAGTCTCAGTTCCTTATTCCTACTTTTATTATGTATATCTGCCAGCAAGATAGTCCTTGACTTTTATACAGCAAAATAAGTTAAGTTGCCCTTAGGCAACTATCTAACACTATGCTTGTTTGTTTTTTTTAAGTTACAGATTTGCAATGGTAGAGGAAAGGTCCACATTTAAGGTACTCCTTACCCCAATGAAATTGCAGATTTGGATAAAACTATCATTAATAAGACCTTTTCAGAATCATTTTTAGGTGTGGGGATGAAGCACTGGACATATGAGTTCACTGGTTTTAGAAATTCATTAGGGTGTAAGCCTCCTCCACAGGTGCCCATTGACTTTTAATACTGCCTTGGGACACTGAGAAGTTATGAGTTTGTGACTAGATCACAGTTACACAGATAATATATGTCAGAGATTGGTCTTGAGTCCAGGTTTTTATTTTTGTTTTGTTTTTTGTTTTTTTTTTTACTTAAAACATTAACCTCTATCAACTATTCCAGGATTCCTCTTACAATCATCAGCATGAAAACTGAATAATACCCTTTAAATGCCAATGCTCTACTATTTTTACTAGAGTGTCATTCTTAATAAAAATAGCATATTTGTTAACAATAAGTAAATAACTAATGCTAACCTTAAAATGAATCATCAGCCCTGAATTCAGAATATAATTTCAACTTTTTAAATTATAGTAAACTTGAAGCTATGAAACTTAGTACCAATCGAATATTTTCATAAAGATAAATCCATTTATTATAAGCAAATCACAATTATTTGTCAGTGGTTTTAGAGCTGATTCTTATCTAGCTAACTTGAAAAGGAATTGGAAAATGCAAGGCTGTCCTTTTGAACCTGTTACTGAATTCTACTGGAAATGTCATTTGGGGTTTTCCTTGCTTCAATTTCTTCAGCAGATATCACAGTTCTGAAGCTTTTATTTCCAAAGAGTTTTCCAACAATACAAGAGAGGATGTCTGAAAAGTTCTTTCAAACTCTTCAAAGTGAGAAAAACTGTTAAAATCCTTGCATCTAGATCATCTTCTGCTGCCCTAGGATTCTCTCACTCCTCTTTAGAACTTAAAACAGCATAGCATAATGGAGTAATCATTGTATCTGATATCAGAGGACCAGGAATCAAATCCCAACTTTTCCACTTATCTTTTTGACTATTGATGTCACTTAGCCTCTCTGGGCTTTAGTTACTTCATCTGTGGAATAACAGGGTTGAAATGGATGACCTCTGAGGCTCTATCCTCTTTGAAATCAATGATCTCATGAATATATCATTTTGTAAAAATCACATAAATTAGCCATTTATGACTGGTGGCATTTGGTTCCAGTTGGCTCCCTTTGATCATTTATCTGAGGCAATTTCTGTGAACTCTGTGTTCCCAGTGTGACTTTCAAAAACAAATGAGGTTAGAATTATGTAGTAGAACAAAACCTTCATCTAGTTCAACTAAAACCAGCATTATTGGTGACCAATGCTTAGTCATTGTGGCAGATACTAAACATAGGTACAGACTCAGAATTGCATTTGTGCATCTAGAAAATGAGCCTAGATAAGTACTCAGCAGAGTCCTCTAAACTCAGGAAAATTGACTAGCCCAGGAGGTGCCTATAAATCCTTAAAATTCTCACTTTCTGGGGCCAAGATGGCAGAGTAGAAAGATGTACCTACTCTAGTGCTTCCCAAACTGCCCATGAAATACTTGTAAAAAAATGACTGTAAACAAATTCTAGAGCAGCAGAAACCATAAAATGACAGAGTGAAAAAGATTTCCAGTCCAAGGCAGCCTGGAAAGTCAACAGAAAAAGTCTATTGCATGGAGCATAGAGCAGAGCACAGCCCATGGAACCCAGAGCAGCCTTAGCTGTGGGGCATAGCAGGAACAGGACCAGAGCCATCCTTGGGGAAGGAATCCCTGGCTGTGGTTCCCAGATCTCTCACCCCACAAATGCCAAAGACAGTTTCAAAGGTCAGTGAAAAAGCTTTTTAACCTGAGTGAGAAGGGAGCAGGGTTCCTATCCTAGTCCTGGCCCCAGGTAGTGGCAGCAGCACAATTGATTTTTGGAGCCCTTGGCCTAAATAACCTGGGGGAATAGAGCCACTGATCTGAGTCTCAGTCCTGAGTGGCAGCCCTAGGGTGAGGAAGAGTGTTGGTGTGGTGGGGCTGGTGGAGGCACTGGAAAAGGAATTCTACTTGTAGATCCTGGGAAGAAAAGCTTTGGTAGTTACCAGACCAGAGCACAGGGTAGGAGAGGAGTAAGCTCCTCTCCCTTGATTTTGCCACCTTGGAAGAACTGAGAACTTACAGGTTCCCAGAGTATACTCTCCTCTTGACAAGGGACTCAAGTCAAGTAACTGATAGGGAAAATGCTCAAAAAAGGGAAAAAGAATAAGACAATAGAAGGTTACTTCCTTGGTGAGCAGGTATTTTCTTCCATCCTTTCAGATTAGGAAGAAACAAGCATACCATCAGAGGAAGACATAAAAGTCAAGGCTTCTGCATAAAATTGGGAAGAGAAATGTGAGTAATGCAAGAAAATCATGAAAAACGAGGCAACAACTTGATAAAAGAGACCCCCAAAATGCTGAAGAAATTGACACCTTTATAAATAGACTAGGAAGGCATACACACTCAATTTGGTATGAAAATCTATCTTACATGACAGGAAAATAGGACAAAAGGGGATAAGTGGGTATGGGGGATGACGGAAGTGAGAGCAAATGATAGGAGGGGTAATTAGAAGTAAACACTTTTGAAGAAGGATAAGGTCAAAAGAGACAATAAAATAAATGGGGGGGCAGGATAAGATGGAGAGATATATAGGTAGTCTTTCACAACATGACTATAATGGAAGTCTTTAGCAAAACTATATGTGTATATATATATATGTATATATATATAATTGGAAGTCTAGCAAAACTATGTGTGTGTATCTACATCTATATCTAAATCTCTCTCTCTCTCTCTCTCTCTCTCTCTCTCTATACATATATATATATATATATATATATATATATATATATATATATCCCACATTGAATTGCTTGTTTTCTCAATGGGGATAGGTGGGGAGGGAGGAAGGGTGAGAAGTTGGAATTCAAAGTTTTAGGAACAAATGTTGAGAATTGTTGTTGCATGTAGCTTGGAAATAAGAAATACAAGTAATGGGGTATAGAAATCTATCTTGCCCTAGAAGAAAAGAGAGAAGATGGAGATAAGGAAAGGCAAAGGTGTGATAGAAGGGAGGGTAGATTGGGTGAAGGAATAATTAGAATGCTTGGTGTTTTGGGGTAGAGGGAAGGGAGACATGGGGAGAAAATTTGAAACTCAAAATCTTGTGGAAATGAACGTTGAAAACCAAAATTAATAAATAAATGGGAAAAATAAAAAAGAAATTGTGTTGTTGTGCTCCTCCTTTTTTCCTCCTCTTCTTCCTCCTCCTTCTCCTCTTTCCTCTCTTTCTCCTCCTTCCTCTCATTCTCATTCTCCTCCATCATCATCTCTATACAATTATATAGAGAAAAGTATTAAAAGTAATAGAAAGATATACTAGGAAAGCTCACCCTTTAATTCTTCATATATTTATCTAGCATCACCTATGGGCTAGGCACCATGCTAGGGGGTGGGAATACAACTTTGAGATATTTATTATTTTATTATATTATACATATTATAAATATTATAAATAAAACCTGCAGTTTCTGGTGGCTGAATTCTCTTTTCCATTTCTTATTGTCTCTAAGAGTCCTATACACATATATCCTGTGTGTATACATACATATATATGTATGTATATGTGTACATATACACAAACACACATATATGCATGCATATATATACCTATACAAAGAATAAAAGTGACATGTTAAAAAAAAGAAACATCCTCTGCCCTCCTGGGAATATGAAGAGGGGACAGATTCATCTCTCATAAACCAGAATGAGCCCTCTCCTCCCAAAAATGTTAACCCAGTAGGAGATTCAGAGTCTTAACAATAAATGGAAAAGGGAACCTAACCACCTGAAACTGCAGGTTGAAGTTACACAATAAACATTTCAAAATTGTACTCCCAACCCCTAGTAGGGTGCCTGCTTCATAGGTGATACTAGATAAATACATGAAGAATTGAAGTGTGAGCTTTCCTAGCTTATCTTTCATTTTGCTTTTATTTGTCTGCACAGTGTTTAATACAGTGCCAGATTCATAGTAAGTACTTAATAAAAGTTTATTTACTTGTCTAGTATTTTATCTCTTAAAGATATGCCTTGCTGGAAAGGGAATCAGATTTTTATGCTTAGCACGAAAAAAGTATTTTGACTTATTCCTATAGTTGGTGCTGTACCACTTCATTTTGAATGGAGAAATAATTTCTGTAATATTAATGAGATTTATGTTAATGAAATATCTTCCCTGCCAATTAATGGGGCTCAGATTAGGGGAGATTTGTTTTGCAGGAAGGCCCACATGTTTTGTTAATTGCTAATGAGGCACTGAGTCCAGGGGGGTTTGTGCCCTTGCAGTTCCTTTAATTAGCATTTCTCTAATCAGTAATGATCTAGAGCATCTTTTCATATGAGTACAGATAACTTTAGTTTCTTCATCTGAAAACAGCCTGTTCATATCCTTTAACCTTTTATCAACTGGGGAATGACTTGTATTCTTACAAATTTGACTCAGTTCTCTATATATTTTAACCTTTATCAGAGACACTGGCTATAAAAATTGTTTCCCATGTTTCTCATTTTTTTGTAATCTTGGTTTCATTGATTTTATTGGTGCAAAAACTTTTAAATTTAATGTAATCAACATTATCCATTTTGCATTTTGTAATGTTATCTATCTCTCATTTAGTCATCAATTCTTCCTTTCTCCATGGAAATGACAGGTAAACTATTCCTTGCTCTCCTAATTTGCTTATGGCATCACCCTTTATATCTAAATCGTGTACCCATTTTGATCTTATCTTGGTATACAACATAAGAGACTGGTCTATGTCTACTTTCTGCTGTATTGTTTTCTAGTTTTCCCAGCAGTTTTTGTTAAATAGTGTGTTCTTATCCCAGAATCTAGTCTTTAGGTTTATCAAACAGTAGATATCTGTAATCATTTATTACTGTATCTTGTGTACCTAATCTATTCCATTGATCCACCACTCTGTTTCTTAGGCAGTACCAAATAGTTTTGATGATTACCACTTTATGGCAGAGTTTAAATGTGGTATGACTAGGCCACCTTCCCTTATATTTCTTTTCATTAATTCTTTTGATATTCTTGACTTCTTGTTCTTCCAGATGCATTTGTTATTATCTTTTCTAGCTCTGTAAAATATATTTTTGGTATTTTGATTGGTATAGCACTGAATAAGTAAATTAATTTTTGTAGAATTGTCATTTTTATTATATTAGCTTGATCTACCCATAAGCAACTGATATTTTTCTTATTATTTAGATTTGACTTCATATGTGTGAAAAGTGTTTTGTAATTGTGTTTATATATTTCCTGGGTTTGTCTTGGCAGGTAGATTCCCAAATATTTTATATCTTCTACAGTTATTTTAAATGGAATTTCTCTGTCTCTTGCTGCTGGGCTTTGTTAAATGTATAAAAATGCTGATAATTTATGTGGTCGTATTTTACATCCTGAAACTTTGCTAAAGTAATTAATCATATAAAATAGTTTTAGTTGATTCTCTAGGATTCTCTAAGTATAGTGTTGTGATAGTTTTCTGCAAGTAGCAAATGCATTGCCATGAGCCTGTTGTCACTCCTTTGGCAGGCATACAAACTTCTTGATTAGATTACTTTTGATTACAAAACTTATAAAAGTTTCATGGTGCTCTTACTGTATCCACTCCAGAAAAATATGTATCCAACTCTGCATTTAGTAAGCTGGTATACCTGATGAGTTCTCTCTCAACAAAGCGCTGTTCATCTTTCAGGTCTACTGAATTTTGCCTTGTTTATAAGTGTGCACACGTTCCATGTAGTGATGGTGACGGAAATCATTGCAGAAGCTTTTGTACATTTTGCTGTGGATATCTGACTAGAGATGTGTTTCAGTGAATTTGAGATGAAGAATAGAGATTGTGATGTACAAATTACTGGTGTAGAGGTAGTAGTTGAAGCATTTGGAATGAAAATGAATAAAACTGCCCAGGGAAACTGAGTAGAGAAAAAGTAGTCCAGTAGATAATCTTGGGGAAAATCTATCTTAAGAAACAAGAAAGATGACTCAAAACTAACAAAGGAGGCAGAGAAAGAGTAGTTAGAAAGGCCAGATGGACAACCAGGAACATTGACTACTTTGAAGTCTAGAGATCAAACATACAGGAGAGAACAGCCATAGTGTCAAAGTTTTCCACTCAGGCAATGATTCACTAATGTTATTTTTCTGTTTGTGTTCATCCTTTGTTTTTGAAGAAGACCATAACATCGGAGAAATGATGACATGACTTGCAGTTGACTTTGTTTTGAGGAGGGAGGGATATGCAAGACCACCAACCTCACTTTTTTCTCCTGAGCCATCTGGGTCCAGTGACCAGATGTTCATCAGGATGACTGGATATGGCCTAGGATGCAATGGGAGACCTTGGACTTTTTATGGTAACTTTTTCAGGTACTCATTACCAGTTCATCAGGAAATACTATTTAAATATAAAACTTATTTAATCAAATAGTACAGCAAATTAAGTGAAAAAAAAAGATCCCCCATGTGCATATGAGGAATATACTCACTCAGAGATTAACCTGTCATCAGTGAAAGAGAGTACCATGCACAAAAACATATGTGTGTGTATGAAAGACACACACATAGATAATAGGTTTGGCAAGTGCAATTCACATCTCTAATGCTTTGCAGAAGGCTATATCCTCTGGTGCTGTAATATTCAATATTATACCATAAAGCTTATAACTTGAACAATGTTTCTATTATTTTAACTTAGACATTTAGCTTAAATTATTTGGCAAACTTTTTTTCCCCTTGTGATAGTTTGTTAAATTGGGGTGGTGTGCTAAAAAAAATAGCCATTCTATTCTTTTGCTGACCAAACGATTCTTTGTTAAAAGTTACCTCAACAGATAATTGGATTACTTTGGAAAAGATAATGAAAAACATTTTTTTTCAGTTCAAATAATAAGATTCATGAAAGTCAAATTTGATCCCTTCTGTAATGTTATGCTCTGATGATCATAGGTACAAAATCACAGGCATAAAAAAGTCCTGAATGTTTTTTGAAAGATTAATCTCAGTATTTTAGGCATTTATAATTCTCTTCAATTAGCTATGTTTTCTATTATTTTCTTTAATATTTTATTTTTGCTATGTAGAAACAATATTGTTTGATTTTGTGGATTATTTTGCATCTTGCTAATTTGTTGAAGCCTATTTCTATTAGTTTATTTGCTGCTTCTCTGAGATTTTCTACACGAATAGTCATGTCTTCTAAAACTAAGCATAATTTTACCTCTCTTCTTGATGTTTATGCTTTTAATTTTCTTTTCTCTCTTTAAAAGATATCATCCCTAGCACCTCTAAAACTATGTGACATCACAATGGGGAAATGATGCATCTTCTCATCTCAAACATACTCACTCTCTAACATGTCACCAAGAATGTTTATTAATGTCATCTTTCCATTTCCTCTTCTAGTCTTCTGTTATCTACTTCCCATTGTTTTCTTCTTAGTCTCTATAATCCAATATAGGTAATTATTATTATTAATATTAATCATTAAGTTAGCATTTAAACAGTGATTTAAAATTTTCAAATATATCATTTTATATTTATAGCAAACCTAAGCAGGTTGTGCTATTATTATCCTCGTGGTATTATTATCCTCATTTTATAGATGAAAAAACTGAGGCAGAAGGAGGTTAGATGACTTGCCTAGGGTTACAGAACTAGTAAGTGTCCCAAGCTAAACTTGAATTCACATCTTATGGACTTTTGGTCTAGCACTCTAACCACTATTTCTAATAGCTCCTTACTTCCCTTTTCTGTTTACCTTTAGACTGAGTTTCAATGCATCTCCATCTCCCCTTTTTGTCATTTTGTATTGTATCCTCTCCTTCCCACATAATACCTTCCTGCTGCTATTCATATCACATGTTAAAAAAAAAGAAGAAGTAGTTTGGATTAAAAAGAAATGTGACTTAATCCAGGGAATATTAGTTTGGCTTTTCCTTAATCTTTATTCCTGATCTTTTGCTTGCCTTGAATTTTAGCCCCTTAAATCTCTCTTGTCTCTTGACAATACCTTTTCTTTTCATTTACAAAATTCCAATTTTATTCTGAAGTTTTGTGCCTCTTTTTTCAGTTTGGTCTATTCGGCTTTTTTAAGGCATTCTTCTCCTCATGAGTTTTTTGTACATTTTTTACCATTTGGCAGTCTGTTTCTAAGGTGTTATTTTCATTAGTAGTTTTTTGTGTCTTCTTGTCTAAGCTGTTCACTCATTTTTCATGATTTTTCTTGCATCACTCTCATTTCTCTTAACATTTTTTGCCTCTTTCTATCTGACTTCATTTTCAAAATCCTTTTTGAGCTCTTCCATGGGCCTAAGACCAAGTCATATTTTTTTTTTGGAGACTTTGGGTGTAGGAGCTTTGACTTTATTATCTTCTTCTGAATGTGCATTTTGATCTTCCTTATCATCATAGTAACTTTCTATGATCAGAATTTTTTCTGTTGTTTCTTCATTTTCTCAGACTATTACTTGACTTTCAACTCTCTGTTAAAGTGTGATTCAGCTTCCTGGATAGGGTGTCCACTATCCCAAGCTTCAGGGGTTTTGTGAAGCTATTATCAAACATACATTTGGAAACTATAAGTTTCCAATTCTTCCAAGGTGGTATAATCTAAGGAGAAGTTCATATACTACTCTCTTGGCCTACACTCTGGTTTATGAGTGACAATAAGCACTTTTTTCTGCTCTGGAACTATGAATAGGTTTCCCCAATCCACTGTAGCCACAAGTTCTGATGTTCTAGTACTCCTTCTCACCTTGAGACTATCACCTAAGACTCTGACCCAGATCAGAGTATGGACAAAGCAACAGAGTCCTGCCTCAGTGCTAAGAGTGCTATAATCTCCTTCAACTCCTTTACCATCTGTGGGCTGATAGCTCTGGAAGCAGCAGCTGCTGCTACTGATAATGATTTAGTGACTTCTAAGGCCTACTCCTGGCCTGCTGGGGCTGGGGCTGTGCTGGAACAACCTGTACTGGACTGTGCTCTACTCTCACCCAGGTGTAATAGACCTTTCCTGTGACCTTTTAAGTTGTGTTAGGATGGACAATTATTTCACTCTATCTTTCTTGTGGGTTCTGCCATTCTAGAATTTGTTTAGAGGCATTATTTAAAGGTATTTGGAAAGGTTTGGGGGAGAGCTGAAGTGAATTCCTGTTTTTACTCCACCATCTTGGCTCAACCTCCAAAATTCTAATTTTAAAGCAAATATCTTATAAACATGAGAAACATATCACTAGTTAGTCTTTTCTTAATAATTTTACTTACTTTTCTCATTAAAATGTATGTGTAGGTTTGCAGGAATAAATGGTTCAAATGTCTCTTGTTGAAGGTCGATTTTTTCATTATTTATTTCATTCAGCTTTTTAAGATATACTATTTCTGATTTGCTTTTTATACTCATTTATTTCATTCACTTCTGTGATTTCCCATGACTAGGAACTGAAGTAATCCTGGCTTATTTGAATTGATATTCCCTCATAGCTGAAATTCTTTCTCCTAGCTGCTTACAAACTGAGAAAATTAAATTGATTTTATTTTGTAATTTATTCTATTTGGTATCATTGCTGGTATTTTATACAGCTATTAAAGCCAAGTTTCTTTGTCTCCAAGTTGAATTCTGAAGTTCATGACTTCAGAAGTTCACTTTTCCTCTCTAAGTTAAGTTTGAAAGTTCAGTTTTCCTATATATCACTTTTCTTTAAAGATAACCCATTACCTCTATACTATTAGTTGCCCTTGTTTGATTAGAAGAAATCTGTTCTCCTAATACCATTCATTCTTGTTCTAGGTAGATCAATCAGAATTTCCTTGTTAGAAGGAGTCATAGCTTGTCTGCATTCCTGATTTCCAATTCCAATCATATTTTATCCCACATCTTAATTTTAATGTAATGTTAATAAGATTTAAAGATCTTACCTATCTATTAATAGGCCTCAAGTGGAGCCCCTTAAAGGAAGCTTGATTTAGGGGAGTTTTGTAGGAAGGCCTAAACTTTTTGTTAATTTCTAATGAGGCACTGGGTCACTAGCATCTTGATGCCCTCTGGCTCTGAAAAGTGTATAGGTACTCTGAGATGAGGTTTTACTTTGGGGGCTTACTCTTTGGAAGAAGCTTCATGTGCCAGATGAGACTCTGAGTAATCATGAAGGAGCATCCCCAGCTTTGAAAAACCAGATGTTGGTGCTTCTGTCTGTGGTAACTATATAGGTACATAATAATGATCAGACAATTCAATATGTATGTTGATCTGTGATGTATGTATTGCTAAGGATCAGACAGTTAGAAGTGCTGTCTGTTGGTCTTTATATCTCTGCTTGTATTTCTCTGTTGGCATATGCAATTAAAGTAGATTGTCTCTCTTTCTCTTGTTATCCAATATTATTTTATGAGGCTTTACTTTATGCAGTATTTCTGTTTTATATTTGTATATTCATATTTAATTATGTGAGATTTGGGTCATTTTTTTATATCAGGTTGTTAGATTGGATAGTTTTGCTGAAAACAACTTCTCTACCTTATTGCTGATCACAGGAACCCATTATATATGTATATATGATCGATGAATAGCATAATTACATTACATTAGATAAAGCATTTATTAAATGCTTTCCATATTACAGGCACTGTGTTAAGCCTTGAGAAGACAAATACAAAGGAAAAGATAGTTTCTACCTATGAGGAGTTTATATTCTAATGGGGGAAGCCTGAGAAGTAGAGGTACTGGGCAGGGAGGGAAGGTACCTACTCAAGGACAAGCTGGGAGAAGCTTGAAGTGTTAGAAACAGATCCAGAAGAGAAATGAGTGGGGTAGAAAGGGAATAGTCATTTATTAAGAACCTACTATATGTCAGGCATTGTATTACTTGCTTTACAAATATTATCTCACTTCATCCTTACAAAAATCTTATGAGGTAAGTGTTGTTACTTTCCCAAGTTAACAGTTGAGGAAGTGTCTAAGGCCCAATTTGAACTCGTCTTCCTGACTTCAGACCCAGTACTCTATTTATTATATGGCCTACTTGGGTAAATGACTGTGGCTTACCTGGGCCCATCCTCAATGAAGGGTTTGTGGAGGAGCTCATCAGTCTGGGTGCCGGAGAATGTGCGGAGGCAGAGACATCTCCAGCCAGCTGAAAAGGAATAAGTGGAAGATTTTGGAGTGGCAGAGCTGAGCCAGAAGAAAAATGAGCATGGCTGGCCTGGGCACATTGATGAAAAATATCATGTAAATCAAATTTCTAGCAATGTAAATGAATTATTCTCTGGATCAAACCTAAGGTTGTTTTAATGCCTTGATGATTACAGGTAGGTTTTCTAGGATTACTCCCTTGTAGCCTTATTTTGGGGATCATATATCTATATCTATATCTATATCTAATCTATATCTATATCTCTATATACACACACACATATGTGTGTGCATATACATATGTATGTGTGTGTACACATATATATATATATATATATATATATATATATATGAGAATCCTTTTTCCCTCTCTTACCCTAAGGCTAAATTAAGTCTATGTTTGTATTGAGTGACTCTCAGTTTAGTTCTAAGTAGTGCAATATAACTTGCTCTGTAATGAATTCTATTATGCTCTGATAGAGAATGAAATTGGAAATGAGCATTCACTGAAATTATCAAGTACTTGAGAGTCTTGTAAACATTACTAAGGTGGATGGTCATTTTCGGTCAAAACAAGCTATCTTGAAGTATTTTCTCTCCCCAGAACTGGTGATTATATAGGGTAGGAACACAGACTATTTTAGATATTCTTATTATGTGGTAAAGCTTTGTGTTTTTCAGTCTTACTGAATTGATACTGGTGATAGTACATATTTAACAACTGATTCTTTAAAAAATAAATGTATTCCAGACATACTTTTGTATAGCCTGCATTAATAACATTTTCTTCACCACTTTCTTAAGTCTAGACAATCAATAAAACAATAAATCAAGTTCAGACTCATAGCATTTTCCAATTTCTGAAGTGTAAATGCTCACACTGAAAGTTGAATAAACAACTTTCCCAAGTCCTTTCAATTTAGCTCTTAGCATACCCCTGCTTATAACTCATAGAAATATCAGAAATGGTATTTTAGAAGCATAAAATGTTGAAGCTAGAAGAAACCTGAGAGCAATTTCTTAACCTACAATGCATAAACATGTTTGTGCTAGTATTTTGATAATTGTATTTGAATATAATTATTTTCCTTTGTAATATTAATGTATTTTAATGTATTTAAGAACACTGTTCTAAGAAGTGGTCTCTAAGCTTCATCGGGCTGCCAAAGGCATTTGAGACACATGTAAAAAAAAGATAAAGAACCCTCCTATCTTAGAAATCATTTGGTCAAACCCTCTAATTTCATAAATAAATGAATTGGAGTCCAGAAAACCAAAATAACTTATGAATAGGTGGGAAAAGTAGAACTGAAATATCTGCTAACTCACAGGTTATAGCTTCCCACTATTTTACAGTGCATTGAATTTATTTTTTTCCTTTTTGAAATTAATCTTTTTGATATATATTTTTATATAACCTACATCTTCCAATATATTCTATCCCCTCAGCTTGCCAGAGAACTACATCTTAAGAAAAAGAATAAAAAGAGTGGAAAAAAAGCTTACCAAAAATAGGTCAAAATTCTGTTGTACACAGATTACCTTTGAGATCATTTCTATAGACTGAAGACCAATGAATTCTCCGAGAGTTGTGTTAATGGACCTGAAGTTTAAATCCCAGGAGACCAGAGGCAATCCTACCTAGCATTGTCCTAATTTTGGAATTCATCTCTGTTGCTATTGCATTATAAGCACTTCTGCTTTCAAGCTTGACTGATTGAAGTGGGAAAAATACTTTAATCCTTTAAGGTTCAGTGAATTCATCAGTGTATGCATTCCTTCCTGCCATGCTGGTCACAGCTACTTTACTGCCTAGGACACAGTATTTATGAGTTGCCAGGCCTTCCCACTTCTCTGCTCCTCTTCAGTCATCACCACCCTCAAACCATGCCTGTTGTTCAGTTCTCTGGTGATAGCTCTCCAAACTTCTGGGCAGGTGCTCAGATGATAGTCTCTTATTTGGCCCACACATGGAAACTTCAAAGCTTGATAGGACCTGCCAGAGGTTTTGCTTTGTTTATTATAACTTTTGAAAAATCAATCACCTCCACACCATGATTAAACAAGAGAATAAGAGTTTACTGGAGTATTGATATTTTCTTAAAAACTATTTTTAATGCTGTATTTGCAACATGTCCTAGTGTCCTTCCAATCTCATAGCAGAAAAATAAACTTTTGGTTTTTTCCCATGAAAAAAGTATCAGAATACTGAGACCTTTGTGCCAGTGTAATATAATCCCATTACAGATACATAGATTTCCTTTATGATATAAATACCTAGCTATTTTATAGCATTTTAAGTTTTATAGAATCTTTACCTGTGTCACTTCATTTGGTTCTCACAAGAACACTATGAAGTAGACCCTAATATCCCCATTTTACTGATGAGGTAATGGAAGCTGAGGAAGCTTAAGTGACTTGTCCAGAGTCACCTAAGATGGAGTCTGAGGCAAGATTTGAGCTCTGTCTTCCTGTCTCCAAGTACAGTACTCTAGCCACTATACCACTTAGCTATCTATATCTATAATATCTACAATAAATGATCATCCAGCTTTTGCTTCAGCGCTCCTAAGATGGAAAATTCACAAAGCAGCCTGTACAGCTTATGAACAGCTCTAATTATTACGAAGTTCTTCACAGAATGAGCTTTGCAACCTTTGATAAATTCCTGTTCATTGCAAATATCAGAAATGTGAGCTGAATTAAAATTTTTGGCATGATGAAGGCTCAATAAGGAAATTACTACTATTAATCAGAAGTGTGTGTTTTAATGCATCTTAGCATATGTAAGTTATTATATATTTCCAGTGATCCATCATTCAGTTTGACCTTGTTTTATACACTAAGATGGGAAGGCGTTTTATCTTAAAGCATGAGATTTAGCTATGGTCAATTCTTTCATAATTTCTAAATCAGTCCTATTTTCTCAGGTGTTTCATTATCAAATTCTAAATATGGCAGATGGTTCATGAGACATGTTATTACCTGTTCTAAACCCAAAATATGGATGGAATGTTTTTCACACTCTAAACTCATTGAATTAATTAGTAACAGGCTAATATACAAATGGAGGATAAATTGGATGTCTTTTATATCCAAAGATAGTGCTGCTCATTGAATTTCAATCTATACATAGAATTGTTGTTGAAAAGTTCCAAGTAACTCTTTCTGCCTTGACTGGAAATCCAAACAGTCCACTTTTTTACTTTTTATAATTATTTTTAAATTGTATAAATCTTGTTTTAACATTGCTGTCACTTCCTAATATAAGCCCCATTAAACCCTCCTTTGTAACAATGCCAAACAGAGGAAAAAAATCAATCCATACAGTTACTGTCTCTGACAATGTGTATAACATGCCATATCCATAGTGTCTCACTTTTCTACATAAAGGGAGGTTGCTTCATCATGTTGCTTCTAGGTTGAAGATTGATCATTATAAGTAATCAAGCCTGACCTTTTATTTTAAACTTTGAAGTAATACTACAGATACTGTAAATAGCTTGGCTTCGTACAAGATTTTGTTGTTTTATTACAGAAGGTGCCTGACATTTTTGATCAAATTAACATGTGGTTCCACCTCTCCCTCTAACAAATCACTCAAATCACTGCTTGCCAAAACTCAGGGGAATGGTAGAGTATGTAGAGGGCAGGACATGGAATCAGGAAGTTCTGTGTTCAAATCCCACCCAAGGCTTTTGCTACATGTGTAAATGGGTGAATCACTTAACCCCTCTCAACCTCAGTTTGCTAAGCTTAAATATATATATATATATGTATGTATGTATTTATGACAGCTTCTATTTCAAAAGTTGTTGTGAAAACAAAATGAGATAATACATAAAGTGCTTCATAAATCTTAAAGTGTATGTAAGTACTAGCTAACCTTTACTATTACCATATTCTGTTTTTGTTTCTAAGCATAGAAAGCCTTAGTCACTGAAAATTTAGTAGAGGGCTTGAGACTCTCTAACACAAAGGGTTGTTAAACATGTAAAGGAGTAAATGGTCCCTTGCCCATATTTATATTGTTTCTTAAATCATATGCGACCATTATACTCTTCTGTTTAAAAATAATCTTTAAAAAGTCTCTTTATTGCCTTTGAAATCAAATACAGACTTTGCTATTTGGTAGTTAGAGACCTTTGCACTCTACCTTCCCAATAGGATTACACAGAACTGCCTCTTCTATTTGCTATTTTGGCCTTCTTGTTGTTCAACATACATAACATTCTATTAGCCATCTCTGTCTGTTCCTTTACACAAGTTATCTCCAAAGCCTGGTATTCTCTAACTCCTTAGCTGTTCTTGGAACTTCTAGCTTCCTTCAAAAACCAACTCAAGAGCAACCTCTTATAAGATGGTTTTCCTGATTCCCACAATTAGCTTTCTCTCTGATCCTCACAGACTGGTTCATTTTTGTCCTTGGATCTCCACACTCCTACACTGCATACAACTAAAGTGCTTTTGAAATTTAAAAAAAGTACTCTTTAAACACATTTATGTTTCATGCTCATTTTTGAGCAGGATATGAAAATTTTTTTACTCTCTCCCCCTAAAAAACTACAATTCTTACTACCTATCACAGAGTCTGCCACGTGATAAAAATTTAATGAGTGCTTGATGGACTGAATTAAATTAAATCAGCATTGAACTGATCATGAAATCACCTTCCACTGCACAGTTCTATCCCATAACTTTATATTCATTCCCCAAATCTATGCCTTGACTTAGATTTTTGTACCATGTCCTTTAATAACAGAACTTGGGGACAAAAGCTCATTTTTTTTCTGTGTATAGTTTTTATCTTGAGAGACAGATAAGTACTTAATAAAATGACTTGATACCCAGTATATCACATGTGAATATAAAGCAAGAAAACCAAATATCATGTGAAACTTCTGGAAAATGAGTAACCTTATTTTATAATCACATGTATTGGTTTAGCAAATTGATGGTGATCCCACTTTTCTAAGATTTCTGAAAAGGAGTTAGGCATCATTGACATTTGATAGTGGTCAGCAGTTAACAATCTCTTTCAGCAACTTTGCTGACTTTCAGTTTATTCAGAAACAACAAATTTTGACCTTTCCCACAAAGCAATAGCTGTTCTTTTTGTGGAAATTCTTCAACTACTACTCAAACCTGAGAAAACTCAGTTCATTTTTTCTTTATTCTTTGAATGGGGTGGGAAACTAGTGCCTTTAGTCATAAGCATTCACTAATGATTAAATATGCTTTGTGTTTAGATCTCTTCATTGTTCAGGAAATAATATTTCAATAATTTAACTTAATTTCACAAATATTTGTTCATTTTCTCTACCATTAGATTGAGAGTTTTTTGAGGGCAAGGACTATCTTCTGCCTCTTTTTGTATCCCCAGCAGTTAGTATGATGCCTGGCACATAGTGGGCACTTCATGCTTATTGGTTGATTGAAATATTAATTGAATAAGTATTATAGACCAGATAGTGTACCTACCACTCATTGCATGGGATACAGAGATAGCTACTAGGCAGGTCCTCCTGTCCAGGAACTTATAATCAAATGGGAATGGTGAAGATAAGTGCATGCTCCTTCTCCTCTCCTAATCTGAACACTTTCCTTCTCTCTAGGGTGTGGCTGGAATTAAGCCTGTAGATGAATATGTAAAAGTAGGAATCAGTAGTGTGGAATGTGGGAAGGAGTAAGCTTCATGGAAGAAATGACATAGGATGTGGCAAGTCAGAGGTGAAAGTGACTTATGATGAAGCTAGTGCTCAAATTTGGAAAGAAGGAAAAAAAATAGAGGAAGAAAGATGAGATAATGACACCAGGGCATTGTACCCAGGGGTATGCTGTTAATTGTTTATCAATGGGTTCTGGGGGGGAAGGGGAATGCACTGGTTATGCTTTTAAATTCAGTCTTCATCATTTACTTTTTCTCTATGACTTTCTTAAGTTTAGACAATTAATAGTAACATAAATCAAGCTCTGATTTGTAAAATTTGCTGATTTCTTAGCTATTAATATTCACACTGAGAAGTTAACAACTGACTTTTGAGCCCAGTAGGTGTTTGCACCTACACACCCCCCTGATTGTATCTGTTTTTTACCAAACTCTGAACAATACTCAGACTGGGCCTATAATGGTTATAGAACCTCATTAATCACTTGCCTAAGAAGAATACCATGTAGAGAAGTAGCATCATGGGGAGCCAGTGCCAGTTATAGAAACCAAACAGCACTAGATCTGAAGAGAAGTCCAGTCAAATCAATTTAACAAATATTTATTGAAAGCCTATTGTGTACCAGGTGCTGCACTAAGGATTGGGAAGAAGTGGAATTGACTGTAGCATATTAGAGACTCACAGTTTCCAGATGTCCAGATCAGAGATGAGTGGTTCCTGTTGTTTCTTTTATACAAACACAGGATGGAGAAGTCATTTTAGCATTGAACTGTGTCTTTGTAGACTGTGAGGTCAAGCAAAGTAGGATCTTTTGCAGTTTTTGTTTATACCAAGAAGTATAATGCCTGTGAACAATGTGATTAAGGAGGATTTCCCATCCATTGTTAGGCCTGGGAAGATATGTAGGAAGATTCATACCTTTTGTTAATAAGGCACTGGTTCTCAAGGGATGTGATGCCTTCTGGCTCTAAAAAGTGTATAAAGACTCTGAAGTGCAGTTTTACTTTGTGGCTTAATTTTTGGAAGAACATTTGTGTGCCATATGAGACTCTGGGAAACTGCTAAGCAACCTCCCAGCTTTGAAAACACAGACGCTGGTGCTTCCCTCTCTGGTAACTATGGTCAGACTGTTGGACCTGTCTTTGAATTGTGACGTATGTATTGCTTACTGTTAGACAGTCTA
This sequence comes from Notamacropus eugenii, assembly GCF_028372415.1. Classification (NCBI taxonomy): domain Eukaryota; kingdom Metazoa; phylum Chordata; class Mammalia; order Diprotodontia; family Macropodidae; genus Notamacropus; species Notamacropus eugenii. The sequence goes on from NC_092876.1 coordinate 213,034,594, forward strand.
GAAGTTCTGTCTGCTGATTTCGATTTCTCTGTATTTTCTCTGAAGTTCAGGGTGCTGACTTTTTCCCCTGAACTAACTGAATGATACATGTACTTGATTAAAGTGATTGTTAACCCCTCAAAAGTTGCCTTTCCTTTTAGAGAAGCAGATCAAAGAGCTTGTGATAGCAGGCCCCCCTGTGTATGTCCACATGCTTACTCTTACACAGACTCCCAAGGGTCTTTTAGACTTGACTAAAGGAAGTGAAAAGGTATGCATTTAAATACACAGACTGGGTGTTTGAATTGCGAAGTGACTTGTATGAAGGTGAAAAAGTTCTGGCCTACCTTGGACTTGTAGAAGCCCTAGACAAAATGATAATTGATTAAATACAACTATGACATCTCTTTTTATCTAATTCTATGAAACCACACTGATGTGATTCAACTCCACTGAAAAGCATCAGGAAAGGGAAGAAAACAGGGTTTTCCATAAGATATAGAGATACGAAAAGGACTAAAGGACTTCTGGTTCAGTGTGTGTATGTGTGTGTGTGTGTGTGTGTGTGTGTGTGCGCGTGTATATGTAAGTGTGTGTATTGGTGGTATTGAACAATATTTTCAAGGAAATGGAAAACAATTTGGTTAAATTAAGGTTTAGAGTAGCATGTTATACTATATAGCATACAACAACAAGTTCAAATGGATAGGTAGAAGGAGAAGGAGAAGGAGAAGAAGGAGAAGGAGAAGGAGAAGAAGGAGGAGAAGAAGAAGAAGAAGAAGAAGAAGAAGAAGAAGAAGAAGAAGAAGAAGAAGAAGAAGGAAGAAGGAGAAAGGAAGAAGGAGAAAGGAAGAAGGAGCAAGGGAAGGAGAAAGGGAAGGAGAAAGGGAAGGGGAAGGAGAAGAAGCAGTAGTAGAGCTAGAAGAACAAGAACAAGAATGAAAGGAAGCATTTTTTCATAAGCATGGCAAACTATGTGAAAGAATTGACACAAACATGTAAAAACTGATACAAACATATAAGACTAAGAGCTATACCCAACAAGAAAAATGGTTAAAGAATATTGTTATCCAAAGGCTTGTAAACTGTGAATGATCATATGAAAAATGCTCCCAAATCTAATAACAAGTATGAATTAAGACAAATGTGAAATTTTGTTCTAGACCCAGGAAATTGTCAAAGAAGACAGAAATGGAAGCAATTACTTTTGAAGGGCATGTAGTATTTAGTGTATTTATTTAGTATTAGTTCATTGTCAGGGAAACTAAGATTTTTCCAATCATTCTGTCAATCTATCTAGAATTATGTCAGAAAAATAACTGAGCTATTCATGCTTTAACCAAGGCATCCCAATGTAGCGAATATGCCTAAAGGAAGTCAAAGACAGAAATAGTTTCCATTTGTATCAAAATTTTAATTTATTATTGTTATTCAGTCTTCTTAGTCATGTCCAACTATTTGTCACACATTTGGGATTTTCGTGGCAGAGATATGGGAAGAGTTTGCCATTTCCTTCTCCTGCTCATTTCATAGATGAGGAAACTGAGGCAAAGAGGATTAAGTGACTTGTTCAGGATCACAGAGCTAGTAAGTGTCTGAAGCTGGATTTGAACTTCAGTCTTTCTGACTCCAGGCCTATCATTCTATCCACTGTGTTATCTAGATGCCCCAAAATATTCAAATATAAACTTTTTGTTACAATAAAGAAATAGAAATAAAATGGGTGCCCATTCATTGGGAAAGATTTAGACAATCTGTGGCATATTGGTCATATTCATATGTCATATTCACTGTAAAAATGAATTTGAGGAATTCAGAGAAATGCAAGATGACTTGTTTGATTTAGAATGAAATAGTAAAATCAAGAGATATACGCAATAACTATAACGATATAAATGAAAAGAAATAGGAAGGAAGAATTTATTATCTACCTACTATGGGCCAGGGATTGTATCTAGGGAAACAAACGAAAGCACATTAGGTATTCCCTAATTTCAAGGAGCTTTCATTCTAATAGAAGAAGACAACAGTGGACTTAAAAGCCTCAGAGAAGCATTTACCCGTGGCTAGATATCTAGGAAATCTGGGAAATGCCATGGAGACTTGGCACCAGACAAAGAGAAGACCAAAGCTGGAGCATTAGAGTCCAGTATGGCTTGACAGACAGAACACAATTGTCTGAAAGGAGGAGACACAAAGTGATGGTGGCAGTGGAATAGAAACAGCCTGGCTGGAGGTGTCTGCAAAGTGCTAGGCAAACTACCCACTTTACTGAGTGACTCAACTGTGATGTAGCAAAAACCATTCTGACTGAAACATCAACAGTAACAACAACAAAGAAGGGTGTCACTTGGTCTTTGTTAGGTGTCTTTGTGCAGAGCCTCATGTAGCCTGTGTGTGTGACAAGGGATTTGATAAGTGCTTTTGGCTGACGCTGAGGAGGGTAAAATTCAGATTTTGGTGCTCTAAGCTGTTTGAGCCAGCATTTTGCATTTCATTATTAGGATTCTTAAAATAATAAGTTGAATAGTACTTTCTAATTATAGACTTCCTATTCAGTTTCAGTGAGAAAAGAGGCAGAAAGCTTTCCAGTTTCTCCCACTCTTGAATTTAAATCAAGAGGAAAATGTCTATTTCAGGACTGGACTAAAGTTTTTTTTTCTTTCCCTAAAACAGAAATCAATTAACAATTAGTCTTCTATTGTGCCTTCACCTGAATTTTTTCAGGGATAATTCATTAAAACCAGACTGAAATAAATGATTAAGTACTCTTTCTATAGAAAGAAAGCTGTAGATTGCCAAATGCCAGATTTTTTTCTTAAGATTGTAACATCTATAGATACTGGATATTCTTGATATTAGGTCTACTTAACAAATCTACTTCATGAAAGGCTTAAATAAACAAACCTATTTCTGTGTGTATAAATATGCAAAGGTCTAATAGAATGCTTAATGCCAACATATATTTTAAGGTTCTATTTCTATTTCTTTAAAAATAAAAAGAGAGAGAAATAGATCTTATATTTTAAACAAATACTTGTGCATTTTTAAAATCTCATAAACCTTTAACCTAAAAACAATGAAAAGGGAGATTTAATCTACCAAACTCTGGATATTTAGATATGTTGCAGACCACTCATCCAGTGAATTAATTTTCTGTACATCAGTTTCCTTTGCCAGCTGCTATGAATTCTATTGATTCTCTATACAGCAGATGGATGTTTCTTTTCTTTTTGTGTGTGCAACATTAAATATATTATCTTCACTTTTGATTTCAGATAGAAAATTACATCATCAGGACACATTTCTCATACTTTATTGCTTAGGCTAATACTAAGAGCATACCTTATTAGCAATGAGGGGTGTTACTCTTACTGCCTGCAAAGAAGGTATTGTATCTGAGTGCAGTCTTGGGGACTTAAAAATGAGAGATGATCCTAATGCATCAAACTCCTGGTAGGGAGGGAAAAAATGTTCTTCATTTTGGAGGTAATTTTACTGTTTGAGATCACTTGCATGCCATTTAGTCAACAGCCCTGTGGCGCAGTATTGTAGGAAGGCTTTGCAAGAAAAGAATTTTCAGGAGCATGAAACTTCATCTATCGACTTTATATTAGATTAATACGTATACAGAAATACATGCACACACACACACAAACACACACACATACTCTACCAATATTTGCTTTATGAAAGTGTGGAATTCTCCAAGGCTAGGCTAATGCAACTCAAACTCAGAATTATTCGCAATCCAGTAAAAAAAGATTTTGAGGGTGTTTCTGAAATCAGTTTTGGAGGTCAGAGGGGCACGTTTCTAAAAAGTCAACCAGAAGGGAATGAATCTTGTGTCCACAGCAACTTATGAAGCTATCTGTTAAAAGATAGGTGGAGCTTTCGTTTGTTGTTTTTTGAATTGAGGATGGAGTAGCATGCTGATAAAATTATAAATTTTAAAAAGTTTTGAATATGATTAATTCTGAAAAATAAGCATCAAGTCTGTCTTTTGATGAGTTTTTAGGATCCTTTGTAATCTAGTCCAGCCTTATCAAGGTAAGCTTATGTCTGAGTACCGAACAGGTATCAGTCTTATCTCCTCTTTATCCTTTACTTACCGTTCTGATTTCTTCTCGGCCTTTGCTCAATTTGCTCACCCAATCTGCCTTCCTTCAGTGTTTCACATTGTACCCATCCTATAAATCCTCATTTCCTCCCACCCCACAAAGCCTTTCCTGATACCCACTGATCTAACCTTTCTCTGATCTCCCAGTCAATCAACAAGCATTTATTAAGCACTTACTATGTACCAGTCAGTCTGCTAAGAGTTAAGGGTAACAAAGAAAGGCAAAATCTCCATTCTTGTCCCTAAGAATTGCTAACATTCCAATGGGAGAGAAAACATGCACATAAGATATATACAATGTAAACAGAGAGTAATCTTACAAAAAAAGCATTAGAGTTGGGGGCTGGGTGGTAACCAGAGAAGTCCTCTTGTAGAAGGTAAGGTTTGAGCTAATTTTGCTGCCTATCACTTGGCATTGTGTACGATGATGTATTAGGAACATAAGCTTAGAGACAGAAGAAACCTTGTGGGTCATGTAGTTTAGTCATAGTCCCATTTTTCAGATGAGAAAACTGAGTCACAGAAAAGGTTAAGCTAGTAGGCAGAGTGGATAGAGTGCTGGACCTGAAGTCAGAACAAATCTGAGATTAAATATGGCTTCAGACATTTGCTAGATGTATGAATTCAGGCAATATTTAACCTTTGTCTGCCTCAGTTTCCCTAAATTGTAAAATGAGTGCAATAATAGTACCTACCTTCTTATGAGGATCAAATGAGATCATATTTGTAAAGCTCTTTGCACAATGTTTGGCACCCATGAATGTGCCAAAATGCTATATAAATTCTTATCCTGTCCCCTCTCTTACCTACTGTCTTCCATTCACTCCTTGAAGTTAGGTACAATACCTTACACTTCTCTAGTGTCCTTCATAGTGATTAACACACAATAGATCCTTAAGAAATAATCATTGGCTCATCAAAGGAGAAAAACAGGGATTTACATAAAAGGAAAAATAAAACAAAATAGCAATCCAAATTTCTTTAAGTCATTTAGAATGGAAGGGTCTTCTTCCTAGAAACACAATGAAAACTGAGCTGAAGGCCCTCTAAAAGAGAACCTCACCTCTCTTACTAATATGCCCTGTGCCTGAAATTTGTAGCATTTTAAGGAGTCAAGGAATATTCTTATCTAGCAAAGGAACTCATTAAAACTCATTCTTATCAATTGTTACCTAAATGGAATAGATCCCTTAGGAAATGAGGCAGAGTATTGAAAAGAGAAGGAAAAGGCAGCATAAGTCAGAGCAAACTGGAATGTGTGATACTAGGAAGCATAAAGGCACACAATGGAAAAGGGGTGGAGTGGGGGGTTGTAGAAGGCAGTACTTTTAGAGGATACAGAGCCCTGAGTAGTAAGGTCACAGAGCACTCATGACAAATGTATCTACATTTCAGGTTTGCCCTGGATGCCAATTTTCTTTTTGACTATTTGCATGGTATTCCTCTCCCTTGCTTGAAATACTCTTCTCTTTCATAATATGAAAACAAATAACAAAAAAGCCCTAAAACATGGAAACACACATTGTAATAGCATGGGCAATTTGGAGACATGATATCTCTGTCATTGAGAGAGGCATGGTAGATCTCCATTCTTTCCTTTGTTAAAGTGAATTTTTTCTTGGTCTTACTGGGAAGAAAGTACAGAAAAACACAGTTAGGTTTCCCTGGAACTCTCATTTGATCCTGTGGGAAATCATTCAAGCTTCAGAAACATTTTGTTTTAAACATCAGAAATCAGTCTTCATGAACAAATTGCTATTCCTGGCACTGCTTTCTGAAACAAAAATGAAGACAGCTTAGATGGGAAATCTCCTTCCCTTCAGAATGAATACCCCAACCATAAAAGTTACCGTTAAGACACTCCAGAATGGCATTTTCTGGTGGCTATGATTAGAGATACAAAAAAAAAAAAAACAAAAAAAAACAAAAAAGCCCCAACAAAACCTCTTCCTTTCTGTCATTGTCCAAAAGAAGAATGATTTGCAAGGGTTTTCAGTTTTGTCTTCATAACAGTAATAACTGACATTTGTATAGCACTTTAAGATTTACAAAGTACTTTACCACATTATTTTATTTCAGAACAGCCTAATGTGCTAGGTACTAGTATTATCCCCAGTTTATAGATGAGGAAATTGAGTCCTAGAGAAGTTAGACTTGTTCAGTTTCACTGAACTAGTTAATTCCCTGAGGCAGGATTCAGTCCAAGTCTTTTTGATCCCAGGGATGGTTCTCTGACATCTAAACTATGCTGTACATTTGTGCCTTGCACCATACCTTGTATATAGTTTATTACACATTTGTTTGATGGAATTATTTAAATGTCTAACCGTATAATGTTCTTTAGTAGTTGATGGGGTGCTTGGTTGCATGTGCTTGGACCCCAATTCTAAAATCACATTTCTCTCTAACCTCAAAACACTAACTCAGGTAGTCTCCCTCCAGCTCAAGGACAGCCTGCCCCAGCAGTTACCATTATCTTCCTTCCTGCCATAGTAGCCAGCAGTATCTACAGAATTTATCACTTAGAACCAGCTGCATACTGACTAAACTAGCTGTGCACTGGATCATAGTGACATTTACTACTCACTGACCAATCACATGTATATTAGACTTGGACACACCTATACTCCCTTACATAAATCTTGACTAACAAGACATTGATGAGAGAAGCCTGATTTTTTTCTGGTTAACCCTGACTGTTGGTTGACTTAGTGACTTTTCAGGCCTAAAACCACACCTCCAGGTAGCCCCCTCTTGGACTATTTCCCAGTGAATTTTGGGTGAAATACCTGTGCAGTAGATATCAAAGGTGCATGTTCCTTTAAGAACTGACCACTCTTTAACCACTATCTAATCACACTCCAAAACACCTAATTAGCATATTTGGCACACATTTTACTATAATCTATATAAACTTTGCCTATAACTCTTTTAAATTACAGGTTCTCTAAGAACTCTTGCCTGCTGAAAAGCTTAATAATAATAAACTTTTTGCCTACTTGGCTTAAAATTGCTTGAATCCAGTGAATTCTTTCCAGACTAGGTTGACAGGGATCTCTAGTGGTTCCTGCACCTTTCTTGACCCTCATCAGTAGTCATTATACAAATGATACATAAACACATGAGACACAAGAACATTACTCTATTACTCAAGGAGCTTACATTGTCATTCATTCATTTAACACGTTTTTACTACAGGGTAGGCACTGTGGTAGGTGCTAGAGATACAAAAAGAGGCAAAAGATACTACCTGCCCTCAAGGAGCTTACAATCTAATGGGGGAGGCAACAAGCAAACAATCAGCTTAAGTTATAAACAGCGTGGACAGGAAATAAATGAGGGAGGGCACTGGCATTGAGGGTAAAGAGAAGCTTTCTGTAGAAGGTGGTATTTTAGTTGGGACTTAAAGGAAGCCAAGAAGGTCAGCAGTCAGAGCGAGGAGGATGAGTGGTCCAGGTATGGGAGACAGCCAGAGAAAATGCACAAAGTGGAAAAATGGAATGTCTTATTCATGAAACAACCAGGAGACCATTTTCACTATACCAAAAAGAAATGTGTCTGGGTATAAGGGTTATGAAGCTCCTTGAATGTCAAAGAGAGCATTTCATATTTACTTCTGAAGGCAACAGAAAGTCACTGGAATTTATTGAGTAGGGCAGGGGTATGTGTGACATGATGAAATTGCATTTTAGAAAAATCACTTCATTGGTTGAATGGCAAATAGATTGGAGTTGGAAAATCCTTGAGGAAAGCAGACCCACCACTAGGGTATTGCAATAATTAAGGTGTGAAGTGATTAGGGCCTGCATTAGAATGATAGTAGTATCAGAGGAGAGAAAGGAACATATTCAAAAGAGGTTGCAAAGATTTATAATCCAACCTTGGCAATAGATTGGATGTGAGTGTTAATAGACAGTGAGGATTTCAGTATGACTATTAGATTGCTAGTGCAAGGGGCTGGGAAGATGGTGTTGCCCTATGTAATACTAAAGAAGGGATGTGTGGTTGGGAAGAGTTTACAGGGAAAGATAAAGAATTCTATTTTGGATATACTGAATTTTAAGATGTCTATTGTACATCTAGTTCAAGATGTCTGACATGCTGTTGGAGATGCAAGTTTGGAAGTCAGTAGAGAGATTGGGGAAGGAAAGGTAGATTTGAGAATCATCAGAATAAAGATGATAAATAAACCATGGGACCTGATGAGATCACCAACTCAAGTAGTATATAGAAAGAAGATGAGGACCTATGACAGAACCCTGAGAGACAGTTAAAGTGAGAAGGAGTGATCTGAAGGAGGCTCCAGCAAGGAGAGGGAGGAGAGATCAGATAGGTAGGATGAAAACCAGGAGAGACTAATTTCCTTACAAACTAGAGAGAAGAGAATATCAAGGAGGAGAGAGTTGTCAACAAGTGTTAAGAAGTCAAAAAAAAATGAGAATTGAGAAAAGGCAATTGAATTTGGAAACAAAGAGATCATTAGTAATTGGAGACAGCAGTTTTGGTTGAATTAAGTTGGAAGTCATTTGGTAAGGGTTTGAGAGAATGAGAGGAAATAAACTAGAGACATTTATTGTAGACAGAATTTTGAAGGGTTTAGCTAGAGAAGGCAGAAGAGAAATAAGATGATAGCAGAGGTGGAAAGAGCAAGTGAGGGTTTTTTTTTTTCTGGCTAGATATGACATAGTATGTTTGTAGGCAGTAGGGAATGAGCCAGTAGACAGATAGAAATTGAAAATAAGTTAAAGAATAGGGATGATGGGATGACAGAGTGGGCAATCTAAGATAGACATAACTTCTGTGGGATATATACTTCAAACATTACCCATGGCTTGCTAAAAGGCACTACCTTTGCTAATAAGTAGAAACATTTATTAAGTGTCTGCCATGTGTTGGGCATTGTGTACACAGATACAAAGAATGAACCAATACCTATTCTTAAGAAGCTTTCATTCTAACCAGGTAGCAGCCCCAAACCTCATCATACTTTGTACATGAGTTGCTATGGCTATAGGAATTCAGCCTCACATGAAAAATACTCTGGGCATGAGTCTCTCTGAGTTTAGCTAGGCTGGTTCTTGAAAGAGAAATACACAGTAATTTCCAGAACCACACTGTAAGCCATTGCAACATGACAAAACTGCCTAATCTTACACCCCAGTGAAATAAGAAAATGAGTAATTGCAGTAGGGGCTTTAGGAGGATGCTGTTAATCTATCTACCTTTGTATCTATCTATCTATCTATCTATCTATCTATCTATCTATCTATCTATCTATCTATCTATCTATCATCTCTCTGTCTTTAACATTCTCTCATATGCTTATCTATAGATATGAATAGACATAGATAAAGAATTTTAATTTGTCTGAGAGTATATGATGCAATTTTTGTATTTTTCCATATGTGTCCAGTTTCATATTAATTATGCCAAGGTGGAAAGGAGAAGGTATTGAACTCAAAATTGAGCCAGAGGCAGCTAAATGGTACAGTGGATAGAGTACTGAACTTGGAATCTGAATTCAAATCTGGCCTTAGACAATTAGTAGCTGTGTGACCCCAGACAAGTTACTTAACCTCTGTTTGCCTGGGTGTCCTTATCTATAAAATGGGGATAATAATAGCATCTCCCTTCTGGGATTATTGTGAAGATCGAGTAAAATAATATTTATGAAGTATTTAGTATAGTACCTGGCACATTGAAGACTCTATATAAATGCTGGATTTTTTTTATAAAGCTCATTATAGTATTGGTTTTGACACTTAGTACTTTCTAACCCTGAGCAAGTTTCTTCACTACTTTTGGTCTTAAGCTTCCATATTTTCAGAATATGATATTGCTAAGATTTCTTTCAGCCTGAAGATTCATTCCCTGGCTATATAGCTTTAAGCAAAGCATAGGTTTCTTAAGCTACGGTAGCAATTTATTTTTTCTATACTGAAAATATTAGCAAAATTAAATTTATGAATTTCTTAGTTATCCTTCCCCAATATTCATTAAGTTTTTGTTTAGAATTGACAAAGAATATGTAGCAAATAGGTCTAATGGAAGAATCAAGGTGAATGATTGTTGAATTTTTATGTGTACAGAGGATAGGATAACATTCTCACATTCTTGTTTCACTAAAGAGCAATGACATCTTAGAAAATCCTTAAGAGATTTAAAGGTAATTGCGCCTTTGATTTTGTTCATCAGAGAACTGGAACACTACTAAATTTTTGGTCTAAAATTTTGGTGACAAGCAGAAGTCTTAGGGATTTTAAATTTTTTAAAATATGCTTATGTGTGTATTGTATGCCTGTGTGCATGCGCGCACAAACGCGCTAGAAAGCAAGCTTTAGGAAAACTGAAATGCTATTCATTAGCCATCAGTGAATCGTATTAATCTTTTGGAAATCCAAATTCACTGAAATAATGTATTGAAGTAACTGAACTAGATTTTATCCTTACCTAGGAAAACTCCCTTTGAAAAATATCTTATTGTGTAGGACCCCGTTTTTTTGCAATTGTTAAAAAGCAATGAACCCTATCATGATAATAGGATGAACGTTAAAAGAGTCCTTAAAAGGGCCTCTTAAAATCCAGCATCCAATGAGGATACTAAGATACATAAAGGTTAAGTGATTTGCTCAGGGTCACACAGGAGATACCAGATAAGAAACTGGATCTTTCTGATATCAAGTTCAGTATTCTGGCCATTTAACCATGCTGCCTCTCAGGGTGAAAGAATTTTATTTTTAATCTTGAAAAGCTTCACATTCATGTCTGGATATAGACTGTCTGTGTGCTGGAATATGTTACAAGCCTATGAAGCAGCTTTAAAGACCCAAATCCTATATTGACTTGACATATATGGAAGTCTTACACATAAATCCATACACATGTCCTCCTCTCTCTGTATATGGGTATATATAGATAGATACATATCTATTTATCTCTCTACGAATCTCTCTCTCTCTCTCTCTGTATATATATATATAACTATAGTTCTCTTTTCAGGTTATTAAGCTGTTTTTCAGGAATAGTAAATGTTTCTGAAACTATTGAACTGAATTAGCTTGCCATAGCTTCTGGCTTTCTCAGAAAAGATAGAGAATTCATGTACTACTTGCCTTGAACTGATTCCTCCTCCTGTTTTGCAGCTGTCCTGTATAAAGCCAGGTAAGGAAGGTTTTCACTCTGAATCAATGATAAAGGCCCAAAGCTACAATGATAAGCTTGGCTGTACTCTTTTACCCTTTGGGAACTGGCCTTAGGAAAAATTTCCCACTGTCTTAGTATTTGTCTATCTAGCCCTCAAGGTGTATGCAAACCTTCCTGGGGTTGGAGTAGGGGAGGGGTATTCACTAAGTGCCCAGGGTAGCAGTCCAGACTGTCACTGGTACATTATCTGTTGTTTTTTATCAGTCGAGTCCATGTGCCTCTGGTAATAAGAAATCTGGGACCTGGAGTGACACAAGGTTCTTTGAGTTGCCAGAATGAGCTATATAATGAATTGTGCTTAGCGATGATGGTGATGTTGGTTGACACTGGTTTTTGTTTATGCTTATAATAAAATCTTACTTCACCTTCTAGCTGGAAGTCTCTCATGTAGATTCTTCCTGTGCTTTTTAGTAGAACAAATAGAAAACATCGTTTAATCCTTGGTTCAAATCCCCTTTTCTGTCACTCTACATGTGGGGACTTGGGCAGATTATTTAGTATATATTGTCCTCAATTTCATCAATTTTAAAATGAAGGGATATGGCTAGGTGATCTCTAAGTATATTTTAAAATTCAAAATATATTATTCCCCTTCAAATTTACATACTTATCAGTCCATTCTTGAGGCTAACAGTCTATCAGGGGGTCAATAAACATTTAAGAGCCCACCATGGCATAGGAACTGTGCTAAGTTCTGGGGATATAAAAAAGGCAAAAGAAAGACCTTGCCCTCAAGGAGCTCACAATCTAATGGGGAATACAATATAGAAACCAGCTAAAAATGAAATAATAAAGAGAGAGAAGACAATAAAGTTGAAAGTTTGGGAAAGGTGACCTGTAAATGCTTTAATGTCATCTCAGCACTAGCCTCTCTAACACTTAGGCAGAAAATTATCTTTTGGGAATCAGTTTAAATCCCACTCCTGATGCTTACTACTAGCATGACCTTGGGCAAATCATATAATTTACCTGACCTATGTTTTCTCATCTGAAAACTGAAGGGATTGAAGTAGTTGGAGCCTGTGATTCCTCTGGCTCTTCCTCTATGACCAAAAGACTCGTCTTCAGGTGTTAAATTATACGGGCCATAGCAACATGAAGAATGTGGAGAGGTAGGGTAAAGGGGTAGTATCCACATTGATGAAAACAATATGATATTTCAAAGTATTTGAAGCGTGCACCCCACAGAAGATTGTGAGTTCCTAAAGGAAATTGCATTTGTGACTCAATTCGCATGATGTCCACTACATCACAATGAACAGTTAGTCACCTTAACCACATCAAAAACTGTTCAACAGCTTTATAAATCGCATAAAATGAGTCTGATTAAAAAGAAAAAGACAGATATTTAGAGAAATGTGATAAAAATACAGTGAATCATCCGGTCAAACATGCTGTCATTTCAATTGTATGTGTAACATTTCCTTCTTTTTTTTTTTTTATATTTACTTGATAAAAATGAATCCTAATGTGTAGTAAGAGGTATTTACAAAACTCTAAGGGGTCCATAGGGTTCGTAAGATTGCTAAGAGGTCCACAACACAAAAATTTTCAGACTTACTTGTTCTTGGCAACTTATTTCCAGGAACTTCTTTATAATCCTGACAAATGATTGTCTTAGACTCTGAGTACAGCTAATACCTTCTCCAACCACACTTCAGGTTACTACCCAAACAGATTTTTGCCTGTCATATCTCTGCCTGGCCCCCAAAACAAGCTTCTGATTATTTAACCCTTGCATCCAGGATGTCCTGTCCTGGTAGCCAACAATCCTATCCATTCTTCACTTTTAGTTCTGGACTCATAATCAAATCAATTCTGTCATTATTCTTGGAAAGGGCCAGTAAATCTACTTCCTTATGGTACCATTTGCTACTTCTGTAACTTTCCAAACCAAATAAAAATACTCTTTGTGTATTTGGTTATTGAAAAAACAAAGATGCTCTTTTGATGCTTCTGAACTGAAACCACATGAAGGGAAAAGAAAAAGCTATTCCTATGGAGCTGAAAACAGTTGTCCCATAGGTAGCTGATTATATTTTCAAGGTCAAGTTTGGCTCCTTTTAAATAATTTTCAATGATGACAAATATCCTCCCACTTCATTGTGGATTATATTCTATCTACAGTTTTTGAAGAATAAAACATGTTTTTTTTGCTAGTACTTATCCTCAGGGTGATGATTCTGTCCATAGTTCTAGTTAATGTAAAGTTCAACAAGTCCCATCTGATAAAATATGACATCATGGTAAAGGAATTTTCTTTATTGCCTTTTAATCTGCCTCTCATTATCTCTATTCTGTATTTTCTGAACAGTACAATGCTCATGTACCTATTTAATAGCTGCTGAAAAGGAGAAACCAAAACCAGGAAAGAAAAATAGATATTTATAAGGACTAACTACACCAGACTAAGTAGTGCCAGATCTTAGAGATTTCATAGCATTTTAAATCTTTATGGGTCCTCAGAAACTATAGAATATTAAGGGTTGGCAGGAAAGTTAAAATGCCCCAACACAGCCAATTATTTGCATGGTGTTGAAGGTGAGACAGAGAAGGGTGAAGTGATTTGCCTAGAGACATACAGGCACTAGGTGGTATCAGAACCAGACCTAAAACTCCAATTTCCTGACTCTGAATTGAATGGTTTTTTTTTTCACTGTACTTCATTCCCATCTCAGAGACTTACAATGAAAGGCTAGTGGAAAGGTTTACTGGATTGGATAGAAGCCTCAGGCAAAGGACAGGGACTTGAACCTGTGGGAAAGTTCAGGGAGAGTTCAGAGGGGTTTCTAGAGCCTGTATCCCTTTACAAGGTCTCATGCCTAAAAAGTGGTACAGTGCAAACTAGAACCAACGGTCGGTTCACTAAACCAAAAGTGGCATTTTGGGTGGAAGGTTAATTTAAATTAAAGTCTGACACATAGTAGTTTGCTTAATGTGTTAGTCAACTTTCTAAGTCTTTAAACTATAAAAGAATTCTCAATCTGCGTTGATGTGAGAAGTATCCACTATGACCATTTCCAACACTGGTGAAATAAAAATTTTAAACCATGAAAAATATATGAATGAATGAATAGATAAATAAATAAACCCTAAAATAATGTATAGTTTCCATTATATTGGGCATACAGAGTGTTGAAGTATGAGTCTTTTCAGGCACATTGCCAGTATATGAGTGCTATTAGAACCATCTTTGATTAATCAAGGACTTGGTTTCCCTTCACAAACATATTAATTAATGAACAAGTATTTATTAAGCACTTGGCATGTTCTTGACACTGTGCTAGGTAGACCCTGACAGTTACCTACATTGTGCTTTTTACATTCCTTTGCTTGAAATGATTTGCCATACTAAGAAATAGTGTTAATTGGTATTGAACTATTATTATTACCATCAAGAGGTAAGTCACTTAAACTCGCAGTTCCCTAGGTGGCAACTCTAAGACTATTAATTACAGAACCAGTATCTATTTAAATTGTTAGAGAAATTTTCATCATTGGAAGTTCCTTAAACTAATGTTAGGTACACACATACACACACACGTTATGAATATATCTGTATATTATATTTAGTGAGAGAGAAAAACCTATCTTTTTATATGAGGGTACAATATATATATTCACATACATATTATGTGTGTTATATGTATATATATGCAGATTTTCTATAAATATACTAAATCTATTTTAAATACTTCCCCCATATACATATCTATATTTGTACACACATCTATGTGTATATGTGAACATATGTGTATATGCATGTAATGAATGCATACCTGCACACTCATGGAAAACATGCCTGTGCATATAGACAAGCATGCACATGTATCATTATAAACATCGAATGAGATAATTATGAAGTGCTTATAACATTACCTGGCACATAGTCAGCACTGTATGAACTATTAACTGTTGTTCTTATTGTTGTTAACACACTTGCATATGCATATGTGATATATGTGTGTGTATGTGTGTATGCACAAATATACATATGGCCCAAGTACACTATTAGTGTCTTACATATGTAAAAATGACATGAACGCAAGCAAGACATTGATATTGATTGATAGACATAGAAAACCTGAGATTGTCATAGAAATTTCTAAGTCAGCTGTATTCTTCTAAATAGAATATGAGTCTATTAGGATTACATGTGAAAATAGACCCTTAGGGAGAATAAAGGTCTTAAAATAGATTTCTGGAATCTTCCTGTTCCTATGTGTGATTATACCATATAATATTTTTTGCAATTTAGTAGCATATGTGTGTATATAGCATACATATAGATAGATATTATAGTATACATTAGATATACTTTCTACTTAATAGATGTATTCCTAAAAAGTTGTGTGCAAAACTTTTTTTATAAGTCAAATAATTTTCTTGTCCTATTCCAATGTCAAGAATTCTTTATCTCCTGAATGATGTTCAGTCAGTAACAGACCGAAGCTCTTTAGCCTGTCTTTTTCTGCCTTCCTGCCTACATGCCTGATACCCCATTTCCTTACGTATAAATGGACTTGATGATTTCTAGGATCTCTTTTGACTTTATGATTCTGTCTTGGGGAATTCTGATGCTCTTTCAAATATGTAATATTCTCAAACATTTACACCTTCTCCCCCTGTCCCCTAGGAGATCATAACATTAAATCAAATTATCTTACAAAACAAGAATAATTTTATTAGGTACATATTTCTGATTCCCTTAATTGATAAGTTTTGCAGATACCACTTTATATACATTTGATTTTCTTTATGTGAAGGTGTACCTATATGTAAAATGGAGGGGGGGTTATAATTACTATCTGTTTAAAAAAAAGAAAGAACATCCTGGGAACCAATGAGTAGAAGTAGACACTTGAAAAGCTATCCTTTTAAAAGTATGTATCATTCTTATTATTTTTTGACTATTTTTTGAAAAATATACATTCTGCCCAGTAAATGGATAGTACCTATCTTGTCTTCTAAGTGTGTGTTCTAATAGTGATTCAGTGTACCTCTTTATCATCCATCTGTTAAATTATCCTTACTTGTAATTAATGCCATCTCTAATCAAAGCCTCCTACACCAAGATACAACAAAGTACAAAATAATGGAAACGCTCTTTTAATAAATGGAAAAACACTTCAAGTGGAAATTTGAAAAGTTATGCGTAACAGTACTCTTTCTCCGTAGGATTATATTAGCATTACTTTAAATAATGCAAAAGAATCTCCAGAATACCTGTCTTTGCAATGTAAGAATTTAGATACCTAAAAGTAAAGAGGAATTCTGCATATCCACTAAGATTCTTAACCATACATTATCATCCCTGTTGTCCAACTCGCTGGGGTTCATTGTGCCTTAATGGAAATTAAGGTGTTAAATGCAAATGTTTCCAGAACATTTTTAAATGTTTGAAAATACGAGTTGTTTTATTTCAAAGGTTAATACAATTTGTAATCTCTAATCATTTTTACTTGGTCAGTGAATAATAAAGTTGAAATGCTGAAGGCAGATTGCATCTATCACTTTTCCATGCCACAGCCATCAAGGCCAATGATTTAAAAATTATTTTAGAAAACCTTAAGCACCTACTATATGAGAGGAAATGTGCTAGCCTGTTGATACAAACGTAAAAAAAAAAAAAATGTACTGTGCCCTCTCTAGAAGAGGTTGCATTCTAGTATATTTCT
The DNA here is from genome assembly GCF_028372415.1 of Notamacropus eugenii. NCBI lineage: Eukaryota > Metazoa > Chordata > Mammalia > Diprotodontia > Macropodidae > Notamacropus > Notamacropus eugenii. Next base: position 213,051,574 of record NC_092876.1, read on the forward strand.
TATTCAGTACATTTTATTTGTTCCATGTGTCTTGACCTGTAGCAGAGAAATCTTGGGAAAAATTCAAACTAGTATTTAATACAAAATAATGTCTGGCAAGTTATGACATTCTTAATGAGTAGTTCAACAAATCATGGAAACAACAAACAACTGTATAAAATATAATCATAAATATGAGTCCACATAATCAATGTTTTGATAATATAGCTAAAGGAAACTTCATAGAAAAATTATATTTCAGAGAATATGTTAACAAAATAGAAACTTGGACATTAGTAAACTGAGTATGTAATTTTTTTAAACCTAAAAAATTAGCATATCCCAGATTAACATAAATGAAGAAATCTTGAAATGTTGAAGAGAAATATACAAAATGGAAAACAAGAGCACCATAGAAATGAAAAAAAAGAGTTGGTTTCAGAAAGATTGACAAAGTTGACAAAACATTACCTTACATGATAAAAATAAAAAGAAAGAAAAAATTAAATTATCAAAAATGATCCAGACGAATTTGTATCAAATTAAGAAGCACAAAATCATTATACCTCAAATTACTAGTTATAATTATAAAATGAGAATTCAAAATAAAAGGATGAATGCTTAAATATAAAATATTAAAATTTACAAAATAAAAAAAATAAGAATTTCAAATAATTCAATCCCAAAATGTTGGTAACCAAAAAACAAAAACACCAAAATGAGGGGGAAAAACACTTTTGATTTAGACAGATTTATAATTGAATTCTGTCAAATGAACAGAATAATTTCAATTAATAGAGCCCTGATGGTGAAACAGGAAACAATAGTACAGCCTAGGTCACCTACAACTAACTATTCTGTGGGAGTTTTCCTTGGGGCAGGAATTATTTTTTGCCTTTTTTTAAGTATCCCCAGTACTTATCACAGTACCTAGCACATACTAGGCTCTTAATAAATGTTGATTGATAATAATAATAAATTGATTGATCTGCTAGGAGTACCAATTTAAATGAAATGGTGATCAGAAATTAAAGGAAAAATTTCAGTAGTTCTTTTCAGTTATAAGATGAAGAATTCAACCCAAAGGCAGGAATCCATGGAAGAACCTCTGGAACAGGGGAGGACCTTTTGAAACCAGAACCCAGGGAGCAGAAGTTGACCATGGAGTAATCACTCTTAGACAAGTGAGAGAAAATTAAGCCAGCCCAAGAAGCAGAAGAACACTGTGGCTTTGCTGCTCTGAACTAAGAAAGGATATATTGCTTTGACCTCAGCAAGAAGGATACAGGATCAAGGATATAGGACAAGATCACATAAAGCCACTATACTTCTGCCAACAAAGCTATCCCTATAGCAAAATTGGATACAAGTTACATTGTAGAAGAGAATAATATAAAACATTGTAGAAGAGAATAATATAAAAACAAATATAAATAAAGTCTCAAACAACTTTGAAAAACATCATTTAGACTTCCTAGAATAACTGATTCAATTGTTTAAGAAAAGAGTTTAAAATGATATAAATTAAATGAATGAGCTGGAGCAAAAATTGGAAAAAAAAGTAAGATAAATGGAGGGAAGATTTAAAGAATTAACAGCTTAGAACAAAAGGTATAAAATCTCAACAAAGTAATGTCACAATAAAAATCTGTGATGAAGAAAAACTGAGGCACAAAAGTTCTGAGCATAAAGTATTTATGGGCAAGACTGGGAGTTGCTAGTAAAAGAGATAAATGGCCCCTCAGTGACCAAAGATGTATCAGCACAAACAGAGTGATCTTTTATACAGTTAGTAAAGGTGTGGATTGGGCTCATGTTTAGCCTGATTCATAGGAGGACATTTCTCAGACTCATGACAACAGAGTTAATCAACATCTCTAGAAATTCCAGTGTCAAGGAACCCATGAGTTATGACTAACCAAGCAAAACATCTTCTGACTAGAGTGAATCATCACCCCTTGCCAACCCTGCATCCTTTCTTTTGCAGCAACGGTCCAAGTTGCAGCCTCGAAAAAATAGGGAACTCAATTTTTTTTTAAAGAAGTTAAATCTTCTAAGGTTAAATAGTCAAACTATCCTTTAAGTCAATGTAATTGGTAAATACTGATTCCTGGGATTATACACAATTCTTAATCAATAATTAATACAGAATAATGTTGTTCCATCATTTCTGACCCTTTGTGACCTCATTTTGGATTTTCTTGGCAAAGATCATGGAATACTTTGCCATTTCCTTCTCCAGCTCATTTTACAAATGAGGAAACTGAGGCAAACTTGCCCAGCATCACAGAGCTGTTAAGTGTCTGAGGTTAGACTTGAGCTCACAAAAATGAGTCTTCCTTACTTCACGCCCAGCACTCTATCCACTATACCACCTAGCTTCTCCAATGGAACAAAGTAAGGTATGAATTTTCAATGTCACAGTAACAGACTCTCTGAATATTAGAATGGGACAAATAGAAATAATTATTTCTCTAAGACAAGAACTATTAAAATATAAAATCAAAATACTGGAAAGAAAACATAAAGTGTTTTACATCAAATACAACTGACAAAGAAAACTGATCAAGGAGAGATAATTTAAGAATCATTGACCTATCTTAAAAGTATAACCAGATACAAAACATGGATATCATCTTAGAAGAAGAGGACAAATCCAAAATAAAAAAAATAGAATGATCACCTCCTGAAAGAAACCACTATAGCCTCTAGGGCAAAGAAAAACATATTGTTAGCAATAGAAAGAAAAGAATTCAACCACCAAGAAACCATAATCCAAGCTATGTAAATGTTAACAGTTACCATTTCAAAGCAACAACATGAAATATGATGTTTCACAAGGCATATGGGCCTACAATCAAGAGTAAGATATTCAGCAAAGCTGAGTATAATCCTAAAAATTGGAAAATTGACCTTCAATAACATAGAAGACTTCCAAGAATTTCTAATGTAAAGACCACATGCAAACATGAGAGTGAAGAGATATTTTTTCAAGTAGATATGTGAGAACTGTGGAGGAACTTTAAAAGGATGAACTATTTATAATCTAGTTGGAGGAATGATAAAACCATCCCTTCAGAACCCTAAGGCTATAGAGTATCATAGTGAGACTCAATTAAGACATAGGACTGACTATAGTTTCATTATTTTATCTTGATCTTAAAAGAAGAAAGGAACAAATATGTATATATATATATATATATATATATATACGCTAGAAGGGAAAAAGACAAAGCTGGGTAAGACACATTATTTTACATAATCAGAGTTAGCAAGTAGAAGTCTTAAATAAGTGAAGAAGGCCTGGGGAAATAGGTATCTATGGAGCATTGCTTTCATCAAGTCTAGTCAAAGAAGATAGAAAACACATGGAGATATATATTAAAAAAAATTGTGTAGAATTACATTAAACAGGGAACAGGATCCAATAGAAAGATGGTAAAGGAGGGGAATAGAGGGAGGATGGATTCAAGTAAAGGGGGAGAACAGATTCATTGAAAGGTTAGTCAAAAGCAAAACTAACCCTGAGCACAATGAAGATCATGAAGTGGGTTTAAAAAGGAAAGAAGAGTTAGCATTAATAACAAAGAGAATATAGGGAACAAAGAGAAGAAAAAGCAGGAAAAATGAATAGGATAGCTGGAAGTATAGGAATAATATTTGTAACTATGAATGTGAATGGAATGATTTCTCCAATAAAATTGATGATGATAGCAGAATGGAGTGAAAAGCAGAATCAACAATATGCTCTTTATAGGGAACACACTTGAATCGCAAATATTAACACTGACGATGAGATGGAGAAAAATCTCAACTCAGCTCAAAAAATCAGGGCTAGCAATCATGATCTCAGACAAAGCAACAGCGAAAGAGGGAGATGGAATAAGAAAGGCATAAGCATTTATATAGCACCTGCTATGTTTCAGGCACTTCATGACAGGAGCCAAACACAGAGATTATTCTTTATTGACATGTACTCAACAATGCATTAATTTCAATACTTAATATATGGGCACTTAATGACACATCATCTTGAATTACAGAGAGTAATAAAGAGTAGAAATTTAATAGTGGGAGAACTCAATGTATTCCACTCAGAACTAGACAAATCTAGCCAAAAAAATAAACAAGGAAGATATTAAGGATATGCACAGAATTTTAGAAAAATTAGATATTATAATTATCTGTTGATTATTGAATGTGAACAGAAAGAAGTATATATTTTGTACACAATTTCTTCATAAAAACTGACCATGTTTTAGAGTATAAAGACCTCATAAGCATGGAAGTCTTGTAGTATTAAATACATCCTTAATCCACCACAATATAAACTGAATATCCAGCAAATGATTTTAGAAAGGATCTAAATTTATAGGAGATTAAATAACTTAATTTTAAAGAATTCAGAGTTCAAAAATTAACATAGAAATGATATATGATTTTACTAAATGTGACATGAAACAATATCCAAATATTATAAATGGCCAGGAGATATGAACAGGAGGAAAAAATCCTATCAGTAATAACTTAAAAAATGTAACACAAAGCATCACCTTTATATTTGCAAAGTTTGACCCCTCAAAAGGACAAAATGGACATATTAATACACTATACAACTGAATTGTTCTAGTCATTCTGTTTACACTCTGATAGAAATCATTAAATGTTCATATACTTTGCCATAATATTCCATGATTGGGCATATACAGCCCTAAATTTGAAGATGGAAGGGAACATGCCATTTATACCAATATATTCATAGCAGTATTTTTTGTAGCAAAACAAAATCTATCAATTAAAGAATGGCTGAGTAAATTGGAGAATATGGACATAATAAGATACCATTTTCATTTAATAAATAATTAATAGTAAAAGTAAGAGAAACATGGACAGACACATGAAGTAATACAGAGAGAAAAAAAGAAAAACTTACAAATTTTGACACAACTCTGATAACATAACTGAAATAAATGTCAAAAAAAAAGACAAAACTGAACAATGTTTAATTATAATAAACAATTTTGGAACTGGAGAAGAGATGGGGAAATACACCTCTCTCTTTTCTTTGTGCAGATAGAGGACTATTGGTATAGAATGTAGATTGTTTCATGTACTCTAAGGAGCAGTCATGACAGTTGATTTTACTTAATTACTTTTCTTTGTTCAGGGGAAAATTTGCTGAGGGGAAAGATGAGTTATAACTGGGTCTGATAGTTTTATAGAAGACAAATGACATTAATACAACTTAAATTTTTAAATGTTCCAGAAAACGTAAGTCATTAAGAATCATACATATATCTATAACTTTCTTATTATATTCTTTTGTCCTGGATTCCACCAAAATAAGGATGAAATGGTTTTTAAAAATACGATTGGGGGGCGGAGCCAAGATGGCAGAGTGAAAGCAACGACTCACCTAAGCTCCTGGACAAACTCCTCTGGATATCTCTGAAAGGAGAATCTGACCAGACTTTGGAGGTATAGAATCCAGTGGGTGACAGACTTTGACAGATTCAGAGCCCAGGTTGGACTGGAAGGTCCACGGGAAGGATCTGTTCCACGGGGGTAAGCCCCCAGCGCACAGCGCAGAGCGGTCAGTGCAGCAGGGTGGAAGGGACCTGAGAAGCCCGAGAGTGGCTGGTGAAACCAGCGGAGCAGGAGACAGGCCAAACCGAGCCGGTGAGAGCCGCTGAGCGCCAGATATCAGCGCAGCAGCCCTTGAAACCTTCAGCCTGAAGACTAAACTTCGGTAAGTCACCTACTTGAACTTCCAGGAGCTAGGATGGCGGAGTGATCAGTAAATGTTCTCTCCTCACCCCTGATGACCGTGAAAGAACCATAAAATTCTTCCCCAGATAAATCCTGGATCAGCGGGAACAGCAGAAGGGGGCAAATAGTCTCATAACACCAGAGGCTAGAAAAATAGCAAAGGGGGATTCTTCCTACTGTGGCGGAGGCGATCTGGAAGGACAGACGACCCAGGGCAGAGAAAATTGGCACTGAGACCCAGGCAAGCCTCAGAGTGGGGAGACAAGCCCCAGGAGGGGTGGGAACACGCATTAGCTTTTAGGCGTGCCCCAGCCCTCCAGGGGAAAAGGGAAGACAATAGGGAAGCTGGGATCACCATCCCCTAACCTTGCCTTTGCCTCAGGTCAGCTGAGGAGATCTCCTGAGACCAGACCACACCTCCCACACACCTAACAAGCTAACCCCAGGGTTGATCTGGGAAACAAAAAACAAAAGCCTGCTTTTAGCCTAGACACACATCAGCTCAAGTTAAAGATCTGTACCTTCTGACTGAAAGAACCAGAAGCTACAACACTCAGTCAACATCATGAATCGCAAAAAGCAGACAAAAAGTGAAAACACCATAGAATCTTTCTATGGGGATAAGGACCAAAACACAAACATCAAAGAGGACAGAGCTGAGACTATACTTCCATCTGAAACCTCAGATGGGACTATGAATTTCTCGCAAGCACAACTAGATTACCTGGAAAACCTGAAGAAGGATATAAAAGAATAACTGGCCAATGATTTTAAAATTATAAAAAAAGAATTCACTGATGAGAACATTACTCTGAAAAGGAAAATTGAGCAAATGGAAAAGGAAATTCAAAAATTAACTGGAGAGAATAATTTCCTAAAAGGAAGAGTTAATCAAACGGAAAAGGAAACTCAAAACCTAATTGGGAAAATTGATCAGATGGAAAAGGAAACACAAAACCTAACTGGGAAAATTGGTCGAATGGAAAAAGAAGTACAAAAATTAAATGGAGAAAATAGCTCCTTAAAGGGAAAAACTGGTCAGATGGAAAAGGAGATGCAAAAGCTAACTGAAGAAAACAATACGATGAAGATTAGAATTGGGCAAGTAGAAACTAATGACTCAATGAGGCAACAAGAATCAGTCAAACAAAATCTAAAGAATGAAAAGATAGAAGAAAATCTAAAATATTTAATTGGAAAAACAACTGACCTGGAAAATAGATCCAGGAAAGAAAATTTAAGAATTATTGGCCTGCCAGAAACCCATAATGAAGAAAAGAGTCTGGACAATATCTTCCAGGAAATCATCAAGGAAAACTGCCCAGAAGTACTAGACTCAGAGGACAAAATAGTCATCGAAAGACTCCACCGTTCCCCTCCCGAAAGGGATCCCAAACTCAAAACCCCAAGAATTATAGTTGCCAAATTCCAGAGCTATCAAGTGAAGGAGAAAATACTACAAGCAGCCAGAAAGAAACAATTCAAATATCAAGGACACACAGTCAGGATCACACAGGACCTTGCAGCTTCTACATTAAAAGATCGAAAGAATTGGAACCCAATATTCCGTAAGGCAAAGGAGTTGGGACTTCAACCAAGGATCAACTACCCAGCAAAGTTCAGCATAACATTTCAGGCAAGGAGAAAGTCATTCAACGAAATAAGGGATTTCCAGAGCTTCCTGACCAAAACACCAGAACTCAATAGACAATTTGATCTTCAAATGCAGGTCTCCAGAGAATCATAAAAAGGTAAACAGAGGGGAAAAAACAAAAACAAAAACTTGCTACTTAATTAGGGCAAACTGTTTACCTCCCTATAAGGGAAGATGATACCTGTTAATCTTGAGAACTGTGCAGCTATTATGATAAAAGGGATATATGTAGAGGGAACGGGCATAAAGTAAATGATGTCATGTCAAAAATATGATTTCAGTATGAGAAGGGAATGTAATAGGAGGTGTGGAAAGGGGAAGCAGAAAATGGCAAATTATATCACAAGAAGAAGTACAAAACTATAGTAGAGGGAAGGAGGGGAGGGAGATGAGCATTGTTTGAGAGGTACTCTCATCTGATTTGTTCAAAGGAGGGAACAATAATCTTAAGTAGATAAGCCTAACTAGCTCTATAGGTAGTAGGAGGGGAAGGGGGAAGAAAGGGGAGGGTGGCTAAAAGGGAGGAAAGAAGCAATAAGAGTAAAGGGGAGTAAAAGGGAGGGGGGCTAAAAGAAGGAGGGGAAGGCTGCAGGAGGAGGGGGAGAAAAGTGAATACTATTGAGGAGGGGAAGGGAGACAGGAGAGCTAAAAGCACAAATGGTGGGAAAGAGGTTGGAGGGAAATACACAGATTGTAATCATAACTGTGAATGTGAATGGAATGAACTCTCCCATAAAACGGAGACGGATAGCAGAATGGATTAAAAGCCATAATCCAACAATATGCTGCTTACAAGAAACACATTTGAAACGGGGGGATACACATAGGATAAAGGTCAAAGGATGGAGCAGAATATATTGTGCTTCAGCTCATGTAAGAAAGGCAGGAGTAGCAATCCTAATCTCAGACAAAGCGAAAGCAGAAATAGATCTAATCAAAAGGGATAAGGATGGAAACTATATCCTGCTAAAAGGCACCATAGACAATGAAGCAATATCATTACTAAACATGTATGCTCCAAGTGGTATAGCATCCAGATTCTTGGAGGAGTGGTTGGGGGAGTTGAAGGAAGAAATTGATAGCAAAACTATACTAGTGAGGGACCTCAACCTCCCCCGCTCTGAACTCGATAAATCCAACCTCAAAATATACAAGAAAGAGATTAAGGAGGTAAATAAAACTTTGGATAAGGTAGATATGATAGATCTTTGGAGAAAATTAAATGGGAATAGAAAGGAATATACCTTTTTTCTCAGCGGTACATGGAACATTTACAAAAATTGACCATGTACTAGGACATAAAAATCTCACAATCCAGTGCAGAAAGGTAGAGATAATCAATGCATCCTTTTCAGATCATAATGCATTAAAAATTCCATGTAATAAAAGGCCATGGAAAGAGAAACCAAAAATCAATTGGAAACTAAATAATCCAATTCTAAAGAAGGGTTGGGTTAAAGAAGAAATCATAGAAACAATCAACAACTTCATTCAAGAGAATGTCAATAGTGAGACAACATACCAAAACTTATGGGATACTGCAAAAGCAGTTCTTAGTGGACGTTTTATATCTTTGAATGCTTACATAAATAAAATAGAGAAAGAGGAGATCAATGACTCGGGCTTGCAGTTGAAAAAGCTAGAAAAAGAACAAATTGAAAATCCCCAAGTAAATACCAAATTAGAAATACTGAAAACCAAAGGAGAGATTAATAAAATTGAAATTAAGAAAACTATTGAATTAATAAATAAAACCAATAGTTGGTTTTATGAAAAAACTAATAAAATTGATAAACCTTTGGTCAATCTGATTAAAAAAAGAAAGAAGAAAATCAAATTACTAATATTAAAAATGAAAGGGGTGAACTCACCTCCAATGAGGAGGAAATTAAAACAATAATTAGAAACTACTTTGCCCAACTTTATGCCCACAAATTCGATAATCTAAATGAGATGGATGAATATTTTAAAAAATACAAATTGCCCAGATTAACAAAAGAGGAAGTTGAATACTTAAACAACCCCATCTCAGAAAAAGAAATTGAACAAGCCATCAATGAACTCCCTAGGAAAAAATCTCCAGGGCCAGATGGATTCACAAGTGAATTCTATCAAACATTTAAAGAACACTTAATTCCAATACTACATACACTATTCTTGAAAATTGGGGAAGAAGGAGTCCTCCCAAATTCTTTCTATGATACAAATATGGTTTTGATACCCAAACCAGGAAGAGACAAAACAGAGAAAGGAAATTATAGACCAATTTCCCTAATGAATATAGATGCAAAAATTTTACATAAGATTTTAGCAAAACGAATACAGCATCTTATCACGAGATTAATACATTATGATCAGGTAGGATTCATACCAGGACTACAGGGCTGGTTCAATATTAGGAAAACTATTAGCATTATCGATCACATCAACAACAAAGCTAACAAAAACCACATGATTATCTCAATAGATGCAGAAAAACCTTTCGACAAAATACAACACCCATTCCTACTAAAAACACTGGAGAACTTAGGAATAAAGGGAACTTTCCATAAAATAATAAGCAGTATCTATCTAAAACCTTCAGCAAGCATTATATGCAATGGGGATAAGCTAGATGCATTCCCAATAAGATCAGGGGTGAAACAAGGTTGTCCATTATCACCACTATTATTCAATATGGTACTAGAAATGTTAGCTGTAGCAATTAGACAAGATAAAGATATTCAAGGAATAAGAATAGCCAAAGAAGAAACTAAGTTATCACTCTTTGCAGATGATATGATGATTTACCTAGAGAATCCCAGAGATTCAAGTAAAAAATTACTTGAATTAATAAACAACTTTGCCAAAGTTGCAGGGTACAAAATAAACCCACACAAATCTTCTGCATTCCTATATATTAGCAACAAAGTCCAACAGCAAGAGATAGAAAGAGAAATCCCATTTAAAGCTAGGGTAGACAGTATAAAATACTTAGGAGTCTACCTGCCAAAACAAACGCAGGGATTATATGAACACAATTACAAGACACTTTTTGCACAAATAAAGTCAGATTTAATAAGTGGAAAAACATTAGCTGCTCATGGGTAGGCCGTGCTAATATAATAAAAATGACAATTCTACCTAAATTAATATACTTATTTAGGGCCATACCAATTAAACTATCAGACAATTACTTTCTAGAGCTGGATAAAATAATATCAAAATTCATTTGGAAAAACAAAAGGTCCAGAATATCAAAGGAAGTAATGAAAAGAAATGCTTGGGAAGGTGGCCTAGCGCTACCAGACCTCAAACTGTACTATAAAGCAGCAATTATCAAAACCACTTGGTATTGGCTAAGAAACAGAGAGGTAGACAAGTGGAATAGACTTGGCACTCAAGATGCAGTAGGCAAGGAATATAGCAACCTTCTGTTTGATAAACCCAAGGACCCCAGCTTCTGGGATAAGAACTCATTGTTTGACAAAAATTGCTGGGAAAACTGGATAACAGTGTGGCGGAAATTAGGCATAGACCCATACCTGACACCATACACAAGAATAAAGTCCAAATGGGTACATGATTTAGGTATAAAGATTGATACCATGAATAAACTGGAGAAGCAAGGAATAGTGTATTTATCAGATCTATGGAGAAGGGAAGAATTCTTTACTAAAGGAGAGATAGAAAGCATTATGAAATGCAAAATGGATAACTTTGATTACATTAAACTGAGAAGTTTTTGCACAACCAAACCCAATGCAACCAAAATCCGGAGGGATGTAGTAAATTGGGAAAGAATTTTTACAGCTAAACTTGGGGATAAAGGCCTCATTTCTAGAATATATAGAGAACTGATCCAAATGTATAATCATACAAGTCATTCCCCAATTGATAAATGGTCAAAGGATATGAACAGGCAATTTTCAGAGGAAGAAATTAAAGCTATCTATAATCATATGAAAAAATGCTCTAAATCACTATTGATTAGAGAGATGCAAATCAAAACAACTCTGAGGTACCACATCACACCTATAAGATTGGCAAACATGACAGAACAAGAAAATGATAAATGCTGGAGAGGATGTGGGAGAGTTGGAACACTAATTCATTGTTGGTGGAGCTGCGAGCGCATCCAACCATGCTGGAGAGCAATTTGGAACTATGCCCAAAGGGCTACAAAAATGTGCATACCCTTTGACCCAGCAATATCGCTACTAGGACTATATCCCCAAGAGATCATAAAAATGGGAAAGGGTCCCACATATACAAAAATATTTATAGAAGCACTCTATGTAGTTGCCAAAAACTGGAAGTCAAGGGGATGTCCATCAATTGGGGAATGGCTGAATAAATTATGGTATATGAATGTAATGGAGTACTATTGTGCCATAAGAAATGATGAACAAGAAGACTTCAGAGAGGCCTGGAAGGACTTATATGACCTGATGCTGAGTGAAAGGAGCAGAGCCAGGAGAACTTTGTGCACAGCAATGACCACAGTGTGTGAGAGTTTTTTCTGGTAGACTTGGATTTTTGTAATAACGCAAAAACTTCTTATAAAAAAAAAAAAATCCCAAAGGTGGTTCTCAAGGCAAAATGCCTTCCACACTCAGAGAAAGAAATATGGAAGTCACTCACAAAATGTAGCAGATCATGTTTGTGTATGTGTATGTGTTTGTGTATCATGTTCTGATTTGTTATACGATTTCTTTCATTTATTTTAGTCTGACTACATAGCATGACTATAGTGAAAATATACTCAATAGGAAAGTATATGTAGAATCTATACAGAATTGTATGCAGTCGTGGGGAGGGAGGGGGGTAGTGGGGGGTAGGTGCGGGGTATAAAATCTCAATTGTATGGCAGTGATTGTTAAACATTAAAAAAATACGATTGAATCAATTCACTATTGTAAATAGTGAAATTGTAAATTACAATTGTAAATTACAAATATTGTAAATATTTGTAAGTGGTCTGAATATTTTTTTCATCACATTGCACAATTTGAGGAATATAAAAGATGCTTAATAAATGCTTATTGCTTTGTCTGCATAAATATGCTCTTTTAAATTGTGTGTCATAGAAGCAATAAAATTAATATATAATTTTAACAAATAAAATGACAACAATGAGACACCATACCAAAATTTTGGGATACAATTAAAGAAATCATATTTGTTTAATTGTTTCTGACTCTTTGTGACCCTCTGGACCATGGCACACCAATACTCTCCATGAGGTTTTCTTGGCAGATTTGTATGGAGTGGTTTCACATTTGCTTCTCCAGCAAACTAAGACATACAGAGAGAGGTTAAGTGACTTGGCCAGGTGGTAAGTAGCTGAGACCAGATTTGAACTCAGGTTTTCCAGACTCTGGACCCAGTGATCTTTCTACTCAGTAACTTAGCCTTTCCCAAAGAAGTGATTAGGGAGAAATTGAACTGGTCAATGAAATAGCTGTATAACTAAACAAACGAAAAACAAAAACCTCAAAAAAGCATATAGAAATTCTAGAAATCTAATAAGATATTAAAAAAATGGAAAATAATAAAGTAATTATTAAAAATCATGTATCCTTATTAAAATTGATCTAAAAAATTAGAAGAAAATCAAATTACAAAAAAATGAATTCATAACAGATGAACATGAAATAAAGATGATTAGAAATTATTTTACATAGCTGATAAATATTTATAAAAGCATAGATTTTTCAGTTTAATAGAACAAAAAAAAAATTAAGTAACCAAATTTCACAAAAAAAACCAAAACAACCCATAAAACTAACTGAAGAGAATGCTCAGGTTCAGAAAAATTTGCAAGTCTATCAGATATTTAAAGAATAATTAACTCTAATGTTTTCTATGACAAAAGTTTGGTCTTGATATCCAAACCAGATGGTAAGATAGAAGAGAAAGAAAACCATAGATAAATAACTCTAGTGAATATTAATCCAAGAATATTGAATAAAATATTTTCAAAGAGGCTGTAATAGTGTATTAAAAAGTTCATGCATTGCAATTGTTGGATTGTAGTGGATGATCAAAATGCTGGATTTATACCAGAAGTATTGAGTTGCTTCAATTTTAAGAAAACTATAGACATAGTGTATTGTATTAAATACAAAAATAAAGCTCACCATGAATAGATATAGACAATACTTTTAATGAATCCTTTTATAAAAATTGTCTTAAGTACATACACACACATATTTATATGCATATGTATGCATACAAAATACACACATACCTATACACACTGTTCATACATACATATATACATATATATGTGTGTATATAATATATATATATATACATATATATATGTGTGTATATATATATATATACATATATATATATATATATATATATATATATATATCCAAGAAACTCACTAAAAATTCATTCCCATATTTTGTTAGGCAATGTGATATATAAGAGCTAGAAAGCTGATCTCAAAGTCAGGAAGACTTCTTTTCAAATTCTGACTACTGCACATATTGGCTATTAGATCTTGAGCAAGAAACTTAACCTTTCCATTTCCTAAGTAGCTGTCCAAGAGTTTATGTTGCAGAAAAGCTCCATATTTCAATGAAATGAGAGGCCCATTCCCTTTCCCTGTCCTTTAACATTTTAGATGGAAAAGATGGGCTGAAATTTATGTTACTGCAGTGAGTCCCCAAATTGTAGGGATCATAGATGGATAGTAGTATTGAAGTATACTACTCCAAAATTCATAGTTTCTAAATATTCTTACATCTAATTTTTTTCGGTAACTTCAGTCAAAAATATTCTAGCTACCATAGAACCAAAAGAAAAAGATACGTCCTCATACCGTAAGAGACAAAAGAGACAAAAAGACTTTAAAGTTCCTAAGGAAGGTGACATTATGTTGCAACCGTACTGAAAAACATTCACTGACTTTCGATTATCAATCAGGTGAAAATGGTGACTTTGTATCTTATTATTTAATCCATCAATATTACAATATAATTTTGTAGACTTATTTCAGACTACTTTCCTTCATATGCTTTCATTTCTATCCAAACCAAACACTGAGGTGTTTTCTGAATATCTTCCCTCTTCTCTATACTATCACATATGCCATTCACTAGGCCTACAATGCAGTTTTTATTTCTATCTTCCTAAAAGTTTCCAGTCAGAATCCATTTCCTCCTTGAAGTCTTGCCTTCTCCCTTTCCATCTGTTAGTGTATTCTCTCTCCTTAATTATACTTCTGTTATACTTATAAATACATGTGATTTGTCCTTCAAATAGAGTAAATATAAGCTCCTTTTGGACAGAGGTAATTTTTTTTTGGTACACCTATCACATAGCAAATTACCTTTTCTACTGCACCAATACTGAATATTATAGGCACTGATAAATATTAATTGAATTAGCATTCATTCACTGAATCAGGGACCTGAGATGGAACTCCAAAATTCTTCTAATCTTTTAGGAACGGTCACTTTCAATTTTCATAAATAGATAAAAGTCTTTCAAAAATATATCTGTTGAAAGGATAAAATTTGACAGTCTTTTTAGACAATCTATTCTACTGCATAAGAAACTCCATTATATTTCTAGAAATTGAGATTAAATTGAACATAAATTCTTTTCATCTAATTTTTTAAACAGGAGAGATGAAAATCCTGTCAGCCCGTGGAGATCAGCCCTTCTGCCATATTCATACTTCTATTTCAGAATGTAAAAAGACAAATTATCCCCTGTGTCCTATGAACTTTTGATGTTGCAGAAGTTTATGTGTAGGTAAGTGAGCATGATAACACTGAATGGTAGAGTGTATCATAAAAGGAGAAGAGAATTAAACGCGTCTCCATTTTCTATTTCTATTGCTCCCATTTTCTACCTCTATACATTATGAAAAGGATGAGACACCAGCAAATGTGACAGTACTCATGAAAGTTCAAATAAATTTAACAACCTATTTAGCACAATACGGATTGATCAAGGAAGAGAAAACTAGGTCAAAATTAGCAGATTTCTCTTAAGTATTGAATGTAGAAGAGACGACATGGTACAGTGGGCAAAGCACTGGCTTTGGAGTAAGGTGGCATGAGTCTGAATTTCTCATTGTAGACTTTATCTGTGTAACTTTGGACATTCTGTCTCTGGGTCTTTTTACTCATCTATATATTGAGAGAGTAGATTGGCTTCTAATTTCTTTTCCAGATCTAAATTTATACTCCTATAAGTATAAGAGGTTAATACATATGAAGTCCTAAACAGTCTGTTATTCCCCATCACATTAATGTTTTAAAATACGACCGAACCTTTAAGATATACCTCAATTTCCCTTGTTTTTTGAAGTTTTCTCTGTTGCTTCTCATTAAAATAATCTTCTGATCCTTTAACTCCTTCCTTCCTTCCTTCCTTCCTTCCTTCCTTCCTTCCTTCCTTCCTTCCTTCCTTCCTTCCTTCCTTCTTTCCTTCCTTCCTTCCTTCCTTCCTTCTTTCCTTCCTTCCTTCTCTCCCTCTCTTCTTCCTTCCCTCCCTTTCTGGTTTTCTTCTTTTTTTTCCTCCTTCCTACTTCATGTGAACTTTGATAAGTTACTAAGCCTCTCTCAGATGCTAATTTCTCATGTGAAAAAATGACACAGTTGAGCTAGTTTCTTTAAATTTTATCATAATTGAACATTTTTAGCTATTTGTGAAAGCAGTATGCTGTAGTAGGAAAAGCGTTATATTTGAATTCCAAAGAATTTGATTTAAATTCTTACTCCAGCTGTGGGGCCTTGGTCAATTAATTTTTTAGTCTTAGTTTCCTCATCATAAAAATGAAATACTTGAAGGGTATAAAATCATCAATTTAGAACTAGAAGAGACCTTAAAAACTCTTCAGTACAAACCCCTCATCTTGTACAAGAGGAAACTGAGGGAAAAAAGAAGCTAAATGACTTCTCAAAGTCACAAAATAGTGTGTAAACCACTCTAGTTGTTTTTCCCCTTATTGTGTGACTCATATGACTATATGACACAAGCACACACATCATTTGGTAAACCACAAAACACTATATAAGTGACTACTATCAACACAACTACAAAACCATACTTAATATTAAATGGCATTGCAGAATCCTTAAAATCAAGATCCTAAAAGGTAAACAGTCCGATAACACTAACATAACACAAATAACACTTAGATTGGATTGGATGTTGTTAGAATAAATGACACTGGACTGATCCCAAAATTGAGTTGTATGTTGAGCTCCAATGTAACAAGTATTAAGCAAGTTGTCAACTATTCTATGAAAACACCAAAAACACAACAGCAACTGAGGCTGCTGAGTGAGGTATATATTTAACCCATAGATGTGAATAATGAGAACTCTCTAAATCAATAATAGTGATAACAAGACAAAAATATTCTCCATTAGAATCCCAAAGACAAGAACTGACAGCATGTATTTTGACAGAGAATTCTCTTTCTGAAGAGCTGCTTACATGAAGGACTAATGGAATTTTATCAGCAGAGGGTAGTAAAAATACTTTAATAAAGCTGACCCCTGCTAGTTTTGCTGATGGCATCTCTCATGATGCATTAGAACTTCTCTGCATGCCATAGCCCTAGTGTTAATTCATGGTCATCGGATTATTGAGTTTGTAGAATCCCAGGGGCTATGTTCCATGACCTAAAGCAGATCACAGAATGACCTGATGCAAAACAGTCACTTTCCTCATGGAGTCTCAGAGAACAAAATATGATCTTCATGTAATTGTCTCTAATTGTTCAACACACAAACATCCCCCACTTCTTTCTAATAAGTTAGAGCAGTTTTATTGTTATCCTCCAGGTGGAAAGTTAAATTTTCATTTCTATAAATATTCCTGCTGTGAACTTGTATTCACATGAAATTCCTAAGCCACATTCTTGGGGTTTAAGATGTAGATAACTTGGAAATTTATACACTAGTCAACAGATCATTTTAATTGGTAAGATAAAACTATAAACTTGACCAAGAATTAGCCAAAGAAAATGATTAAAAATCCACAAGTGACATTAAGGTCAATGTTTGGCTTTACTCATTCACTTTACTTTTTGTGTATTTCATGTGATTTCATTTTAGTTAGCACAATATAAATCTATTATGTGTCAAAAAGGACATTTTCCATTTTTGATCCAGCTTAATTATGAATAACAAAATGCCACATTAGTACTGTTGTGACAGGATCTAGAATTTGATGGATACTGAATGTCAGTGTTAGAAAAATTCCATTAATTACCTTGTAGTTTTAAAATATACATTTTAGTAATGTTAAAAATGTAAGTTATTTTATGTCTGTAAAGATCATCTAAATTAGTAAGTTCTTAACCCTTCTTGTGTAATGGAAATCTTTTCAGTGGTTGGCACAGTACCTGGAAGGGACAGTATGTAGGCATTTAATGCATATTAGTTGACTTGACATGACAGTCTGATGAAATATATAGACTCTTTCTCAGAATAATATTTTTAAATTAAGAAAATAAAATATAGATTACAAAAGCAACAAAATACATTGAAATAATTACCATTAAAAAAAAAGTTCAAGGACTTCCTTTAAAAAAACCCCAATCTGGGGGGCGGAGCCAAGATGGCGGAGTAGAAAGACACACATACACATAGCTCCGAACCCACAACCCATAGAACATCTACAAAAAAGTAACTCACGGCTAATTCTGCACCCAGAGGCCACAGAATATTGGAGCGAGGGAGATTTCTGTTCCAGAGAGACCTGCAAACCTCTCGCAACAGGTCCTTCGCGACGCGGACTGGGTGCCGGGACTGGGAGCTGAGTACAGCCCTGCCGCAGCCGCGGCACCGAGAGGAAAAGATCTGAGCTGGCTTCAGGGATGGAATCTCAAGTGGTCACGCGGGTCCCTCTACCCACAGGTGACAGGGGTCGGTGAGAGGGTCTCTTTGGCGGGTCGAGAGGGGAGTGGGGTGCCCCCATAACTCAGGCCCCCTAGGGAGGCAACAGTGGAGACAGGAGCAGACTGGGGCTCCCCAAGCAGGCAGGAGCCTGGATCCATTGTTGAAGGTCTGTGCATAAACCCGCTGAGGGAACTGAGCCCATGAGGCGGCCCTGCCCCAAGCTGAGCACCTGAACTTAATCACACACTGAATACAAGCCCTCCCCCCGCCAAAAGCCCTGAGGCTGGCAAGCAGCATTTGAATCTCAAGCCCCAAGCACTGGCTGGGAGGATCCGGAGGCAAAGTGGGTGTGAAGAGAATATTCAGAGGTCAAATCACTGGCTAGGAAAATGCCCAGAAAAGGGAAAAGAAATAAGACTATAGAAGGTTACTTTCTTGGGGAACAGGCATTTCCTCCCTTCCTTTCTGATGAGGAAGAACAATGCTTACCATCAGGCAAAGACACAGAAGTCAAGGCCTCAATATCCCAGCCCATTCAATGGGCTCAGGCCATAGAAGGGCTCATAGAAAATCAAGTTAGAGAGGTAGAAGAAAAGCTGGGAAGAGAAATGAGAGACATGCAGTCAAAGCATGAACAGCAGATCAGGTCCCTGCTAAAGGAGACTCAAAAAAATGCTGAAGAAAATAACACCTTGAAAAATAGGCTAACTCAGTTGGCAAAAGAGGTTCAAGAAGCCAATGAGGGGAAGAATGCTTTCAAAAGCAGAATTAGCCAGATGGAAAAGGAGATTCAAAAGCTCACTGAGGAAAATAATTCTTTCAAAATTAGAATGGAACAGATGGAGGGTAATGACTTTATGAGAAACCAAGAAATCACAAAACAAAACCAAAAGAATGAAAAAAATGGAAGATAATGTGAAATATCTCATTGGAAAAACAACTGACCTGGAGAATAGATCCAGGAGAGACAATTTAAAAATTATGGGCCTACCTGAAAGCCAGGATCAAAAAAAGAGCCTAGACATCATCTTTCATGAAATTATGAAGGAAAACTGCCCTGAGATTCTCGAACCAGAGGGCAAAATAAGTATTCAAGGAATCCACAGAACACAGCATGAAAGAGATCCAAAAAGAGAAACTCCTAGGTACATTGTGGCCAAATTCCAGAGTTCCCAGATCAAGGAGAAAATATTGCAAGCAGCTAGAAAGAAACAATTCAAGTATTGTGGAAATACAATTATGATAACACAAGATCTAGCAGCTTCCACATTAAGGGATCGAAGGGCATGGAATAGGATATTCCAGAAGTCAAAGGAACTAGGACTAAAACCAAGAATCACCTACCCAGCAAAACTGAATATAATACTTCAGGGGAAAAATTGGTCTTTCAAGGAAATAGAGGAATTTCAAACATTCTTGATGAAAAGACCAGAGCTGAAAAGAAAATTTGACTTTCAAACACGAGAATGAAGAGAAGCATGAAAAAGTAAATAGCAAAGAGAAGTCATAAGGGACTTTACAAAAGTTGAACTGTTTACATTCCTACATGGAAAGACAATATTTGTAACTCTTGAAACTATTCAGCATCTGGGTATAGGGTGGGATAACACACACACACACACATGCACACGCACACGCACACACACACAGAGACAGAGTGCACAGAGTGAACTGAAGAGGAGGGGATCATATCTTAAAAAAAAATGAAATCAAGCAGTGAGAGAGAAATATATTGGGAGGAGAAAGGGAGAAATGGAATGGGGCAAATTATCTCTCATAAAAGAGGCAAGCAAAAGACTTTTTAGTGAAGGGAAAAAGGGGAGGTGAGAGAAAAACATGAAGTTTACTCCCATCACATTCCACTAAAGGAAGGAATAAAATGCACAGTCATTTTGGTATGAAAACCTATCTTACAATACAGGAAAGTGGGGGATAAGGGGATAAGCAGGGTGGGGGGATGATGGAAGTGAGGGCACGGGGAGGAGGGAGCAATTTGAGGTTAACACTCATGGGGAGGGACAGGATCAAAAGAGAGAACAGAAGTAATGGGGGACAGGATAGGATGGAGGGAAATATAATTAGTTCTTACACAACACTACTATTATGGAAGTCATTTGCAAAACTACACAGATCTGACCTATATTGAATTGCTTGCCTTCCAAAGGGAAGGGGTGGGGAGGGAGGGAGGGCAGATTGGCAGACAGGGGCAATTAGAACGCTCGGTGTTTTGAGTTGGGGGGAGGGGACAAAAGGGGAGAAAATGTGGAACCCAAAATTTTGTGAAAATGAATACTAAAAGTTAAATAAATTAAAAAAAACAAAAAACAAACAACAACAACAACAACAACAAACCCCAATCTAAAAGGGTTCACACCTTTAAAGTTTCTAAATTTGACATATTATTTACTGTTGCCATAAAAGCAATATAATGGATTCCCCAAATGATTGCACCATAAGTCAAACTAATAAATTGATCCACATAAATCTATTCCAGTAGGTCAAAAGAAATCTATATCCACTCTCTCAGTTATCTTTAATCTCTCTATTTGTCCACTGCCTACAAACATCCCCATATCTCTGTCATAATAATAAAATTCTCACTGAATCCATCCATATGTACTAGCTCTCATTCTATATCTCTCTTCCCTTTCATTGGTAAAATCCTTAAGAAGACCATTTGCAAACAATATCTCTACTTTCTTTTCTTTCGCTCTCTTAATTCAATAATCTGGCTTCTGACCTCATCAATTCAACCAACACTGTTCTCTTCAAAGTTACTAAAAGTAACTAAAAGTTACTACAAAGTGACTTCTTAATTGCCAAATCTAATGTATTTTTCTTGATCTTCATCCTTCTTTACCTTTCTGCAGGCTCTGTCACTTTTAATTACTCTTTTCCCTTTGATACTTTATTCTTTCTAGGTTTTCTTGACACTCATCTTTCCTTGTTCTACTCTCGCCTGTCTGATTGCTCCTTTTTAGTCTCCTCTGTTGGACATTCATCCAGGTTGTGACTGCAAATTCTGAATGTCCCCCAAATCTCTATTCTGAGACCTTTTTTTCTTTATTTTCTATATTACTTTGGTTGGTGATCTCATTAGATCACCTAGATTCAGTTATCAAATTTATGAAGCAGATTTTCATATCAATTTGCCCAGTTCTAACTTCTCTCCCAGTCTCTAACCTTCCATCTGCAACTATCGTTTGGACATCTTAAAATGTCCCACAGAGTTCTTAAATTCAGCATGTCCAAAACTATACTCTATCTCTTTATCTTTCCCCTAAAATGTTTTCTCCTTTCTAACTTTCCTATTATTGTAGAGGGCATTACCATCTTCCCTAGGTGTCATCCTCAACTTTTTATCCTTTCTCACCCCTCTCCCACCCCATCCAATCTATTCCTAAGGTCTTCATAAAATCTCTGCTGTATACTCACTTCTCTTCCTTGGTGCCCTGTAATGTTAATGGGATAATAAGATCTTCCCCTTCCATTAGGAGGCCTCAGGTGGAGCCAATTGGGAGAGGGACTTGCCTAGGGAGGAACTTGCTTAGAGGGAGGCTTGCTTGTAGGAAGGCTTCCATACCTTTTGCTACTAAGTTGATTAGGTTCAGAGTCATGAGGGTTGTAATGCATTCTGACTCTGAGAAGTGTATATATACTCTGAGTTGGTATTTTACTTTGGGAGCTCACTTATGAGAAGGACCTAATGTTTCCCTTGTCAAGACTCTGAGTAACCCTATGTACAAACCCCGCCAACTGCTCAGATGTAAAGGTTCCCTTGACCTAGTAGAGTATGTTAAGTGTTTAGCAATATTGCTTTGATTCAGGCAGTCAGAGGCCTGTCTGTTGGTCTTTATGATAATTTCTTTGCTTGTACTTTTTGTGTTTGTATTTTCTCTGATGTTCAATGTGCTAGCTTTTCCTTTGAACTAGTTAATGTAATTAAAGAAGATTATTGACCCCTTAAAAGTTAGTTTCCTTTAATAAAAGCAGATCTAAGAACCTGTGCTAGCAGGTTGTGTGCCAGGGTGCTTGCTATTACAGTGCCTCAAGTCTCTCTCTACTCCAGCCAATTCTCGACTCAGCTGTCAAAATGCTCTCTTAAAGCACAGATCTAACCACGTCACTGCCTTCTCCCCATTCAATAAATTCCAATGGATTCATTTTCCCTTGAAAATCAAAATATTTTCTTCTTGACTTTTAAATCCCTATGAAATTCAACCTCTTCTTATGTTTCCAGTCTTTTTACATCTTACTAACTTCTATTTACTATGGGATCCAGTGATACTGGTCTCCTTGCTGTTCCTTGCATGATACACTCTTATCTCTTGATTCCATATATTTTCACTGGCTATTCCACATGCTTAGAATCTCCCCCTCCCCCATATCCATTTCCTGGATTTCTTAATAATCCTTCCTTTTATAAGAAGCCTTTCATGATCCTCCATAATTCCATAACTGCACTCTCTCAGTACTTATCTTCAATTCACCCTGTGTGTAGCTCAGTTGTGCATAGTTGTTTCCATGTTAGCTCTCCCATTAGACAATGAAGTCCTTGAGAGGAAATTTTGTTTTTATTTTTATTTTTTGCCTTTTTTGGTTATTGCCAGTGTTTAGTACCATGTCTGACATACAGTGAATGTTCAATAAATCCTTATTTACTTGATTTTAAATTTGGTTTTGCTTTAAGTTCCCATGTGATGCAGGTTGTTAGGAAAGAGCATTATAAAACATAAAGAACTTTATAAATATGAATTATTATCACACTACTACTACTACTACTACTACTACTACTACTACTACTACTGCTACTTCTACTATTACTTCTACTACTACTATGACTACTATAACCCTTGCATAAATTATTCCATCCTGATCCAAAGGGACTTGAGTATACTTTTAAATATACTTCTCACTCTCCTGTCTTATTGTCCTAACCTAGGTAACCTAGGAATTTTAGTTTCTGGCAATCTTTATGGATAACTACCATATACCTCTGTAAGTCTACAATCTTAGGAGGCTTAGAGTATGAAGAACTTTATTTACAAGTTAACGAGAAAAGACTGGACATGCAACTAATTCCACTGAAAATAATGGCATATATTCTAGAGCAGTGTGTAGTCCCTAAGATTCACAATATTTATCTGGATGAAGATCTAGTTCAAGATGATAAAGATTTGTTTTTCATGACTGTGTGTAAGTGTGTGTATTTTGCTTGCCTCCCATAGTTCTTCAATGGCCAGTGGTTGTCACTATTTGTTGTGTCTTACTGTCCTATCCATAGTCTTTTCTGCACCGCTCCACTGTAAACCTTCTCTGCTCCCAAGAGATATCACTGGATATTGCTCCTCATCTTTAGCCCCCTCTTTTATTTTTATTCACTTTTCTTCTTGAAATTCAGCTTTTTAAAAACTGTTCTACATAATTAACTCTCCTCTAGAATACAGTGCTAGACCCCCTTGACATATTTTCTGACATTCAGTTCTGCTCACTATGGTCTATAATTCTCCCTCTCAGTACATTGAGTTCTTCACTTTTCCTGGCAAACAAGGTCATTGACATGACCTGTTTAAGATAAGCCTCTAAGGTAAATTTTGTAGTTCAAAAAACCATAGACCTTCATTACTTTTTTGTAAATTCATTGGATTTTCAGTCTTTCTTGTATCCCTTAAATGCATCCCTATCCCCAAGCCTATACAGGCTCAAGGTAAGGCAGTACTATTTGTCCCCTCCCTCTTCCAGAGCCCTATAATGACTTAATAAAACCCCACTCCCACACATATTTGGCAGAATCCTATTTTCTACCTTATTCTTCTTCAGTTTCTCTACTTCTCCTTGCCAGGACTGTGGGGCCAAATAATTTCTGTTTCCCCAGGTTTATTTTGTGAATGATATTCTGAAGAAAAAGAGAAGAGATGGAAGTAGTTAGCACTCATTGTGAAAGTTTGTCATCCTTGCTATATTAATGTTATTACTAACTGTTCCCACTATTATATTTAGTATAAATATAATTAATCTGTATAGTTATAATTAATTAATCTGTACAGTATAATTAATCTGAAGATATGAAGTGATAATCTCATTAATTACAGGAACACTGCAGGTTGTACTATCTATAGTTATTTTGTTGTTTTACTTATCTGTAACCTGTTGACTTTTAATCCTGACCTAATGTATCAAAGCTTTTCCTCCAATGGGCTTGTTCTAATTAGAGACCAACAAATAGCCTAAGGTTCTTCTATCATCAGTTGTTATGACTGTTAAAACCATCAAATGGCTCTGGTTGAAAAGAGAAGTATACAGGAAAGTAGATATAATGGTGGAAAGAGACATCATGACACAAATGTTTAGATGGATGAAAGTATTGACACCCACATCAAAATTCATGCTATTGATTTTCTTATTGAGTATTTCTGAGTTTCTGAGTATTTCCTTAACCAATTTAACATCAATATTCGATGGTTATAGAAAAATGACCTTTTTTTAGGGCTAAATAGATGAGTCTCCAGATGAGAGCTGACACTCTCTTTCTAGAGAATGTCAGTTATAATTTGTAATGGTAGGGTCTTAGCAAATAGAAAAGAAGCATAAAACTTGCCTATTCCCAGCTTTGAGGTTGAATTACATGGTCGTTAACCTGGACAAATTACTTCCTAGTATATATATATATACATATATATATATATATATATATATATGTATATATATATACATATATATATGTATATATATATACATATATATATATAAAAACAATGATTTATTTTTTTAAATATCATTCATACAGATTCTCTAGTCTTTTGATGAAATGTCATAAAAGGTTTCAAGTTTATTATTATTGTTGTTCATTCATTCAGGTGTGTCTGATTGTATAGACCACAACATCCATGGAGTTTTCTTGGCAAAGATATCGAAGTGATTGGTCATTTCCTTTTCTGGTAGATTAAGGTAAATTGAGGTTCAATGTTTTGGCCAGGGTTACACAGCTAATGAGTGTCTGCAGTTGGTTTTGAACTCTGGTCTTCCTGACTCCAGACCCATTACTTTATTCTTATAGTCACCTAGTTGCTTCCAAGTTCAAGTTCATTATTACTCAAAGACATTTTGTTCTGGTATTTCTATGGGTAGTAAAGATAGACATAGTTCTTCAAATTTATATTTTAGCATCCCTGAGATAGAACTTTAATTGTTTTGAATTGTTAAAAACACCAAAGAGGAAAATCTCATTTTCCTTCCTTACATCATTCTTAATTTACCTCCACCTCGTTTTTCTCATCATATTGTAAGTATCCTGTGAGCACACAATCATGTTCAGTACTTTATATTGTTCAGTACTTTATAATCTATTATAGTGATCTATACTTTGTGAGTCTTATTAAATGCTCATTTTGAGGGTCCATTTTTTCCTTCTCTGCTAAGTGTGACAATTAAAAAATTTTGAAATCTGAAATTTTCTGAGGTTTTCTATGTACAATATACAATATTCTTCTTTAGTACTTTGAATGAGAATGAGGGAGGTCAATAAAAAAATAACTCATATTTTCATAGCATTTGAAGGTGCATAAAGTACCTTCCTACCAACTTAGTCAAGTGAGATCATGAGATCAGTATAGGTATGATAATTCCTATGTTTTTAAAGAACTTCAAAGGGTTTAAGTAACTTGCACAGAATAAGACAGGTAATGTAGACCTGGGATTTGGACACAGTTATCCCAAGTTCAAATCCAATGTCCTTTCTACCATATTTCACTGAATTGTAAGAAAGGAGAAATCAAATCAAATATTGTGTCTATTCATTGCTTTTGGTATTTTAAGTTTGGGCATTACTATATCAATTTGAAAGGCACTATGATGTATAATAAGAATTACAATTTAATGTATTCAGAGTGTTGTAAGAATATCATTTAAGGATTCCTTATCTGAAACCCATACTAACAGCTCCTGCAAATTATTTAATGTACCTTCCCCCTTGCCTGTTTCATCTTTAGTTCATAAGGACACAAAATCAAACAAACAAGTCTTTGTGAAGAAAAGCCAACACAACATAGTAGAGGTGGAAAAAACAGGAACTACAAAAATAAAACAACTGCAATTTGAATTTGAGTCTGTTAGATCCATTTTTAATAAATATTTCATTCTGAAGATGAAACTTCTGTGAATGAAGTTTTTTGGTTCAAAGTACTCTTGGTTAATATGCTTAATTAGCATTGAATGCTGTGTGATAGCATGGGGATCTTTACTATGCTGGGATGTACTAATGGGATGCCTTTCTTAAGATGAAGGTAAAGGAAAGAATAGGATCCTTATATTGTTTTCTCAAATTTTTCTTCTTTTCCTTACACACAGTTTCCCTGTTTCCTTATGCAATCTCTAGACAGCTATATGATACAGTTCGGATCCTATCCTATTATTAGCTGTGTGACTCTGGTTATTTCACTTAGTTCCTCTCAACCTCAATTTCCTAATCTACATAATGGAGATAATAAAGCCTGGAAATAAAGCCTGACAGCTTTGATGTAAGGATCAAATGTGAAACTATATGCAATGCACTTTAAAAGCTCTAAAACTTATATGTCTTAGCTGTCATTAGAAATGTGGTTTGGAAGTCTTAAATGTTTTCTAACTGTTTTGCAACCATAGGTATCCTTAAGCAAATTTATAAACTGAATGCTCCCCAAGGTAACCAATGATTTGTTAATTTCTAAATTCTCTATCCTCATCTTTCTTAACTTCTGAGGTATTTGGCATCGTTGACCACTATGTGCTCCTGGATATTCTCATGACATTTTCATTACACTGTTATGTTGGGGTTCTCTTCCTGCCTGCCAAACCATTCCTTTTTTTCACTTTTGTAGGATCATATTTTAAATCTTATTCCTTATGTGTCAGTGTAAACTGTATCTCTGTCCTGAGCCCTTTCCTTTTTCTTTACACACTCTCTTTCGATGATCTCATCAGGTTGTTCCATAGGATAATTTTAATTTTTATGCACATGGCTCTAAAATTTCCATACCTCTTCTCTCTCCTGAGAAATAGTCTTGAGTAATCATCTACCTGCTGCAGTCTCCATCTGGTTGTTCCATAGACACCTCAAATTTAACATATCCAAAAGGTACCTCATCGTTTTCCTGAAATCCATTTTTTCTACTCTTCCCTATTTCTCTGGAGGACACAATCATCCTAGCCGCCCAGGTTTATAAGCTCAGTGTTTTTTCTTGACTCTCTTTCTCTTACCATCCACATGCAATCTGTTGCCAAATTTCATTAATTCTTTCCATCCACCTTCTTCTATTTAGTCACATGGTCACCATTCTATGTTACCTTTCCTCTGAAATTACCTTTTAACTGGAGTCTACTAATGGTCTATCTCATGACCTTCCATATATATATACTTGTATTCTATACACAACTGCTAAATTCATATTCTAAAGCAAGGATCTAACCATGTCACTTTCATTTTCATATTTACAAAGCTTCTGTTGCTCCTTATTGTCTCAATTGTAAAATTTAAAGTTTAAATTTTCTATCTGACATTGAATATCTATGACTTGGCCCATCATTACAGACTTATTTCCTATGGCTTGCCTTTAAGCGTGCTATGTTCCAATCAAACTGATTTATTGCAGTTTCCCTTGACATCCCATTCTGTTCCTCTTTCCTTTTCCAGGCTGTCCCCCATGCCTGAAATGCTCTCTGGTTTTACCTCTCCCACTTAAATGCTTAACTCTTTTCAAGGCTCACCTCAAGTGCCATCTTTAATATGAAGCGTTCTTTCATTATCCCTGAAGTTCTCTCTACTATGTCTCTTCCTTCCCCCACTTCTCACTTCTCAAAACTACTTAAATTGACATGCTTTGTTTTTGGTACGTTTTCCTTTCCTTCCTTTGAAAATGCTCCACATTCTGCTCCTCTAGGTTTCCTGAGTCTCTCTGACTGTTCATGTTCATGTTTATGTTCATGTCCTTCACTAACTGAGGTCTGTTCTCCCCCTCCTGTCCAACCATCAAAGCCTACCTGTCCTGCGTCTTAGTCCTTCAAAGCCATGTTAGGTAGTAAGAGTTAATCAGATAAACTGATGAGTTTAGTAGTAGATGATTGAGGTGGAATCATGCATTATTCGAGTACTCAAACTTTTTTTTAGTTTTAAAATATTTACCTTTTTACAGGGATTTTCAATGCTATTCACTAAAGGAAATTGATTGAATATTGTGAAAATCTCCCCATGCCTGAGTGGAGTAGATAGCACCCCTTTAAATTCCATTACATTTATTTATATACAAGATGTTGTCCAATTGAATCAAAATATAGCAATGTATCCACTTTTGTTTCTGTAATGGATTAGTAGCCTCTCTGTGGTATTTAAGAAAATTTAAGCCCTCTATTATCTCAGTCAGATCAGCGCTGTTCTCCCTACTCATTTTAAAGACATAGTTTTGACTTTGCTTCTGGGGCAAGTGGGAGTATGTGGAATAAATGACCTTTGGTGTTTTTTGCCTTACTCAACCCTTACCATGTGAGAACTAAGCTATAATAGAAGCATTCGCCTCTAGGGAGGTAGAAGGCCCCCAGATAGCCTGAACAACTATGATGGAGGGGAGGACAAAAACAGAAATGCAAGGAGAAAGAACAGGCTTTTCTGCCAAGAAAGGGAGGTAATAAATTCTGTTTTGGACCTGCTGAGGGAATTTTCAGCAGTGTCCAGACAAAGCTATCTTTGTTAGAATTGTGGTAGTGGGACTTTGGAAATGCATCAGCATTATAATTGGACTCAGGAGTCAGAGCAATTGAAGACATACCTGAAGCAATGAGAGTAGATGGTATTGCAACGGAGAGTTGCCAAGTAACTCCAAGTTTACTCCTGCAGAAAAGCAGAGGTGGGCCAATTTGTATCTCAGCGCTACCTCCTGAGTGCAGCAAGTAGTTAATCAATTCTTCTCTACTCCATGGCCTTTTTGGGCTATTTCTACACATGAGACAAAAGAAGGCAACTCTCTACCTTCTCATTTTCAGGGTTCATAAGAATGTTGAAAGTGCCATGTCTTTATGCTGACCCAAAGAGACCATACTGCTGAACACACTGGTAAGCATATGTTCTATGAAAAACATAATACTCAAATGTATAAGCAATCTCATTTATATGGAATTCCCCCCAATATTCAGATTTAGTTATCCATACTTGCCCAGCCCAATAGACTCTGGTCTATGTCTTACCATAAATTCACCACAAGGGGTCCACCCCAATATTCTCAATTTCTCCTGAAATTTAGCAAGCTGGCTGCATCCAGAATCTCTTCCCCTTGAAAGACAATCAGCCTGTCTTTTATTCCTATCATACATTTCCTTAATAACCACTTCTGCTACTGTTCTTTTAAACTTTACATTGGTTATATATTGCAGCCTGCTTCTACCCACCATGTACCTTTATGCTGTTTCTATGTAATGATTTTAATTGGTCAGAGATTGTTGTACAATGCCTGTTATGGTGTCATTTTCTACCTAAATTTAAAATTTAATAGAGCATTTTATTTAAGGATAGTCACTAAAATATTGCGATTTGTTCGTTAGAGGTTAAGTGCATGTGCATTCCTTTGTCATGTTGCAGAATTCCTAGTCATATCAAAGGAGAAATAATCCCCAACAATTCTTCCTAAAGTGATTAGGAGTCCTAAATGATTAGGGTATCTTTGGAGTGTGAATGAGGCTTATTACAATTTATATGACATCTTTATACCTTAAGATACCTGTGAGAGAGTAAGCATGTATTTTTGTTTCTATTTTATAGATAAATATGAACGAGATATATAGACCTCCCTGAAATATCTAACATAAATAGACAACACTATTTCTCAGATAAAATCTGAACAACTTGTTTCAGAGATCTAGGCTGTCAATAGTAATGGATAAGCCAACAGGGAGAAAATGAGCTTATTCTTGCATAACACATAATGCTTACTGGAAATCTTTCCAATTAAGATGTTTACTGGTATAGTAGGAGAAATATCCTAGCCTCTACCTCCATGACAGACTAATATTTTTCCTGAATATATATTAAGACTAATCTTGAAACCTAGTTGGATTCAGAAAATAAAGGTTTAGGTTGTTATTGCTTCTTGATTGCCTGAGTCTAGAGCAGCCACAAGGAGCTCCAGTGGTGCTTTGATGTGTGGCTGGTGTTTTGGGTAGCTCAGGCAATGGAGCTAGACTCTGCTGTCATTATTACCTATCCTGATTGATTGAATGTTTTTCTCCAGGTATGTTAAGTAAGTCTCCTTCTGTTAAATCATGGATATTATCTAATCCAAAGTACCAGGGGAATGCCCTGAGTTAAACTCAACCCATAATGTGCAGATGCAAAAAATACACTTGAAGAATCAATTGTTTAATTGACATGGGTATTCTTGCCACAGCTTGCAACTATGCCAATTTTCATAGATGTTATGTACTTGTTGAGGTTGAGAAAGTCATTACTTTCTGCCCAACTTGCTATAATGAGTCCTCTGGATCTACTGAAGCCGGTCCTTAGCTAATGGACCTGGAGAAAAGCTGGGGATTTCTAAGGATTGCAGATTTTGGATTTGGATCATTTATATGAAATTGTATAATCATATCAAGAAAGTAAGATTAACATCACAGAGTTTTAAGGGAAAATATCAGATAATTTAAGACTGAGTCTATACTTATAAGAAATAGGATGGAAATGAAGAGATAGAAAGGGTAGAAAAGAATGAGCAGTCCAATATGAAGAGAATTAGGAGAATAGGCATGTTGAGCTTTTAGCTATTTGCTTCTATGAGCAGCTACACCCATAAACATGTTATAAAACTGTAGATATTTTATGATTTGACACTAAGCCACTGTTTTCTTAAATTTGTCACATATGGCACATTCCAGATGAGATTCTGTCAGTTGAGTTCTTCAGGATGAATTTTTGGGCATGCACATGCTAGACATTCTAAGAATTTTACTTATATAATATATAGTGCATAGTTTTTCAATTTTCTAAAATGATTTGGCCACATGTCTCCTACTGCTCTACCCCTTCTCCTGTTTTGCTGGTCTGACTTTATTTCTAAGTGCTTTCGGCATAAGCAAAGTACCTTGAAGCTTGTAGTGAAGGGCATTATATTTCCTCACCAAATTCTCTATGAATTTTGAATTAAAAATCCTCTAAGAAATTAATATTTTGTAGAAGTAGGGAAATTGTAAATAAATGCCTTTTACTCAATAAAAAGCTTAGTTTAATTTTGAGCAGATAGGATAAATATAAGATAAAGCTGTCCCTAGACAACCTAATTGGCTTGTATAAAATAAAATAACATAAAAATCTCAGCAAGGTGAAATTGGCTGACTTCCAGTTGACACGCAATCATATTTGCATCCATATTCATTAGTTTTCATTCAATGCTACCTATCCTATATAACATTTTTGATAGCAAACTTTTGACCTCTTTTTTAATGTTCTACCATATGATGTACATCATTTAAACCCAGAGTATAAATAAAGAAACGATTCTGAACAAAGCAGACAAAGGAAGTGGTTTCCTAGCAACAGGAATCACAGAACAGATCCTGGCCTCCCACTCAGATGGAAGCTTCATCCACCAGCTCATGTCGTTAAAATATTTCTGAGTACAAACACCCTGAGAGTGTATGCGCCTCACACTGAGAGCCCAGGCAGTGTTTGAACTTACTTTTAAATGGATTTTGAATTTAATGGAGCTTGTGTCCAATTCTCTTTGAAGTTAATGTATTACTATGCCGACTACATATGTACCTGCTGAAGAAAGTACATTGCTAGCAAGTTCATACTTTTGTTTTAGAATATGTACCTGAGAATCATTCTGAATGTTCATGGAATGACCATATGGGCTGGGCTAGAGATGAAAATGTATCAAAATCACTTTGTGAACAGATCCAAGATAAATGCTATAACAACCTTAAAACCTATCCAACTCATTTCTTCTTTATTTTCAAAGTTGTTTTTTTTTTAAACCTAGCTCTAGAGATTTAATGAGGAAGGGGTTATGACCCCATGCAAATTATGGCTGTTTTATATCCTCATCTGTAATCTTCATTCCACTCAGCCCTCTCTAAGTGAACTTTGGAACTTTAAGAAAATGAGAGAAATAGTCTCACTTCATCCTGTTCATCCTGGTTGCATCTATTCCAAAGTTCCCAGTGAAAGAATCTTGTTACAGTGAACAGAACATTGTATTAGGAGTCCAAGGACCCAGGTTCAAAACTGCCTATGTTTTGTAGCAACTGTATGAGCTGCTATAAATCTCTGAGCCTCAGTTTTTTCATTTATAAAATGAGGAGGTTGGATCAGATAACCTAAAATTTCCCTTCTAACTCTAATTTTATTATTCTAATGTCTTAGAATATTATATATCTTGGGGCTTAATCCCTTGTGCATAGGAACTCACCTACAGTAGGCTGAAGGAAATATAGGAATTGTGACTTTTCTATAGGGAAGAGTTCAGCAATTAATTAAAGTCCAAAAAAGGTGCGAATAAATCATGTATCCAGGAAACTTAGTGAAATGGCTAATGTGGATAGATGGCAAGACAGTCACAGAATCTTGGGTTGATAAGATCAAAGTCCAAGAGCAAACCAGTCAGCAAATCTTGTCGCAAGTAGGATAAAAAAAAAGGAGGTGGGGCAACAAAATGCAAAGAGGCTATTTGAAGAAACAATCTTTCTGGAGGAAAAAGTCCTGAAATAGGTCTCACCTTGACTGAGAGAAAGAATACTCATGAGCCCAGCCTAGTATCAGTCAGTTGATACTTAATCCTCAGGGTAGCTACTAAAATAGAAAATTTGCTTCTGAGCAATATAATCCCCCATATCACCATGAAACTGGTGCTGTGTGATTCTAGACCAATCTCTGGAGAACCAATCACAGCTAGTTACTTGCTGATATAGGTACCCAATTAAAACTTTCCTTTCTGTAGCTTCATTATATTTGAAGTGAAAATATGCCAGGAGCATGAGATGTCTTTGACCCTTGACTTATCATCATCATCATCATCATCATCATCATCATCATCATCATCATCATCATCGTCATCATCGTCATCATCATCATTACAAGACTAAGGAGAAAAAAATCTCTAGTCAATGAGAACCTGGGCTCCATGGATAGAAGAGCTCTCTCTTGAGGATGCAGAGCAAGAATGGTGGAGTAAATTCAGGCATTTGTCTGAGCTCTCTCCAAACTCTTCAAATACCATTAAATAATGACTCTAAATAAATTCTAGAGTATCAGAATCCATAAAAAGATGGAGTGAAGCAATTTTCCAACCCAAAACAACTTTAGAAGGTCAACAGGAAAAGTCTGTTACACCAGTATAAGGGAGGAGAATAGTCCAGTGACAATGTAGATGGGGGCCCAATAAACTAGGAGCAGGGCTTTGAGTGACTGAATCAATAGTAGCAGTGATTGGTTTCAGATGCCTGTAACAGCAAGCACCCTGGCACATCCAGGATGACCTGCTAGCACAGGTTCTTGGATCTGCTTTCCTTAAAGGAAAGACACTTTTTAGGGAGTCAACAATCTTTTATAATTACATTCATGAGTGCAGGGGAAAAGTCAGCACCTTGAATGTCAGAGGAAATACAAGCAGAAAAATTATCATAAAGACCAACAGACACAGCTTTGACTACCTGAATCAAAGTAATATTGCTATACACTTTATATACACCACTGGATCAAAAGAGCCTTTACATCTGGGCAGTCCAGGGATCTGAACATAGGACTACTCAGAGTCTCGATCAGGAAATCAAATGGTCCTTCTCATAAGTGAATCCTCAAAGCAAAATACTAACTCAGAGTGTGTGTGTATACACACACACACACACACACACACACACACACATACACATACATACATACATGTATATATGTACTCAGATCCAGAAGGTATCGCAGCTCTCATGACTCAATGCCCAATCAACTCGGTACCAAAAGATGTGGAAGCCTTCCAACAAGCAAGCTTCCCCCTAAATAAGCTCCTACTTAGGCAAATATCTTCCCCAATGTGCTGCATATGAGGCCTATTAATGAGAGGGGAAGATCTTATTATTCCATTATCATTACACCCACAGATGCTAAACACAACTTAGAACATCAGGAAGAAAGATCTGCTGCACCACAGTGAAAGTGGAGCACAGTCTCTGTACAGGCTTTGCCTGTACAGACCAGGCCTCAGCAAACCAGGAGTAAGCCTTGGAAGCCACTAAATCAATGACAGCAGCCACAAAGGTAGCTACTTCCAGGTTTTTCAGTCCACAGATGGCAAAAGGATCAAACAACTGGTCAGAAGGAGATTACAGGAGCCTCTTTGCTGGCACCAAAGCAGGACTCTGTTACTTTGCCCATACACTGATCCTAGTTGTAGTCCTGAGTGACAGTCCTGGGGCAAGGAAGAGTGCTAGCATAGCAGAGGTTGCATCCAGAGTGGAGCAGGGACCCTCTTTATAGTTTCAGGGAAGAAAAGAGTGCTTTTGATTACTCACAGACCAGATCATTGGTAAAAAAGAGCAGTATATGCACCTTTCCTTAAATCATACCATTTTGGAAGAACTGAAAACATACAGGGCCTTGCAGGTATCCCTGAAAACAGTTGCAAAAAGCTCCTGAAACTTGAGACAGTAGGCCCTCCACCTAGGAAGCAGAGCCCTACTTTAACAAAGAGTTAAAAGTCAAGTAATAGTCTGGGAAAATGAGCAAACAAGGGAAAAACAATCTCTGAATGTAGAAAGTTACTCTGGTGACAAGGAAGATCAAAGTACACACTCAAAAGAAGATAACAAAGAAAAAGCTCTTACATCCAAAGGCTGCAAGAAAAATATGAATTGGTCTCAGGAGGAGACTCAAATAGAATTTGAAAATCAAGTAGAATTTTGAAAATCTGGTAAGAGAGGAAGAGGAAAATTTGAGAAGAAATATGAAATGATACAAGAAAATCATGAAAAAAGTGTCAACAGCTTGGTAAAGGAGACACATAAAATACTGAAGAAAATAATACCTTCAGAAACAGACTAGACCAAATGGTAAAATAGGTACAAAAAGGCAATGAGAGAAGAATGCCGTAAAAAGCAGAATTGGCCAAATGAAAAAACAGGCACAAAAATTCACTGAAGAAAAATTCCTTAGAAAGTAGAGTTGTCCAAATATCAAAGGAGGTTCAAAAGTTCACTGAAGAAAATAATTCCTTAAAAATTAAAATAGAGCAAATGGAAACTAAATGAGAAATCGAGAACCAATAAAACAAAACAAAAAATAGAAGACAGTGTGAAATATTTCATTGCAAAAGCAATTGATCTGGAAAACAGATCCAGGAGAGATAATTTAAGAATTATTGACTACCTGAAAGTCATGATCACAAAAGGAGACTAGACATCATCTTTCAAGAAATTATATCTCACCTCAGACACTTCACACTCACTAGCTGTGTAACCTTGGGCAAGTCACTTAACCCCAATTGTCTCATCCTGGGTCATCTCCAGTCATCCTGATGAATGTCTGGTCACTGGATTCAGATGGCTCTGGAAGAAAAGTGAGGCTGATGACCTGCACAGCCCTCCCTCACTCAGAACAAAGTCAAGTGCAAGTCATGTCATTATTTCTCTAATGGTATGATCTTCTTCAGCAATGAAGGACGGACATACACAAACTGCCCTGATACTCTAAAATCAGAGAGTAAAATAGGAAGGAATCCACTGAATATCATCCCCTGAAAGAGATCCCAAAATGAAAACTCCCAGTAATATCAAACCAAAATTCCAGAGTTCTCAGGTCAAGGAGAAAATATTGGAAATAGAAAACAAAACAAAACAATTCAAGTATCATGGAGCCATGGTCAGGGTAACACAAAATTTAGCAGCTTCTGCATTAAAGGATCAGAAGGCTTGGAATACAATATTCCAGGGGACAAAGGGTAAGAATTACAACCAAGAATCACCTAGGCAGTAAAACTGAGTATAATTTTTCAAGGGAAAAATGGATATTCAATGGAATAGAAGACTTTCCAGCATTCTTGATGAAAAGACCAGAGATGAGTAGAAAATTGGATGCCCAAATACAAGACTCTAGAAAGCATTAAAAAGGTAAACAGAAAATGGAAATCATGAAGGCCTTAATAATGTTAAACTACTTACATTCCTATCAAAAAAACCTTTCCCATTATTAGGGCAGTTATGAATATACAGAGGCAGAGGGCACAGGAGTCAGTTGAATATCAAGGGATGATATCCAAAAAATGTAATAAGAGGTGAGAAAGAAGAATGAACTGTGGAAAGAGAAAGGGAGGGAGTAGAATGAGATAAATTATCTCACATAAAAGAGGCAAGAGAAAGTTTTTACAGTGGAGAGGAAGAGGGGGAAAGTGAAGGAGAGTGAGTAAATTTTTCATCAGAATTGGTTCAAAGAGGGAATAACATACATACTCTGCTGGGTATAGAAATCTATCTTACCCTTACCCTACAGGAAAGTAGGAAGAGAATGGAATAAAAGAAAAGGGAAAAGATAGAAGAGAGGACCGGTTGAGGGGGTAGTCAGAAGAAAACACTATTGAGGAGAGATAAGATGAAAATACAGAGAGAATAGAATAAACAGGAAATAAGAGGGAGAAAATGCATTTCATAATCATAAGTGAAAAAAATTTTGAAATAAGTTTCTCTGGTAAAGGTCTCATTTTTTAAATATATAGAGAACTGAATCAAATTTATAAAAATAGGAGCCAATCTCTTATTGATAAATTTTCAAGGAGTATGGACAGTTTTCAGATAAAGTATTCAAATATATATAGTCATATGAGGAGGTGCTCAAAATTGCTTTTGAATGGAGGAATGCAAATTGAAACAGTTCTGAGGTACTAACCTCATGCCTATTAGATTTGCTAATAGGACAGAAAAGGAGAATGACAAAAGTTGGAGGGTATGTGGGAAAAATGAGATATTAATGTACTATTGGTGGAGTTGTAAACTGATTCAACCATTTTTTAGAGCAATATGAACTTATGTGCTTAGAGCTATAAAACCTTGCATACCCTTTGTATGCAGTGCTACTATTAGGTCTGTATCCAAAAAGAGAAAAAAAAAAACAAAAAAGAAAGGACCTGCATGTACAAAAATATTTATGGGTGACAAAGAATTGGGAATTGAGGGGATGTCTATTAACTGCAGAAAAGCTGATTAAATTGTGGTATGTGATTGTGATGGAATACTATTGTGCTATTAAAAAATGATGAGTAGGATGCCCTCAAAAAGCCTGGAGAGACTTGCATGAGCTGATACAAAGTGAAATGTCCTGTGTACAAAGTAACAGCAATATTATAAGATAATCAACTGTGAATAACTTAGCTATTTTCAGCAATGCAATGATCCAAGACAACTCTGAAGGCATTATGATGAAAAATGCTATCTATCCCCAGAGAAATTACTGATGGTGTCTGAATACAGATTGAAGCATATGTTTTTTGCTTTCCTTATTTTTCTTGAGTTGCTTTTTTGGGTCTGTTTTCTTTCACAACATTACTATTATGAAAATGTTTTGCATGACTACACATGTATACCTACATCAAATTGCTTGCCTTCTCAATGATGGGGGTGGGGAGAGAGAGAGTAGGGAGAGAATTTGGAACTTAAAGTTTTGAAAACAAATGTTAAAAATTGTTTTTGTACATAGGTGGGGGAAAATAAAACACTAATAAAAATAAAAAACCAAACCAAAACAAAAAAACCCAAACCTCTTTCTTCTTTTCTCCGGTTCCTACAAGTCTAAGTTGTTATAATAAGCATCACTAATATTTACATAGCACTTTAAGGTTTGCAAAAAACTTTACAAATGTTAATTAATTTGATCCTAGCAATAGCTTTGTGAGCTAGGTGCTATTATTCCCATTTCCCAGATCTGGAAATTGGACTTAGAGGCTCAGTAACTTGCCCAGAGACATGCAGATAGTAAGTAGCTGAGGCAAGATTTGAACTCAGTCCTTCATAATTTCAAATTTAACACAAATTGCCCTATACGCTTCACACTATTGCACTATATTCTATATATATATACTATATACAAAAGCAATAATCTATTTGCCTTCCTACTTCTCCTTTACCTCTCATTCTCATTCAGCTCAGTCCTACCACTTCCCATTTTCTGTTCTCTGCCATTCACTTTCATTCTACCACTAAAACACCTAATAAACCTTTTATAAAATCATTCTTTAACTTTTATTATATTTTATGAAGAACATAAAAGAATAACATATGGAGTCATAAATCTATTATATTCAGCTGATTTGGTTAAGTTACATAGAAAATTCCACAGATTAGTTCTAAGGATATCTTATTTGTCTGTGTCTCTGTCTGAGATGATATTGCTGAATTAAAAGGTTTGTGTGGCT
This sequence comes from Notamacropus eugenii, assembly GCF_028372415.1. Classification (NCBI taxonomy): domain Eukaryota; kingdom Metazoa; phylum Chordata; class Mammalia; order Diprotodontia; family Macropodidae; genus Notamacropus; species Notamacropus eugenii. The sequence goes on from NC_092876.1 coordinate 213,090,240, forward strand.
CAATGACATTGAGGTAATAGTTCCAAATTGTTCTCAAGAATGGTTGGGCTGCTTCATCTTCTACCAATAGTGCATTAATGTAATTATTCTCACAAAGCTATTTCAACAATTGACATTTTTCTTTATTTTTGGTCTCTTTTATTTTCAGTCTGATGAATGAAAAGTGGAAACTGATTATTAATGATTTTCTTATAAATAGATACCATTTTTTTCTATTGAAAAGGGTCTGTTCCTATATTTTGACCATTCACGTATTGAGGAAAGGCTTTTGTAATTACATATTTATGTCAATTATTTGTGTACCTTGATTAATCAAGCCTTTGTCAGAGAAATGTGTTGCAAGTATTTTTCTAGTGAACTGTTTCTCTTCTAAGCCTAACTACTAAATTTTGTTTGTGAAATTTATTTTTGTAATCAAAATTGTCTTTCACCTTTTAGGATCATCTCTGTCCCTTGGTTGTGGAAGAACTCTTCCCTGAGCCATAACTGTGAAAGGTATATCTATCTTCTGATTTGTTTATGACCTTTTATTACTAATCATATATTCATTTGGAATTTATTTTGTTAAATGGTGTCAGATTGGGTCTAATTTCCCCAAGATGATTGACCACTTTTCCTAGCAGTTTTTTTAAATAGAAATTTTTATCCCAAAGCTTATCAAACCCTTTGTTATTATGAATAGTTAGTTGCTTTTTTGTCCTTTGTATGGGATCTATTCCATTGACCAAGTTTTCTATTTTTTTAGCCAGTACCAAATTATTGTGATTATTACCACTTTGGAGTATAGCTTGATACCTAGTATTTCTATGTCCCCTTACTTCCTATTTTGTTATTATGACATTTTTTACCTTTTATTCCACAAAATACATTTAGTTACTTTGTCCAATGCTGCAAAGTAATCACCTTGTTTTTTGGTAAGGAAATGAATCTTTTTAAGTTTCTTTCATTTCTTGGATTTATATTTCTTTTTGAAAAGTAAATTTTATTGATTCTTTTTTATTTTACATTGCTTATATTTGCCCTGGTAATCCTCCTTCTACTCCAACAAGAAAGCTATATCAAGTAACAACAACTATTTTAAGGGGAAAAAAAGAGAAAAATTCAGCAAAACTGATTCCTCTATATTATGTATACATATATTACTAATTATTAATATGATTAATTATTAATGTAACGTTAACATTATGTTATGTAATTATATGCTTATCTCTATGTTTTTCCTCTGTCTTTTTCAAAGATGACCAGTGACATCATAGGGTGATATCTTGACTTGTGTGTAAATTAGATTTAAATAAGGCACAACTGCACAAAGTTGTGGACCTCACTCTCTCTTCCTGAATCAACAAAATCTAGTTGCAAGACAAAAATCAGGGAAAGTGGCAATGACCAGGGATGCAGTGCATGATTTTAGAGTCTTTAATGTCTAAACAAGCTACTCCATAGTGCCTGATTCACCTTCTGAATAAATCTTTTTCATCTTCCCATTCTACCAGGGAAGTGTTCACATACTTGGGACTTCCCCCTAAGTAACCAATGAGTGTGAAGTCTGTTAGTTACCATAAACCATTTTAGCCCATTTGCTGAGATGATTTTCCCCGGGTCCACTGTGCATACACGATTCAGCTTCTTGGAGCCACAAGTGAGAGTTGGGTGAAAGACATCAAATATCGATGAGGATTCCTGAAAGGGCTCAGCACCAGAGACACTAATTCTCCCTGAACACTTCATACTATAGAGTTTGGATGAAATGTCTTGGTGTATCTTTTCCTTGGTGCTGTGTTTTTATTTTTGTAATTTTGCAAAATTTACTTTGTATCATTTTATGGTGGTAGTTCTTTACATTTTTGTAAGCATTGTGTATTGTTTATTTAACTCTACTTACTTTAATATGAATGAGCTCATATAAATCTTTTGATTCTTCTCTGTATTGATTATATTCATCATTTCTTACAGCATGCTGCTCTTCCATTGCCTTTATAAACCATAATTGTTTGATCATTGCCCTTTTGTTGGGCATCTACTTCATTTTCAGTTCTTTGTTTACCAAATACGTCCTACTATAAATGTTTTGGTACATGGGCTCTTTTAAAAAATCAGTGATGTCATATAGTAGAGGAATATCTGAGTAAAAGACTATGGGTATTTTAGTCTTTTTGTATAATTCAAATTTGTTTCTAAAGTGATCATATTAATTCATAGCTCTACCAAGAATGCATTAATGTGCTTATTTCCCCACATCTCATCTGCAACATTGACTCCTCCAACATCTTTATGTATGTATGTGCATATATAAACATGAACCTACACATGTGCACATATACGTACAACCACATATTGCTATTGTTTTTCTGTCATTTTCAGGTTCTCTCACTCTTCATGACCTCATTTGGGGCTTTATTGGCAGAGACAGCGGAGTGGTTTGCCATTTCCTTCTCCATTTCATTTATAAATGAGGCAAACAGGGTTAAGAGACTTGCCCAGGTTCACATAGCTAGTAAGTGTCTGAGTCAGATTTGAATGCAGGAAGATCAGTTTTCATGACATTAGGCACAGCATTCTATTCACTGTGCCACCTAGCTGCCCATGACTTGTCCAGTTTTTCTTCCGTCAATCCCTGTAACTTCTTTATTTTGTTTCTCTGTGATAAGTATAATCTACATAGAGATCTAATGGGGTTCAGGGGAGCTACAAAGCATCATTTCAAATCATGCCTACCATGCTAAACTCTTGTCTATTTTCATATTTTCATTTTGTTTGTGTTTAGTGACCTGGTTTTATCTAATTTAGAAGAGGTCAGTTCAATTGATAGAACCACCATAGACCTGTTTGAATATTGCCTTTATCAGGAGTTGGCAGGACCCATGGAGATACAGTGTAGTATAATAAGATTATATAAAGGGTTTCAGAGGTCATTATTTTTCATTTGCTTTATTCTGATATTAGTAGGGTTGTTTATTTTTGTTGTCATTAACAACGTAATATTTTACTTTTCCTTCCTTCCTTTCTTCCTTCCTTCCTTCCTTCCTTCCTTCCTTCCTTCCTTCCTTCCTTCCTTCCTTCCTTCCTTCCTACCTTCCTTCCTTCCTTCCTTCCTTCCTTCCTTCCTTCCTTCCTTCCTTCCTTCCTTCCTTCCTTCCTTCCTTCCTTCCTTTCTTCCTTCCTTCCTGTCTTCCTGCCTTCCTTCCTTCTCTTTTCCCTGACACAAAACTATGTGCCAGACACTGTGCTGAATCCTAGAGATAGAAAAAGGTGGTAAAAATAGTCCATGCCCTCAACGTGGGAGCAATAAAACAAAAATTGCTAAGTACATACAAGTTATAGATGGAATGGGTGAAAGATTTCAGAAGAAGACATTAGCAGTTGGAAGATGAGGAAAAGCTTCTTACCGAAAGTGAGATTTGAACAAAGTCTTAGGGGAAGCCATCAGGGAAGTTAATCGATAGAGGGAGAGCATTCCAGGAATGAGGGGAAGCCAGTGAAAAGGCATAGGGATGGTAAACAGAGTCTAGAATGTAAGGAAAAGCATGTATCCCAGTGTAGTTTACTGGTACCATGCATAAAGAGTAGTAAAGTATACTTGAGTAAATGTACTTGTTGTTTGCCCTACCTATTACTACTTTTCATCACTGAGAAGTATTGTCTAACATATTTGTGCTTCAGGCACACTATGTCAATGAAATGATAAGCCTTTTTTTCCTACACATTTCTTTTTTGATTCTTTGTATGCTGTCCATAGAACTCTGGTTTCATACATATTTTCCCCCATATATAGGCATGACTCCTCCTTTTGTTATTCCACAGTATCAAAACTATGTGAAAGTGTAAAGTAGATTTCTAAAAGATTGTTGATATATGAGAGTACCCTAATAAATGAGTAAAGCCATTATAACTAATAATGGTAGATATTTATGTAGCACTTGAAGATTTGAAAAACTTTTTAAAATTTGTTTATTTAACTTTTGACATTCATTTTCACAAAATTTTGGGTTCCAAATTTTCTCCCCATTTTCCCCTCCCCCACTCCAAAACACCAAGCATTCTAATTGCCCCTATTACCAATCTGCACTCTCTTCTATCATCCCTCCCTTCCCTTGTCCCCATCTTCTCTTTTGTCCTGTAGGGCCAGATAAGTTTCTATACCGAATTACCTGTATTTCTTATTTCCTAGTAGCAAGAACAGTACTCAACAGTTGTTCCTAAAACTTTGAGTTCCAACTTCTCTTCATCCCTCCCTCCACACCCATTCCCTTTGGAAGGTAAGCAATTCAATATAGGCCATATCTGTGTAGTTTTGCAAATGACTTCCATAATAGTCATGTTGTGTAAGACTAACTATATTTCCCTCCATCATATCCTGCCCCCCATTGCTTCTATTCTCTCTTTGGATCCTGTCCCTCCCCAAGAGTGCTGACTTCCAGTTGCTCCCTCCTCCCATTGCCCTCCCTTCCATCATCCCCCCTCCCACCCTGCTTATCCCCTTCTCCCCCACTTTCCTGTATTGTAAGATAGGTTTTCATACCAAAATGAGTGTGTATTTTATTCCTTCCTTGAGTCAAGTGTGATGAGAGTGAACTTCATGTTTTTCTCTCACCTCCCCTCTTTTTCGCTCCACTAAAAAGTCTTTTGCTTGCCTCTTTTATGAGAGATAATTTGCCCTATTCCATTTCTCCCTTTCTCCTCCCAATATATTTCTCGCTCTCGTCTTAATTTCATTTTTTTAAATATATGATCCCATCATGTTCAACTCACTCTGTGCTCTGTGTGTGTGTGCATGTGTGTGTGTGTGTGTGTAATCCCACCAACTACCCAGACACTGAAAAGTTTCAAGAGTTACAAATATTGTCTTTCCATGTAGGAATGTAAACAGTACAACTTTAGTAAAGTCCCTTATGACTTCTCTTTCCTGTTTACCTTTTCATGCTTCTCTTCATTCTTGTGTTTGAAAGTCAAATTTTCTTTTCAGCTCTGGTCTTTTCATGAAGAATGCTTAAAAGTCCCCAATTTCATTGAAAGACCATTTTTTCCCCTGAAGTATTATACTGAGTTTTGCTGGGTAGGTGATTCTTGGTTTTAGTCCTAGTTCCTTTGACTTCTGGAATATCATATTCCATGCCCCTTCATCCCTTAATGTAGAAGCTGCTAGATCTTGTGTCATCCTGATTGTATTTCCACAATACTTGAATTGTTTCTTTCTAGCTGCTGGCAATATTTTCTTCTTGACCTGGGCACTCTGGAATTTGGCCACAATGTTCCTAGGAGTTTCTCTTTTTGGATTTCTTTCAGGAGGTGATCTGTGGATTCTTTGAATACTTATTTTACCCTCTGGTTCTAGAATATCAGGGCAGTTTTCCTTAATAATTTCATGAAAGATGATGTCTAGGCTCTTTTTTTGATCATGGCTTTCAGGTAGTCCCATAATTTTTAAATTGTCTCTCCTGGATCTATTCTCCAGGTCAGTTGTTTTTCCAGTGAGATATTTCACATTATCTTCCATTTTTTCATTCTTTTGGTTTTGTTTTGTGATTTCTTGATTTCTCATAAAGTCGTTAGCCTCCATCTGTTCCATTCTAATTTTGAAAGAACTCTTTTCTTCAGTGAGCTTTTGAACCTCCTTTTCCATTTGGCTAATTCTGCTCTTTAAAGCATTCTTCTCCTCATTGGCTTTTTGAACCTCTTCTGCCAATTGAGTTAGCCTATTTTTCAAGGTGTTATTTTCTTCAGCATTTTTTTGGGTCTCCTTTAGCAGGGTGTTTACTTGTTTTTCATGCTTTGACTGCATGTCTCTCATTTCTCTTCCCAGTTTTTCCTCCACCTCTCTAACTTGATTTTCAAAGTCCTTTTTGAGCTCTTCCATGGCCTGAGCCCACTGAATATTAATTATGGATGTTTGGGATACAGAAGCCTGGATGTTTACGTCTTTCCCTGATGGTAAGCATTGTTCTTCCACATCAGAAAGGATGGGAGGAGATATCTGCTCACCAAGAAAGTAGCCTTCTATGGTCTTATTTTTTTTTCCCTTTTCTAGGCATTTTCCAAACCAGTGACTTGAATTCTGAGCTTCCTCTCCACACTCACCTCACCTCCAGATTCACCCAGCCATCCCTTGGGGTGTGAGATTCAAATGCTGCTTCCCAGCCTCAGGGCTTTGGGTGGGGGCAGGGCTGGTATTCAGTGTGAGATTAAGTTCAGGTGCTCAGGTGGGGGCAGGGCTGCCTCATAGGGCTCAGTTCCCCCAGGGGGTTTATGTGGAGACCTTCAGCAATGAATCTGGGCTCCTGCCTGCTTTGAGAGCCCTTGTCCCCTGCTGCCTCTGTTGCTGCCTCTTCTGCTGCCTCCCGAGGGGGCCTGAGTTATGGGGACATCCCACTCCCCTCTCGACCAGCCAAAGAGACCCTCTCACCAACCTTCGGCACCTGTGGGTGAAGGGACCTGAGCTGTGGCTGGAGATTCTGTCCCTGAAGTCTGCTGATATCTGCTCCTCTCGGTGCCGGGTGGCCAAGGCAGGGCTGGGCTCTGCTCTGGGTCTGGTGCGTGATGGACCTTTTGTGTCAGTTTTTCAGGGCTCTCTGGAACAGAAATCTCCTCCATTCCATAGTTGTGTGGCTTCTGCTCTTCCCGAATTTGTTGGGAGTTCTTTTTTACAGGTATTTTATGGGCTGTGGGTTTCGGAGCTAGCATATGTATGTCTTTCTACTCCACCATCTTGGTTCCTCCCCCTTTGAAAAACATTTTACGTACATTATCTTATTTTAAATTCACAACGATCTCCTGAGGTAGTTTCTACAGATTTTTTTTTTTCAGTTTCATCACTGTAAAAAAGAACCTGATGTGGAAATACCCTCAACTAATTCTGATCGGAGATTTCCCTATACCTAGCATCTTAGAGAATTGCCTGCAAAGCACTAATAGATTAAATGGTCACCTAGCTAATAGGCAGCAGAAGCAGGGCTTCAATTCAAGTATCTCTGAATCCAAGCCTAGCTTTCTGTCCACTATGCTAATTTACCTCTCAGTTATTATCATCCTTCTTATAGAGAAAAAAACTTCCAGAGAGTAAGTGATGTACCTATATATTTATATCGCCAAGGAACTCATCTTGTGAAATGTAGACATTACATTTAATACTTCATCCTTTTTCTACTGATATTTACCAATCTCAAATGTTTCATAGGCATGTAACAACTATCAATAACTAAAACTTACCTGAAACTTTAAGTGTTCAAATTGCTTCATATATTATTTTAGTTGATCCTAGAAATGAGTCTGTGAGGCAGTAACACTATTATTCCCATTTTACAGATGCAGAAATTGAGGCTCAGAACAGGGAAAAGACCTATCTAAAGTCACACAAGTCAGTATATGAGGCAGAATTTGAACTCAGATTTTTCTAACTCTAAGCACAGCACCCTAACCAGGAAAGGAAAAACAAGATGATTTAGATATATGTAGCACTTTACACATGATAAAATGCTTTATTCACAATTACACTGTGGAGTAGGCAATGTAAACAATGCAAGTGTTATTATTCCCTTTTTCTCGATGAGTAAACTCATGATTATAGAGGTAAGCTTATTTACTTATGGCCATATGCCTGGTACTTGTTCAGATTTGGGATGCGAATGCAGATCCTGTGGCTCTGAGTAATCATTTTTCAGTCCTGGCTTCTTTGCTTAATTACCCTGCCACTTAGCACTCTTCAAAAAACAGTTAAAGATGGGGCAGAATCAAGATGGCAGAGTAGAAGCAGGGACCTGCTAAAGGTCTCCCTGCAAACCCCACAAAAAACCTGCAAAAAATGAAAACAAAAAACAAACAAACAAACAAATTCTAGAGCAGCAGAAAGCACAAAATGACAGACTGAAGTAAATTTCCAGGTCAAGACAATCTGGGAGGCTGACAGGAAAGGTCTATCTCAAAGGGCTGAGAGAAGAACAAAATTCAACATGGGCCATGACTGTGCTGACTGAGCTGGAACAGACTGAATCGCTGGCTGCTGCTGTGATTTCCAGACTTCTTAACCCACAAACACCAAAAACAGATTCAAAGATCAGTGAGAAGGGTCTCTCCCCTGACTGAGAGGGAGATTGGTTCGACTTCAGCCCCAGGGCAACAATAGCGACTGTTGAAGGGGCTACTGCTTCTGGAGTGCTCCACCTAACAAAGAGTTCAAAAGTCAAGTAATTGTCTGGGAAAAGGAGCAAACAGAGGACAAAGAAACAGATGATATATTCCTCCTTTCTCAGTGAAGAGGTTTTTTTTTTATATACTATTGGTGACAAAGAAGATCAAAATATGAATCCAAAAGAAAACAACAAAGTCAAAGCTCCCTGCATCTAAAGCCTCCAAATAAAATACGAATTGGTCTCCAGCCTTGGAAGATCTCAAAAAGGATTTTAAAAATCAAGGTAAGAGAAGTAGAGGAAAAATTTGGAAGAGAAATGAGAGGGAAGCAAGAAAATCATGAAAAATGAGTGAACAGCTTGGTAAAGGAAACCTCCCAAAATACTGAAGAATACAAGACTTTTAAAGTTAGACTAACCAAAATGGCAAAAGAGGTCCAAAAAACTAACAAAGAGAAGAATGCCTTTAAAAGCAAAATGGGCCAAATGGAAGAAAAAGGTCCAAAAACTCACTGAAGAAAATAATTGCTTCAAAATTATAACAGAGTAAGTAGAAGCTAATTACTTTATGAGAAATCAAGAAATTATAAAACAAAATGAAAAGAATGAAAAAATAGAAGATAATGTGAAGCATCTCATTGGAAAAATTATTTACCTGGAAAATGGATCCAGGAGAGATAATTTAATAATCATTGGACTACTGAAAGCCATGATCAGGAAAAGGACCTAGACATTATCTTTCAAAAAATTATCAAAGAAAACTTCCTTGATATTCTAGAACCAGAGCATAAAATAGAAATATATAGAAATGCATAGAAATATATATATATATATATATATATATATATATGTATATATATATATATATATATATACATATATATATATATATATATATAGAGAGAGAGAGAGAGAGAGAGAGAGAGAGAGAGAGAGCACATAGGGTGAGCTGAATATGAAGGTGTGATATCTAAAAAGGAAAATTAAGTGTTCGGAGGAATTTGTTAGGAGAAAGAAAAAGGGTGAGGCAAAATGTAGCAAACTATCTCCCATAAAAGAGACAAGAGTGATCTTTACAATGGAGAGGAAGAAGGGGAAGATGAAAAGTAATAAATGAGCCTTCCTCTCATCAGATTTGACTTCAGGAAAGAAAAATATACATCCACAACTGGATATAGATGTTTATTTTATCCTACAGGAAAGCAGGGGGAAGGAGACAAGAGAAGGCAGGGAGGGGGGGAATAGAAGGGATGGAAGGTTGGGGGAAAGAGTAATTGGAAGCAAACATTTTGTTAGAGGGACAGGTCAAAGGAAAAAATAGAATAAATAGAGGGCAGGATAAGATAGAGGGAAATACAGTTAGTCTTTCACAACATAACTCTTATGGAAATGTTTTGCATGACTGCATATGTATAAATCATATCAAATTGCTTGCCTTCTCAGTGAGGGTGAATGCGGAGAGGAGAATGAAAAGAATGTGGAACTCAAAGCTTTAAAATGAATGTTAAAAATGTTTTTACACGTAACTGGGAAATAAGATATATAGACAGTGGGTTATAGAAATCTATCTTGCTCTACAGGAAAGTAGAAGGGAAAGGAATAGGAAAGAGGGTGGTGGAGGGGAAGGAATATTGGAGGACAGGGTAGTCAGAACACATGCTACCCTGGAGTGAGTAGAGGGGGGAGATAGGGAAAAAATTTGAAATTCAAAAATTTGTGAAAGTGGATGTAGAAAACTGAAAATAAAAAGAAAAACAAACTCAACTTTCCCAACATGGAAGTAGAAGGAGAAGAGGCTAAGAGAAAGGAGAGGATGATCAGAGAGGGGTAAATTAAGGGCAGCAGTAGTTAGAAGCAAAACAGACTTTCAGGGACAGGAATGGGAAAAAAGCAGAGAGAGAGAGACACGGAGTGAGAGAGACATGGAGAGAGAGAGAGGGAAGGAGAGAGAGAAAGAGACAGACAGACAGACAGAGACAGAGACAGACAATTGTATAGAAGGAAATACACAGTTAGCTATCATAACCGTGATTATGAATGGGATGATCTCATTCATGACACAGTCATTTTCTTTTGTCTCATGATCATTTTTCTTGATTTTTTCTTACCACTTGTCATTTTATTTCTAAACAAGGCATTAAGACCTATTTTCATTTTTGTTCTTCTTATCCCTAGATCCTAGCAGAGTTCTTCAAAAATAATATGGTCCAGTAAATTTTTTTAATATTTTCTTTTCTTTCAAAATATTTCCACTGAAATTATTCTAAAATATATTATCCAATGTAATCCAAGAAACATTTATTGAGTGCCAACTCTGTGTGAGGCACTGTGCTAAGTCCTGGGGATAGAATTAATAAAAAAAAAGACAGTGCCTGACCTCAAGGAGTTTACAATCTAATACAGGAAGAAAACACACAAAATGAAGAAGAAAAGTCAGATCATTGGGTACAGGGTGTAAGATGAAACCAAGCAGGGAAGGAGATGAAGATGAATTAAGCCAGAAAAGTCCAGTTTCTACTTACTATAAAGGAAGCCATTGAGAAGAGTTTGATACTACACTCCCCATTCCTTCAATTTAGAGGGGAGAGAAAGCTGAGGAAGTGGTATCAGTAAAGGATTGAGTTAGCAGCTTGGTGAAATTAGAGGTAAGAGCTATCTTTTTCCATGGAGTTCAAACCAGGCAGAGCAGACATCTTATATTCTCACTTGTCTTTTGCTCTTTCCCATGCTTAAAATGTTGTTTTACAACTTACTTAAACCATTCAAGTTCTAGCTTAAGACCATTTTTTTCAGAGATGTTCTCTTTGGATATCCTAGTTGCTACATTTTTTTTCCAATTGGACATTATATAACTTATAGTCTGTACCACATAATTAGTCTAGAGCTGTCCTCTAAAAAAATAAACAGGACATATATCAAATTACTCATCGGTTTGAAGTTTCCAAGTTCAGCTTTGTTTGTGGTTTTGTCAAGATTCTCATATGACTTTTTCAAATCACATCAGCAAATGCTGACTAAGAACAAGAGGATCTGTAATGAAATTTCACATTGATTCAAAAGAGTGCTGCTACTCATACATTCAGCAACAAGCAGCTCACTCCACTCTCCAGTTGTAGCTTTGACTGGTTTCAACTCTACAGAGCAAGATGAACCTTGTATATTCCCTTCCTCAGCCTTCTCTCCTTTCTGATTGGAGATCTGGAAAGTGAAGTACCAAACTCCTATTGGATTGTGAGCTCCTTGAGGGTAGGAATGTCTTTCTTTTTCTTATTTTTATCCCCAACACCTGGAGTTTAATTGATATTTATTGAATTTATTTCTACCTTTTCAAATTCATTTTGTCAGATATGAACTATCCCATTGCATATGATCCAATTACACTTAATACAGTAAGGAATACAGCCAGATTACTAAGGTTGTATTTTGTCAGTTGTCAGTTAGTAAAGGTCACATGCTTTGTGTTACTCATTTCAGTTCAACAAACATGTGTTAAGTGTCTGCTATGTGAAAGGAATTGTGCTTGGTGCTGGGGAATACTAAAATAATTAAATGGATTACAGTTTCAGTGATGTGTATATTCACTAAAGACGCATACTATCATCTGTTCATGTCTATTTATCTTATCCATGTGCTCCTGTAGTTTGCTGTAATAATCCTTGACATCTGTTGACATCAATAGGGTGATAATGGAACATATAGGCTGTCTATCAGTCATCCATCATTCTTTCCAAGTGACTGACCTGTTGTTTCAGCTCATACATTTCTCTGACAGACTTCCTTCCATTGTCATCATCATCGTCATCATAATCACTTATCAGTCATTTAGATAGCACTTCAAGGTTTGCAAAATACCTTACATAAATTATGTCATTTGATTCTAAAAACTAAAGTAACAGCTGGGTGCCATCATCATCATTATTTTATCAATGAGGATACTGAGGTTGAGGGAAGGTAGGGTCATACAACTAGTCTGAGGTGAGATTTGAAATCAGGTCTTCTTGACTTAATGCTACTCTATCCACTTTGACACCTAGCTGTCCAAAGAGAATTAGCATGACATTGTAGAGAGCCAGCCTCAAAGCCCAGAAGACCTGATGAGTAAAAATAACATTTCTAAGTTAGTTAACCTCTTGGTGTTTTGAGAAGAGTTTTTCTTTTTGTACTCATATTCTATGTCTATAAGCTTCAAGAAAAATGTTGAAATGAATTGATAGAGGAAGTTTCTTAAAGTTCCCTATGCTAATGAAATCAAAGATCCAGTCCTTTTCCCTATCTAATTTTCAACTCTTCTTCATAATTTCTTTTTTTGTAATTTTTAAAAATTCAATTTCACCACAGTTATGTTGAATAAAAAAATTAAAATAAATGAGAGAAACCATAAAGCAAAACACAATACAAAAGAAAATGATTTACATCATTCTGCTAGTCAATTCTATAGTACTTTCTCTAGATATGGAAGACATTTTGCCTCAAAAGTTCATTGGGAAGTTTTTAAGTCCTTGTATTGCTATGAAGGACTAAGTCTATGAGAAAAATTCTTTGCTCACTGTGGTTGTTGCTGTGTACTAAGTTCTCCTGGTTCTACTCCTTTCACCAGCATCAGTTCATATAAGTCTTTCCAGGCCTCTCTGAAGTTTTCCTGTTCATCATTTCTTATTCCACAAGAGTATTCCAAAACATTCACATACTACAACTTGTTCAGTCATTCCCCAATTGATGGGCATCCCCTTGATTTCCAGTTTTTGGCCAACTCAAAGAGAGCTACTATAAATATTTCTGTACATGTGACACCCTTTCCTATTTTTATGATCTCCTTGGGATGCAGTCCTAGAAGCAATATTGCTGGGTCAAAAGGTATGTGCATTTTTGTAGCCCTTTGGGCATAGTTCCAAATTGCTTTTCAGAATGGTTGGATCAGCTCATAGCTCCACCAACAATGAATTAGTGTTCCTACTCTCCCACATCTTCTCCAACATTTATCATCTTCCTATTTTGTCCTGTTAGCCAGCCTGATAGATGCGTTTTGGTATCTCAGAGTTGTTTTTATTTGCATCTCTCTAATCAATAGTGATTTAGAGCATTTTTTAATATGACTATAGATAGCTTTAATTTCTTCCTCCGTAAACTGCCTGTTCATATCCTTTGACCATTTATAAATTAGGGAATGACTTGTATTCCTGTAAATTTGACTCAGTTCTCTATATATTTTAGAAATGAGACCTTTATCACAGACACTAGTTGCAAAAATTCTTCCCCAGTTTTCTGCTTTCCTCTTAATCATGGTTACATTGGGTTTGCTTGTGCAAAAACTTTTCAGTTTAATGTAATCAAAATTATTTATTTTGTACTTCATAATGTTTCCTATCTCTTGTTTAGTTAAAAATTTCTCCATTATCTGACAAATACACTATTCTTTGCTCTACTTATTTGTTTATAGTATCAATCTTTATACCTAGATCATGTATCCATTTGGACTTTATTCTTGTGTACAGTATCAAGCATTGGTCTATGCCCAGTTTCTGCCACACTGTTATCCAGTTTTCTAGGCAATTTTTGTCAAACAGAAAGTTCTTATCCCAGAAGCTGGGGTCTTTGGGTTTATCAAACAGTAGATTACTATATTCATTGACTACTCTGTCCTGAGTACCTAACATATTCCACTGGTCTGCCCCTCTGTTTCTTAGACAGTACTAAGTGGTTTTGATAATTGCTGCTTTATGATACAATTTGAGATCTGGTAGGGATAGGCCACCTTCCCTATTTTATGTAATGTTTTACTGCCAATTCACAACCATTGCACATCTCTCCATTATTGTCTAGGTGACAGTCATTTTCAGTTCTTTGAATACTACAGTGTTCCATTGTTTACATGCATGTAAGCCCAAGGAACACAAAGAAAACAAGGAAAAAATCTGCCTTCAATAAGCTTAAGTAAATCTTATCCATAATTCAATAAAACTAGGAAAGTCATGGATTCAGCTTACCAGAGGATCACAGCTTTAATTCTAGAAGAGACTTGAAAGCTCATGTAGTCCAACCTACTCCTTTTATAGATGTTCAAATGACTTGCCCATTTGTTAGTGCTCAGATTTGAACCTTAGTCTTTGGACTTCAAATACAGTCTTTTCTCCTAGTTCAGTATTTCACAAAGAAAAATTATAAATATGAAACATTATCACTGGAAATTCTCCCTCTTTTCCCCTAGCTATGAAGTCTAGTTTTAGGCCACAGATGATGGACAGGGAGGCTGTCCAGTACATCCTAGTGAGAGGGGCTATTTAGTATCCATGGGCTTCATAGGAGCAGATGATGTTCCTAGTATAGCTCAGTGCAATCTTGTCAAAAACAAAAAAGACACATGCAAGGCACAGAAGGAGCTGCTGCTTTTACAGAAAGCCTTTGTGCAGCACATCTCAAGAGAGATGATTTTCTTTCCAGGGTAATCAGGAGTCTTGCTGTTCTGAATGAAAAGGCATACACAGTATTTTGAATTTGAAACAGCAGCCTAGTATTTTTTGGGGGAAGTTGTTTTTGGTTCATTTAATTAGCAAGTGCAGTATCTGGTTGGAGTCTTCAACCATTTCAAAACTGGTCTGTGCTCCACTAACACAGCCCTTAAGAATCCCAGAGTAGGACAAAGGACCTACCCTAATGCCACATAATCCAGAGCTGAGGTTGGTTTTCAAAGACTGTCAGCAGAGGACAAACTCTGGCAAATTCTATCCTAGTGAGAAAGGCTTTGAGTCAAATACTATCTTTTATCCAAGGATCAGTTTAGTCAAATACAGATAAGCTCATTGCCAGAAGTTTGGACCTTGAGTGGTCTTTGGCTATCACAACCTATGAAACAGATAAAAAATACAAGGCAGCCATTAATTCTATGGGTCCATCTTCTATTTTCACCATGATGGTGGTAGAGAGGCTAAAAAGGGGAAAGGGGAGAATAGATGTTAATAATCACGTGTTTTTTGTTGTGGAATTGTTTCAGACTCTTCATGACCCCATTTGAGGTTTTCTTCTCAGAAATACTAGAGTACTTTGCTATTTCCTTCTGCATCTCATTGTACAGAGGAAGAACTGAGGCAAAGAGGATTAAGTGACTTACACAGGGTCACATGGCTAGTTAGTGAGTGAGGCTAAATTTGAATTCTTGAAAATGAGTCTTCCTGACTCCAGGCCCAAGATGCTATCCACTGTGCCACCTAACTCCCCCAACACATGGCTACCTTTTCTTTAATTTGTTAGTTTACTCTTTCTATCTATTTATTTAGTAGTATTTGCTGAAAATTTTATTTAGGTGTTTTAAAAAATAAACATTAAACAATTTTGTCTATATCTTTGTTTATATCAATTTCATCTCTCAAAATATACTTCCCCTTTGTTCCTCCATGAACTGTCCATTATAACAAAGAATAAAAAAAAGAAACAATTTTGAAGGCTTTAAAAAATCTGATGAAGGAAGAAATTATCAGAACTAGGAAAACAATTACTACAACCACTGTAAAGACAAAGACGTTGAAAGTGGTAAGAACTATAATCCATGTAAACACCATCCATGTTTCCAGAGGAACATGTATACAGTTAATGAGTGAATTTGTTTTGCTCTACTATACATAATTGTTGTAAGGAATTTGTTTTTCTTTTCCATTTTCCCCCTCATGGACTGAGAAGTAAAAAAGATTTAAAATAGATTCCAGCTAATAAAAAAAAAAAATAGGAAAGGGTGTTACAGATGTGGAATGTCGTATGTATCCAAAAATGAGATTACTGTATTTTTAGGGTTTCTTAATTGTTTTATTTTATTATAATATACCTATTATGGAATGGAGCAAGGTCTGTGGAGGTTTCTAATTTAAAACAAAGCACACCAATAAAACTTTTTTAAAAAGTTGAATAGAAATGAGAGAAAATTTGTCAATATAACAATGTCAATAATAACATTTGTAGAATCTTTTAAAGTATATAAAGTGCTTTATGTTCTCATCTCATTTGATTCATAACTAAACAATATCTTAGCCAAGGGAGGCAGTATATGGAATAGCAAATATTTAAGCCCTGGTATTCTTAATGTTAGTATATTCTTCATGACGTGGTCACTATAAATGATCCTGGCAAACATAGAAGAATTAAAGACACTTCTTAGAAAAAGGAATAAAGAAATCCTAGTATTTGATTTTATCTTGCACTTAAAGATCTCAGGAAATATGATTTCATGAGATACTTAATAGTCTTGAAATGCTCAGAATGAGCTAAAAATGGACCACCATAAAGAAAATGATTACAATTTACATACTGTCTATTACAGAGGAAAAAGAACTTAAACAATTTTAGGAATATACAAGTGAAGCCCTCAGTATTGAACCATTGCTATTCTCTCCAAAGTTACCAATCTCTTGTTAAATCTAATGCCTTTTCACTATTCTCCTTCTTGATATCTCTACAACCTTTGATACTATTGATTACTCCTCATTCTTTCTAGGTTTATGTCACATTGATCTCTCTTTTTCTGTCTGACCATTCCTTATTTTCTTTATATTACTTTGCTTGGTGATCTCATTTGATCCCATGGATTCAATGACCATTTCTACATAGATGATTCTTACCTCTGTTACCCTTCCTGACATCCAGACTTGCATCTCCAGCTGCTTATTAGACATCTTGAACTGGATATCCAAAACTGAACTCAAACTCAACATGTCTAAAACTGAATGGATTATCTTTGTCCTCAAGCTCTGACCTCTTTCCAACTTTCTTATTACGGGGCAATGGTGTCAAATACATGGCCAGTCATAATACCCAGAGTATTCTGCCCCAACCAGAATAAAATGTAAATGGGAAATATTTGACAAAATTAACTAAAATACAGTGAGACAGATAATATTGCATTTTAAAACTAAGTCAATATTCAGCCAACAGGAACCCTTGTATATGGAATAGTGGCCCCCATTTGTATTTGAGTTTGATATCACTGTTCCTTTACATTACCATTCTCATTGTCGCCCAGGTTCACAACCTCGATGTTGTCCTCAACTTGTTACTCTCTCTAAATCCCCATATACATTCTATACTAAGTTCTATTGATTCTATTTTCATAGCATCTTTCATATATCTTTCCTTCTATCCTCTGACACTACTACATGCTGGTGCAAATATGATCTCACTTGATCCTATAAACAAGTCTGGTAGGTAGTTGCCATTATTATCCTTATTTTAGGGATGAGATAGGGATGAGGCAAATAGAGGTTAAGTTACTTGTCCAAGATTACATAGCTAGCAATGAGGTGGGATTTGAACTCAGGTCTTCCCAACTCCAGATCCAGCATTCCATCCATTTCAATATCAGCTGCCCCTAATTAGTCGCTCTGAACTAATTGGCAATATGAATATAATGAAATATTTTAACCTAAGAAATTTTTTTTCTGAATATAAAGCTGAATATAAAGAATTGAGAGAAACTTAGATTTGTGTATCAGTCAACACATATTAAGCACTTCTTAGAAGTAGCCCAATAATTTGCATAATCAAACCTGGCTTCCCTGGAAGAAGACAAGTGAAAAGATAGCAGGAAAGGCTTTCTAAAATCCAAAAAGCTTATTGGTAAGTGCCAATGGGAGCTGGAGTTACACTATCTAGGCAATGAGGGAAGAAGTAAAGGGATATATATTCACTCTGGGAATAGCCTAGAAGAGAAAATTAGTTTCCATTTAACTTATTTGATTGGAGGAATAACATTCCCACTGTGACTCTCCAACAGTGGTGTGCTGACAAAATATTTTAACAAAGGATTAAAAAAAAAAGTACCCATGAAACATTAAATTTAATTAATCATTAACATCTAATTGTAGTGAAATTAAAATTAATTGATATTAGAAATGAACATATTTAATTTAATTATTGACATCTTTCATCAAATTCTTAAGCCTAGAAATTAACAAAACAATAAATCAGGTCCAAGTCTGTAGCATTTGTCAGTTTTTCAGCTGTAAATGCTCTCACACTCATCATTTAACAATCTGCTCCAATTTAGAGCTGGCTTTAGCATATTCCTGCTTGATTAGGCATTTTATGTGGATGATGGTCCCTGATATAAAAGATCAAGGTTTAAATTTGCCAGGAGCAGGAACAATCGATTAAAGTGGAACCTGGGGCTGAAGTTTAATCGCTCTATAGTCTCAATGCTCGAGAACTAGACCTTGAAGACTAGGAATATCTGCTGAAGAGTTCTCAGGGACCACTGAAGCAAAGCAAAGGATGGCAACAGTCACAAAAAAAAGCACCCAGAAGCCTATCAGAAACAAAATTGGAGTAATAGAGCCCTGATTGAGTGCAACAAAAAGAAAAAGAGCTGCCACTGAAAAATGTAACTCCATGAAGACCACAGACTTGGAACAGGTTACTCAAGACTTCTAGCTTCCTATGGCCTCACTAGGGTAGTAGAAGTTTAAGCCAAGAGGATATATCTGGTGGGAAGCATGGTATAGCAGCTTGGAAGAGAAACTGATTCCTTATAGGACCAAATGAGAATCCTTTATGGTGCTTTTTTCTATATAAATGATATTATATTTTAAATTGTTGTGAATCTGAGTGCTTTTTAAGAGAGTGAGTTTTCACCCTTGTGGAGGATCAGAAAACGAAGTTCCCAGGTTGACCTGTGTAGGCACAATGGACTAGATAAATGAGAAATCCCCAAACTTAGTCCTTTTAGTTAGGAAGCATACTCTGATGCAAGAGTTATAGTAATACCCACCCATTAAGGAAGGGAAAACCTGGCATTGAAGTGAGAGATAGCAAGGAGATGAAAATATTAAAGGTCATCTCTGTATACCAATTTAAATGAGTGATATGAGAAGTTTAAGGGACAGGGTAGTGTTTAGAGACCTGGGTTTTCTGGTTTTTCCTTGGAAAAATTACTTTAAAATAGAAATAAAATCTCTTGGTTGGCATTTCTCTTGCTTTTATTCTTTACAAATACGAGAAACTTTTGACTGAAAAAGTGATTGGTGTAACATTTCACCTTTAGAAAAGGAAAAGAACATTTATTGCCCTATGTTGGTTGAAGGAGACTGCCTTCCCTAAAATTCTACTCTGATATCTAATTTTGATGTGATTTCAACTCTAATAATGTCAATGAAACACAAGTTCTGGGGCAGATATACCAAACTAAATATTTTTTCTACTTTGGGTCATGCAAGAAACTGCCCATAATATAGGGGCAATATACTTAAATTTACTGTAGTTCAGCAAAAAAAAAAACAAAAAACAAAAAACAGATAATAATAATTATTTGTTGTTGTTTTTGATCACCATGATTCATGAAGACTTCCAGAGCATGGAATTCTATACTCACTAACGAAATCATAGTCTTTTGAAATAATGAAGGAAATTAAAAAAAAGCACATCTCCCATCATGGAAATGATTTGAGTTCATCTCAATTCACATCCAATTCTTTCTAGACTCAGGTAATTGCGGCATAGATTTAACTAAAGGATAACCACAAAATACTTCTCTTTATAGGATACCTATTTACCATATGACCATGTTTGGCTTCTCAGTCCCTGATTTTATTCATTCCCAGACTTCAAAAGTCCTGAAAAGAAGAGAAAATAGGTGTTCCTTCCTTCTGCAGCAGCAATTACTCTTTTTTTTTTTTACCAATATGTATTTTTATTTATTTCATTAAATATTTCTCAATTACATGTACATTTTAACTTTAGTTTCTTTTTAAATTTTGAGTTCCAAATTCCCCTTTTTCTTCCCTTACCTCCTCCTCAAGAAGACAAATAATTTTACATAATTACACATGTGAAGTCATGCAAAACATTTCCACATTAGCCACACTGTAAAAGAAAGAACTGCCCCTCCCCCAAAAAGAGAAAGAATTTTTTTTTTAAAAACTGTGCTTCAATCTGCAATCAAACTCCAACAGTTGTTTTTCTGGAGGTGATTACCATTTTTCATTGTAAGTTCTTTGGAAAAGTCTTGTATCATTGTATTGCTTAGAATAGCCAAGTCATCCACAGTTGATTTTTATTCAACATTATAGTTACTGTGTGTAATGATCTACTGGTTCTCCCTTCACTTTACAACAGTTCATGTAAGTCTTCCCAGTTTTTTTTTTTCCCCTCAAATGATGCTGCTCATTATTTCTTATAGCAAAGTAGTTTTCCATTCAAATCAGGCACCATAAATTGTTCAGCCATTTCCCAACTGATGAACAACACCTTAATTTCTAATTCTTTGCTACCCCATAAAGAGCTGCTATATATATAGATCTGTTTCTTTTTTCTTTGATCTTTTTGGAATACAGATTTAGTAGTGGTGTTGCTAGATCAAAGGATATGTAGTTCGATAGGCCCAAAGGGATTAGTTCCAAATTGCTCTCCAGAATGGTTGGATGAGTTCACAACTAGACCAAAAGTGCATTAGTGTCTCAATTTTTCCACATCCACATCAACATTCAACATTTTCCTTTCTCTCGTATCTCCCTATCTGATAAGTATATGGTCATACTTCAGAGTTGTTTTGATTTACATTTCTTTAATCAATAGTGATTGAGTATTGTTTTCTGTTTCATTACAAAGAGGTATGATTTTTTTCTTGTGAAAACTGCTTGTTCATATCTTTTGATCATATATTGATTTGGGAATGACTTGTATTCTAAATTTGACTTAGTTCTTTATTTATTTGAAAAATGAGGCCTTTATCAGAGAAACAGACTGTCCCAAGTTTTTTTTTCTCAATTTCTTACTGTCCTTCTAATCTTAGCAGCATTGTTTTTGCTTGTGCAAGAACTTTTAAATTTCATTTAATTAAAATTATCTACTTTACATCCTGTAATACTCGCCATCTCCTGTTTGATCATAAATTATTTTCTTATCTAAAGATCTGACTTAAAATTTTCCCTGCATCTCTAATTTGCTTATGATGTAACCTTTTATGTCTAAATTGTGTATCCAATTTGACCTTATTTTGGTATGTAATGTGAGATGTTGGTTTATACCTACTTTATACAAATTGTTTTCTAGTTTTTCTAGCAATTTTTGCCAAATAGTGAGTTCTTGTCCCAAAAGCTTGGATCCATTGGTTTATCAAACAGTAGATTATTGTGGTTATTTACAGCTGCCTATTGTTCATCTAATCTATTGTACTCATCAATTACTTTATTTAATAGTCTGTATCAGACTGCTTTGACAATTACCACTTTGTAATACAGTTTGAGATTTGGTACTGCTAGGCTACCTTCCTTCACATTCTTCTTCATTGATTTCCTTTATATTCTTGATCTTTTCTTCTTTCAGATAAATTTTATTACCTTTTCTAGTTCTATAAAATGTTTTTTTTTGGCTGTTTGAATGGTGTGAACTGAAGAAGTATATAAATTTAGGTAGAATAGTTATTTTCATTATATTGACTTGACCTGTTCCAGGAACAATGAATAATTTTTCTAAATGTTTAGGTCTGACTTTATTTGTGTGAAAAATATTTTACACGTGTGTTCGTATAATTCCTTGGTTTGCACTGGCAGGTAGATTCCCAGATATTTTAGATTATTTGCAATTATTTTAAGTAGAATTTCCTTCACATCTTTTTCTACTGGACTTTGTTGGTAATACATAAAAATGCTGTAGGTTCATTTTATATCCTGCAACTGTACTGAAGCTGTTACTTCTTTCAACTAGTTTCTTACTTTGTTTTCTAAGATTATGTATACTATCATATCATTTGCAAAGAGGGATGGTTTGTTTTTGAATTTTCTATTCTAATTACTTCAATTTCCTTTTCTTCTCTTACTGTTATAGCTAACATTTCTAGTACAATATTCAATAATAATGGTAATCGACATACCTGCTTCACCTTTGATATTATTAGGAAAGCTTCTGGCTTATTCTCATTACAGATAATGTTTGCTGATAGTTTTAGATAGATTTTACTTATCATTATAAGAAAAGCTCCATTTATTCCCATGCTTTCTAGTGTTTTTAATAGAAATTAATGTTAGGGGCAGCTAG
Organism: Notamacropus eugenii; assembly: GCF_028372415.1. Classification (NCBI taxonomy): domain Eukaryota; kingdom Metazoa; phylum Chordata; class Mammalia; order Diprotodontia; family Macropodidae; genus Notamacropus; species Notamacropus eugenii. The sequence goes on from NC_092876.1 coordinate 213,112,370, forward strand.
GTTGTACAGTGAATAGTGTACTTGACCTAGAGTCAGGAGGACATGAGTTCAAATCCAGCCTCAAAAACTTGACCCTTATTAGCTGTGTGACACAGGACAAGTTACTTAACCCCGATTACCTCATCAAAATAAAGTGCTATATTTTGTCAAAAGTATTTTTCTTCATCTGTTGAAATAATAACATAATTTATGGTGATTTTTATTGCTATGGTCAATTAGGCTGATAGTTTCCCTAATATTGAACTTACTCTGCATTTCTGGTATAAATCCCACATGATCATAGTGTATGACCTTTGTATTATATTTCTACAACCTCTTTGCTAGTATTTTATTAATTTGCATCAATATCAATTAGAAAATTGATCTATAGTTTTCTTTATTTTTGCTCTTCCTCTTCTTTATATCAGCACCATATTTGTGTAATAAAAGGAATTTGGTAGGAATCTTTTATCTATTTTTCTAAATTCATAGTGTTGGAATTAATTGTTCTTTAAATATTTGGTTAAATTAACTTGGAAATCCATCTGCTCTTGCGGATGTCTTTTTTTATAGGGAGCATAAATTAGTATAAAATTGTTAAATTTCTTTTTCTAAGAAAGGTTATTAAAGTATTTTATTTTCTCTTCTGTTAATCTGGACAATTTTATATTTAATAAATATTCATCCATTTCACATAGATTTATAGATTTATTGGCATATAATTGGGTAAAAACACTACTAATAATTGCCTTAATTTCATTCTGATTGGTGGTAAATTCACTCATTTTCATTTTTAATACTGGTAATTTATTTTTTTCTTTTATAAAATAAAATTCACCAGTGGTTTATCTATTTTAGTTGTTTTTTCTCATAAACCTAATTTTGTTTATTAGTTCTATAGTTGTCATTTTAAATTTTATTAATTTCTACTCTGACTTTCAAGTTTTCTTCAGTGAGATTTTCTAACTCTTTTTTTCATTTGATTAATTCTGTTTTCTAATGTGTTGTTTCCACAATATTTTTTTTACTTCTTTTACCAACCTGTTGACTCTCTGTTTTTTATGCAAAGAAAAAAAATTTTATTAAGTCATAAATTCATAAATCCTGAATAGAATTACTCTATCTTACCTTTTACGGATATTAATTTATTACAAACAGTTCAATTTTTGTTGTTTTCAGTGAATTAAATAACACACTTTTTAATTTAAAAATACTTTGTCTTTCAAATTAATTCATCATAACTTCCAACTTTCAAGTATGTAACTGAAGAACTTTTCAGTTTCTCTTTGATCAGAATTACTTTTTATTTTCATTCTATTTTTTAATTTGGGTGAATAATATTTTGTTTCTTCAAATTACATGAATCTACTTTTCAACATTCATTTTATATTAGATTTTCAGTTTCAAAAACTCCCACCTTTCCAAACTCCTCCTTAACACAGCAAGTAATCTTATTATATAGGTTATATATGTGCAATCACAGAAAAATATTTCCACCTTAGTCATGTTGTGAAAAAAGAAAGAGAACCAAGGGGAAAATCCAAAAACAAACAAACAAATAAGCAAAAAAAAAAAACAAAACAACCCAACAATTTAAAAAAAATGAAAATAATATTCTTGGGTCTGCATTCAACTGTAGTTTTTTCTCTGGATGTGGATAGCATTTTCCATCATGGGTCTTTTGGACTTGTCTTTGATTACTGTATTGTTGTGAAAAGCTAAGTCAATCATAGTTGATCATTGCACAATGGTACTGTTACTGTGAACGATGTTCTCCTGGTTCTGTTCACTTCAGTTCATGTGAGTCCAGGTTTATGTGAAATTTGTCTGCTCATCATTTCTTATAGCACAATAGTATTCCATTATATTCATATATGTAATAGTAATTTAAGATTAATGGTGTGTGGGTAGGGGAAGAGTTAAAGATCTTCCCCACCCATTAATAGGCCTCAGTACCTTTAGTTAAATTCTATTGAGGCACTGGGTGAGAGGGTCCTGCCCTCAGTCTCTGAAAAGTGTATAAATACTCTGAGGTGCAGTTTGTTTTGGGGCTTACTCATTGGAAGTGTTTGGCCAGAAGAGACTCTGGGCAACTGCTAAGCCCCCCACCTCTTCCTCCCAGCTTTGAAAACCTAGATATTGGTGTGTCTCTCTCTGACAACTATGTATGTATGTAATGGTCAAACAACTGGATCTGTCTGCTTATCTGTGATGTGTGTATTGCTTATGGTTAGACAGTTGGAAGCCCTGTCTGATCTTTATTTCTCTGTTTGTATTTTCTCTGAAGTTCACAGTGCTGACTTTTTCTCTTGAACTAAGTGAATGATATATGTGTTTGATTAAAGTGATTGTTGACCCCTCAAAAGTTGCCTTTCCTTTTAGAAAAGCAGATGTAAGAACCTGTACATCAGGCCCTCCTGTGTATGCCAGGGTTCTTGCTGACACATTGTGGTGTAATCAGCAGGATCTACAAACTAAAAGGAAAGTGTAGAGGCTGGCATAATTGTTCATTCTTTCCCAGTTGTGGTAGATATGGTTCTGTGGAGCCCCAGGAGCACCCTGGGATTGTATTGTGTACGGAGTCCAGGAAGGAGTGGTGAGAGCTTGAAATGGAACCCTGGAACAGGGGCTGAACCTGGCCTGTGGACTCGATTCAGCAGGAGTGGAAAACTGTTAATGTGCTGACTTTGGAGAGGTGAGCCTTGGAATGAGAGGAAGCCCATAGGGTGAGTGGGAGCAGCTGGCTCCTGCTGGAGGAGAAACCCACTATCTTGGAGTTCAACCCTGGGGCAAGATGGGGACTGTGCAGCAAGGCAATGAGTGGGTTTTTTTGCAGTGCTTTCCTGGGACAGTTTGAGAAGGAGGGGTGGAGTATGTTAGAGTTCTGATGTTACACACTTTCGTGTTTAAAGTCACTCTGGTAATAAGTTGTTATGTTATATATTCTGAATATGTGAAGTTCGTGATGTGTTTGTGGGAATTATATTGTATTTGCTTAAGAAATGTTAATGCCTGTTGCCTACATGATGGATAGGAAAGATTTTTCAGCAGGTCCTTGCTGATACAATATATATACCGCAACTTGTTCAGCCCAGTTGCTGACAATTTCCAATTATTTTCTACCACAAAAAGAGTTGCAACAAATATTTTTATACATGTGGGTCTTTCTCCCTTTTTATTGTCTCTTTGGGATACAGACCTAGTGGTGTAATTGCTAGATCAAAGGGTATGCTTGGTTTGATTGACCTTTGGGTCAAAATTATTCTCCAGAGTGGATCAGTTCCACCAACAATGCATTTACTTTCCCAATTTTCCCACATCTCCAACATTTATCAATTTCCTTTATGTCATATTACCCAATCTGATAGGTGTGAGGGGTACCTCATAGTTGTTTAAATTTGCATTTCTCTAATCAATAGTGATTTAGAACATTTTTTCATATAATTATAGATAACCTTAATTTCTTCATCTGAAAACCGAAAACTTCATCCTTTGGCCATTTATCAATTTGGAATGACTAATAATCTTATAAATTTGACTTAGTCATCTGTATATTTGAGAAATGAGGCCTTTATCAGAAGCACTTGCTTTAAAAATTGTTTAACAACTTTCTACTTTCCTTCTAATCTTGGTTGGGTTGGTTTTGTTTGTTCAAAACATTTTTAATTTAGTGTAATCAAAACTATGCATTTTGAATTTCATAATGTTCTCTCTCTCTGGTCATAAATTCTTCCCATCTTCATAGATCTGACAGGTAAACTATTCCTTACTCTCCTAATTTGCTTATGGACTCATACTTTATGTCTAAATCATGTACTCTTTTTGATCTTATCTTTTTATATTGTGTGAGATGTTGATCTATGCCTAGTTTCTGCCATACTATTTTCCAGTTTTCCCAGCAGTTTTTGTCAAATAGTGAGTTCTTATCCCAGAACCTGGAATCTTTGGGTTTATCAAACAGTAGATTAGTATACTTAATTACTATTATGTCTTGTGCACCTAATTTATTCCATTGATCTACCATTCTATTTCTTAGTCAGTACCAAATAGATTTAATGATTGCTGCTATATAGCATAGTTTTAGATCTGGTATGGCTAGGCAACCTTCTTCTCCATTTCTTTTTTCATTAATGCCCTTGATATTCTTGAGCTTTTGTTCTTCCAGATGAATTTTGTGATTTTTCTACCTCTATAAAATAATTCTGGTACCGATTTAGTAAATTAATTTAGGTAGAATTGTCAGTTTTATTATATTAACTTAGCCTACCAATGAGCAATTTTCCCAGTTCTTTAGATCTGACAATATTTGTGTGAAAACTGTTATGTAATTGTGTTCATATAGTTCTTGGGTTTGTCTTGGCAAGTAGAATCTGAAATATTTTACATTGTCTTCAGTTATTTTAAGTGGAATTTCTATCTCTTCTTGATGAGCTTTGTTGGTCATATATAGAAGTGATGATAGTATATGTGGGTTTATTTTATAAACTGCAAACTTTGATAAAGTTGCTAATTGTTTCAAGTCGTTTTTATGTTGATTCTCTGGGATTATCTAAGTATACCATCATATCATCTATAAAGAGTGATACTTTATTTTCTCATTGTCTAATCTAACTCTTCATCTTTTTTTTTTGTTTTCTTATTTCTAAAGGTAACATTTCTAGCACAATGTTGAATAATAGTGGTGATAATGGACATTCTTGTTGCACATCTGCTCTTATTGGAAGGCTTCTAGCTTAATACAGATAATGTTTGCTAATAGTTTTAGATACATGCTGCTTATCATTTTAGGGAAAGCACTTCTTTCTATACTCTCTAGTGTTTTTAATAGTAATGGGTGCTGTATTTTGTCAAAAGCTTTTCCTGCATCTATTAAGATAATCAAATGATTTCTACTGATTTTGCTATTGATATGGACAATTAAGCTAATTTCTCCACTAATATTGAATCACTACTGTATTCCTGGTATAAATTTCACCTGGTCATCGTGTAGTATTTAGGTGATAAATTGTTGTAATCTCTTTGCTAATATTTTAGTTAATTTTTTTGCAACAATATTGATGTGAGAAATCAGTCTATAATTTTCTTTCTCTGTTTTGGCTCTTCCTGATTTAGGTATCAGCACCATATTTGTGTTATGAAAGAAATTTGGTAGAACTCCTCCTTTGCCTATTTTTCCAAATAGTTTATATAGTATTGGAATTAATTGTTCTTTAAATGTTTGGTAGAATTCACTTGTAAATCCATCAGGCACTGGACATCATTTCTTAGGGAGTTCACTGATGACTTGTTCAATTATTTTTCTAAAATGGGGTTATTTAAATATTTTCTGCTCTTTAAACCTGGGCAATTTATATTTTTGTAAATATCCACTTCTCTTAGATTGTCAGATTTTATTAGTATAAAATTAGGCAAAATAAATCTTAATTATTGCTTTCATTTCTTCTTCATTACTGGTGAATTCACCCTTTTTCTTTTTGATACTGGTAATTCTGTTTTCTTCTTTTCTTAGAAAAATCACATTAACCAAAGGTTTATCTATTTTATTTTATTTTTCATACCACCAACTCTTAGTTTTATTTACTATACTAATTCAATAGTTTTCTTACTTTCAATTTTATTAATCTTTCCATTGATTTTTCAGAATTTCTAATTTCGTACTTAACTGGGTATTTTTAATTTGCTTTCTAGCTTTATTAATTGCATGCCCAAGTCATTGATTTGTTCTTTCTCTATTTTGTTCATGTAAATATTTAGAATGTAAAGTTTCTCCTAAGAACTGCTTTGTCTGTATCCCACACATTTTGGTATATTGTCTCATTATGGCTATTCTCTTTGATGACCTTATTGATTCTTCTATGATTTGTTATTTGACCTACTAATTCTTAAGGATTATATTATACATTTCCAATTAATTTTTAATCTGTCTTTCCTTGGTCCTTTATTACATGTTATTTTTACTGCAAGATTACCTGAAAAGGATGCAGTTAATATTGCTGCCTTTCTGCATTGGATTGTGAGGTTTTTAATGCCCTAATACATGGTAAATTTTTGTGTAGGTCAATCCATGTATACATGGAGAAGGTATATTTCTTTCTATCCCCATTTAATTTTCTCTAGAGGTCTATTATAATTAAATTTCCTAAAATTCTATTCCCATCCTTTGCTTCTTTTTGTTTATTTTGTGGTTTGATTGATCTAGTTTTTAGAGGGGGAGTTTGTGGTCCCCTACTAGTAGAGTTTTGCTTTTTATTTTTTTCTTGTAACTCCCTTAACTTCTCTTCTAAGAATCTGAATTTTGTACCTCTTGGTGCATGTATATTTAGTATTGATATTATGTCAATGTCTATGGTATCTTTTTTGCAATACATAATTTTCTTATTTTTCTCTTTTAATTACATCTCTTTTTGTTTTTGCTTTGTCTGAGATCAGGATTACTACCCTTGTTTTTTGTTTTTGTTCTTTTACTTCAGCTGAAGTACATATATTTTTCTCCTACCTTTTACCTTTACTCTGTGTGTATGTCTCTGCTTCAGATGTGTATCTTGTAAACAACATATTGCAGGATTCTGGTTTTTAATCCACTCTGCTAACCATTTCCATTTTATGGGAGCATTCATCACATTCACATTCATACTTATGAATACTAATTGCATTCATTTCTTTCCTTTTTATTTCTCCATTTTTTATACTTTTCTCTCTCCTTTCACTCTGTCCCATCTCACCAAAGTTTTGCTTCTGACCACTACCTCCCCCAATCTGTCCTCTCTTCTATTTTTTTTTCATTCTTTTGATTTTGTTTCACTGATTCTTGATGTGTCATAGAGTCATTAGCTTCCACATCCCCAATTCTAATCTTTAAAGAATTATTTGCTTCAGTTAGCTTTAGACTTCCTTTCCATTTAGACAACTCTGCTTTTAAAGGAGTTGTTTTCTTCAGTGGATTTTTTCCCCCAATTTGGACAATTTTATTTTCAAGGAGTTGTTTTCTTCAATCAATTTTTGTACATCCTTTTCCAAGCTACTTATGCTTTGTTTCCATAATTCTCTTACATTTCTCTCATGTTTTCTCAATTTTTCTTTTACCTCTCTGACTTGATTTTTAAAATCCTTTTAGATCTTTCCCAAGAAGACTTTTTGGGCTTGAAACCATTTTATATTCCCCTTTAAAGTTTTCCATGTAGGTATTTTGTCATTGTCCTCTTTTCAGTTTGTGTTTTGATCTCTCCTGTCACCACAGTGACTTTCTGTCATCAGGGCTCTTTTTTTTTGCTTATTTTTAAAAGTTGAACTCTTCCCCTGTGGTAGAGGAGCCACTGCCCAAGCTTCTTGCCCTGGGGGACAAGAACCTGGTCACTGATTTTCTTTATCAGAACCTCTGGGGTTGGTGGCTTGCCTACTGTGCTAGAGGGGCCTGGCGTAGTCCTGCCTGTTGTGCCCTAGGTATCAGGCCTGGAAGTTTGCCTGTTGTATTGGGACTAGAGTCCTCACAGCTGACCTGTTGAGCCAGCACTGGAAAGCTTTGGTTGCTGATCTGTGCTATGGCTAATAACTTCTAATTGGCTTGTAAGGACACTGCGTTTTCTTGACTCTGCTTCCCTTTTTACCCAAGTCAGACAGACATTTCCTGAAATCCTAAATTATCTTGGGCTGGAAAATTGTTTCACTCTGTCTTTTCATAGATTCTGTTGCTCCAGAATTCTTTTAGAAACTTGATTTAAAGTTGTTTCCAAGGGAAACTGGGGAGGTCCCAGGCAGCTTTCTGGCTTCTCTCCACTGTCTTGGCTCTGTCTCCCTGTGGATTCTCTTTTCATAATTTTCTTGTATCACTCTCATTTTTTTTTGCAATTTTTTTTCTTTACTGCTCTTATTTGTTTCTTAAAATACTTTTTTGAGTTCTTCCATGAATTCCTATTGGGCCTGTGTCAGGTTTAAATTTATTTTTTCCCTTGAGGCTTTGCTTATAGTTGTTTCAACATCTTGTTTCCTTCTGACTTTTTGTCTTTATTTTCCCTATCACCATAGTAACTTTTTCTTGTTGTTGTTTGTTCATTTTTCCAGTTTATTTTTTGACTTTTAACTTTATGTTAAAGTTAGGATCTGCTCTGGAGTGGAGTTGACACTGTATCATGCTTCAGGATTTATGTGCTCTTATTTTCTGCACTAGTTCTGGGGTTAAGTAAGTTTTTGGTACTTCCAATGTGTATGATCTAAGAATAACTGTGGTCACTGCTTTCCTGGACTACGTTCTTGTCTTTCTCCCTAAGGGACCTTATTCTTCTATTGCTTCAAGTTCTAGTGCTCCTCTTGTCTCTAGAACTATAACTAGGTTCCCTGCTCTTCTGTGGTCACAACTGCTAGTCTTCTTTTTTCCCTTGGAAATGAGATAAGGGCCCCTGCAGAGGGAGAGGCCACAAACAATCTTTTCTGACTTTGAACTGGGATCACAATTCCTGTTCCCTTGTGGCAGCAAACACTAGTGTTTTTCTTCACATAGAACTACAACCTGAAACTGCTTATGGGCAATGTGACAGGGTCTGGAACCTAGTGCCAGCAAAGTCTTCTCTGTAATCTCTTTCTGACTAGTTGTCTGACTCTGTTAATGCCTATGGGCTCTTAAAACTTCTGCTGCCTCTAATGCCTGCTTCTGCTCTTATCATGGTGTATCGCCAGGACAATATTCACAGTATCAAAGGAGACTATGAATATCCTGGGACAGTTCTGAATTGGTAAGTATAACAGACACTCCATATAGAAGGCAGAAGCAAAACATTTATTCAGATACCAGAAAGCTGAATCCCAGCACCAGAAAACCAAATCCATTATAGCAACCATGAAGTCAATACACATTAGCACTGCAGGGAAGACAGCTATTCCCAACCCTTTCCCCTGCTGCTGGGGCCATCCCATGAGCTAACACTCACAGTCCTAGCTGTCTGCTTGCCTGTGTCCTCTCTCCCTCTGCTCTAACTTCTCTCACCAACTTCCTCCCAGCTCTGCTCCTCCCTTCCTGTTCCACCTGTTCAGCAAGTTCCTCCAACTATATGTGACTTGGGTTTCAGTGTGGTTTAAGCACATCACATGCGCCTAGTAGTGAATGGGAAGGATCTTCAAATTAAGCAAAATTACATGAACAATACACATGGTGTGACCTGAGCTGAACTCTGACCCCCACCTATCAAGATCATTTGACAGAACTTCCTGCCTATCTCCTAATGGTCTTTGAGGGAAAATTATTTCACCATTTTCTTGGCTCTCAATTTTTAGCATTATTTTAAAGTGGTTTGGTGGAGAATTTGGGGAGAGTTCAGGTAAGTTCCTACCTCTCCTCTGACATCTTGGCACCGTGAATCAGCAGTACTTATTGAATGCAATGATCTAGGCAACTACTCCTACATTTGTCTTTCTTGTGATCTCTCACATGATAGAGTGATTTTATTATCCTTTCTCAGATTATGAAACCCAGACACAAAGTTCTTGCCATGTTTTCAGGTAGGATTCTGGGCACTTTATTGGGGGAGAAAAGCTTAAAATGTCAAAGGATGGATCTCAGTTGTTCTTTATTGCACTCTTATTATTAGTAGACTGCATGTCCAAAATGGTGATTTCATGGATAATTCTTTTTGAAAAGTGATTCAATGCTTCTCTAATCCTTTCACCCATAGTGTTTAATTAATAAGGATTAAAAATATGGAGACTTTAGTACATGAACCTGTGTCCCAGTGAGCATCAACTTGGAGTCAGTAAGACCTGAATAAGTCCTTCCTCAGGCACTGCTAGCTCTGTGACCTGGAAAAGTCACATAACTTATTTACCCCAGTTTCTTTATTTGAAAAAATATGGAAAAAAATAGGTACCTCTCAGAATTGTTATGAGATTCAAATGAGGTCCCATATAAGGTCTTTTCTAAACCTTAAAGAGCAATATAAGTGATAGCTGCTTGTTTTTGTTGTTATGCTTTTATAGCTTACTTTCACATATTCCTAAAGTGAGTCCTGTAAAAAGATAAGAGAGTCCCCTTACTCAGAAATGCTTATTGTTTAAAACAGCAACTACCATAAGCACATATCAAGGAGTGTGTGTGTGTGTGTGTGTGTGTGTGTGTGTCTTACTAATTACAAATAAAAGACAAACCAAGAATATGCATACCTTATGGAACTCTTGTAAATAACAACACAACTAAAGGGTGCATTTAACTTGTTCTGAAATTTCTCATGTGATATATGAAGCTCTTCAATAAGAATAAGAATAGCATTTGCATAACATTTTAAGTTTTGAAAAGTGCATTATAAATATTATCTCATGATCCCCATAACAACACTGAAAGGTAGATGTATAGTAGAAAGAATAGAGGACTTGGAGTTATATGATCTGGGTTAAAATTTGAGTTCCTATATTTCCTGATTGAGCAAAATGTTAAATTATTTTAAAAACTGGGCGCAGCTTCCTGTCTACTCCATTTATATGTAAAGGCTGCATCTTCCAAGACAACATTTTCTTTTTTTTTTTTAATTTATTTAACTTTTAACATTCATTTTCACAAAATTATGGGTTCCAAATTTTCTCCCCATTTGTCCCCTCCCCTCACCCCAAAACACCGAGCATTCTAATTGCCCCTATCACCAATCTGCCCTCTCTTCTATCATCCCTCCCCTCCCTTGCCCCCATCTTCTCTTCTGTCCTGTAGGGCCAGACAACTTTCTATACCCTTTTACCTGTATTTCTTATTTCTTAGTAACAAGAACAGTACTCGACAGTTGTTCCTAAAACTTTGAGTTCCAACTTCTCTTCATCCCTCCCTCCCCACCCATTCCCTTTGGAAGGCAAGCAATTCAATATAGGCCATATCTGTGTAGTTTTGCAAATGACTTCCATAATAGTCATATTCTGTAAGACTAACTATATTTCCCTCCATCCTATCCTGCCCCCTATTGCTTCTATTCTGTCTTTTGATCCTGTCCGTCCCCAAGAGTGTTGACTTCAAATTGCTGTCTCCTCCCATTGCCCTCCCTTCCATCCTCCCCCGTACCCTGCTTATCCCCTTCTCCCCCACTTTCTTGTATTGTGAGATAGGTTTTCATACCAAAATGAGTGCGCATTTTATTCCTTCCTTTAGTGGAATGTGATGAGAGTAACCTTCATGCTTTTCGCTCACCTCCCTTCTTTTTCCCTCCACTAAAAAGTCTTTTGCTTGCCTCTTTTATGAGAGATAATTTGCCCCATTCCATTTCTCCCTTTCTCCTCCCAATATATTTCTCTCTCACAGCTTAATTTCATTTTTTTTAAGATATGATCCCATCCTATTCCATTCACTCTGTGCTCTCTGTCTGTGTGCATGTGTGCATGTGTGTGTGTGTGTGTGTGTGTGTGTGTGTGTGTAATCCCACCCACTACCCAGATACTGAAAAGTTTCAAGAGTTACAAATGTTGTCTTTCCATTTGGGAATGTAAACAGTTCAACTTTAGTAAGTCCCTTATGACTTCTCTTTGGGGTTTACCTTTTCATGATTCTCTTTATTCTTGTGTTTGAAAGTCAAATTTTCTTTTCAGCTCTGGTCTTTTCATCAAGAATGCTTGAAAGTCCCCAATTTCGTTGAAAGACCATTTTTTACCCTGAAGTATTATACTCAGTTTTGCTGGGTAGGTGATTCTTGGTTTTAGTCCTAGTTCCTTTGACTTCTGGAATATCCTATTCCATGCCCTTCGATCCCTTAATGTAGAAGCTGCTAGATCTTGTGGTATCCTGATTATATTTCCACAATACTTGAATTGTTTCTTTCTAGCTGCTGGCAATATTTTCTCCTTGACCAGGGAACTCTGGAATTTGGCCACAATATTCCTAGGAGTTTCTCTTTTTGGATCTCTTTCAGGAGGCAATCTGTGGATTCCTTGAATACTTATTTTGCCCTCTGGTTCTAGAATTTCAGGGCAGTTTTCCTTGATAATTTCATGAAAGATGATGTCTAGGCTCCTTTTTTGATCATGGCTTTTGGGTAGTCCCATAATTTTTAAATTGTCTCTCCTGTATCTATTTTCCAGGTCAGTTGTTTTTCCAGTGAGGTATTTCACATTATCTTCCATTTTTTCATTCTTTTGGTTTTGTTTTGTGATTTCTTGGTTTCTCATAGAGTCATTAACCTCCATCTGTTCCATTCTAATATTTAAAGAACTATTTTCTTCAGTGAGCTTTTGAACCTCCTTTTCCATTTGGCTAATTCTACTTTTGAAAGCATTCTTCTCCTCATTGGCTTTTTGAACCTCTTTTGCCAATTGAGTTAGCCTATTTGTCAAGGTGTTGTTTTCTTCAGGATTTTTTTATGTCTCCTTTAGCAAGGTATTGAGCAGCTTTTCATGATTTTCTTTCATCTCTCTCATTTCTCTTCCCAGTTTTTCCTCCACCTCTCTAACTTGATTTTCAAAATCCTTTTTGAGCTCTTCCATGGCCTGAGCCCATGGTATATTTATTTTGGATGTGTGTGATACAGAAGCCTTGACTTCTGTGTCTTTTCCTGATGGTAAGCATTGTTCTTCCTCAACAGAAAGGAAGGGAGGAATTATCTCTTCACCAAGAAAGTAACCTTCTATAGTCTTATTTTTTCCCCCCGCTTTTCTGGGCATTTTCCCAGCCAGTGACTTGACCTCTGAATATTCTCCTCACACCCACCTTGCCTCCTGATCCTCCCAGCCAGAGCTTGGGGTCTGAGATTCAAATGCTGCTTCCCAGCCTCAGGGCTTTGGGCAGTGGCGTGGCTGCTATTCAGTGTGAGATTAAGTTCAGGTGCTCAGGTGGGGGCAGGGCTGCCTCATGGGGCTCAGTTCCCTCAGGGGGTTTATGCAGAGACCTTCAACAATGGATCTGGGCTCCTGCCTGGTTGGGGAGCCTTTTTCCGCTGCCACCCCCCTCCCCCCACTGCTGCCTTCCAAGGGAGCCTGAGTTATGGGGACACCCTGCTCCCCTCTTGACCAGCCAAAGAGACCCTCTCACTCAGCACTGGCGCCTGTGGAAGGAGGGACCTGAGCTGTGGCTGGAGATTCTGTCCCTGAAGCCTGCTCCTCTCAGTGCTGGGTGGCCAAGGCAGGGCTGGGCTCTGCTGTGGGTCCAGTGCATGACAGACCTTTTGTATCACGTTTTCAGGTCTCTCTGGAACAGAAATCTTGTCTGCTCTGTTGTTCTGTGGCTTCTGTTGCTCCAGAATTTGTTGGGAGTTCTTCTTTACAGATATTTTATGGGCTGTGGGTTCAGAGCTAGCATATGTGTGTCTTTCTACTCCACCATCTTGGCTCCTCCCCAAGATAACATTTTCTATTTTCCCTTCTGTGCTTACCTCTTAGAAAAAAAGTTCATTTTAATCATTTGTTTGTTATTAATTAATTTATTTTTAGTTTTTAACATTCACTTCCACAAAATTTTGAGTTCCAAATTTTCCCCCAGTCACTTCCCTCCCCCCACCCTAATATGGCATACATTCTGATTACCCCTTCCCCCAATCTGCCTTCCCTTCTATCACCCCTCTTCTCTTATTCCTTTCCCCGCCTATTTTCCTGTAGGGCAAGATAGATTTCCATACCCCTTATATCTTATTTTTCTTATCTGTATATCTTATTCCCCAATTGCACCTAAAAAAACAATTTTGACTTTCAATTTTAGAGCTTTGACTTCTATATTTCCTCCTTTCTTCCCTCTCCACCTACCCTCATTGAGAAGGCAAACAATTAGATATGTTAGACATGTATAGTTATGTGAAACACTTCCATAAGAATCATGTTGTAAAGGACTAACTATATTACCCTCTGTCCTATACCTCCTCGTTTATTCTATTTTCTCCTTTGACCCTGCCCCTCCTCAAAAGTGTTTCCTTCTGATTAACCTGTCCTCCAATCTGAGCTCCCTTCTATTATCCCCCCTCTCTTATCCCCTCTTCCTCTACTTATATATGGGGTAAAATAGAATTCCATACCCAATTGACTGTGCATGTTATTCCCTCCTTAATCCAAATCTGATGACAACAAAATTCACTCATTCCCTCTCACCTCCCCTCTCTCTTTTACTCCATTGTAAAAGTTGTTTTTTCCTTTCCTCTTTTATGTGAGATATAGAAATAAGATAAAAAGGAAGGGCTTAACCTTTTAGCACAGAGGCATGTTCTCTAGCATTGAGCAAGCTGCTGATTTTGTAAAGGTTACAAAACTAAGAGAAAAGTAAAAAAAAAAGAGCATATTTAAAGAGGAAACATTTACTATATATTAACACTTGAAACTCTTATTTTTTAGATGAAGTTGCACCTGAATTTCAGTGCAATTGAGAGCCATTGTTTTGACTTTAATTATCCTCATTTTATAGATGAGAATGCTCAGATTCAGAAATTAGGTGGCTTGCCCACGGTCACAGGGATAGTTGAATGGCAAGGCAGAGACTCACATTTTCCTCTTCTGACTCCTACTCCAACATTTTTCACACTATGTTGTCTTTGTGTAAATCTATAGTCAGAAAAGAAATGTGAATCTATAAGAAAATTACATGTGGAAAAAGTAACAAAAGTAAAAAAATAAATAAATCAGAACAAACATAATAAAATTTCAAATTCCACAGAGTTTTTGTATCTTATACATTTTTTAAAGGGAATATATAGCATGAAAAGCAATTCAGTGTTCAAATGTTCAATGTGGATACTTCCAGAATTTCTCTTTTCCTTATATTTGACAAATTGACATAAAGTGGTTGTATCAGAAAGAAATAAAATCTTTGCAAATGGAATTTTTTAAAGAGAACTTCAGTAGAGAGAGAATTATTAAACATGCCAATATTTAACCATTTGAAAGTAACACAGATAATCATGAAACTGAAGTAATCACTTTCCTTCCTTGTTCATTATCTGCCTTTAGGATTTCAGTTTGAATACTTGCTATATAGAAATATTTTTATAAAGCACAGAGTATGAGCTCTGTTAGATGACATTCACTATCAATAACAAAGGATTTGTTCTCCCCCTGACATCTATTTTTAGATTCAATTATTCCCAGGAAATAGCAGACATGCAAAGAGGTTACTATACACTTTGACTTGAAGTGGGTGGAACCAGTTAAACAATTCAAAAAGTATACCCAGATGATGTGTGCTGAACCCTCAGTGAGTTTACTATGAGTGATTCTTAGCCTGCAGGCATCTTATGAATTTGAACCCAGGTGACCTGGAAGAATGAGAATTTTCTTTGGCTTAGGTAGAACTCTCTATTAATATCTGAGCAAGATTCATTATATTTTTTGTATCATCTCAGGCAGAAACTTTTGTGAGAAAGTTCAAAAACATGCTCCTGAAACATGTTAGTAAATTCTTACTTTCTTTGGAGGTCATTAGTATTTTGTGGGGAAGTATTAAAAGATAAATCTTTATACAATGGCTTAGCAAGAATGGCTAACTACCTGACACTACCTGAATGATTATAAAAAATGACTAGGGAATGAGGAGAAATAACAGAACATCAATATTAACATTCTCCATGTAAAGGAAATCAGAATACAAAGAATTTGCAGCTAAGTAGAAGAATGGGTCTGAGCTTTTCCTCACAAAAGTGAGTTGGTTGGTAGGTAGATAAAAGTTTTGGTAGATTTGGCTTCATTTGGCAACCAAGATTAAAAAAAGTCAGATCATGGGAAGTATAATTTTGCCTTTCAGGATTCATGTTAAGTATAGGCAAAAAGATAATGATGAATTTTATGTATCAAAATCTGATGCAGAGGATGAAGGAGAAAAAAATATGAAGACCTTGACAAAAACTTTCATACCAAGCCAACATAAGCATTGATTTCCAGTAATTCCAGTCTAAAGATGAACAGCTCATGTATTTTCAGTTTTGGCCTAGGGTTCTTTCTCTGAGTGTTCTGTATTTGTTTTTTGTAAAATGTGAACCATGTTATATGCCTTTCCTTTCCAAGAGGACTATAGTGATTATCAAATGTAATAATGCATGCAAAATAAATTAGAATGATTCAATTTCAAAACTTTCCCAAAAGGAAAACTTTCCCATTAAAGAAGCATCTAAGGAGACTTAGGTAGAGCTTTTGGACAGACTCAGAAATTTAACAGTTATATTCCCAAACAGGAGATAAGGGTACACAACTAAGACGGAATACAAAAGAATTATGGAATCTGGGGGTTCCATTCTTAACTTAAGAAAGTTAAATGACAGAGATTGAACTTATAGACAATATTAACAATCATAGTGAGGCCTTTTAAAATTATGCTAAGGGTGAGACAAAAGACAAGAAATGAAAATTCTTACATCTTTGGGATGGGTGGCAAAATAGTACCAGATAATAGATAGAAACAAAATCAAAGTGAAATGGTTTCATTTTCTATCTTCTTTATAAAAGGAGTGATAATCAGGCTAGAATGAATGGAAACAATGCTGTAGCAGGAAAGGAAATCTATTATGCAGCTCATGCCAGACCTAACTGCATTTACTTATTGATTTACTGATTAATCAACTGGTTAAGTAGACAGATAGACTAAGAAAATGTTATAGAACATGTATGCTTTTATTTTAGCAAAACATTTGAAAAAAATCTTTCATGGAAACCTCAGAAGAAGTATGGAGAAATATATGGGTAGGATTGTACTACAGTTAGGTCAAATTGGAACTTGTTGGATGATCAGACCTGAAACATAATCACTAATGGGATGATGTCCCATTGGAGGGTAGTTTCTAGTGGACTTAGGCATCTATCCTTTTCTTTTTGTTGTCTAACACTTTTATCGGTTCTTATTCGTTCTTTCTTGAAGAGGAAAAATGACATCAAAAGGATGATGTCTTGACTTGCCAGTGAATTGAATTTCATTTAAATCCAAGGCAGAACTGCACGAAGTGGTCAGCCTTACTCTTTTCTCCAGTCATTCAAGTCCAGTGGCAAAGCAAAAATCAAGTCAGCTGGTGATGGCCTGCCAGGCAGTGGATGATGTTGGCCTGATTAAGGTTTTTTCCAGGCCTCAGTTTGTCTGCAGCAATGCTCATTCAATGTCTAAAGGTTAGGTAAGAATTGAGACAAAAGATGGCCTAAAATCTTAACACAAAATAACAATCTTGGAGGGGAAGATCCTCAAAGTTTCTGCCCAGAACAGAAAACAATTTTTATTTCCACTCATTCTAAGTCATCAAAATTATTCATAGAGGCTTAGGCTAGGGCCTGTTGTTAGCTCATTGTCAATGAAAGCAAGGGTGATTAGGGTTTAAAGGCATAGTCAAATAACTCCATTTGACAGTGGACTGGTCCAGAGAATAATCAGATTCCTTTATACCATTATTTTTTTTTAAAGACTGTTGTTGTTCAGAGTTATATTTCAAGAAATCATAAATGAAAGCTGACTATCACAAAAAGCAAATTGTTCCAGCTTTTAACAAGTATTTAGACACCCTACCGCAGGATATCTTACAAACAAAAGCAACTAAAAATTGTATTCTGACACACAGAACACCCACAGGTAAGGATATGGTGTCCTATGTGGAGACAAGGGAGCACATGTGTCAAAGGGTTGTACCTCTGTGTGGCTGCAAGGGAGGTGGAGCACACGTCTTTAGCCTCATCTTCCCTGACCCATCTCTAAGACAAACTTTCCTTCCTCCCAGGTGTTGTTTTGTTGTTGCTCTTGTGGTTTTAGAGCTAGTTCTGGGATCTGCAAACCCTCAGTTCTTCCAAGGTGGCATGATACAAGGAGAGGTGTGGTCATTACTCTCCTGGCTTGTACTCTTCTCTGAGAGCTACCACAAGCACTCTTTCCTGCCCAGGAACCATGACAAGGACCCGTGAACTCCACCTATAAAGTGTTGATAATAACAGCACCTACCTCTGCGGGTTGCCTGGATCTGATATTGAGAACTTACCACATTGCCAGGAGCTATACCAAGCATTGGAAAAACAAAGGCAAAAACCGTTTTTGCATTCAAGGAGCATATATGTGATATGTGTATCATACATATACATATGATAAATTGGAGGTAATCTCAGAGGAAAGGCACTAACAATAAGATGAACTGAGATGCTATCCCCTCACACCTGTGTATGTGTGAGTGTGTATGTGTGTGTATGTTTGTACATGTGTGCACACAAATGATCAAAACATCTGAAGTATGCAAGGGTGAGAATCCAGAAGGCATATACGATCAGTGTGCAGATAATCTGAAAGTAGAAAGAATGCAATGTGACAATATTAAAAAAAGATCTTGGCATGGTAGAAGAAAAGAGTCAACAAAATGTAATTAATAAGATATATAAAGTATTGCATTTAGGTTAAAAAATCAGCTTTACAAGTACAGGAGGTGAAGGGAGATGTGCCTGCAAAACAGCTGTTGAGTGAAAGCTTAATCAGTAATCAACAGAACAGTATGGTAACCAAAAAACTAATACTATATTAGACAAAATTAAGAAATAGTATCCAAAACAAGGAAGGTAATAATTCTACTGTATTCTGCCCTTGTCAGATCACATATAGTGATCTGACATAAAGTGCTAAGAGTTGCACTTTAGGAAGCATATTGAAAACCTGATGTTGCATCTAAAGAAATCAGTTATGATGCTAATGGGACAGAAAGTAGATTATTCATTGATCCTTTGAAGAATTGTTCATATTAGTTTGGGGAAGAGAAGAGTTGAGTAGAAGGCATTATAACAAACCTCAAACATTTGAAAAACTATCATGAGGAAGAGGGATTAGGCTGCTTCAACTTGACCCAAAAGGCTGGAACTAGGAACAGTAAGTAGGTAGAACTCGACACATATGAAATGCTTGATACATACTTCTTAGATTTTGTGACAAAAAAATGAGAAAATAAGAGATCTTCATGCAATCCTCAATGAATTTATCTCATTAAGCATAGATGAAACACATCCTAGAAGGCCACTAAAATAATTTCCAAATGTTATTGATATACTACTAGGTTAGAAATTTTCCATAGGAGACCTCAGTGGAGTATTAGAGTCAGAAGGGATCAGGTAGGTTTGTTTTGACAGCAACTGGGTATTACCTTTCTTAGTGTATGGAGATA
This sequence comes from Notamacropus eugenii, assembly GCF_028372415.1. NCBI lineage: Eukaryota > Metazoa > Chordata > Mammalia > Diprotodontia > Macropodidae > Notamacropus > Notamacropus eugenii. The sequence goes on from NC_092876.1 coordinate 213,131,383, forward strand.
GCCTTCAGTTGAGGGTATTTAAGATGAGGAAGATCCAGTTACTTTTGCAACATTAAATTGACAGACACAGCAACAATCAGCAACCCTGTTACTTTGAAAATATTTCCCCATTAAGCATGAGAGATAGCCTTAGGTAAGTGTCTGTGATGTAATGTAGCCATGGTACTTTAGGTATCATGGGATTTCCCCTCTCTTTGTTTTGTGTTTATGTTTTGCTATTATGCTAAACTTCTGAAAGGTTATAAGAAGCCTCAGTATAGTTTGTGTTTTCTTACATCTTGGCTATCTCATGTACTGATTATGCTGTACCAGAGGACTGGGGAAGTTATACCATATGTGTATGTATGTGATGACATAGCATTCCTGATTCAGTTGCAGGCTGAATAAAGCTGTAAGAATCCTCACCATTTTGTATCATGCCTGAGAAAGTCACAGATATAACCTTGTATGTAATCTTTGAGGAATGAAGATGAATGAGAAAGGAAAAGGTTTTTTTTTTTTTAATTTTGGTTTTCGTTTTTGTTTTTTGGTTTTTTTTGGTAACCAAAGGAAGAAACTGTTTTCCAAACTACAGATCAGTTAGTTTAATATTTTCCCCACATGTGTGACAAGTGGTATGGGTCATGAGTGCTCCAGGTTATTAGACTGTAGTAATATATTCACAGTCTCTCTCCTTTCTGAAAATCTCCTTTCTGAGAGCAGGAGGCTTTCAAATGATCAGTTAATCACTTACTCGGTTAGGAAGGATGAAGTTGTATTGTTTGGTCCCTAGAAGGCACTCAGACTATCTTGAAATCCTTCTCTCCCTCTTTCTTCTCCCTAAGAAACCCAGAGCTCAGAGAGGCCAGGTATGACTGGGTTAGTTTTCATGTTCAGTAGAGGTCTACTGAGAGGACCATCTGGAAACTTGACCTCTAATTAATGGGATTTAATAATTTATTCTCCATAACCAAATGACTTAAGACAATTAGGTAGCCTAGAAACCCATACACATAATAAAAAAATATCCTTTTGAATAGAAAGCAGCATGATCTGTTTTTAAGCTTTAATTTATTTATATTTAGTTTTCAACATTCATTTTGACATGATTTTGAGTTCAAATTTTCTCCCCATCTCTCCCCTCCAAACCCCCCATGGCATTCATTCTGATTATCTCTTCCCATAGACCCTTTACTTTCTTGAAGTGCAAGATAGAATTCTATGCCCCATTGCCTGTATATCTTATTTCCCAGTTGTGTATAAAAACAAATTTTCTAGCATTTGTTTTTAAAACTTTGAGTTTCAAGTTCTTTTCCTTCTTCCCTTCCCACCCACCCTCATTGAGAAGACAAGCAATTCAGTATAGGTTATTCAAATGTACTTATGCAAAACACTTCCATAATAATCATGTTTTGAAGACTAACAATAATTTCCTTGATCCTCTCTCCCTCATTATTTTCTCCTTTACCCTATCCCTTTTCAAAAGTGTTTGTTTCTAACTACCCTTTTCCCAATCTGCCTTCCCTTCTATCATCCCCCTCTTATGCCCTTCCTCCCTACTTTCTTGAAGGATAAAATACTGAATTGGATATGTATTTTATTCCCTCCTTAGTTCACATCTGAAGAGAGTAAAGTTCACACATTCTTTCTAATTTCCTCACTCTTCCCCTCCATTAGTGAAATCTTTTTCTTGACTCTTTTACATGAGATAATTTACCCCATTCTATCTCTCTCTTTCTTCTCCCAATATATTCCTCTCTCATCCCTTAATTTTATTTTTTTAGATATCATCCATTCATATTCAGTTCACCCTGTACCCTCTAAATATCTATCTCTGTCTGTCTGTCTGTCTGTCTATCTCCTTCAACTACCCTAATACTGAGAAAGGTCTCATGAGTTACAAACATTGTCTTTCCATTTAAGAATGTAAACAGTTCAATTATAGTAAGTCCCTTATGATTTCTCTTTTCTGTTTACCTTTTCATACTTCTCTTCGTTCTTGTTCTTGAAAGTCAAACAGTCTATTCAACTCTGGTCTTTTCATCAAGAATGCTTGAAAGTCTTCTATTTCATTGAATATCCATTTCCCCCCCTGAAGTATGACTCTCTGTTTTTCTGGGTAGGTGATTCTTGGTTTTAATCCTACCTCCTTTGAACTTTGAAGTATCATATCTCAAGCCCTTCTATCTCTTAATATAGAAGCTGCTAGATCTTGTGATATTGTGATTGTGTTTCCATAACACTTGAATTGTTTCTTTCTAACTATTTGCAATATTTTCTCCTCAATCTAGAATTTGGCTACAATATTCCTAGGAATTTTCCTTTTAGAATCTCTTTCCAGAGATGATCTGTGGATTCTTTCCATTTCTATTTTTCCCCCTGGTTCTGGAATATCAGGACAGTTTTCTTTGATAATTTCTTGAAAGATGATGCCTAGGCTCTTTTGATCATGACTTTCAGGTAGTCTAATAATTTTAAAATTATCTCTGCTGCATCTATTTTCCAGGTTAGTGGTTTCTCCAATGTGATATTTTACATTGCCTTCTGTTTTTTTCATTCTTTCTGTTCTGTTTTACAATTTCTTGATTTCTCATAAAGTCATTAGTTTCCTTTTGTTCCATTCAAATTTTGAAGGCATTCTTTTTTTCAGTGATCTGTTGGACCTCCTTTTCCATTTGACCAACTTTGCAATTTAAGACATTCTTGTCCTCATTGGCTTTTTGAACCTCTTTTGTGATTTGGGTTAGTCTACTTTTAAAGATTTTATTTTCTTCAGTATTTTTTGGGTCTCCTTTATCAAGCTGTTGACTTGTTTTTCGTAATTGACTTACATCAGTCTCATTTCTCTTCCAATTTTTCCTCTTCTTCTTTGACTTGATTTTCAAAATCTTTTTTTGCTCTTCCATGGTCTGAGATCAATTCATGTTATTCTTGGAGGCTTTGGATGTTGGAACTTTTACCTTGTTATCTTCTTGTGATTGCATGTTTTGATCTTCTTTATCACCAAAGTAAGATTCTAAAGTCTGAGTGTTTTTTCACTGTTTGATCATCTTCCCAGTCAAATATTTGACTCTTTGTGGAACCATTCATGTGCCTGAAACTGAATATGAGTGGAAACAGAGAGGAGTGAAAGAGTAGAGGGTTTACAAAGACTGAGAAAAGCCAAACCCTGGCCCTACAAGTGAAGACCAAAGCAAAGAGGCCAGCAGTTATTTGAAACAAAGCCATTGTCATAAAATCAGATGCAAGCCACATGACCCAACCATTTATTTTTGCTCCATTTTCTTAAAGTACCTAACTAATGAAATCTCTGTAAGTTTTCAATTTGCTCAGGTTCTTTTTTTCTTTCCCTTACTCATCTTGGCTAGAAGCAGAGAAGAGGCAGGGGAGGAGAAGGGATAAGAAGAAAGGTTCCAAGTTGTAAAGATATCACAGCTTTTGGGGTAGAGTCAAGATGACGGAGTAAAAGTAAGGACTTCCCTGAGCTCTCCCCAATGCCCTCCAAATACCTGTAGAAAATGACTTGAAGCAAATTCTAGAGCTACAGAACTCACAAAATGACAACCTGAAAAGTCAACAGGAAGGGTATATTGCACTGGGGAGAGAGCAGAGTACAGTCTGGCAGGGGCTGCACCAGGGCAGACAGGCTGGAACAGGCCTCAGGTGACTGAATCATTGGCAGCTGTGTCAATTTCCAGACTTCTCAACCAAAAAATGTCAAAAAGGTCAGTGGGAAAACTCTGTGGGACCTGGATGAAAGAGGAGCATGCAGTCTGGCCTGTCTGGCCCCAGACACATGGCAGCGAAGATGGTGGCAGCAGCAGCCAGCAGTCCTGGCAGTAGCAGCAGCTGCTGTAAGAGGATGCTTCAAGAGCTGTGGGTCTGCAGATGGTGAGATGACACAAAATTCCTGAAGCTTGGGACAGTACACTCACATTCAAATCCACACCCATCACCTCTCAACCTGCCCCCCCCCCCCCACCCCATTCATTACTGGCAGCAGATTCCTACCTTGATAAAGAGTTAGAAGTCAAGTACTTGGCTGGGAAGCATTCATTAAGGGCCCTAGATGGCTAGGGCCTGGGCTGTTTGACTTGTACAATTTCACTTCTCATTGAAGATTAGCAAGGGCTCTTTCACCTAATTATTTATGAACTGCAATTTAGTACCAGTGTAGTATTCTGTAGAGTGTGACCCATTTAAGAAAACAAATGAGGACAAGATTGTTCTCTTCACTTTATGTAAAAGCATCCACAGCAGGGTTTCTTTAAATATGAACTCCCTGGGGCACTTAAAATACAATTTGAGTTCTAGAATTTTAATTTACGTACAATATCTTGGGAACACCTACTAGGAAAATCACCTCACTTCAATAGACACATAGGGTGGTGCTGTATTTAGGTATCAACTTACTGAGGGCCCTAAGTTCCAGTGTAGTTTTACATATAGTGTATCTATTTACCACCAGCAAGACAAAGTTAGTTCTATCATGTACTAGCCCTGTAATCTGAACACAAAGGTTCATATCCTACCTCTGACAATTTGAACTCTAGATCCAAGATCCTATTTATATGTAGAGTAAATCATACTATGATACTGAACTGAGATTTTCTCTAGTGCCCCTGGATCTGGCCCAGTAGAAATTGAAAAGGCCAATGAAAGTGAATAAGGTGTCTATATTTTCTGATGAGCGGCTTTAATGAGACATAAAATTCCAATCTTTTCAAACTCCAACCTCCCTTTCCAAAGAGTTGTTTTCATTTTTACATTATTCCCTTTCACATACTTCACATTCTAATCAAATTTCCCCAAACAAGTATATTCCATATGATGTTTCTATGCTCCCTAAGCTATCCCAATTTCATGCGTGTCCATACCCATCTTAACATCTGCTTTCAGGCTCAGCCTGGATGCCACCTTCCATGAAAAGTCTTTCCTTATCTCTTCTCCACCTCTTCTCCCCTTTCCCTTCCCCCTCTCCCAGCTTAGTGTTCTCTCCTTCCTTAAATGACATTTGCCTTAGGTGCAATGCATGCTGCTTGAGGAAAGAGCCTTATGGATTGGTCTTAGTACTCATTACACATAGTTAATTAATATTCTTGGAATTGATTGATAAAGGAGGGGGGAAACTGGGAAATCAGCAAATTATGCATCCACCTATATAATCCAAGCAACTTGTGGACACCAAATATAGTACCTGGCTCATAGTAAGTACTTAATAAAGTTGATTGAAGTAACAAAAGAATTTCATGTGTTTTATTTTTTTCCAGATGATTTGTTCCCAAACATAGATTGTTGCCTAAACATTTTCACAATGTTAATGAAATGGAAATATTTTCATGCATCTTGCCAAGTTCTGTCCCAGCAGGTGCTTGCTAATCAAGTCCTCTGAAATTTAACCAGAAAATGGACTTATTGGACAGACAATCTCATGGAGTGCCTAGCAAGTTGGCCTTGAAATCATAAGACATAGCTTCATGTCTCACCTCTGACAAAAACACACTGTGTGACCACAGGTACATCTTTTATCCTCTCAAATCCCTAGATATCTCTATAAGACTTTAAATTGAAGAACAGAGGCTCATCTGCATTGATGTTGGTGTGAGTTGGGAGGGACCTCTGAGTGGGTGTTTCTCTCACAGGGACCTTCTTATGCAAATGAAATGATAGGTCCAGATCAACTCCCTTGCCCCCCAAAAAAGTAAAGAAAAAATGAGTATTTTCATATGCACTGCTGCTATGTATTTCCATAACCTAAAATCTTTGACTTGAAAATTTCATTACCTTTGGGCGTGAAAAGATGTCATACTTGTTTATAAATGAGAGGAGATGATATCTGTGCAGATAGATGGCTAAAGGCTTTAACAATGTACAAACTGTTTTATTATTTTGGATACTCCACAAACTATCACTTCTTCATAGACTTAGCTAGATCACCTCAACTAAAGTCAACAAACATAGATTGAGCACCTAATGTGTGCAAGGTACCATATTGTTCTAAGAATTACTTACGAGAGTATGGAATAAGGCAGAGGGATCAAATACCCCTTCACCAGATTGAAATGTACTTTGGAAATATTTAACAAAATAAATAAAAAAATAATAGAACATAGGTAATCTTGATATGTAGTTTTCTTTTTTGTAATTATTGTATTTATTTATGTTTAGATTTTGACATTCATTTCCACAAAATTTTGAGTTCCAATTTTTCTCCCCATCTCTCCCTTCGCCCCAGCCCATAATACCTTGCATTCTGATTACCTCTTCCCTCAAAGTATCATCCCCTTCTATCACACCCCACCCTTCCCTTATCCCCATCTTCTCTCTTTTCTGGTAAGGCAAGATAAATTTCTTTACCTGTATTTCTTATTTTCCAGTTATATGCAATAATAATTTTCAACATTCGTTTCTAATACTTTGAATTCCAACTTCTCTCCCTCCCTCCTTCCCTCCCTCCCAATCCCCACTGAGAAGGCAAGCAATTCAATGCAAGCTATATATGTGTCGTTTTGCAAAAGATTTGCATAATAGTCATGTTGTGTAATACTAATTATATTGCCCTTTATCCTACCCTGTCCCCCCTTTTTTATTTTATTCTCTAATTTGACCTTGTCCCTTCCCAAAAGTGTTTACTTCTAGTTATTCCCTTCTCCCATTTGCCCTCCCTTCTATCATCCCCCTCACCTCACTTGTCCACTCCTCCCCTACTTTCTTGTAGTGTAAGATAGATTTTCATGCCTAATTTAGTGAACATGTTCTTCCCTCCTTAAGACACATGTGAAGCATTTTCCCCCTCTCGTCTTCTTCCTTTTCTCCTCCATTGAAAAAGATTTTTCTTATCTCTTTTATGAGTTATAGCCTGTCCCATTCCATTTCTCCCTTTCTCCTCCCAGTATTTTCCTCCCTCACCCCTTAATTTTTTTATGGATATCATCTCTTCTGATTCAACTCAACCTGTACTCTCTATCTATGTGTGTGTGTGTGTGTGTGTGTGTGTGTGTGTGTGTGTGTGTAATCCCTCCACCTACCCAAATACTGAGAAAAGTCTCAAGAGTTACAAACATTATCTTTCCATGTAGGAATGTAAACAGTTCAGCTTCAGAAAGTTTTTTATGATTTCTCTTTCCTGTTTACCTTTTCATCCTTCTCTTGATTCTTGTGTTTGAAAGTCAAATTTTCTATTCAGTTCTGGTCTTTTCATCAAGAATGCTTGAAAGTCCTCTATATCATTAAATGACCATTTATTCCCTTGAAGTATTATACTTAGTTTTTCTAGGTAGGTGATTCTTGGTTTTACTTCCAGTTCATTTGACTTCTGAAATATCCTATTCCAAGCCATTAAATCCCTTAACATAGAAGCCACCAGATCCTATGTCATCCTAATTCTATTTCCACAATACTCAAATTGTTTCTAGCTGCTTTCAATATTTTCTCCTTGACTTGGAAACTCTGAAATTTGGCCACAATATTCCTAGGAGTTTCTCTTTTCAGGTCACTTTCAGGAGTTGATTGGTGGATTCTTTCAATATTTATTTTACCCTGTGGTTCTAGAATATCAGAGTAGTTTCCCTTAATAATTTCATGGAAGATAATGTCTAGGCTCCTTTTTTGATTATGGCTTTCAGGTAATCCTATAATTTTTAAATTGTCTCTCCTGGATCTGTTTCCTAAGTCAGTTGTTTTTCCAATGAGATGTTTCACATTATCTTATATTTTTTTTCAAACTTTTGGTTTTGTTTTCTAACTTCTTGGTTTATCTCATAGTCATTAGCTTCCCTGATTTTAATTCTCTCTTTCAATGAACTATTTTGTTCAGTGAGCTTCTGAACCTTCTTCTCCATTTGGCTAACCCTGCTTTTTAAAGCCTCCTTCTCCTCATTGGCTTTTTGGACCTCTTTTTCCAATTGAGTTAACATCTTTTTAAAGGTGTTATTTTCCTGAGCAGTTTTTTAGTTCTCCTTTAGCAAGCTGCTGACTTGCTTTTCAAGCTCTTCTATGGCCTGAGCCCATTTCATATTCATTTTGGAGGTACTGGAGGCATAGGCCTTGACTTCTTCTGCCTTATTATTCCTTATAGGAAAGGATGGAAGGAGACACCTGTTCACCAAGAAAGTAACCTTCTCTGGTCTTAGTTTTTTTCCCTTTTTTGTCATTTTCCCAGCCAGTTTCTTGACTTCTGAAACCTTTGTCAAGAGGAGGGTCCTAGTGCTCCTCCTCTCCCCAGTACTGTGCTTAAGGCTGAGGTTCAGAGCAGCTGCTCAATTCCACTAGAGACTTTAAGCTGAGCTGCCTGGCCAATGGACCCAGGCTGCTTCCATGTAGCTGCCCACCACTTCCTGCTGTCACCTCCTAGGACCAGTACTGGGGGAATCCCATTGTCCTCTCTTTCAGCTGGGAAAGCCCTTCTACACTGACCTTTGGAGCTTTCTTTGTTGCTTTTGGGTTGAGGGATCCTCCCTTCTGGGAATTCTTCTCTGGAAGTCTGTTCAAATCCTGTTCCTCCCAGTGCTACACAGTTAGGGCTGGGCTCTGCTCAACTCAGTCAGCCTTCCAGGTTAACTTTGGCTGGAAACCTCCTTCACTCTGTTTTTCTGTGGCTTCTGCTGCTCTAGGATTTGGTGAGAGTCATTTTTTACAGGTATTTTGTGGGCTGTGGGGGAAGCGTTTGAGTATATTCATCTTTCTATTCTGCCATCTTGACTCTGCCCCGATATGTGGTTTTCTAAGCCAACATGAAGACTGTCATACTTTTATTAGTTTAGTGTCTCCTCCTCTACTTCCACCCTCCACTTCCTATTTGAGATTAAGACCACTGCTAAGGGATAAGCACTGTTATTAGAGTTAGGAATATCCTAGATGAGGAAGCTTTCTGTACCAATGCAGGTTGTCACCTTTGCTGTAATTTATGGGCTTAGAGAGTTTCACTGAGACTCAGTGAGTGATTAAACAGTCGGGGGATATTAGAGTCTGGCACTGAATCTGGTGTCTTCCTGCTTCCCTAGACCATTTATTTATCCTCAAAGCCAGGTTGCCTCTCATAAAAGTAGGATTCTATGTGCAACCTGTATAGAATTGCTTGTCTTCTCAATGTGGGGGAAGGGAGCATGTGGAGAGGGAGGAAGGTAGAGAATTTGGAACTAAAAGTTTCAAAAATGGATGTTAAAATTTTTAACTGGGGAAAAATAAAATAGTAAATAACTTTTAAAAATTAAAAACAAGTAGGATGCTAACAAAACATTCATTCTAATGACTGTGGGGTTTTTTTTTCTTTCTCTTAAAAAAACAATTCTATGACATTGGGAAAAAAGGGGAATATTTATGTATGAGGTAAGGTAAGAGAATAGTGTTCCAAAATAAATAAGTTTGCCTTTTGGAGAAGACTGGAAAGTATGTTGAAACTTTGTGACATCATTGCTGTGAGAAATTTCCTTCTTTATTTAGTGTGATCTTCTTTTACTTGGTAGAAATGAATCTTTAAATATAGCTAAGAAGGCCATTTCCTTTAGAGCTGGTTTCAGTATTTTCTTTTCTTTTTTTATTTAAAATGTTTTTCTGCCCAGGTGTTCTTCTTTTCAGTCTGATTTCTTAGCTTGAGAGAATTTCTAAATTAAATTTTTTTTAAGGTTTGTTTTTAAAACCTAACATGTGGTAGAGTTGGGGTAGGGAGAGGGAAGAGTAATAAATATACACATGTAAATATAATTGCAAGGAGTTGGGGGTATATTATGTCTTAATTGAGTCCTAAGGAAATTAGTGAGTTTAAGGGTTCTTAAAAAGCAAAATCCACAAGACATTTATAGTTAGTAAGGCAGTAAGGCACTTTAATTGGAAGGATATGAAGAGATTCCTAGGTGGAAATCATAGATTTCAAGCTGAAAGGGACCTCAGAAGCTATGTAGTCTAATCCTCTCAACTTACATGCGTTGCTTATCCAATGTCACAATGATAAAGTGCAGTGAAAGAAGAATTTGAACTCAGATGCTCTGACTGGTAGAAATCAACCATGCCTTTAGTTTCTTTCTTCTAGTTATAACATTCTGTTTTAATCTCACTTAGCAACTGCTTCAAGGAGATGCAGACATGGAGGAAAGCCCTGGTCAACAGCTCTTCTTGGGATAGCAACTCTAAGATCTCCCCTTCCTGATTTTGATGTTATTTGGAAATATAAATCAATGGTATGACCCAGTTCTGAGGGATTCATTCTACTCTAAGAAGCTCCTTATTTTATTAGAGCTATGAAGCTGTCATATATTTCAGGGAGTCTGTGATCTTGGATGGGGGAAAATACATTTTTACTAATATCTAACTAAAATGTAGCATTTCCTAAAGTTGTTTTAAAAAATATTTTGAGAAGGAGTCCGTGACACATAAAAAATGTTAGGAACTCCTACTCTGTAGGTTCTGATGGAAAAGAATCCATATGAGCTTACAACATTGGCTGAGGCCTTTGGGGCTCACTGATTTCCTAGGACAGCCTTTTGTGTTACACCTGATGGGGAAAAGGGAGCTGATTCCTGGGGGAAAAACAGGAACAGAAAAACCACTACCAACAAAATCCCTAGATGTGTGAGACATATGATGACCTTTTTGCCAACTTATTTAAGGAAAGGGACTAAAGGAACCTAGGATGAATGATAGGTGTCTGAATATTGTTGTTTCTGGAAATGATATTATTAAAGTAGTGCAGTGGGGGGAAAAGGGTCAAATTTGGAGTTGTAGGAGCTACTATTTCTGAGTTACAACAATAGCTCTGTCATTTACTACTATTGTAACCTTGGGTAAGTCACTTACCCTCTCTCTGCCTCAGTTTACTGATCTGACAAATGAAGAAGTTGCTATGATAAAATGACATGTCATCATTAAAATATATTAAAAATAAATATTTTAAAAAATAAATTAAACTTCATCTGACTCATTTACAAAGTAGTTACTGTATACAGAGCTCTGTTAGATGCTGCAGGGGAGAAAAATTTAGTTAAATTTTGTTCTTAAAGAAATTAATTTGTGTGTGTATGTGTGTGTGTGTGTGTGTGTATTTAATGCAAAGAGCATTGGACTTAGATTCAAAAGACTTGGGTTACAATCCTGATTTTATTTGAATCTTAAAGTAGAGGGATACAGCATACATACACTTTACGTACATACATACAATTGGTTAGCTTGTCCATAATTCACAATGAATACAGTAGAGAATTGGAAAGAATTATAAAGGAAAGTGCTCAATAATGTCTTGGATGACAATATAGATCATCATTGATAGGGCAGATCAAAAAACCTTCATGGAAGATGTAGTATTTAGTGGAATTTTAAAGTGTGGTCAAATATCCATTCAGTCAAGGGCAGGGAGAGGAAGACCATTAAACATATGGGGAATAGTGTGAACAAAGATATGGAAGGCTGGAAAGTTCAGGGTACATTAGCAGAAACCATTAATAATCAGTTTGATTGGATTATACAGTACAAGAAGGTAAGTAATATTGTATAAATTGGGAAAGTAGGGTGGTACCAGACAGGGGACAGTCTGGAATATGAAAGGTATAGAAATTTCTACTTTATTTGGCAGCCAATTACAACCATTTAAAGGTAACTGAGCGAAAGATCAGCATAAACAGATCTGTGCTTATAAATGATTAGTCTAGTAGTAGTATAAAAGTTCAACTGGAAAGAAGAAGAAATAGAAAAGAGATCATTTCCAGGTGGATGGTTATGAGAGAAGGGACTAGGTCAGCAGAAAGGGGTACAGACATGAAGGGATGAATGCAGAGATGCTGTGTGAGTAGAACTGACAAAAACTGGTAACTGATTCAAAGTAAAGTGAGATTAAACAAAATGACAACAAAACCTTATCTTTCCCAGAGCTACTTTCTGCATTCACATGTGTGTTCAATGCTAAATCCAAATGCCATGGTTCTTGTGAACTCAGAGTAAAACTCTACTTTATTGATGTGGATAGCTCTAGTGTCTTGATTCCCCTGACAAAAATCAACATCTTGGTAAACTGAGATGTGAAAAATTCCATTTAATTTGGAGTGAATGAATTGTAATGCATGATTAGAAAGAGTAAAACCAGAAACAGAAGTAGATTTAAGTTATAGATGATAGGTTTGATTTTGGACATGTTAAGTTATTTGACTGGCTAATATAATGAATAGAATTTCACATTAGATCTTTAGGAGCTGTAGGAAATGGACAAATTACTGAAACTCTTACCTCAATTTCTTTGTCTATAAAGTTCAGATTATAATATTACTACTTCTACCTACGGCACAAAGGAAACATTTCACTAACTTTAAAGTGCTTTCTAAATATGAGCTATAATTAAGTCAGAGATGTACAAAAGGGTAGCTTAAAATGGAGACCTGGAGCTCCTAGCTCTGAGTCTAGGGCTAGAGAAATAGGAGTCACCCTTCTCTTCTCTACTCAGATTCTCAGAAACTGTTGTCTATATTCAGTGCCTCTACTTCCTTAGATCTCATTCTCTTCTAACCTCTCTGCAATCTGGCTTCCAATCTCATCGTTTAACAAAAATTGTTTTTCCAAATAAACCAATGGTTTCATAATTGCCAAATCTAGTAGCCTTTTCTAGACCCTATTCTTTCTTGATCTCTCAACAACATTTGGCATTGTTAATCAATGTCATTTTGATTGGATACTCCTTACTATAAAATGCAATATATATCAAATACTTCAATACAGAACACTGTCTACATAGAACCTTTACTATTCTCCTCAGTAGAAACCACACTTTCCCTTTGTGAAATCTTATAACGTTTTCTGTTTAATGCTCAAGGTATTACCATATCCTAGAATTGTGTGTGTGTGTGTGTGTGTGTGTGTGCGTGCATGTTTATGTATGCTTAGTTATATCACATGGCTTATCTTCCCAGCTAGAAAACAAATACTATCATAAAAGTAGGTAAGCTATTTAAACAAATCAATTTTTATTTTATTTATACATTATCATCAACTTTCTAGTACTCTGTCTCTCCAATTCATTCCCTGTTCCTGAATAGAATGGTTTCCTGTAACAAAGAAAGTTAAGCATAGTCACTGACAATCTTTCTAGGTTTAACATATTTCTTATGTTTATTTCTAATTCATATGATCCATAAGTTGCAAGTGAAAAGAGCAAAATATATTTCATTCTGGTCATTGCATTGGTCTGAATTCTGATTTTCCTTCATGCTTTTTACATTTATGTTCTTTTGGTCACAGGCATATTGTTTTCTTAGATGTCTATTGCTCTGTATTAGTTTATATATCTTCCCAAGTTTCTTTGAGTTCTTTATATTTGTTGTTATTTTATTCTCCAGTATCATTCCTATTCACTCATATAGCACATTTTGGTCAGTTATTCCCCAATTAAACACCTACAATGTCCTTTTTGTCCCTTGCTACCACAAAAAGTTCACTTATGAATACTAAGATACATGTAGGCTCTGTCCCTCAGTGTTTCACTTTCTTGATTTATGCTCAGTAATGGTGTCACTGAGTCAGAAGGTATGAGCATTTTAATATTTTTTCTAGTAGTTTCAATTTCTTTTTCAGAAGTGAACCAATTCATAGCTTTATAAGTATATTGGTGTGTCTCTATTTCCAAAACATTTCTAAAATTGACTGTTCAATTTTGTTTTCTGAACCAACTTGCTAGTTAAGTAAAATCTCAGTGCTATTTTTTTTTTTTACTATTCAAATTATTAATCTGGAGCATTTCTCTATGATTATTAATAATTTTCATTTCTTCTGAAAGTTGTTCATATATGATTACCATTTAACTAATGGGGAATAGCTCCTGGATGTGAGTGTGTGTGTGTTTTTGTGGTTTTTAAAATTAAGATAACATCCACTGGTTCTTATTTTAGCATGATATATGCTACGTTCTTTATAGATGTATATAACCAATTGCATTAGGGCTTAATTTGACTTAAATTTAACTTGAATTGGCTTAATTTAATATAGAAACTTTATAAAGGCTTCTTTTAATTAAACAATTCCTCTTCCCTTAAAGCATATAGCAATATTTTCAACCTTATCTTCCTTGCTTTTAAATATATATATGTGTGAATACATAAATATACACATATCCATACACACATAGACATAGATACAGACAGACACTACACACAGACACATACATTTACAATAGCAGTGGAGAAAAACCAAGTGAAAAAGCAAAAGCAAACAGAAATGACAGCAGCTGTATTTTTCACAATTAAGGATTCTAAAAGACTCAGAAAGACATACTATGGTATTCTAGTACATTTACAGATCTAACCCGCCCCCCCTCCCCCGCCACCTAATAAGAAGGCTGTTGACATATTAAGGTATGAGTAAGAACACCTGAAAGAAATCTGTCTACCCACTTTTGATGTTCTCAAACTATATTCATCAAGCCTGCTTTCTGGTTTTCCTGACTGTTCTTATCAAAAAAGAAATTTTTCCTTTAGGTAGTTTGCTATAAGATGACTTCTGTAACTAGTCCGAGATGCTTGTCTTTTCAAATTTTTCTCAAATAATTTTCATGGTTATTGCTTTATAACATAGTTTTGAAATCTGGTACAGGGCCAAGTCATATGGATCTTTGAATATTATTCAGTATCTTGCATCACTCAACTAAATAGTCTTATAAGATTTTTTCTGTTCTCCACAATCTTTCAGAGGTCATGACAGTGATCTAAGTAACTCAAAATATCTTTATCTACTATTCAATCTTTTGGAAATGTCTTTTTTAAATTATTTGTATAATCTACCTTATTAATCTTGCATTTTCTTTTCTTTTTTTTTTATTTTGTAATGTTTAACAGTCATTGCCATACAATTGTGATTTTATCCCCCCACCTACCCCCCACTCCCCCCCTCCCTCCCCACGACTGCATACAATTCTGTATAGATTCTACATATACTTTCCTATTGAGTATATTTTCACTATAGTCATGCTATGTAGTCAGACTAAGATAAATGAAAGAAATCGTATAACAAATCAGAACATGATACACAAACACATAGACATACACAAACATGATCTGCTACAATATGTGAGTGACTTCCATATTTCTCTCTCTGAGTGTGGCAGGCATTTTGCCTTGAGATCCTCCATTGGGATTTTTTTTTTTTTTTTGGTAAGAAGTTCTTGTGTTATTACAAAAATCTAAGTCTACCAGAAAAAACTCTCACACACTGTGGTTGTTGCTGTGCATAAAGTTCTCCTGGTTCTGCTCCTTTCACTCAGAATCAGGTCATATAAGTCCTTCCAGGCCTCTCTGAAGTCTTCTTGTTCATCATTTCTTATGGCACAATAGTACTCCATTACATTCATATACCATAATTTATTCAGCCATTCCCCAATTGATGGACATCCCCTTGACTTCCAGTTTTTGGCAACTACATAGAGTGCTGCTATAAATATTTTTGTACATGTGGGACCCTTTCCCATTTTTACGATCTCTTGGGGATATAGTCCTAGTAGTGATATTGCTGGGTCAAAGGGTATGCACATTTTTGTAGCCCTTTGGGCATAGTTCCAAATTGCTCTCCAGAATGGTTGGATGCGCTCACAGCTCCACCAACAATGAATTAGTGTTGCAACTTTCCCACATCCTCTCCAGCATTTATCATTTTCTTGTTCTGTCATGTTTGCCAGTCTTATAGGTGTGATGTGGTACCTCAGAGTTGTTTTGATTTGCATCTCTCTAACCAATAGTGATTTAGAGCATTTTTTCATATGATTATAGATAGCTTTAATTTCTTCCTCTGAAAATTGCCTGTTCATATCCTTTGACCATTTATCAATTGGGGAATGACTTGTATGATAGTACATTTGGATCAGTTCTCTATATATTCTAGAAATGAGGCCTTTATCCCCGAGCTTAGCTGTAAAAATTCTTTCCCAATTTACTACATCCCTCCGGATTTTGGTTGCATTGGGTTTGGTTGTGCAAAAACTTCTCAGTTTAATGTAATCAAAGTTATCCATTTTGCATTTCATAATGCATTCTATCTCTCCTTTAGTAAAGAATTCTTCCCTTCTCCATAGATCTGATAAATACACTATTCCTTGCTTCTCCAGTTTATTCATGGTATCAATCTTTATACCAAAATCATGTACCCATTTGGACTTTATTCTTGTGTACGGTGTCAGGTATGGGTCTATGCCTAATTTCCGCCACACTGTTATCCAGTTTTCCCAGCAATTTTTGTCAAACAATGAGTTCTTATCCCAGAAGCTGGGGTCCTTGGGTTTATCAAACAGAAGGTTGCTATATTCCTTGCCTACTGCATCTTGAGTGCCAAGTCTATTCCACTTGTCTACCTCTCTGTTTCTTAGCCAATACCAGGTGGTTTTGATAATTGCTGCTTTATAGTACAGTTTGAGGTCTGGTAGCGCTAGGCCACCTTCCCAAGCATTTCTTTTCATTAGTCCCTTGGATATTCTGGACCTTTTGTTTTTCCAAATGAATTTTGATATTATTTTGTCCAGTTCTAGAAAGTAATTGTCTGATAGTTTAATTGGTATGGCACTAAATAAGTATATTAATTTGGGTAGAATTGTTATTTTTATTATATTAGCCCGGCCTACCCATGAGCAACTAATGTTTTTCCACTTACTTAAATCTGACTTCATTTGTGCAAAAAGTGTCTTGTAATTGTGTTCATATAATCCCTGCGTTTGTTTTGGCAGGTAGACTCCTAAGTATTTTATGCTGTCTACCCTAACTTTAAATGGGATTTCTCTTTCTATCTCTTGCTGTTGGATTTTGTTGCTAGTATATAGGAATGCAGAAGATTTGTGTGGGTTTATTTTGTACCCTGCAACTTTGCCAAAGTTGTTTATTAATTCTAGTAATTTTTTACTTGAATCTCTGGGATTCTCTAGGTAAATCATCATATCATCTGCAAAGAGTGATAACTTAGTTTCTTCTTTGGCTATTTTAATTCCTTGGATATCTTTATCTTGTCTAATTGCTACAGCTAACATTTCTAGTACCATATTGAATAATAGTGGTGATAATGGACAACCTTGTTTCACCCCTGATCTTATTGGGAATGCATCTAGCTTATGGCCATTGCATATAATGCTTGCTGAAGGTTTTAGATAGATACTGCTTATTATTTTATGGAAAGTTCCCTTTATTCCTACGTTCTCCAATGTTTTTAGTAGGAATGGATGTTGTATTTTGTCAAAAGCTTTTTCTGCATCTATTGAGATAATCATGTGGTTTTTGTTAGCTTTGTTGTTGATGTGATCGATAATGCTAATAGTTTTCCTAATATTGAACCAGCCCTGTAGTCCTGGTATGAATCCTACCTGATCATAATGTATTAATCTCGTGATAAGATGCTGTATTCGTTTTGCTAGAATCTTATTTAAAATTTTTGCATCTATATTCATTAGGGAAATTGGTCTATAATTTTCTTTCTCTGTTTTGTCTCTTCCTGGTTTGGGTATCAAAACCATATTTGTATCATAGAAAGAATTTGGGAGGACTCCTTCTTCCCCAATTTTCAAGAATAGTGTATGTAGTATTGGAATTAACTGTTCTTTAAATGTTTGATAGAATTCACTTGTGAATCCATCTGGCCCTGGAGATATTTTCCTAGGGAGTTCATTGATGGCTTGTTCAATTTCTTTTTCTGAGATGGGGTTGTTTAAGTAATCAACTTCCTCTTCTGTTAATCTGGGCAATTTGTATTTTTTAAAATATTCATCCATCTCATTTAGATTATCGAATTTGTGGGCATAAAGTTGGGCAAAGTAGTTTCTAATTATTGTTTTAATTTCCTCCACATTGGAGGTGAGTTCACCCCTTTCATTTTTAATATTAGTAATTTGGTTTTCTTCTTTCTTTTTTTTAATCAGATTGACCAAAGGTTTATCAATTTTATTAGTTTTTTCATAAAACCAACTATAGGTTTTATTTATTAATTCAATAGTTTTCTTAATTTCATTTTATTAATCTCTCCTTTGGTTTTCAGTATTTCTAATTTGGTATTTACTTGGGGATTTTCAATTTGTTCTTTTTCTAGCTTTTTCAACTGCAAGCCTAAGTCATTGATCTCCTCTTTGTCTATTTTATTTATGTAAGCATTCAGAGATATAAAACTTCCCCTAATAACTGCTTTTGCCGTATCCCATAAGTTTTGGTATGTTGTCTCACTATTGTCATTCTCTCGAATGAAATTGTTGATTGTTTCTATGATTTCTTCTTTAACCCAACCCTTCTTTAGAATTAGATTATTTAGTTTCCAATTGATTTTTGGTTTCTCTTTCCATGGCCTTTTATTACATGTAATTTTTAATGCATTATGATCTGAAAAGGATGCATTGATTATCTCTACCTTTCTGCACTGGACTGTGAGATTTTTATGTCCTAGTACATGGTCAATTTTTGTAAATGTTCCATGTACCGCTGAGAAAAAAGTATATTCCTTTCTATTCCCATTTAATTTTCTCCAAAGATCTATCATATCTACCTTATCCAGAGTTTTATTTACCTCCTTAACCTCTTTCTTGTTTATTTTGAGGTTGGATTTATCGAGTTCAGAGCAGGGGAGGTTGAGGTCCCCCACTAGTATAGTTTTGCTATCAATTTCTTCCTTCAACTCCCCCAACCTCTCCTCTAAGAATCTGGATGCTATACCACTTGGAGCATACATGTTTAGTAATGATATTGCTTCATTGTCTATGGTGCCTTTTAGCAGGATATAGTTTCCATCCTTATCCCTTTTGATTAGATCTATTTCTGCTTTTGCTTTGTCTGAGATTAGGATTGCTACTCCTGCCTTTCTTACATGAGCTGAAGCACAATATATTCTGCTCCATCCTTTGACCTTTATCCTATGTGTATCCCCCCGTTTCAAATGTGTTTCTTGTAAGCAGCATATTGTTGGATTATGGCTTTTAATCCATTCTGCTATCCGTCTCCGTTTTATGGGAGAGTTCATTCCATTCACATTCACAGTTATGATTACAATCTGTGTATTTCCCTCCAACCTCTTTCCTACCATTTGTGCTTTTAGCTCTCCCGTCTCCCTTCCCCTCCTCAATAGTATTCACTTTTCTCCCCCTCCTCCTGCAGCCTTCCCCTCCTTCTTTTAGCCCCCCTCCCTTTTACTCCCCTTTACTCTTATTGCTTCTTTCCTCCCTTTTAGCCACCCTCCCCTTTCTTCCCCTTTCCCCTCCTACTACCTATAGAGCTAGTTAGGCTTATCTACTTAAGATTATTGTTCTCTCCTTTGAACAAATCAGATGAGAGTACCTCTCAAACAATGCTCATCTCCGTCCCCTCCTTCCCTCTACTATAGTTTTGTACTTCTTCCTGTGATATCATTTGCCATTTTCTGCTTCCCCCTTTCCACACCTCCTATTACATTCCCTTCTCATACTGAAATCATATTTTTGACATGACATCATTTACTTTATGCCCGTTCCCTCTACATATATCCCTTTTATCATAATAGCTGCACAGTTCTCAAGATTAACAGGTATCATCTTCCCTTATAGGGAGGTAAACAGTTTGCCCTAATTGAGTAGCAAGTTTTTGTTTTTGTTTTTTCCCCTCTGTTTACCTTTTTATGATTCTCTGGAGACCTGCATTTGAAGATCAAATTGTCTATTGAGTTCTGGTGTTTTGGTCAGGAAGCTCTGGAAATCCCTTATTTCGTTGAATGACTTTCTCCTTGCCTGAAATGTTATGCTGAACTTTGCTGGGTAGTTGATCCTTGGTTGAAGTCCCAACTCCTTTGCCTTACGGAATATTGGGTTCCAATTCTTTCGATCTTTTAATGTAGAAGCTGTAAGGTCCTGTGTGATCCTGACTGTGTGTCCTTGATATTTGAATTGTTTCTTTCTGGCTGCTTGTAGTATTTTCTCCTTCACTTGATAGCTCTGGAATTTGGCAACTATATTTCTTGGGGTTTTGAGTCTGGGATCCCTTTCGGGAGGGTTACGGTGGATACTTTTGATGACTATTTTGCCCTCTGAGTCTAGTACTTCTGGACAGTTTTCCTTGATGATTTCCTGGAAGATATTGTCCAGACTCTTTTCTTCATCATGGGTTTCTGGCAGGCCAATAATTCTTCGATTTTCTCTCCTGGATCTATTTTCCAGGTCAGTTGTTTTTCCAATTAAATATTTTACATTTTCTTCTATCTTTTCATTCTTTAGATTTTGTTTGACTGATTCTTGTTGCCTCATTGAGTCATTAGTTTCTACTTGCCCAATTCTAATCTTCATCGTAGTGTTTTCTTCAGTTAGCTTTTCCATCTCCTTTTCCATCTGACCAATTTTTCCCTTTAAGGAGCTATTTTCTCCATTTAATTTTTGTACTTCTTTTTCCAATCGACCAATTTTCCCAGTTAGGTTTTGGGTTTCCTTTTCCATCTGATCAATTTTCCCAATTAGGTTTTGGGTTTCCTTTTCCATTTGATTAGCTCTTCCTTTTAGGGAATTATTCTCTCCAGTTAATTTTTGAACTTCCTTTTCCATTTCTTCAATTTTCTTTTTCAGGGTGATGTTCTCATCAGTGAATTCTTTTTTTATAGTTTTAAAATCATTGGCCAGTTTTTCTTTTATATCCTTCTTCAGACGTTCCAGGTAATCTAGTTGTGCTTGCGAGAAATTCATAGTCCCATCTGAGGTTTCAGATGGAAGTACAGTCTCAGCTCTAACCTCTTTGGTGTTTGTGTTTTGGTCCTTATCCCCATAGAAAGATTCTATGGTTTTTTCACTTTTCGTCTGCTTTTTCCGATTCATGATGTTGGCTGAGTGTTGTAGCTTTTGGTTCTTTCAGTCAGAAGGTACAGATCTTTAAGTTGAGCTGATGTGTGTCTAGGCTAAAAGCAGGCTTTTGTTTTTTGTTTCCCAGATCAACCCTGGGGTTAGCTTGTTAGGTGTGTGGTAGGTGTGGTCTGTCCTCAGGATATCTCCTCAGCTGACTTGAGGCAAAGGCAAGGTCAGGGGATGGTAATCCCAGCTTCCCTTTTGTCTTCCCTTTTCCCCTGGAGGGCTGGGGCACGCCTAGAAGCTAACGCGTGTTCCCGCCCCTCCTTGGGCTCGTCTCCCGGCTCTGAGGCTTGCCTGGGTCTCAGTACGAATTTTCTCTGCCCTGGGTCATCTGTCCCTCCAGATCGCCTCCACCACAGTAGGAAGAATCCCCCTTTGACACTTTTCCAGCCTCTGGTGTTATGAGACCACCCGCCCCCTTCTGCTGTTCCCGCTGATCCAGGATTAATCTGGGGAAGAATTTTATGGTTCCCTCAGGGTCATCAGGGGGGAGGAGAGAGCACTTACTGATCACTCTGCCATCCCAGTTCCTGGAAGTTCAAGTAGTGACCCACCGAAGTCCGTCTTCAGGCTGAAGATTTCAAGGACTGCTGAGCTGATGTCTGGCACTCAGCGGCTCTCACCAGCTCAGCCTGGCTTATCTCCTGCTCCGCTGGTCTCACCCGCCACTCTCAGGCTCCTCTGGTCCCCTCCGCCCTGCCACGCTGACCGCGCTGCGCTGTGCGCCGGGGTCTTACCCCCGCGGAACAGATCCCTCCCGTGGACCCTCCGGTCCAGCCTGGGCTCCGAATCCGTCAAAGTCCGTCACCCACTGGATTTTACACCTCCAAAGTCTGGTCAGACTCTCCCCCCAGATATATCCAGAGGAGTTTGTCCAGGAGCTTAGGTGAGTCGTTGCTTTCACTCCGCCATCTTGGCTCCGCCCCCCGCATTTTCTTTTCTTTAAAAATATTTTCAGTTTTTAACATTCACTTCCACAAAATTCTGAATGTCAGATTTTCTCCCTATCTCCTCCTACCCCCAACTCAGGACAGCATATATTCCGATTACCTTTTCCTTCAATCTGCCCTCCATCTTGTCATGCCCCCTCCATCCTCTTTCTTCTATTTTCCTATAGGATAAGATAGATGCATATACCCCATTGTTTCTATATCTTATTTCCTAATTGAATATAAAAACAATTTTTAACATCCATTTTTAAAGTTTTGAGTTTCACACTCTCTCCCTTCTCCCCTCCTGACCCAAACTCATTGACAAGGCAAGCAATTTTATATAGGTTATATGTGTGCAATCATGCAAAAACACTTCAGTAACAGTCATATTGTGAAAGATTAACTATATTTCCCTCAATCCTGTCCTGCCCTCCATTTATTCTATTCTCTCCTTTGACTTGTCCCTCTACCAAAGTATTTGCTTCCAATTATCCCATCTCCTGTCCCTTCTATTATATGTTCTCTCTTATCTACTTCCCTTTTCCTTTCCTGTAGGATAAGGTAAACTTCAATACCCAACTGAGTGTGTTATTTTTTAAGATTATTTTATTTATTTTCAGTGTTCCACAATCAGTACTATATAACTTAGATTTTTTTTAATCTGCCTGCTCCTCCTTCAACCCTATTCCCCCCTCCCTCCCCAAGATGG
Source organism: Notamacropus eugenii (assembly GCF_028372415.1). Taxonomy (NCBI): domain Eukaryota; kingdom Metazoa; phylum Chordata; class Mammalia; order Diprotodontia; family Macropodidae; genus Notamacropus; species Notamacropus eugenii. The sequence goes on from NC_092876.1 coordinate 213,153,785, forward strand.
CATACAATTTTATATAGGTTCTACACATACATTCCTATTAAACACATTTTCACCATAATCATATTGCATACAAGAATTAAAATGAATGGAAGAAACCATATAACAAACCAAAAGGTAATATAAAAGAAAATGGTTTGCTACATTCTGTGATTGAATTCCATAGTTGTTTCTCTGGATGTAGAAGGCATTTTTGCCTTAAAAGACAATTGGGAATTTTTTAGGTACTTTCATTGCAGTGAAGTTCTAACTGTACCAGAAAAAATCCTGGCCCACTATGGTTGTTGCTGTGTACAAAGTTCTCCTGGTCTGCTCCTTTAGCTCAGCATCAGATCATATAATTGTTTCCAGGCCTCTCTGAAGTCTTCCTGCTCATTATTTCTCATGGTGAAAAAGTATTCCATTACATTCATATACCACAATTTATTCGGTCATTCCCCAATTGATGGGCATCCCCTTGATTTCCAGTTTTTGACCACGGCAAAGAGTGCTGCTATAACTATTTTTGTACATGTAGGACCCATTCCCATTTTTATAATCTCTGGGGATTACTAGAAGCAGTATTGCTGGGTCAAAGGAAGGGTATGGACTTTTTTGTAGCCCTTTGAACATAGTTCCAAATTGCTCTCCAGAATGGTTGGATCCACTCACAGCTCCACCAACAATGAATTAGTGTCCCAACTCTCCTACATCTTCTCCAACATTTTTCATTTTCCTGTTTTGTCATGTTAGCAAATCTGACAGGTGTGATGTGGTATCTCAGAGTTGTTTTGATTTGCATCTCTCTAATCAATAGTGATTTACAGGATTTTTTCATATGACTATAGATATCTTTAATTTCTTCCTCTGAAAACTGTCTGTTCATATCCTCTAACCATTTGTCAGTTGGGGAATGACTTGTATTCTTTTACATTTGACTGAATTCTCTCAATATTTTAGAAACAAGGCTTTTATTGCATACGCTAGTCACAAAAATTCTTTCCCAGTTTTCTGCTTCCCTCCTAATCATGGTTGCATTGGGTTTGGTTGTATAAAAACTTTTCAGTTTAATGTAATCAAAATTATCCATTTTGCCCTTCAAAATGCTTTCTATCTCTTCTTTAGTCAAAAATTCTTTCCTTCTCCAGACATCTGATAAATACACTATTCTTTGCTCCCCTAATTTGTTTATAGTATCAAACTTTATGCCTAGATCATGTACCCATTTGAAATTTATTCTTGGGTATGGTGTCAAGCATTGGTCAATGCCTAGTTTCCACCACACTGTTATCCAGTTTTCTCAGCAACTTTTGTTTAACACTGAGTCTTTATCCCAGGAGCTGGGGTCCTTGGGTTTATCAAACAGTAGATTGTTATATTCTTTGACTACTGTGTTTTGAGTACCTAGCGTATTCCACTGGTCTACCCTTCTATTTCTTAGCCAGTAACAAGTGGTGTTGATAATTGCTGCTTTATAATACAATTTGAGATCTGGTAGAGCTATGTCACCTTCCCTAGCATTTCTTTTCTTTAGTTTCCTTGATAATCTGGACCTTTTGTTCTTCCAGAAGAATATTGATATTATTTTTTCCAGCTCTAGAAAATAATAATTTGATAGTTTGATTAGTATGGCACTAAATAAGTAAATTAATTTAGCTAGAATTGTCATTTTTATTATATTGGCTCAGCCTACCCAAGAGCAACTGATGTTTTTCCACTTACTTAGATCTAACTTTATTTGTGCATAATGTATTTTGGAATTTTGTTCAGATAGTCCCTGAATGTGTTTGGCTGGTAGACTCCCAAATATTTCATAGTGTCTACCCTAGTTTAAATGAGATGTCTCTTTCTATCTCTTGCTATTGGACTTTGTTAGTAATTTATAGAAATGCAGAAGATTTGTGTGGGTTTATTTTGTAAATTGCAACTTTGCCAAAGTTGTTTACTATTTCAAGTAGTTTTTTATTTGAATCTCTGGAATTCTCTAAGCATATCATCTATCATCATATCATCTGCAAAGACTGAAATCTTAGTTTCTTCTTTGCCTATTCTAATTTCTTTATCTTCTCTAATTGATATAGTTAATATTTCTAGTACCATATTGAATAATAGTGGTGATAATGGACATCTTTCACCCCTGATCTTACTGGAAATGCAACTAGCTTATCTCCATTGCATATAATGCTTGCTGAAGATTTGTAAATCCATCACTTGTAAATCCATCTGGCCTTGGAGATTGTTTCCTAGGGAGTTCATTGATGGCTTGTTCAATTTCTTTTTCTGAGATGGTGTTATTTAAGTATTTAACTTCCTCTTCTGTTAATCTGGGCAATTTATATATATATATTTTTTAAAAATAATCAACCATCTCATTTAGATTGTTGAATATATAAACACAAAGTTGGGTAAAGTAATTTCTAATTATTGTAGTAATTTCCTCCTCATTGGAGGTGAGTTCACCCTATTCATTTTTGACGTTGGTAATTTGGTTTTCTTCTTTCTTTTTTTAATTCAAATTGGCCATATTTTTTTTTCCCATAAAATCAACTCTTAGTTTTATTTATTTGTTCAATAGCTTTCTTAATTTCAATTTTATTAATCTCTCCTTTGGTTGTCAGTATTTCTAATTTGTTATTTACTTGGGGATTTTCAATTTGTTCTTTTTCAAGCTTTTCAAGCTGCATGTCCAATTCACTGATCTCCTCTTTCTCTGTTTTATTCATGTAGGCATTCAAAGATATAAAGCTTCCTCTAAGAACTGCTTTTGCATTATCCCATAAGATTTGTTAGGTTGTCTCATTATTGGCATTCTCTTGTATGAAGCTGTTGATTCTTTCTGTGATTTGTTGTTTAACCCACTTAGGATTATTCAGTTTCCAATTAATTTTTGGTCTATCTTCCCATGACCTTTTATTACATACAATCTTTAGTGCATTATGATCTGAGAATGCATTGACTATCTCAGCCTTTCTGCACTGGATTTTGGGGGTTTTATGCCCTAGTACATGGTCAGTTTTTTGTGTATGTGCTATGAACCACTGAGAAAAAGATATATTCCTTTCTATCCCTATTCAGTTTTCTCCAGAGATCTATCATATCTACCTTATTCAGAGTTTTGTTCACCTCTTTAACTTCTTTCTTGTTTATTTTAAGGTTAGATTTACCAAATTCATGGAGGAGGAGGTTGAAGTCTCCCACTAGTATAGTTTTGCTGTCTATTTCTTCCTATAACTTCCTTAACTTCTCCTCTAAAAATTTGGATACTATACCACTTGGAGCATATATGTTTAATAATGATATTGCTTTGCTGTTTCTGGTGTCTTTTAGCAGGATATAATTTTCTTCCTTATTTCTTGTGATTAGATCTATTTCTGCTTTTGCTTTGTTTGAGATTAGGATTGCTACCCCTGCTTTTCTTTCTTTTTTTTTTTTTTTGACCAATGAACTTTTTTTTAATTTAACTTTTAACATTCATTTTCACAAAATTTTGGGTTACAAATTTTCTCCCCTTTTCTCCCCTCCCCCCCAAACACCAAGCATTCTAATTGCCCCTGTGACCAATCTACTCTCTCTTCTATCATCCCTCTCTGCCCTTGTCTCCGTCTTCTCTTTTGTCCTGTAGGGCCAGATAGCTTTCTATACCCCTTTACCTGTATTTCTTATTTCCTACTGGTAAGAACATTACAGTTGATCCTAACACTTTGAGTTCCAACTTCTTTACCTCCCTCCCTCTTCACCCCTTCCCTTTGGAAGGCAAGCAATTCAATATAGGCCAAATCTGTGTAGTTTTGCAAATGACTTTCATAATAGTTGTGTTGTATAGGACTAACTATATTTCCCTCCATCCTATCCTGTCCCCCATTACTTCTATTCTCTTTTGATCCTATCCCTCCCCATGAGTGTCGACCTCGAATTGCATTCTGCTCCCCATGCCCTCCCTTCTGTCATCCCCCCCACCCTGCTTGTCCCCTTGTCCCCCACTTTCCTCTATTGTGAGATAGGTTTTCCTACCAAAATGAGTGTGCATTTTATTCTTTCCTTTAGTGGAATGTGATGAGAGTAGACTTCATGTTTTTCTCTCACCTCCCCTCTTCATCCCTCCACTAATGAGTCTTTTGCTTGCCTCTTTTATGAGAGATAATTTGCCCCATTCAATTTCTCCCTTTCTCCTCCCAATATATTTCTCTCTCACTGCTTGATTTCATTTTTTTTTAAGACACGATCCCATCCTCTTCAATTCACTCTGTGCACTCTGTCTATATGTATGTATGCGTGTGTGCATGTGTGTGTGTGTACTCCCACCCAGTACCCAGATACTGAAATGTTTCAAGAGTTACAAATATTGTCTTTCCATGTAGGAATGTAAACAGTTCAACTTTAGTAAGTCCCTTATGACTTCTCTTTGCTGTTCACATTTTCATGGTTCTCTTCATTCTTGTGTTTGAAAGTCAAATTTTCTTTTCAGCTCTGGTCTTTTCATCAAGAATGTTTGAAAATCCTCTATTTCATTGAAAGACCATTTTTTCCCCTGAAGTATTATACTCAGTTTTGCTGGGTAGGTGATTCTTGGTTTTAGTCCTAGTTCCTTTGACTTCTGAAATATCCTATTCCATGCCCTTTGATCCCTTAATGTAGAGGATGCTAGATCTTGTGTTATCCTGATTGTATTTCCACAATACTTGAATTGTTTCTTTCTAGCTGCTTGCAATATTTTCTCCTTGACCTGGGAACTCTGGAATTTGGCCACAATGTTCCTAGGAGTTTCTCTTTTTGGATCTCTTTCAGGCGGTGTTCTGTGGATTCCTTGAATATTTATTTTGCCCTCTGGTTCTAGAATCTCAGGGCAGTTTTCCTTGATAATTTCATGAAAGATGATGTCTAGGCTCTTCTTTTGATCATGGCTTTCAGGTAGTCCCAAAATTTTTAAATTGTCTCTCCTGAATCTATTTTCCAGGTCAGTTGTTTTTCCAATGAGATATTTCACATTATCTTCCATTTTTCCATTCTTCTCTCTTTGTTCTGTGATATCATGCTTTCTCGCAAAGTCCTTAGCCTCCATCTGTGCCATTCTAATTTTGAAAGAACTATTTTCTTCAGTGAGCTTTTGAATCTACTTTTCCGTTTGGCTAATTCTGCTTTTGAAAGCATTCTTCTCCTCATTGGCTTTTTGAGCCTCTTTTGCCAATTGAGTTAGGCTAGTTTTCTTTCTTTCTTTTTTTTTCCATTTTTTTTTTATTTAGCTTTTAACATTCATTTTCACAAAATTTTGGGTTACAAATTTTCTCCCCTTTTCTCCCCTCCCCCCCAAACGCCAAGCATTCTAATTGCCCCTATGACCAATCTGCTCTCTCTTCTATCATCCCTCTCTGCCCTTGTCTCTGTCTTCTCTTTTGTCCTGTAGGGCCAGATAGCTTTCTATACCCCTTTACCTGTATTTCTTATTTCCTACTGGTAAGAACATTACAGTTGATCCTAACACTTTGAGTTCCAACTTCTTTACCTCCCTCCCTCTCCACCCCTTCCCTTTGGAAGGCAAGCAATTCAATATAGGCCAAATCTGTGTAGTTTTGCAAATGACTTCCATAATAGTTGTGTTGTATAGGACTAACTATATTTCCCTCCATCCTATCCTGTCCCCCATTACTTCTATTCTCTTTTGATCCTATCCCTCCCCATGAGTGTTGACCTCAAATTGCACTCTCCTCCCCATGCCCTCCCTTCTATCATCCCCCCCCACTCTGCTTATCCCCTTATCATCCACTTTCCTTTATTGTAAGATAGGTTTTCATACCAAAATGAGTAGGCATTTTATTCTTTCCTTTAGTGGAATGTGATGAGAGTAGACTTCATGTTTTTCTCTCACCTCCCCTCTTTATCCCTCCACTAATGAGTCTTTTGCTTGCCTCTTTTATGAGAGATAATTTGCCCCATTCAATTCTCCCTTTCTCCTCCCAATATCTTTCTCTCTCACTGCTTGATTTCATTTTTTTTTAAGATATGATCCCATCCTCTTCAATTCACTCTGTGCACTCTGTCTCTATGTGTGTGTGCGTGTGTGCATGTGTGTGTGTGTAATCCCACCCAGTACCCAGATACTGAAATGTTTCAAGAGTTACAAATATTGTCTTTCCATGTAGGAATGTAAACAGTTCAACTTTAGTAAGTCCCTTATGACTTCTCTTTGCTGTTCACCTTTTCATGGTTCTCTTCATTCTTGTGTTTGAAAGTCAAATTTTCTTTTCAGCTCTGGTCTTTTCATCAAGAATGCTTGAAAATCCTCTATTTCATTGAAAGACCAATTTTTCCCCTGAAGTATTATACTCAGTTTTGCTGGGTTGTTTCTTTCTAGCTGCTTGCAATATTTTCTCTTTCACCTGGGAGTTCTGGAATTTGGCCACAATGTTCCTAGGAGTTTCTCTTTTTGTATCTCTTACAGGCGGTGTTCTGTGGATTCCTTGAATATTTATTTTGCCCTCTGGTTCTAGAATCTCAGGGCAGTTTTCATTGATAATTTCATGAAAGATGATGTCTAGGCTCTTCTTTTGATCATGGCTTTCAGGTAGTCCCATAATTTTTAAATTGTCTCTCCTGAATCTATTTTCCAGGTCAGTTATTTTTCCAATGAGATATTTCACATTATCTTCCATTTATCCATTCCTCTGGCTTTGTTCTGTGATTTCTTGCTTTCTCATAAAGTCCTTAGCCTCCATCTGTGCCATTCTAATTTTGAAAGAACTATTTTCTTCAGTGAGCTTTTGAATCTCCTTTTCCATTTGGCTGATTCTGCCTTTGAAAGCATTCTTCTCCTCATTGGCTTTTTGAACCTCTTTTGCCAATTGAGTTAGGCTAATTTTCAAGGTGTTATTTTCTTCAACATTTTTTTGGGTCTCCTTTAGCAGGGAGCTGATTTGCTGTTCATGCTTTGACTTCATGTCTCTCATTTCTCTTCCCAGCTTTTCCTCCACCTCTCTAACTTGATTTTCAAAATTCTTTTTGAGCTCTTCCATGGCCTGAGCCCATTGAGTGGGCTGAGACACAGAAGCCTTGATTTCTGTGTCTTTGCCTGATGGTAAGCATTGTTCTTCCTCATCAGAAAGGAAGGGAGGACATGCCTGTTCACCAAGAAAGTAACCTTCTATAGTCTTATTTCTTTTCCCTTTTCTGGGCATTTTCCCAGCCAGTGACTTGACCTCTGAATATTTTCCTCACACCCACCTCACCTCCTGATCCTCCCAGCCAGTGTTTGGGGTCTGAGATTCAAATGCTGCTTCCAGCCTCAGGGCTTTGGGCGGGGGCAGGGCTGCTATCCAGTGTGAGATTAAATTCAGATGCTCAGGTGAGGGCAGGGCTGCCTCTCAGGCTCAGTTCCCTCAGGGAGTTTATGCACAGACCTTCAACAATGGATCCAGGCTCCTGCCTGCTTGGGGAGCCCTGGTCTGCCGCTGCCCCTCAGCTTCTGTCTCCCGAGGGGGCCCGAGCCATGGGGGCACCCCACTCCCCCCTCGACCCGCCAAAGGGACTCTCTCACTGACCCCCGTCACCTGTGGGTGGAGGTACTTGTGCGGCCGCTGGAGATCCCGTCCCTGAAGCCCGCTCGGATCTGTTCCTCTTGGTGCTGTGGCCGCAGCAGGTCTGGGCTGGGCTGGGCTCTGTGTCTGCAGCGTGACGGACCTTTTGCGAGAGGTTTGCAGGTCCCTCTGTGGGTGGAGGGTCCCGCGTGGCCGCTGGAGATCCCGTCCCTGAAGCCTGCTCGGATCTTTTCCTCTTGGTGCCGCGGTCGTGGCAGGGCTGCCCTCAGCTCCCAGTCCCGGCGCCCAGTCCGCAGCGCGAAGGACCCCCCCAAGAGGTTTGCAGGTCGCTCCGGAACAAAAATCTCCCTCGCTCCAATATTCCATGGCCTCTGGGTGCAGAATTCGCCGTGAGTTACTCCCCTGTAGCGGTTCTGTGGGTTGTGGGACTACCCCTGCTTTTCTTACACCAGCTGAAGCACAATATATTCTGCTCCAACTTTTTCCTTATCCCTGCATTTCAAATTTATTTCTTGTAAGCAACATATTTTTGGATTATGGCTTTTAATGCATTCTCCTATCCTTCTCCATTTTATGGGAGAGTTCATCCCATTCACATTCACAGTTATGATTACTATCTGTGTCTTGTCCTCTATCGTCTTCCCACCATGTATGCTTTTAGTTCTCCCTTCTCCCTTCCATTCCTCCATAGAATTTTAATTTTTGACCACTACCTCCAGCATTCCCTTCATTCTTTCAGTCCCCTTCATTTTACTCCCTTTCACCCTTACTACTTCTTCCCTCCCTTTTAGCCTCACCTCACCTTTCTTCCCCCTTCCCCTCCTACTGCATATAAAGCTAGTTAGATTTATATACTTAATTAAGTTTGTTGTTCCCTCCTTGAACCAAATCAGATGAGAGTACCACTCAATCAATGCTCATCTTCCTCCCCTTTTTCCCTCTACTGCAATATAATTTTGTACTTCTTCTTGTAATGTAATTTACCATTTTCTGCTTCCTCCTTTTTATATCTCCTGTTACAATCTTTTCTCATGCTTAAATCGCATTTTTATCATCATATAATTTACTTTACACCCACTCCCTCTATTTATATTCCTTTTTTATTTCATAATACATATACAGTTCTCAAGATTACCAAGTATCATCTTCCCTTATAGGGAGGCAAACAGTTTACCCATATTGACTAACAAGTTTTTCTTTCTCCTGTTCTCCTTTTTATGCCTCTCTTAAGACCTGTGTTTGAAGATCAAATTTTCTACTGAACTCTGGCCTTTTTATCAGGAAGGTCTGGAAATCTCTTATTTTATTGAATATCCATCTCCTTGCCTGAAATATCATACTGAACTTTGTTGGGTAATTGATCCTTGCTTGTAGTCACAGTTCCTTTGCCTTATGCAATATAATGTTGTAATTCCTTCTATCTTTTAATGTAGAAGGTACAAGGTTCTGTGTGATCTTGACTATAGCTCCTTGATATTTGAATGGTTTCTTTCTGGCTGCCTCTAATATTTTCTTCTTCATTTGATAGTTCTGGAATTTGGCAACAATATTTCTTGGTGTTTTTAGTTTGAGATCTGTTTTGGGAGGTAAATGGTAGATTATTTCAATGATTATTTTACCCTCTGGATCTAGCACTTCTGGGCAGTTTTCCTGTATAATTTCATGGAAAATATCATCCATGTTCTTTTTTTCATCGTTATTTTCTGGCAGGCCAATAATTCTTAAATTTTCTCTCCTGGATCTATTTTCCAGGTCAGATGTTTTTCCAATTAGATATTCCACATTTTCTTCTATCTTTTCATTCTTTAGATGTTGTTTGACTATGTCTCATAGAATCATTAGCTTCTACTTACCCAATTCTAAATTTTATCAAACTGTTTTCTTCAGTTAAGTTTTGTTTCTCCTTTTCCAACTGTCCAATTATTCCTTTTAAGGAATTATTTTCTCCAGTTAGTTTTTGTACTTCCTTTTCCATTTGTTCAATTTTCCTTTCTAAAGATCTGTTCTCTTAAGTGAATTCTTTTTTCATACTTTTAAAATCATTGGTCTGTTTTTCTTCTGTTTCCTTCTTCAGCTCTTCCAAGAGTCCTCCGCAACCAGTTCATAGTCCCTACTGAAGTTTCAGATGGGAGTAAAACCTCAATACTGATCTCTTTGGCATTAGTGCTTTGGTCCTTTTCCCCGAAGAAAGATTCTACAATCTTTTCCTTCTTACTTCACTTCTTCTTACTCATGATGATTACATTTTGTGTATTGTGGCCTCTGGTTCTCTCAGCTAGAAGCTAAAGAACCTGGTGCTGAGCTGGCTGATGTAAGAAAGCAGAGGCTGGCTGGATTCTTTTTGTGTGTGTGTTTCCCCAGATTAGCCCTGGAGCTAGCTTGTGAAGTGTGGGAGAGGGGTGGTCTGCTCAAGAGAGATTTCCCAGTGGAGGTAGAGCAAAGGCAAGCTCAGCCGTTGGTGATCCCCACTGCCCTAGTTTCCCATGGAGTTCCTAGCCTCACATGCTACGAGACTGTTTGCCCTTTCTGCTGAACCCACGTATCCAAGATTTTTCTGGGCAAATAGTTTATGGTTCTTTCAAGGTCAACATGTGGAGGGGGAGAGAGCATTTACTGATCACTCCACCATTTTGGTTCCCAGAAGTTCAAGTATGTGACTTACAGGCATTTAATCTACAGCCTAATTTACAGTCTCAGGTTCAGCTGCTGAAGTTACCTGGGGCTCTTTCTGTGGCTCTCACTCACTTGGCTTTGCTGGACTCCTGCCCTGCTCTGCTCTTCAGCCATGGTGCTGCTGCCTCAGACTGCCCTAGGGCTTTCCTGCTTAGTCCTGCTGCAGCAGGGATGTGCTGATGTATGTGCTGTGTGCTCCTCCATCCCTATGGAACAGATCCTTCCCATCTACGTTCCAGTCTGTCCAGGGCTGTGGGGTTGTGAATCTGCCACATTTCATCTTCTATTTGGTTTTGCACCTCCAAAATTTGGTCAGATTCTCCTTTTAGAGGTATCTGAAGGAATTTGTCTAACAGCTTAGGTGAGTAGTTCCTCACACTCCATCATCTGGCTCTTCCCCCTTCAGTGTATATGTTATTCCCTGCTTAAGTCAAATCCAATGAAAGTAAAACTCATTTATTCCCTCCTATTTTCCCCTTCTTCCCCTCCATTGTAAAAGCTCTTCCTTGCCTCTTTTATGAGATGATTTACTACATTCTACCTCTCCCTTTCTCCTGGTGCATTCATCTCAACACTTAATTTTCTTTTTTAGATATCATCCCTTCATATTTCTCTGTCTCTGTCTCTCTGTCTCTGTCTCTGTCTCTCTCTCTCTCCATATATATATGTATATACATATATACATATATAAACACATATATATGTGTGTATATGTACATTCAAGTATATATACACACACACAGACATATATATACATATACGCACACACTCAGACACATACATACACAATCACACACTTACATATATGTTTCCTCCAACTATCCTAATATTGAGAAGTGTCTCATGAGTTACAAATATCATCTTTCCATACAGGTATGCAAAGAATTCAATGTTAATAAGTCCCTTATGGTTTCGCTTTCCTCTTTACTTTTTCAGACTTCTCTTGATTCTTGTATTTGATGATCAAATTTTCTATTCAGCTATGATCTTTTCAACAAGAATGCTTGGAAGTCCTCTATTTCATTGAATGACCATTTTCCCTGAAGTTTTATACTCAGTTTTCCTGGACAGCTGATTCTTGGTTTTAATTCTAGCTCCTTTGACCTCTGGAATATCATATCCCTAATCCTATCCATTATTGCATAAGCTGCTAGACCTTGTGATATCCTGATTGTGTTTCTATAACACTTGAATTCTTTCTTTCTAGCTGTTTCCCATATTTTCTCTTTGTTATGGGAACTCTGGAATTTGGCTACAGTATTCTTAGAAGTTTGCCTTTTGGGATCTCTTTCAGAAGGTGATTGGTGGATTCTTTCAATATCCATTTTACCCTCTGGTTCTATAATATCAGGCAGTTTTCCTTGATAATTTCTTCAAAGATGATGTCTAGGCTCTTTTTTTGCATCATGGCTTTGAAGTAGTCAAATATTTTTTAAATTGTCTCTGCTTGATCTATTTTCCAGGTCAGTTATTTTTCCAATGAGATATTTCACATTTATCCACTATTTTTTCATCCCTTTGATTTTGTTTTATAATTTCTTGATTTCTTATTAAATCATTAGCTTCCATCTGCTCAATTCTAATCTTTAAGGAATTACTTTCTTAAATGAGCTTTTGGACTTCATTTTCCATCTGACCAATTCTTCATTTTAAGGCATTCTTCTAGTCATTGGCTTTTTGTATCTCTTTTTCCATATGAAATACAATTTGTTTTAAGCTGTTATTTTCTTCAGTTTTTTGGGGGTATCCTTTAGCAATCTGTTGGCTCGTTTTTCATGATTTTCTTGCATCACTCTCACTTCTCTTCCCAGTTTTTCCTCTGCTTCTCTTATTTGATCTTCAAAATCCTTTTTGAGCTCTTCCATAGCCTGAGACCAATTTATATTTTTCTTTGAAGTCTTGGATGTAGGAGCTTTGACTTTGTTGCCTTCTTCTGTTTCTATTTGGTCTTCCTTGTCACCAAAGTAAGATTCTATAATCTGATACTTTTTCTGGTTTTTATTCATCTGCCCAGTCATTTACTTGACTTTTGAACTCTTTGTGAAGGTAGTTCTCTGCTTCCAGTGGGGTGGGAGAAGTACTTTCAGCCTCTCTATCCCCCCACAATCTGTGTGCCTAGAGTTACAAAAACAGTCTCTGCCTCTGCTCCTACTGTGGCTGCAGAGGGCTCTTCTACCCACTCTGCTACCCTGACCACTCTACTCTCTCACATAGGTCCAACAGGATTTTCCACTGACCTTCCAATTGTTCTCTGTGTTTTGAGGTTGTGAAGTCTATAAAGTGCCACAGGTGCCAGTGATTCATTCCCTCCAAGGCCTTCTCAGGTCATGTCTGTGCAGGTACTCCCCACATTGGATTGCGCTCTTCTTCCAATGTGGCATCACAGACACTTCCGATCAACTTCTCAGACTGTCTTGGGCTGGAAATTTGCTTCACTCCATCATTCTGTGGGTTCTGCAGCTCAAGAACTTTTTTTGAGTCATTTTTACAATTTTTTTGAGTAGTTTTGGGGAGAAATATGACAGGTCCCTGCTTCTACTTTGTCATCTTTGCTCTACTGCCCTAATCTTGCCTTTTCAAAGACTTTGATTTGAGATTTCTGATTATGTTGAAAGCAGATGTCTATAAAGGATATCTTTTAAAAGAGATTTCAAAGTATGTGTGGATAATTTTTGCACAGGTGGGTTGTGAACTGCTATGATGTCATCAGGCAATTACAATGTAAATATGAACAGAATATAGAGTATATAAATGGGTAATGATATGGGATAAGCTGGGACAGGATGGTTTAATGAAAGTATTGAATGGTAGACTAAGCAATTTTTTTATTTTATTCTGTAGGCCATGGATGAGGGTGACTACTGAAGATTTTTGAGCTGTGGAGTGACATAATCAGAGCTTTTTGTAAGATGACTCTTGATAGCTCTGGGAATGTTGCATTAGGGAAGGGGATGTCTAAAATATTTATTTCTGTTAAATGACTTTCATAGTAAAGTCTAGGTGGTTTCTAAGAAGTCTCTGAACTAGGTTGGTACCAGTGTGAATATAAAGATACATTTGAGAAATATGTTAGGCATACAGTGGTTAAACATGGACATGGACTAGATGAAAGAAATGGGGTGAAGGGAGGAAGAAGAATGAATGTTATTTCTGGGACTATCTGTGTAACTGTGGGGAAAGTTCCTTAAGCTCTCTATATCTGTTTCTCATCAGAAAAATGAAAAGATTAGGCAGAATTATTTTTAAGTTCCCTTCCAGATCTAAATCTATGATACTATGAATGAAAATATGAGCTTAGGTGACATCAAGTAATTTGTATGGTAGGGCAGGCTTTGGGCATAAGTGATGACTTTTGTTTGGGAGTATGTTGAATTTGTGATATTGACAAAGCCCTCAAGATCAATATTTCCAGATATAAGTAGTGAAAAAAAACTGTGAGCATGTGAGAGACATTCTGAGCATCATAATAATTATTCATAACAAAAGTATGTAGTCATTTGGAAAAAAAGTAAAATAAAAGCATCCCTAATTTTTATAAATGATTTCTAATTACTAACATTCATTGTGTTCCTACAATGTACCAAGCTTTGTATTATATAGTATGAGAAAAATGTCTAGAATGAAAAGGGGATTATAGCATTTTGATAGTTCTTAAATTTCAGATGGAGGCTGAGAGATCATTTTGGCAACAAACTACCAGAAATAATTGATAATTTTTGAAATTGTTCAGGGCTTTCTGTCTCTCTCTCTTACACACACGCACACATTCACAAACACACATGCACACACACATGTCATTGTGTGTGTAAATATGTATGTATGTGTGTATATATGTTATAGATATAGATTTATCTATATATAGATCTATACATAAAATTATGTAGCAGCTGTATAGTACAGTTAATAGAGCACTCGACATGGAGTCAGAAAGACCTGTGTTCATTCTGCCTCAGGTATAGGTAACCATATGATCATGAACAAGTCAGGAACAAGACCTTTATCAGCTCCTGATACCTTAACTAGTGATCAGAAGTTAAGGAGAGACTGCTTACAAATGTGCTTTGCAAGCACTCAACACTATAAAATACAGTAATAATGATAATAAGAATAAGAATAATTGTGACTATTATTGCTAAATACTTGTTCATTTAAATGGCATATCTGAAAAATTATGTGAAATAGAGTAAGAAATACATACTACATTAGTTTGTTATGTATTTACTATGTTGTTTTATAATATTGATATTGCTAATAACTAACAGAAAAAATGACAGTTATGCTCATTGCAATATCATAGTTAAATAGTCTTGAATATGTAATTTTATGAATTAATTTCTCAATTACAAATATAGGTATGCTATCTTTGTACATGTGCCCTGTCATATGTATTTTATCCTATATTGTGCCCATCGTTGACAATCAGTAATACAAGATATTCCTGAGATTCCATTTTCCTATTAAATAATTTATCTATCTTCTCTAAGTAGGTAGTAAAAGTTTAATAATTACCTTGTTCATGATGCCCCTCTGAGGCTATGTGGGCAAGTACTTGAGGATTTTATGTACTTTTGATCCAAGGCAGCATTAATAATTCAGACCAGGGACTTGAGGTCATGGATCTTAGCTCTGCTGTAGTTTTTTGGTCCTTCAAAATGTCTTAAGTCTAAGAAATAAGTCAAAAAATATTGATCATCTCTGTTGACTAGCATTTATATGTCATCAAGAAATGGGACTACACCAAACAGAGTTCATCTTCTTAGGAGCCCACCCACATACATGTTAGAGAAATCTCTAGTAACTGAAACCCTTCCTCTAGGAGACAACAATGCTTAACTCAAAACCAAGAAAGTAATCTGTAATGGAGAAAGCCTTAATAGCAGACTTAATTAGAAATACTTTTTTTGGTAACTTTGAGTTTTATTGTTATATTTTTGCATGGAAAAATTAAATATGTATTTTCATTCCCAGCTTCTCCTCAGTCCCTCCACTACCCTAAGCACCCAGAAAGAAGGTAAGCAATATGATTCACATTTTACAAGTGAAGTCATGCAAAGAATGTGTCCACAGTAGTTATGTGGCAAAACTAAACAAAACAAGGAGTAAGAAGCAAAAGGGGGAAAATATACCTCAGTCTATACTGAAACTCCATTATATCTTCCTCTGTTAAGCATTTTTCATTGTGGGTCCTTTGCAAATGTCTTGGATCATTGTATTGATTAGAGCAGCACTAACCATTGGTTTTGTAGCCTTTTGAACACAGTTCCAAATTGCTCTCCAGAATGGTTGATCACCTCACAGGTCCACCAACAATGAATTAGTGTTCAACTCTCCCACATCTTCTCCAACAATTATCATCTTCCTGTTTTGTCATGTCAGCCAGTCTGGTAGGTGTGATGTGGTACCTCAGAGTTGTTTTGATTTGCATCTCTCTAATCAATAGTGAGTTAGAGCATTTTTTCCTATTACTATAGGTAACTTTAATTTCTTCCTTTGAAAAGTGCTTGTTCATATCCTTTGACTATTTATCAATTGGAGAATGATTTGCGTTCTTGTAAATTTGACTCAGTTGTCTATATATTTTAGAAATGAAGTCTTTATCCCAGACACTAATTGCAAAAATTCTTTCCCAGCTTTCTGCTTCCCTCCTAATCTTGGTTGCATTGGGTTTGTTTGTGCAAAATCTTTTCAATTTAATATAATCAAAATTATACATTTTGTAGTTCATAATGTCCTCTCTCTTGTTTGGTCAAAAATTTCTCTATTCTCCATAAATCTGACAAATACACTATTCTTTGCTCTCCTAATATGTTTATACTATCAAACTTTATGCCTAGATCACATATCCATTTGGACATTATTCTTGTACATGGTTTCAGGCACTGGTCTATGCCTACTTTCCACCACACTGTTATCCAGTTTTCCCAGCAATTTTTGTCAAATAATGAGTTCTTATCCCAGAAGCTGGAGTCCTTGGGTTTATCAAACAGTAGTTTGCTATATTCACTGACTTCGGTGTCTTACATACCTAACCTATTGCACTGGTCTACCTCTCTATTTCTTAGACAGTACTAAGAGAATTTGCTAATAGTTGCTTTATAATACAGTTTGAGATCTGGTAGGGCTAGGCCACCTTCCCTAGCATTTGTTTTCATTAGTTCCTTTGATATTCTGGACCTTTTGTTATTTCAGATGAATTTTGATATTATTTTTCTGACACTAGGAAATAATTGTCTGGTAGTTTGATTTGGTATGGCACTGAATAAACAAATTAGTTTAGGTAGAATTATCATTTTTATTATATTGACTCCCCCTACTCATGAGAAACTGATACTTTTCCATTTACTTATATCTGACTTTATTTGTGTGAAGTATTTTGTATTTGTGTTCATATACTCCCTGGGTTTGTTTTGACAGGTAGATTCCCAGATATTTTATAATTTATATAATATTGGAATTAACTCTTTAAATTTTTGTTAGAAGTTACTTGTAAATCTATCTGGTCCTGGAGACTTTTTCCTAGGGAGTTCATTGATGGCTTGTTCAATTTGTTTTTCTGAGGTGGGGTTATTTAAGTATTCAACTTCCTCTTCTGTCAATCTGGGCAATTTATATTTTTTTAAATAATCACCCATCTCATTTAGATTGTTGAATTTATGGGCATGCCATTGGGCAAAGTAATTTCTAAATATTATTTTAATTTCCTCCATCATTTGAGGTTAGTTCACCCTTTTCATTTCTGATACTGGCAATTTGGTTTTCTCTGCTATAAATGTTTTTTACATTATTTACCATAAAATGTGTGCAGCGTTTCATATCTGTAGCACTTCCACACTTCTATTTTTTAAAGAGAAACCTATTTCTTCTACGTCCCACCCACCACACCATTGAAAAACAAATTTGTTGTAACAAATGATTAGTTAAGCAAAAATAATACTCCTAATAGCTGTGCACAAAAGTTTTGTTTCATTGCTCACCTTAAATATATCTTCCTTCTCTGTCATATATAAGCCATTTTCAAAATTGGTTCAATGGAATCTGAAATGATCTTTGTATTGATCATTCTTAAAGGTTTCAAGGTGTGTTTCTACAATGTTCTCTTATGTTTTGTTTTCCTGGTTTGGTTCAATTCATTCTTCATGGGTCTATTTTAATTTTAATATTATAGTATGAATTGTTCTTTGGGTTCTGCTCATTTCTCTCTTCATCAGTTTGTATAAGTCTTTTCATGTCTTCTTGCAATCATCTGTCTCCTCATTTTTTGCAGCACAATAAGTCATCATATTAATAAACAAAGTTTACTCAGCTATTCATCAAAATGGAAGGTGTGGAAAATCAATCAGAAGTTCCAGAGTTTCATTAATCTGGAAGTACCTGGAGTTTATTGAGGAAAATTTCCTGATTAACCCCCTAGATAATAGCTAAACAGTCTCCATAATGGAAGCTATGCAAATTTAATGGGGTTTCTATTACTTCCCTGAGCACTTATTTGCTAGACTTTAAAAGATAAGTATTCAGTTAAAATTTTTATACTTAAATAGTTTTCACTGCTTAGGCTAAGGCAAATCTACCTTATAGGGCAAAGAAACATTTTTTTAGTGTTTAATGGCATGACTTTAAATTTGTGATCAAGAGAAAGAAGGTAATAGAAAACTGAGGAACCCTGGAGCCCAATCATCCATCAGATATCATGCTCATAGTTCTGTCACAAGAAGAATTACTATTCTTTTTTTGGGGGGGGGGGCGGGTCTTGTGTTGTGTTTTGACTGAATTGTAAAAAACTCAAGCCACTCCTATACTGTTCAATTCTAATGAAGTGCTAGGGAATAGTCAAAGGCAGGCTCCAGTCACCATCTTGACTTTGTTTTCTCTTACTGTCTTTGAAGAGCTGTAGCAGCTAGCACACTGATATATCCAGGATTGCTTGCTAGCACAGGTTCTTAGATTTGCTTTTCTGAAAGGAAAGCAACCTTTGAGTGTTCAACAATCTTCTTTAATAACATATACCAACTGAAAAATATAATTACAGAAAGACCAACAGGCAGGGCTACTAACTGTCTGACCATAAGCAATGTATACATCACAAATGAACAGACAGAGTCAACTGTCTGTCCATTACATACATAAATAGTTACCAGAAAGAGAGGCACCAGCATCTGAGTTTTCAAAGCCAGTGGAAGGGGTGTCCTTAATAGCTATCCAGCTTCTCATCTGGCACATGAACCTTCTTCTAAAGAGTAAACACCCAAGCAAAACCTCACCTCAGAGAATATATACACTTTTCAGAGCCAGAGGGCACCATCTTTATAACCCAGTGCCTCAGCAATTAACAAGAGATGTACAAAACAAAGCTCCTCTAATCAAACTTCCCTTAATGGGCTATATTGAGTCTTATTAATGTGTGAGGAAGATCTTTAAATTATTAGAGTTCAGTCTCTTTTCATGTTCAGGTTCTGTACTTTCAAAACTGTGATTTCCTTCTTGGTTTCCTCTAATCAACTCTCTTAGTCAATTTAGTTTTAGGGATGGGGTCAACCAGAGTAGACACTTGTGCTCATCAGATGGAGGAAAGCTATCTAACCCAATATTGCTTATTTATGAAGTATTTATATCTTGAGAATATGAGATAAATTCATATAAAAACAAAGAGTGTTTTGGTCATTGCATCTTGATCATATACATGGAAGCACTTTGATTCTTATATTTTAAGCCATAAAATCAGAAATTCTCTTGGCCTATACAAAGCTTATATTAGCACTGTATTTATAAACATGGAAGATAATACTAGGAAAATTATATTATATTTAATTATTTCATTTCAATGCCTGTAAACATGCACAAGACATCACAAGACTCAAACATGAACAATATAATGATTTAATAACATGTGATTTAAATTAATATGGAATCTATTTGCCCCCCAAAAAATTTATAGGGGAATTAGGTGGGAGTCAGAGTGGGCATTATGAATGGGACCAAAGGAATTCTATCATGAATATGGCTGATATTGGGAAAGCTTTCCCAGTGTTGTTGCACTGAGCCCAGGCATGAAGGGCAAAATGATGATGATAATGATAATAAAAACTATATGCCAGTCACATAGGAAAATGAAAAAAAAAAACTTCTCAGGACTTCTAATTAGTATCTAATATGGTCCTCACAACAACCCTGTGAGGTGATTATCACCATTTTACAAATGAGGAAAATGAAGCAGAGCTTAAAGTGATTTAAGAGTCACACATCTAGTATGTATCTGAAGTTGGAACTGAACCTAGATCTTTCTGAGGTTTGAGCACTATATCCCATACACAACCTACCTTTAATATAAAATACACTGGTGTCAAGTGATACTGACAGGGCATGTTAGATCCATCATATCCCCATTTCTATTTACTCTATTTTCTATATCTAGACCTAAATCATAGACCAAATGACAAACCCAGGGAACCAAAGGAATGCTACTTGAGTTTCTAGTTGCCTTCCTTAGAAAGACAAGAGCTAGTACTATCTCTGCTTTGGACCTCATTGAAAAATGAACTGGTTTTATGATAGTATGCCAGAACTGCCTGTGGTACAAAGTTAAATTGTTTATGTCTTTCTTTAAACCAAAAAGTAGGTGGAGACTCTGAAGCTCATTCCCACTGGGGGCCAAGCTGTCTTCTGTTCCATTTGTTAACATAAGCTGTAACAGTGTGAAGTAGCTATATTTAGAATTGTACACCACTCTTTGAACTATAGAATTTCAGAAGTGAAAGAGAACTTCACTGGCCATCTAGTCTTCTTAATATTCAACAAAGGATCCCAGTTACAATGCACCTGACCAGTGGTCATCCAGTCTTTGCTAGAAGACTTCCAGTGAACAGGAACTCACTACTTTCTTAGGCAACACACCCATTTCATTTTTAAATTGTATTAATTTTTAGTGAGCTTGTTTTGTTTCTTTGCTTTTCTTTTATTTCATTTTTAATTTGTCTCCTTTTATTCACTGATTTCATACTGCTTCTGAAGGTTTTTCTCTTAGTATCTAGAATATTTCAAATATCACCAAAAGTGGCTTAATAGTTGCTTATACCACTTCTTTCAGTATGTAAGGATGCAACTCGTCTGGCCAAGTGACTCAAATTGATCAAGGGAAGTTCAATTGTTCACTTAATATTTTCGGATGTTGAGAATAAACTCCCTATCAGTCATTTCAAAGCTTTTATAATTTCTGGTTCACAGTTCATATTCATTGGCAGAAAAAAAAACAGGCAAAATAAAAGTTGAACCAGCTTTGTATTTTCTCTTGTGTGCTATCATTGTCCCACCTACCCTAAGTAGTAGTCCTAAACTCTCTTTTTATATTCTTATTCCAGTATATCAAAATTTCTCCTCTCCCACCCCATCCCTTCCCTGGTTTTTCATTGTTCTTTGCCTACTTTACTAGTCTATTCTAAGTTTAACCTTTCCAATATTCTTATTGGAGGAATAGTGACACATGTTTTTATTCATCCTGTTACTTGCCCTTGTTCCATCTTTTATGCACAATTTAATACTTTAATTTACCAAATTTCATTATTTTCCCAATTTGATTTATTCAGATAATTCATATTTTTCTTCTTAAAAGAATTGCTTCTCTTATTTCTTGAGAGATTCTTATCAACTTATGTCTAATTTTTCTGTATTTTGACTCTATCTTATACTTCCTCTGAATATTTTTAAATATATTCTTCCAAAATCCTGGATTTATGTTGGATTATATGCAGATTTCATCTCTTTCACAACATGTATTGTCAAAGGGAGTAATTGCTTTCCTCCAAAGTTTCTTGTATCCCTGCTACTAATTGCTTCGTATTTATGTGAATCAGGTTGAATTTCAGAAATAAACACAAAATCTGAGTGAAATTCCCCTTTTAGATGACATTATCATTAAAGCAATTCAAGAAATTATTAACTGCTTTGTCTGTGCCAAAAAAGTGGCTCAATAGATGCCTAGATAATTAAAATTTCCTACCATTACTAAGAAAAGGCATCATTACAGAATGGTTAGAAAGTGGACCTTGCATCAGAAAGATCTCAGCTTCAGTTCTCCCTCTGATATGTGCATTTGCTCTGTGACTTTAGGCAAGAGTTATTGTTTACACTCTTCGTGTTATAAATCAGCTCTCTAAGATTATAGAAGAGAAGGGACCAATTTGCATTGATAGAAGATGTGCCTCACTGAGAGCTCCCTATTCCATTGAAATTAAAATCTGGTTAGACAAATGCAAATAATTCAACTCTCCTGTATCTTAGCTATGTGGTAGACTCAGTGTTTCCCAAACTTTTGCCTAATTGATCTGTAGTATTTTCTGATTACAGAATTTTTTATTATTGTCCTTTCATTGATTTTTCACTTTCTACTTCACATATTCTTGAATTTCATCATATAGATACAGCTTCTTAATATACATAACTGCCCCTTATCCTGGCAATCTTAAATATCATGTACCTTTTGAAAAAAAAAAGTGCCCTCTAAAACCACATTCAAAATGTATGATTCATTGCACTAAGTCTTAGTGATAGGTAAAAGGTGAAATTTCTTTTCCTCGGATTATTACTACTGCCTCCTGCCTTAGATTTCATTTCTTGAAAGCTTCTCACAAACGCAATAACTTTTTCCTGAATTGTAGCTTCTCTTGATGCTCTCTCATTGAGGGGAAGTCAGGTTTTCTCCTTTCATCCTTGGTCATGGCAACCATGTCCCATTGTTCATTTAAGTTTCTCTCTGAACTTCTGAGGGCTTTTCCCCAGTGAGGAAATTTTGTAGTTATAACTGAAGGATCAAATTCTTTGACCTATTGTGCCACCTAGAGAGAATCTCTGAAGAATCTCTCTAATATATACAGAAATGACAGTATTTAAAATTCTTCCAAAGAAAGTGTTTGTCTATATTCATAGCTTCACCAACACAATGAAAGCAGTTGTGAGACAACATGACAGAATGGAGGTCATTCTCAAGATGAGGAAAACCAGGGTTCAGTTATTATCTCTGACATATACTATTTCCCCCCTCCCCATGGACAAGTCCTTTGATCTCTAAATGCCCTATAAAATTTAGATTATAAATTGCAAAGTGGGTGCATTAACAATGTTTTCTCATCCAAGAGTTCTCTTTTTTCTTCTTTTTAAATTTATTTATTTAAAGTTTTCAACATTCATCTTCACAAAATTTTGAGTCCCAAATTTTCTCCTTATCTTTACCCTCCCCAACCCCAAAATGCCTTGCATTCTGATTGCCCCTTCCACCAATGTGCCCTCCCTTCTAACACCCCACTCTTCCCTTATCCTTATCTTCTCTCTTATCCTAGAGGGCAAGTTAAATTTCTATACCCCATTACTTGTATTTCTTACTTTCCAGTTGTACACAAAAACAATTCTCAACATTTGTTCTTAAAACATTGAGTTCCAACTGCTCTTCCTTTCTCCCTCCCCACTCATCCCCACTGAGAAGGCAAACAATTCAATATAGGCTATATACATGTAGTTTTGCAAATGACTTCCATAATAGTCATGTGGTGTAAGACTAACTATATTTCCCTCCATCCTACCCTGCCCCCCATTTCTTCTGTTCTCTCTTTTGACCTTGTCCCACCCCAAAAGTGTTTACTTCCAACTGTTCCCTCCTCCAATTTGCCCTCCCTTCCATCATCTCCCCCCATCCTGCTCATCTCCTTCTCCCATACTTTCCAGTAGTGTACGATAGATTTTCATACCAAATCGAATATGCATGTTATTCCTTCCTTGAGCCAAATGTGACAAGAATAAACTTCACTTTTTCCCTCTCACCTCACCCATTTCTCCCTTTCTCCTCCCATTATATTGCTCTCTTACCACTTAATTTTATTTTTTTAGATATGATCCCTTCTTATTCAGCTCACCCTGTGTTCTGGCTCTGTCTCTGTCTCTCTGCCTCTCTCTCTTTCTCTCTCTCTCTTTTTCTCTCTCTCTTTCTGTGTACATACATACATATATACATACATACATACATGTGTGTGTGTCTGTGTGAGTGTGTGTGTGTGTGTGTGTATGTGTGTGTGTATAACTCCTCCAACTACCCAGATACTGAGAAAAGTTTCAGGAGTTACAAATAATACCTTTCCATGTAGGAATGCAAACAGTTCAACTTTAGTAAGTCCCTTGTGATTTCTCTTTCCTGTTTATCTTTTCATACTTCTCTTGACTCGTGTTTGAAAGTCAAATTTTCTTTTCAACTCTGGTCTTTTCATCAAGAATCCTTGAAAGTCCTCTATTTCATTGAATGACCATCTTTTCCCCTGAAGTATTATACTCAGTTTTGCTGGGTACGTGATTCTTGGTTTTAATCCTAGTTCCTTTGACTTCTGGAATATCATATTCCAAGCCTTTCAACCCCTTAATATAGAAGCTGCTAGATCGTGTGCTATCCTGCTTGTATTTACACAATACTTGAATTATTTCTGGCTAATTGCAATATTTTCTCCTTGTCCCGGGAACTCTGAAATTTTTTGGTTACAATATTCCTAGGAGTTTCTCTTTTTGGATCTCTTTAAGAAGGTGATCAATTGATTCTTTCAATATTTACTTTGCCTTCTGATTCTAGAATATCAAGGCAGTAGTCCTTGATAATTTCATAAAAGATGTTGTCTAGGCTCTCTTTTTGATCATGGCTTTCAGGTAGTCCCATAATTTTTAAATTGTCTCTTCTGGATCTATTTTCCAGGTCAGTTGTTTTTCCAATGCAATATTTCACATTATCTTCCATTTTTTTTTCATTCTTTTGATTTTGTTTTGTAATTTCTTGATTTGTCCTAAGGTCATTAGTTCCATCTGTTCCATTCTAATTTTGAAAGAACTATTTTCTTCAGTGAGCTTTTGAACCTCCTTTTCCATTTGGGTAATTCTGCTTTTTGTAGCATTCTTCTCCACACTGGCTTTTTGGAACTCTTTTGCCAATTGAGTTAGACCATTTTTAAAGGTGTTATTTTCTTCTGTATTTGTTTTTGGGTCTCCTTTAGCAAGCTGTTGACTTGCTTTTCAAGATTTTCTTGCATCACTCTCATTTTTCTTCTCAATTTTTCCTCTACCTCTCTAACTTGATTTTCAAAATCCCTTTTGAGCTCTTCCATGGCCTGGGACCATTGCATATTTATTTTGGAGGTTTTGGATTCAGAAGCTTTGACTTTTATGTCTTCCCCTGATGGTAAACATTGTTCTTCCTCATCTGAAATCATTGGAGAGAATACCTGTTCACCAACTAATTAACCTTCTATAGTCTTATTTTTCCCCTTTTTTGGTCATTTTCCCAACCATTTACTTGATTTTCAGGTTCTTTGTCAAGGGTAGGATATTTTCTAAGGACCTGTAATGTCTGAGTTCCTCCAAGGTGTCACAATCCTGGGAGAGTTGTTTACTCCCAGCCTGGCTCCTAGCCGAGATTCTGGTCAGCTGTTCAATTCCTCTAGGGGCTTTAGGTAGGGTTGGGACTGCCACTCTGGGTTGAGATTATGATCAGCTGTTCAATTCCCTCAGGGCTTTAAGTTGAGCACTCCAACAATGGAATAATGGATGCTGGCTGCTGCCAGCTGCTGTTGATGCCTCAGACTAGGGCTATGGGAAGACCCTGCTCCCTTCTTGCTCTGGTTGCAAAAACCTTCTCACTAACCTTTGATGCCTATGGATTGAGGGATCTCTGAACCACTATTGCTGCCAGGGATTTTATCCTGAAGCCTGCTCTAGTTCTCCTCGTCCTGGTGCCACATGACACAGGCTGGGCAGGGCTCTGCTCTGCATCCAGTGTGATAGACCTTTCTTGTCAGTCTTCCAGGTCACCCTGGCCTGGAAATCTCATCCACTCCATTGTTCTGTGGCTTCTGCTGCTCTATTATTTGTTGAGAGTCTTTCTTTATAGGTATTTTATGGACTGTGGGGGAAGAGCTAGAGTAGGTACATCTTTTTACTCTGCTGTCTTCCAAGAATTTTCTAAACAATGAAATCATAGGTCCAATCTGTATATATTGAAAGTATTGAAGTATGAAGAAGGCCTACTAGCACAACACCATTTCCAATATTAGATGGGTTAGGACTGCTTACCACAAGGCACATCTTTGTAGAGGCAGATTATATCACAGCCATATCACTGACATTTCTGGAGGCATGCCTCTGAATATCAACAATAATTTTGACATCTGATGATCACGTAAGGAGGCTTGAAATACCCAATTCCATTTCCTGGCCTTCCTCTTCCTTTTGTTCTCCTTCAAATTTGACTTTCTCTAGTACCTCTGATTTCAGACCAAGACTGATCTTTATTTTGTGCTATTGTTTTAGATTCTGCACATCTTTCCCTGACTGGAGTTTCCCATGAAGCTTTTTGGATAACTGAATAATTGGATAACTGATATGTGTTTGCCCCTCCCCACCCCACTCTTATCTTCTCAGAAATATCTAAGGGTATTGACTAATGTCCTTTGAAGCAAAACTTACTTTTGGCAGATAAAGACTGAGTTATATGTTACCTTGCAAATCTCCAATAGTATTTTAGAGACCTTGGAAATGCCTTAATAATTGCAACACATCATCTACCCACTTTCAAGGCACTTTTACCACACTGCATAATGTGGACATTGGCTCCATAAGCTACTGAAGTCAGTGCTTATTGACAACATAATGATTCCTTGAAAACTTTTTGATCAGGTGAGCAAAAGACCTCCTGGAGTTCTTGGTGCAGTGCAAATTATCCAAGAACCTCCACCCCCAGGTGTTTCTTACTGTTCAGAGCCACAATTTCCTTCTTTGTGATTAACCTGCGAAGCAGACTACTCTTTTTCCACTAGCTACTATATAGAAAATTCTCCTCCTGTTAAATGATGTGGAAGAGTTCATTTAGGAGCTTAATGAAACTTTTGATATTCCCTCAGATATGATGCTTCCAAATAACAGAGCTGCCAGTTATTTCAGTGGCAAGGAACTATGTGCTAACTCATTGTAGACCTTAAATCAGGACTTGGCATAGAAGAAAACTCTTCTGGTGCATCACTTTCTGGAAAGATTGGCTATACTCAATTGAAATAAAGTAGACCTAGTGGATGTGACTAATTCATTTTGCCTATGCTTATCCAGTAATGTACATATATAAAATCCTACCTTTGGTAGTGATAAATTCTCTAGTTTTCTCCCAGTCAACTTTCTAGCCACCATTTGGATAACAGAGGGAGTCAATACTATTGAGCACACACTGAGTCTGACATACCTGTGATGCAGAGGCACAGAGTTACACTTAGGGAGGCAACTTACCCATTGCCATGGTTTAGAAGGTAGGGAAATGACAAGAGGACCTCTTCTTTTCCCCAGATTGATCAATTCTTAGCCTTATTGCATGACTCTTGTCTTTCTGATCTGTTAGTGCAAGCTATTATAACCCAATTGTTTGATGTCCCTCTCTTATTCCAAAGCCTTTCTTAATATTAAAGATTGAATTCTGACTCAGGGAAGTCAAGTATTCCAGGAAACCTAGAGGCAACTGAAACAATTGATGGGAATCAACTTTCATCTAAACCAATGGCTCATGAGGCAATCTCCTGAAGGACTGAGCTGAAAAAAGATCCAGACAATGTGAATTGGTCAGAACATAACCTGCTCCCTCATTTTTCTAATAATTCTAGAGAATGTTGCTCAATAGTCCATCCATCATACAGGAATGAAGGAAAATCAATTTTTGCTCTCAGAACTGCCAAGTTTAGGCTAGTTAGATACTGCATTCAGCTATATCCTCAAAGAAAAGATCTTTCACAAATAACAAGGCTGTTTGAATGTTTTTTAAGGTAGAAGAATTGACTCTACATGGACTATTTAATCATGTTATCAAGTAAGTTCTGACAGTCCCAGCTTCAGCCACATTGATCTGCTTCATCTGACAGGAGATTATAACCCTACAAAACCTAAAATAAACTTAGGGTTCTGGAAAAAAGACCCAGAAAAAGGGTTTAATCTAGTCTTCCATCTCCTTCAATTGGAGCCTTAACAAAAGACAAGTAACCAATTTTCAGTTTTGTTTTATACTGTTGACAGTTTTTCTTTTGTTTTTTCATTTTGAGAATACCTTTAGCTTACTTAGTGAACACTGGAGTTGGACATGTATTTAATAACCTGAATATGTAGTTTCCTTTTCTTCATATATCCAGAATTAGTGTGACATTTTCTCAGTGGGACTGACACATCCCAGATCACTAGGAAAGTACTATTGCATGGGCTATGTTGTCCTCTTCTCTACTCTAGGCCTGTGTGTAATTGTCATGCAACTGATACATTTTCTGCATAAAATAGTGCAGACCTTCATTTAGCCTTCTATGATATAGATCAATATATTGAATAATAATTCAAATTTTCATAGTGCTTTGATGTTTACAAAAACTTGGCAAATCATAGTTCACTTGATCCTCATAACAACTGTTTAAACATGGTGTTATTATTATTCTCACTTTAGAAATGAGAAAACTATATCTCTGTGTAATTAAATGACTTAATCTGGTTCCTACAGCCACTGTTAGAAATAAGACTGCAACTTTTGGCCTTCTTGACTCAAATTCCAGTATTCCATTCATTACAAAATAGTTCCTTTCACATATGCTTTCTCAGTATATATTCAAAATATAGATATAGATATAGTAATACATTCTCTCTTTATGTATATATATATGTGTGTGTGTGTGTGTGTGTGTGTGTGTGTGTGTGTGTGTGTAAAGTTTTCTATTCCTGAGAATCTATGACACATGGAATAATAATTTATCTATATAAATACAAGGAGTTTATAATAAGTCATGAGATATCTTTAAAAAAATAACAAAAGTCACTTTATTGTTCCTTAGAGGTGTTCATCTTTGTCATGTAGTAGATCCAGCTCAGAGTCAAAGCTGAAAATTAATTCCTTGAAAAAATAATTTCTTGTCCTTTTGTATCTTATAGAATGGATTAGTTTTATTTAATACTTTATTTTACCCCAGGTACACGTAAAAATAATTTTTAACAATCATTTTTAAAATGTTGATTTCCACCTTCTTTCCCTTCTTCCTTCTCCACACCCTCTTATAGAGAAAGCAAAAAATTCCATATAACTTTATTCTGAGAATATCTGAATCATCATTTCTCATAGTAAAATAATTCTATCACAATCATATACCACAACTTGTTCAGTCATAACCCAATTTTTGGGCATCTTCTCAATTTCTATTTTCCCCCAGAAAAGAGGTGTTATGATTATACATACAGGTTATTTTCCTTTTTTGTTTAAATCTCTTTTGGGATATAGATCTAGTAGTGGGATTACTAGATCAAAGGATATGCATGGTTTTATAGCCTTTTTGCATAGTTCCAAGTTCTTCTACACAATGGTTGAGTCAGTTCACAACTCTACTAACAATACATTAATGTCTCATTTTCCCCACATGTCCTCCAACATTTGTCATTTGCCCTTTCTGTCCCATTAACCAAACTAATAGGTATGAAGTAGTATTTCAGAATTATTTTTATTTACATTTTTCCAATCAATAGCAAATTAGAATATTTTTTCATATGGCTGTAGATAGTTTTGGTTACATCATCTGAAAACTAATCAT
Source organism: Notamacropus eugenii (assembly GCF_028372415.1). Taxonomy (NCBI): domain Eukaryota; kingdom Metazoa; phylum Chordata; class Mammalia; order Diprotodontia; family Macropodidae; genus Notamacropus; species Notamacropus eugenii. The sequence continues at coordinate 213,182,571 of NC_092876.1, forward strand.
ATATTTTGATCATTTATCATTTGGGGAATGGCTCTTATTTTTATAAATGTGATTCAATTCTCCATGTTTGAGAAATGAAGTCTGCTTTTTCCCCCCAGTCTTTTAAAAAATTAATTAATTTTTTTGGTTTTCAACATTCACTTCCACAAGATTTTGAGTTCCAAATTTTCTCCCCATCTCTCCCCTTCACCCACCTGAAGGCATCCTGTATTCCAATCACCCTTGCCCTCACTTCTATCACACTCCTCCCTTCTCCCATCCCTTTTCTCTATATTTTCCTGTAGGTCTTGATAGATCTCTATGCCTAGTTGCCTCTATATCTTATTTCCCAGTTTCATGTAAAAACAATTTTTATCATTTTTTATAAAACTTTGAGTTCCAACTTCTCTCCCTTCCTCCCTCCCCAACAATGCTCACTGAGAAGGCAAGTAATTCTATATAGGTTATACATGAGTATTCATGCAAAACACTTCCATAACAGTCATGATGTGGAAGATTAACTATATTTACCTCCATGCTATCCTGCCCTGCATTTATTCTATTCTCTCTTTTTGACCAGTCCCTACTGAAAAGCACTTACTTCTAATTACCCCCCTCCTCCCATTTTCCCCCTGCTTATCCCCATCCCTCTTACTTTTCTACAGTGTAAGATAGATTTTCATACCAAATTGAGTGTGCATGTTATTACCTCTTTAAGTTATTTCTGATAAGAGTAAAGTTCACTCTTTCCATCTCACCTTCCCCCTCTTCCCTTCATTGAAAAAGTTTTTCTTTGCTCTTTTATATGAGAGATAATTTACCCCATTTTATTTCTCTCTTTCTCCTCCCAATATATTCCTCTCTCATCCCTTAATTTCATTATTTAGATATAATACCTTCATGTTCAATGCACCGTGTCTATATCTATAGATCTATAGATCTATGATATCTATCTCTCTATATATAATTCGTATAACTACCATAATACTGATAAAAATCTCAAGAATTACAAATATTATGTTTCCATATAGGAATGTAAATAGTTCAATTTAGCAAGACCCTTATGATTACTCTTTCCTGTTTACCTTTTCATGCTTCTCTTGATTCTTGTGTTTGAAAGTCAATTATCTATTCAGCTCTGGTCTTTTCAGCAAGAATGTTTGGAAGTTCTCTGTTTCATTGAGTGATCATTTTTTCCTCTGAAGTATTATACTTAGTTTTGCTGGGTAGGTGATTCTTGGTTTTAATCCTAGCTTCTTTGACCTCTGAAATATCATCTTCCAAGCCCTGGGATCCTTTAATGTCGAAGCTACTAGATCTTGTGATATCCAAATTGTGTTACCACAGCACTGGAATTGTTTCCTTCTAACTACTTTCAATGTTTTTTCCTTGAGCCAGGAGCTCTGGAATTTGGCTGCAGTATTCCCAGGAGTTTCCATTTCAGAATCTCTTTCAGGAGGTGATCAGTAGATTCTTTCAATATCTATTTTACCCCTTGGTTCTACAATATCAGGACAATTTTCCTTGATAATTTCTTGAAAGATGATATCTGGGCTCTTTTTCGGATTACGGGTTTCAGGTAGTCATGTAATTTTTACATTCTCTCTCCTCTATCTATTTTCCAGGTCAGTTGTTTTCCAGTGAAATATTTCATATTGTCTGCTATTTTTTTCATTTTTTGGCTTTGTTTTATAATTTCTTGATTTTTTTATAAAGTCATTGACTTCCATCCACTCTATTCTTATCCTTAAGGAATTATTTTACTCAGTGAGTTTTTGATCTTCATTTTCCATCTGGCCAATTCTGCTTTTTAAGACATTCTTCTCCTTGTTGGATTTTTTGGATTTCTTTTGCCATTTAGATTAGTTTATTTTTAAGATGTTATTTTCTTCAACATTTTTGGAGTCCCCTTTAGTGAGCAGTTGACTCATTTTCAATGATTTTTTTGCATCACTCTCATTTCTCATCCCAACTTTTCCTCTACTTCTCTTACTTGATTTTCAAAGTCTTTTTTGAGCCCTTCCATGGCCTGAAATCAATTCATTTTTTCTTGGAAGCTTTGGATGTAGGAGCATTCATGTTGTTGTCTCCTTCCCTTTGTATATTTTTGTCTTCCTTGTCCCTAAAATAAGATTCTATAGTCTCATTCTTTTTCAGTTTTTTTCTCATTTCCTCAGCCATTTACTTGACTTTTGAGCTCTTTCTCAAGGTAGTTCTCTGTTTCCAGTGGTAATGGGGGGGGGGGGGTGTACTGTCAGCTGCTTGATCCCCCCAAAACTGTGGGCCTAGAACTCCAGAAACAGCTACTGCCACTGTCTCTGCTTCTACTGTGGCTACCAAGGGCTACTCCACCACCTCTACTGCCCTAGGGCTTGAGCTGAACAACTCTATTCTCTCCCACTTTTTTTTTTCCAGTGACCTTCCAATTTGTCCTCCGTGTTTCGGCATTGCAAAATCAGGAAACTGCCACAGCTGTGTGAGATTCAGTCCTCCCCCCCAACCCCCCAGGCTGGCTCAAGTCCTGTGTGTGCAGGCATGGCCCATGCTGGACTGCGCTGCTCCCAGCTTGGTGAGATAGATGATTTCCATTGACCTTCCAGTCTTTTTTGGGCTGGAGATTTGCTTCACTCTGTCATTCTCTGGGTGCTACAGCTCCAGAATTTGTTTAGAGTCATTTTTACAGCTATTTGGCTGGGTTTGCAGGGAAAGCTGTAGCAAGTCCCTGCTTCTACTCTACATCTTGGGTCCTTAATGAAATGAAGCCTTTAGAGCAGAAAAACTTGCTTCAATTTTTTTTTCACAATTGCTATTAATTTTTATTTCTCTCCATAGTGTTCCGCTTTTTATTCTATTCTCTCTCTTTTCACTCTGTCCCTCCTCAAAAATGTTTTACTTCTGACTATCTCCTCACCCAATCTATCATCCCTTCTATCCATCCTTCTCTTTCCCACTTCCCCTCCTAAAAGAGATTTCTATACCCAATTGAATATATTTATATTATTCTCCTTTTGAGCCTATTCTCATGAGAGCAAATTTCATTAACTCTCTTTCCCCACCACTTCCCCTTCACTGAAAAACCTTTTTTTTATCTTTTATGTGAGATAGCTTACCCCATTCTACCCCTCTCCCTTTTCCCCAATACATTCATCTCTCATCCCTTAATTTCACTTTATTTTTTTAGATATCATTCTTTGACATTCAACACACCAGGGCATCTGTACTTGTAAAAGAGTTCAACTCTATATAATGATCTCCTTCTCCTCCTGGTGACATGGAGATAAAAGGTCCATGATGTGTTATAGCGATGATTGTTATAGCATGATAGTCCTCTGTTTCACTTGACCAGAAAGCAACAAAGAGAAATAAAGGACATCTATGAATACAAATTGCAAAGCAAAGGAAAATGATTTAGCACCTAACAAGGGAGAGGACTTTAGCTTTTAAGGAGAGCATGGAACCCCATCATCCTGTCTTATAGTGATTTAAAAGAGATTGTGAGAGCAGAATGTGTAGCCTGAACAGCAACAATAACAACAACCACTACCACTGCCACCACCATTACCACACAGAATAGGAAACTTGAATCTGCCCTGACAAGTCTTGTCAAATAAACAAAAGGGAAGATAACTTCTGAGAATGCAAGTATGTAGAAATTAAGGGAAATATGGAAGAAGATGAACAAAAAGCAATACTAGCCATACAAGCAAAACACATTAATCTTTTTTTCTTTCCTTTTTTCTTAAACTTATTTATTTAACTTTTAACATTCATTTTCACAAAATTTTGGGTTTCAAATTTTCTCCCGATTTGTCCCCTCCCCCCACCCCAAAACAACGAACATTCTGATTGCCCCTACCACCAATCTGCCCTCTCTTCTATTTGTTTGAAAGTCAAATTTTCTTTTCAGCTCTGGTCTTTTCATCAAGAATGCTTCAAAGTCCTCGATTTCATTGAAAGACCATTTTTCCCCTGAAGTATAATACTCATTTTTGCTAGGTAGGTGATTCTTGGCTTTAGTCCAAGTTCCTGTGACTTCTGGAATATCATATACCACACCCTTCGATCCCTTAATGTAGAAGCTTCTAGATCTTATGTTATCCTGATTGTAATTCCATAATACTTGAATTGTTTCTTTCTAGCTGCTTGCAATATTTTCTCCTTGACCTGGGAACTCTGGAATTTGGCCACAATGTTCCCAGGAGTTTCTCTTTTTGGATTTCTTTCAGGTGGTGATTGGTGGATTCCTTGGATACTTATTTTGCCCTCTGGTTCTAGAATCTCAGGGCAGTTTTCTTGATAATTTCGTGAAAGATGATGTCTAGGCTCTTTTTTTGATCATGGCTTTCAGGTAGTCCAATAATTTTTAAATTGTCTCTTCTGGATCTATTTCCCATGTCAGTTGTTTTTCTAATGAGATATTTCACATTATCTTCCATTTTTTCATTCTTTTGGTTTTGTTTTGTGATTTCTTGATTTCTCATAAAGTCATTAGCCTCCATCTGTTCCATTCTAATTTTGAAAGAACTATTTTCTTCAATGAGCTTTTGAAACTCCTTTTCCATTTAGCTAATTCTGCTTTTTAAAGCATTCTTCTCCTCATTGGCTTTTTGAACCTCTTTTACCAATTGAGTTAGCCTATTTTTCAAGGTGTTATTTTCTTCAGCATTTTTTTGGGTCTCCTTTAGCAAGGTGTTGACCTGCTTTTTATGCTTTTCATGCATCTCTCTCATTTCTCTTCCCAGTTTTTCCTCCACCTCTCTGACTTGATTTTTAAAATCCTTTTTGAGCTCTTCCATGGCATGAGCCCATGGAATATTTATTCTGGATGTTTGGGGTGCAGAAGTCTTGACTTTTGTGTCTTTCCATAATGGTAAGCATTGTTCTTCCTCATTTGAAAGGATGGGAGGAGATATCTATTCACCAAGATAGTAACCTTCTATAGTCTTATTTTTTTTTTCCTTTTTCTTGGCATTTTCCCAGCCAGTGACTTGACTTCTTAGTGTCCTCTCCACCCCCACCTTGCCTCCAGATCCACCCAGACAGCACTTGGGGTCTAAGATTCAAATGCTGCTTCCCAGCCTCAGGGCTTTGGGTTGGGGCAGCGTGAGATTAAGTTCAGGTGCTCAGGTCTGGGCAGGGCTGCCACACAGGGCTCAGTTCCCTCAGGGGCTTTATGTGGAGACCTTCAAGAATGGATCCAAGCTCCTGCCTGCTTTGGGAGCCCTTGTACCCTGCTGCCTCCACTGCTGCCTCCCAAGGGGGCCTGAGTTATGGGGACACCCCACTGCCATCTCAACCAGCCAAAGAGACCCCCTCACCAACCTTTGGCACCTGTGGGTAGAGGGCCCTGCGTGATTGCTTGAGATTCTCTCCCTGAAGCCTGCTCGGATCTGCTTGTCTCCGTGTTGCACGGCCAAGGCAGGGCTGGGCTCTGCTCTGGGTCTGGTGCATGACAGACCTTTCATGTAGGTTTTTCAGGGCTCTCTGGAACAGAAATCTCCTCCACTCCATTGTTCTGTGGCTTCTGCTGCTCCCAAATTTGTTGGGAGTTCTTCTTTACAGATATTTTATGGGCTGTGGGTTTCGAAGCTAGCATATGTGTGTCTTTCTACTCCACCCTCTTGGTTCCTCAGCAAAACACATTAATCTTGAAGACAGGATGTATAGACAGATAAAAATTATAAGTCTCCCAGAAAAACACAATACAAATGACCTGACAATTATAATCAAAGAAATAATGCAAGAAAATATTCAAGAATTTTTAACACAAAAAACTGTGAATGAAAGGAATGTATAGACCACTTCTAGAAATGCATACTCACTCCCATGCACACTCACACACACACACACACACACACACACACACACACACACACAAGCACACACACACTCCCCATCCCCCACACAAACATCTGCAAAATCCTAGGCATGTATTCATTAAACTTACTATGTTTATTGAGAAATAACAAATTCTGCAAGTGATAGAGAGAAAGATCTTCAAATATAAAGGAACCAGAAAACAGAAAAAAATGGAATAATGCTTTCCAAAGAGCAATGAATCTACAGAGGTAGCCTAGAGTGAAATCTGGGCCTAGTTATGAATTTTAAAAAAAGATGAATATCAAATAATAAAGCAGCATTCAAAACTTTTGAGAAAGCAAATCATACTTGAAGAAGTTCTTTGCTTCTCAAGCACCAAGGAAATATGGAAAATGAGCAATGGAGGACAGAAACAACAATAACAAAATATGGAGAGATGGTTATGTGTCTTTTTTTTTTTCTAAATGTAAACAAGGAAAAAAGAGTGAAAACAAAAGTCAGTTATAAATAATGGTGGAGAATAAGCCCTGAAACATCATGTACTAAATCTCCCAATACTGTGTTTGTAAGTGAATCACTATTTTTTTGTGTGTCTAAATTACAAAATGATAGGATGTATAAAAAAGAGGAGGGGAAGAAGAAAATAGAGGTACGTGATGTGTCCTGATCCAGTCAAAAGGTAACAATAAAGCAAAAAATAACTACTATATTATCTCTGAATAATAAAAGAATAGAGGAGAAAGTCTGAGAGAGAAAAAGGATTGATAAAAAGTCCACATAAAGGAAAACTTTGTCTTAATGGAAAGAGAGGGTACCCAATGATTGCTTCTTACAAAGAGAGGTATATCATTTTAAAGGAAATGGGGACCTTAAAATAGGTTTTAACTGGTCAAATTTACCATTATATATTGTCATCTTTGCTAATTTTCTAAGCATGAAGTGAAACTTGACTATGATTCTGATTTTCATTATTATTGGGAATTTGGAGTGTTATTTCATAGGTGCTTGGGGCCCATCCCCGAGCCTTCGCCTGGTCGCTTACTGTTCCAGTAAGCCTACCGATTTCCCAGTCTTTGGAAGTCTCCAGCCCCTCCTGCGGAGGAGGGGAATCCCCTCGTGCTGAGGAGGGGAATGACCAAACAATTCACCTGAGGAGGCTGCTTACTTCACTGTATTCCATTGCTTACAGCTTACATCAGTCCTCTCGACCTTCCCTTGTTCCCCCTATATATCCCCTGCCCGAGCTCCTCCCATTGCATCACCATCTCATGACTATTCCAGTAAGTAAGGAAGCTTATCTTGCTCCTGCAGCTAGTTCCTGGGTTCCCAGGCTCACTTGTAACTTTACTGTATGGAACATCAGTATCTGTGGGAACATTAGGTTCCAGGGTCAAACATAGCTTCTGGCAGGGTGTATGTCAGCACTGTTCCCACAGGAACAGGCTGTGCCTCTGATTTGCACCCCCCGGGACCCTCTGGGCCCCATACACATAGAGTTATTTATAATTTATAGTTCTTTTATAAACTGTCCTTACCCTTTGATCACTTAACTATTGAGGTATGGTTCTTCATTATATATTTGAATTCCCTAGGTATTTTGTGTAATAAAACTTCATTAGAGATATTTTATACAAAGGTTTTTTTCCTCTGAGAAGACTGCTTTAGCAGGGGTGGAGTCAAGATTGTGGAGTAGAAAGATGCACATACTCTAGCTCTTCCCCATAGCCCATAAAATACCTATGGAAAATGGCTCTCAACAAATTCTAGAGCAGCAGAAGCCACGGAGTGAAGGAGATTTCCAGCCAGGGGTGGCCTGGAGGGCTGACAGGAAGGGTTTATCCCACAGGACACTGGCCCCACAGCACCAGGAGGAAAAGGACTGGAGCAGGCCCCTGGGGTGGTGTCCCCAGAGGGAAGGGTCTCATATCACTCAACCCACAGGTGCCAAGGAAAGCTTTGAGGGTGAGAGGACTTTCCCAGCTGGGCAAGAGGGGAGCAGGGTCCCCTCAAGGATGGGCCCCAGGTAGGTGTGGCTGCAGCTGCATCCATCTGTGAAGCACTTGACCAAAAGCCTCTGGGGGAGTTGAGCAACTGATCTGAATCACAGCCATGAGCATGGTCCTGAGATGAGGAAGAGCAATAGGACCATTCTCTTGACAAAGGATTCAGAAGTCAAGTAACTGACTGGGAAAATGTCCAAAAAAGGGAAAAAAATAAGAACACAGAAGGTTACTTTCTTGGTGAACACTTATTTCCTTCCATCCTTTCAGATGAGGAAGAGCAACACATATTGTCAGAGAAAAGCAAGGCTTCTGTATCCAGTACCTCTAAAATGAATATGCAGTGGGCTCAGGCCATGGAAAAGCTTGAAAAGTGAGCCAACAGCTTGGTAAGGGACATTCAAAAAATGCTGAAGAATGTAAGACCTTTAAAAATAGCTTAACACAATAGGAAAAAGAGGTCCAAAAAGCCAATGAGGAGAAGAATTAGCCAAATGGAAAAGGAGGTTCAAAAACTTACTGAAGAAAATACTTCTTTAAAAATGAGAGTGTAGGTGAGGGAAGCTAATGACTTTATGATAAACCAAGAAATTACAAAACAAAACCAAAAGAATGAAAAAAATAGAACATAAGGTGAAATATCTCATTGGAAAAACAACTGAACTGGAAAATAGGTCCAGGAGAGACAATTTAAAAGTTATGGGGCTACATGACAGCCATGATCAAAAAAAGAGCCTAGACATTATCTATCATGAAATTATCAAGAAAAACTGCCCTGATGTTCTTAGAACCAGAGGGCAAAATAAATATTAAAAGAATCAACTGATCACCTCCTGAAAGAGAACTGAAAAGAGAAACTCCTAGAAATATTGTGGCCAAATTTCAGAGTTCCCAGGTCACAGAGAAAATATTGAAAGCAACTAGAAATAATTTGAATTCTGTGGAAATACAATCAGGATAACACAAGATCTGGCAGCTTGTGCACTAAGGGATTAAAGGACTTGGAATAGGATATTCCAGAAATCAAAGGAACTGGAATTAAAACCAAGAATCACTTACCCAGCAAAACTGAATATAATACTTCAAGGGAAAAAGTGATCATTCAATGCTATGGAGAACTTTCAAGCATTCTTGATGAAAAGTCCACTACTGAAGAGGAAATTTGACTTTCAAACACAAGAATCAAGAGAAGCATGAAAAGGTAAACAAGAAAGAGAAATCACAAGGGACTTCCTAAAGCTGAACTGTTTACATTCCTACATGGAAAGATAATATTTGTAACTCTTGAGACTTTTCCCAGTATTTGGGTAGATAGAGGGATTACACACACACACACACACACACACACACACACACACACACACACACACACACACATAGACTTGCACAGGTTGAGTTGAATCAGAAGGCATGATATCTATAAAAAATAAAATTATGAGATGAGAAAGGAATATATTGGGAGGAGAAAGGAAGAAATGGAATGGAGCAAATTTTCACTCATAAAAGAGTTAAGAAAAATCTTTTTCAATGGAGGAGAAAGGGGCAGAGATGAGAGAGGAAAAGTGAAGCTTACTCTCTTCATATATAGCTTAAGGAGGGAATAACATGCTCACTAAATTTGGCATGAAAATCTATCTTACACTACAAAAAAGTAGGGGAGAAGGGAACAAGTGGGGTGAGGGGGATGATAGAATGGAAGGCAAATAGGAAAAGGGAATAACTAGAAGTAAATACTTTTGGAAAAGGAAAAGGTCAAATGAGAGAATAAAATAAAGGAAGGACAGGCTAGGATGGAGGGAAATGGGGTTAGTCTTACACAATATGATTATTGTGGAAGACTTTTTCAAAACTATATATATATATATATATATATATATATATATATATATATATATATATATATATATATATATATATATATAGACTGAATTGAACTGTTTGCCTTCTCAGTAGGGATAGGTGGGGAGGGATGAAGGGAGAGAAATTGGAATTCAAAGTATTAGAAATGAATGTTGAGAATTGTTGCATATAACTTGGAAATAAGAAATACATGTAATGAGGTACAGAAAGCTATCTTGCCTTACAAGAAAAGAGAGAAATGGGGATAAAGGAAGGGTGGGGTGTAATAGAAGGAAGGTCACATTGAGGTAATAAGTAATCAGAATGCAAGGTGTTACGGGGTGGGGGGAGGGGAGAGATGGGGAGAGAAATTGGAACTCAAAGTTTTGTGGAAATGAATGTCAAAATCTAAAAATACATAAAAAGAGAGATGGCAGCTTTATTTCTTTCTCTACTTGTATTAATTTTACACTAAAGCTATCCAATTTCATATGATTTAAAATTTCTCTTTTATCTTTTGTGTTCATCTCTATGCTTTGGTTAGGAATTTATGCTCCAGCCATAATTGTAAAAGACACCTAATTTTGACTAATGTTGAAACATATCTGCATTTCAGGCATAAAGGTAGTCTAGTCAATCTTGTCAATTATATGTATATGTATGTGTATATGTACATAGAAATAAATAAATACTTCTGTAGTCTCTAGTGCTTTATTCACTTTTTAAAAATTCTATATTCATTAGAAATGACGGTTAATATTTTCCTTTTTTATTTTTCTTTGTTTTAAATATTAGAATATTTGCTAATAGAAGTAATTTGGTATGGTGATTTCTTTCTATATTTTTTGGAACACTTTGTAGCACAATAGATTAAATTTTAAAAAATTATTGACAGAATTCATTTATAAATCTATGCTTTATATTTTTTTTCCTCAGGAGTTCAATTTAATCTTGTTCATTTTAATTAAGATTTAGTGACAAATTATTGATTTCATGATCTCTTAATATGAATTTTTTAAAATAATTATTGGTCTAGTTAAAAAGTATTTAGTCTAATTACCATGTAATGTAGTTTAATTTTATTGAAAATATACTTGGTTGTTTTCTGTCTTCTTAGGTATTTGTGAATTTGCCCTTCTTATTCTTAATTTTTAGAGTTTTTAGTTTCCCTTCTATCACTGTGATCTAGTTAACTAATGGCTTGTCTAACTTTTCTCATTATTTTAATACTTTCAGAATTATTTATCAACCCAGCAAACTTTTAGATTAAATCTTTCATTTTCAACATTTTTAAAAATATTTGTATAATTATTATTAATTTTTGATTTTTTAAAGGTTTTTTGCATGCTGTGTGAATTTTTTTCTTTTTAAAATATGTTGAGACATAAAAACAATCTTTTCTTAATATATTTAGTGATAAAATCAGTGATATTTCTGAAAATATTAATGTTAACTCATCATTTTACAAAATATTTTAAAATTTCAAATATTTTAAATTTTTAAATATTTAGTTTTTTTCTTTGATTCATCTATTCTTTGGAAGTACATTCTATATTCTGCATTTAATTTTGAATATTTTTCCAAACACTCATGATTATGTTTTGGTATTTGCTTAATAATATTGTTTTGCATTTTAATCCATTCTACCACTTATCTAAATTTTATTGACAAATTTTTCACTGTCATTTTCATCATTGTGATTGTGATTGTATTATAACTCTCTAAAATGGAGATAAATCATGGCATAGTGTGAATACTGTTGAATCCTAAGTCTTTATTTTTCTCCTATCAGTCTGTCAGCTGTAATTTAAACTAGATTGAACTAATGTGTAATGCCTTTTTCATTGTACTCACACAATATTGTTTTTGCTTTAACCAGAGAATTCTGGGTTTTGGCAATGAATTTCACAGGATTTTAAATTTGGGCATTTTCTCTGATGGGTATTAATAGATTTTCTGTTTTTAGTTTGCCATCTTCCAAAATATCTGGGTGCTTCTTCTTTTGTGATTTCTAGAAATATGTTTTTAAGGTTTTTACTTATCATTTTTTCTGGAATCCTTATGATTCCTAAATTAACTCTTTGAACCATGTTTCCTAGTCTTTTGTACTAGTGCACACATTGCATGTTCTTCCAATCATATTGCTTAATTTTGGCTCAATTTTTTATTTGTTTTATCATTTCATTTTGAATTCTATTTCTCTGAATGTTTTCGTTACAAAATATTAATTTGTTAATCTTTTAAACTTTTGTTTAAAAGTATTTATTCTTCCAATCTTTTCATTAGAAGCTCTAATTTTACTCCTTATCCTTCTATTCATTTTGATTTCTTAGTCTTTCAAATGACTCTTGGAATCTTTGTGCCAATCATAACAAATTTTCATTGGTTGTTCTCTTATCTGAGGCTGTACTGTTAGTAATGGTAGAATCATCATTATCTTCTCAGAGAATTTTAGCCAGGGATTCTCTTAGTTCATAATACATCTTCACTGTATTAAGGATTTTCCTGTGTTTTCTCCTTTCCTCAATCTCTCTATTTTTCTATCCCTAGTCATACCCAGTGGAGATTAAGCTTTTGAATGTTTTTTCTTTACAGGATAGAGAGCTCTGAGTGAATCTCTTCTTGTCAGTAGAGAACTTAACTTTCCTAAGTATAACTAGATAAGATTTGATCTTCTTGTTGTTACTTCCAAACATGTCTCTTCAACAGTTGCTAATATTATGACCATGTAAAGCCTTTGAACCTGAGTCAGTCTTCATATCCAGGGTGAGAGTAGGAAATAAGAAATCAATAAAAGTCAGTCAGAGATATATCTCAGCTTTTAACAAAGAATCCTTAGTGTACACCATGGAATCCTCATTATGAAAAATGAAACCATCAACCCTCAGGGTGAGGTCCTCTGTCTTTTGGTGACAAACTCTCAGGTATTATCACAGGGTTTTCAGCCCTCAATGAAGAGATCTCAGCAATCAGCTACCCCTCATCATGGATCCATCATCCTTAAACCCTAGGCATTCTTCACTTAGCTCTCAGCAAGAACCCTGCTTAATTTGAATGATTCACACAGAAGAATGGTGATGGCACAGTCCTTCCTTCCTTTCTTCCTTCCTTCCTTCCTTCCTTCCTTCCTTCCTTCCTTCCTTCCTTCCTTCCTTCCTTCCTTCCTTCCTTCCTTCCTTCCTTCTTTCCCTTCCTTCATTCCTTTCTGTAAATATTTTAAAACTTTATCTTTAAGTTATGTTACTTATTATCTATGGGAGACATTTTTTGGTTAGTTTTTAACATATTACTATGACCATCGGACTTTATGAGTGACGTTAAAAATTTGAAGAGCATTGCTGAGGCAGTGCAATAGAGAGGAGCATCAGAGGTTTTGTACACAAACAGTGGAGCAGAAAAGATTGTTTAAGGCTAATTGGACTGGCCCAACCTTTATGAGAGCATCCATGTTACATATGAGGGAATGGAGACATGAATGGTCTGGGAGACTCCAAAAAATACTTTTAGCAGCTTCACCATGATAGTCTAGGCTTTCTTTCCTATATTCTTGCATATCACTCTATTTGGCTTGGATTGTTGTTACTGTATTGGACAGAAGTCAGTAAAAGACTCAGGCTTTCGATGTTTTCAACAGGGCCAAGGAAAGGGAGATATTGAGTATCCTTAGTTGTGAGGTCCTCTAGTATTTGGAAACCATGGTTTAGGTGGTATATTGAGATGGAAATCTAAGTAATGATTTGCAAATTCAATTCAGAGAAAAACATCCAATTATTTATAATTTAAGAAAATTCCCTTATGGTGAGAATTTACTTGAAATAATATGACATCAAGATTTGTCAGTAACAAACCTGCTATCAGGAAGTTCATAATTTCATAGCCATACCAGAAACTTGCTCTTCATCATCATACAGATGACAAACAGATACATCTCTCTAACAGAGTCTATAAGAGTACCCCAAACCTGCAACTGCACCATGACAGAGAACTGGTACAGCACAGGAAAGGTGAGTATGTTTATTTACCAGAGTAAGAGGATGGATATTCTGCCATACTACCCTTGGACCTACCAGTTAATACAACCAACATTGGACTCTTGATCTCACTTTATTTTTAATGATATTCATTGAATGTACTCACATTGTTATACAAAAACAATTGGTAGTAGTTTTCTGTTGTGTACATCCTAAGAAGCAACACTGATGAGCTAATAAGTATTTTGATACAGTGAATTCTCTTAATAGCATCTTTTGGTGCTTCAGTCCCTATTCATATACTTCCTGTGCTTTAGTTCATCTAGCACCATAGTGTTTGTGGGACCTATAGAAATGCTCAATATTTCAGTGCTGAATGTAGACTGAACTGCCTCACCAAATAAGTATTGCTAATTTTGGGATTGTACCAAATCTAAGATGAAAGTAACAGATAAATTCTCAGAGAAAATGGCACAGAAGAATCTATGGTACTATGGATAAATTGATAATGCCATTGTCCAAACTTGTTTATGATATAGTTTTGATCTACCTTTCTCTAAGTATCTTTAGATAAATTCTCATTTTTTCTGATGTATGGAGTTTTATCAGCAACTTCATTACCCTTATGCATCCATTATAATATTCAAAGAAGGGGAAGGGACAACAATCCACACCCATATCTTGGCAGGATAAAGAACATGGGGAAAATGCCTTCAAAATGAAAAGAAAATAAGTGGGTGGTTTGTAGTTAGAATGATTCTTGCTGTTGCAAGACTGAAAATCATTACATAAAGAATGAAAAAAATTTATTAAATGAAGTTGACATCTTTGAGACAGATATACGTTTTAAAAGACTGACATCTATAGCAAATTGGCACTGAGCATGAGTGAATTAAATTTAATTTCAACACAATTTTTGAAGCAAATGTGCTTTAGAACTAAGAAAATAAATGCCGTGTTAAATTCAGAGTGAGTTTTTACAGCTGAGTGTAGGAATGGAAATTGCAGTTCACTCTTAATTATAGAGCTGCAAAAATGATGCTGTAATTAGAGATGCGAAAACTTGTCTGGCGACAAATCCTCTTTATAGTTTGAAGCAGTGTAAATCCTATTGAGAGTATCTGATGCGAGTTACATCAAAGTGTTTAAAAGGCATACACTAATTTGATAATATTTGTAAGGCACATTGAAGGGGACAACTGAAAACTGCTGTTATTTTTATTACTGTTATTATTGTTTTAGTATTTAATAGCCAACTTTATCTGTGTTCAAATTTCCATTGTCAGAAGCCATGTACTCCACATGTCCAGTGAGTCTTCCATTTCTCTCTTTCCCATAGTTCTTGTGTATATACTTTGCCTTTTTAAGAGCTCACAAATAAATGAAAGTATGAATAAAGGAGAAGATATTCATGTTGGCTTTCTTTGGGTGGGATGTGAGTATGGGAAATGCATTTCCATCTTTAGCCTAGGAAATATATGCTAAATGGATCAAGTCAAGAAATACTTATTAAATACTTGCTATTTTCCAGGCTTGTGCGTGCTATGGGTGCTAAGATAAAATCTTTTAAAATTAATTTTTGGTCAATAAAAGTTACATTGACCAAAAAGGAAGGCCCAAGGTAATACTAAGAGTTGGTGGTTACTTAAATTTCATAGAATTGAAGTTTCTTGTTTTCTAAGTCAATTTAGCCTTGCTCCATAAGTCAGATTTCTCAGGCTAGTGTAAGTAGACCTACTGATAGCTCCCAGTTTTTCCTGGTAGCTTCCCAAGTCAGATGTTACCTCTATTCACTTTCTCACTTTCCATCTCTGTTTGTCTCTCTGTCTCTGTCTCTCTCACCCACCTTCTCCTCCCTTCTCTCCTTTTCTTTTATCTTCTTTCCTCTTCATAGAAAAAGTGAATTTTGACTCCCTGCACAAGTTCCTTGCCCATTGAGCCCCTACTGCATAAATCATAAAACTTCAGGAAAATAAAAATTAGCTGTTAATTATGAGAATATTATACATTCTTTGGTGTAAGTCAATGAACCTCAGCACCTTCAATTTGAGCAAACCCATGAAAGGCCAGGAAAGTAGCTTGAAAATTTAGTATAAACACTTATTTTGCAGTGCATGGCTTGCTCAATAAAGGAAGGAATAAGCATAAGCCTAGCCTCATAAAATTAGGTGGGCACTGTGATTCTGCTTGCTATAGTGGTGGCCCCTCTGGGAGTTGCCATTACCCCCAAAACTTGCACTTGCTGGATCCTGAATAGGGTGACTCCTCCCTGAATCTCATGGTTTTATTTGGATTCACAGTCCTAAACCTTTAGTTCATGAATTTGCATTGATGTATTTACTATTTACTTTTAATAGCAAAATAGTTGACAAGATTAGTTCAAAGCAAAGGTATTTATTAAGATGTCATAGCAACGGCAAAAAACTTCTACTCCTTGCCCTGGGCCATACTACATATGTATGTATGTGTATGTGTGTATGTATGTATGTATGTGTATAAATATATGCATATGTATAAATATACACATATCTATCTGTGCAGGTATGTGCATGCACGTGTATACCTACACACATAAGTATGTGTATATAAGTCTGTCAATATGCCTGTTTGTATGCACACAAATTTTCTATGTGTGTGTGTGTGTGTGTGTATGTATGTATGTATAGCTAGATGGTGCAGTAAATGGAGTTCTGATCTTGGAATCAGGAAAACTCTTCTTCCTCAGTTTAAATCTGACCTCAGATATTTACTTTGTGACCATGCAGCCCTGCTTGCCTTAGTTTTCTCATCTGTAAACTGAGCTGAAGAATGAAATGGCAAAATACTACAATATTTTTTCCAAGAAAACCCCCAATTGGGTCACAAAGAGTCAAACATGACTGAAAAATAGCTCAACAACAGCACACATACACATGTGGGAAGAGTAAATACAAAGTACCCTGGTTGTGAGACAAGCATGTAGGAAGCATATGTGGCCCAGGCAACTCATGTACCAGATACTGTAGAGTTCTGATAGACTTTCCCTTCACATGATACCCTCATACTTCTCCCCTGAAGTGGAACATCTCTTCTGGGCAGTTCACTCATCTGGATTACCTGAGTCTTCTCTCCACAATTAGACTGTCAGTACTACCTCTCTCTTGCATCCATAGTCAGTTTTCTTTTCGACTGATGTAGTCACGCTCATTCAAGATATCACATGTCCACCATCACTGTGTCTGTCTTTTTTCTGCGTCATACTGAATATGGTGTTGCCCACTGGTTAAGTAGTTCTTCTTCAAAATATGATGGCTTGCATTGGAAAAGCAAGGGAAAGAAAAAATACTATGTAGCTTCCCCAATCCAATTCTTCTTGATAGGGATGTTTTTAGTCTTTAATAACCTATTGGTCAGATTTTGCTTTTTAAAGACAAGCATTTCTGGCCAATTATACCATCCACAGGTCTGTTGCCCTTCAAATTCTATCAAAGAAACTGCTTCATGCTTTCTAAAGGAATAATAGGGTATAGACAAAGCTTTGTACCTCATGTAACATCTTGTTTCTTACCTGTCTTTCCCTTGTGTGATTTTATGAACAGGGCATGTTAGGGATAGCTAAGTAGGAATCAATTGGTCAGGGAGTGACTACCCTCGACACAGTGGTTTACTCTTTTATATGTATATATAACAATGAAAACATAAAACTTTACACACACTATCATAATATCTTCATTAATGAATGTGATGTGCACTTTGTTGTCAGAAACTTCATTGCTGGAGGTAGAAATTCCATAACAGTTGAAGAGAGAAATTTCTCAATGTCAGAAATTCCTGCACAAAAAACATTATTAAATATTAACTGAAATATCATGGTTGTAAGGAAACAGGGTAATTGAAACTCACTCATGCAACACCCATATAAACAGTAGGAGTAACATGCCTCATCTCAAGTGCTTTGAACTCATACATAAGGGGATTTACATAGAACAGGAAACCGCTGAACTCCTGGAGGCTTGTGTGTATGTCAGCAGGATGGTAAAAAAACAAACAAACAAACAAAAAACCCAACCCCAAAACAAAGAATACCAACACACACACCACAAAACAGAGAAGGTGTTTGGGTTGCCTAAGATAGGCCACAGAGGCTTCTGATTTTTTGTTGTTGTTGTTGTTTAAAAGTATAAGGAGATATTTTTTCCTGCCTGAGTGCAGGTTGATGAGAACACTTTTACTGAGTCATACAATGCAATCAGACAACGCAGTTCTATAAGACATAGGAAGATTTTGTTTATTTGTTTAACACAGAGGTTTGAAAAGATCCAGAGTTTTGGACTCATTTTGCTTTTGAGGTCCCTAGTTATAATTTTTTTTAATGGAGACATGAAACCAAAATAGGACATCTAAAATACAATGGACATAATTTGAAGGTTTTTTTTCATAAATGATTTTCTGTCTTAATTTCCATTCAACAAAATTTAAGTGTCTATTTACATGGAACATATCATACTATTCTTTTTTTCTGCTCAAATGAATCAATTATTTAAGGAAAAAAAATCCTAGCTTTCATGTAGGACTACATTTGAGGTTAAGTTTGGTAAGACCATTTAAATACTTCTGTCTTATATTTAAATTAGTGAAAATTATTGACATACTAAATCTGAGGATTTGTTTGGTCTAGAAGCGTGGCCTAAAATGTTCTCCTTGATTTCCCTTGCTTCCTAGTAATCATGACTTACTGAACACTATTGAGAAGAAAAATTAATTTCTAGTGGAAATGTATTTTTAAAACATGTATACCACTTAAAAAGATAAGTTCTCCACAGACTTGCCTGACCATTTTTATCATCCTGGAAAGATTTTTAAAAGTCACCTTTTAGGCCTAATAATTAGCCTTCTCTAAATTTAAATTAATAGCAGAGTAGTCTAACTGTCTATGTTTTTGCAAAACTGCTATGCTTGCAACAGTAAGACTGGCACCGATGATTAAGAGTTACATGTATAAATCTTTATCTAACATTGGGATGTTTAAACTAGGAAATTAACATATACATGCATGTGCATAATTAATAATTGAATGCCCCCAAGTTGTGTGTATGTGGGTGTATATATCAAAAGCCAAATTTGGAGAAAACTACTTTGATCTGTATATTCTATAGTAGATCCCATTAAGTAGTTTAAAGGGTATTGTGGAGACATAATTCAGGGTATAATATTGTGGTACCTCATAGTAGATATATCCTTGATATGGCATAGCATTGAATAAAAACAAAACTTTTCAAAGTTAAATTTTAATGATGAATCTATTTATGATATTTTGATTAAGATAATCTTTTCATATGAGTTATATTTTAGCTCTTTGGGTGGGGTAAGTGACACTTCTTTTGTCTCTTCTGGGTAGTTTTATTTCTAATGGGTAATGTGGAATTAAATTACATATTTAGTAATATTTTCTATCCCCTGCCTATCCCTCTTCCTAAGTGGAACATCCTCTAAGGTTAGTGGGAGCTTTGATGACAGATAAAGTAAATGCTAGAAAATACTTCCAGTTCTCATTATTCATAATGGTATTAGGACTTTAAATTATCCAAAATGAATGTTTAGAATAACCAGCAAGGAGATATCTCTAAATATTTCACATATGGTTACTTGAGATTTTACTTTAAGAACTTAATAAAAACAAAATGAATTTAACACATTTTGTGTTATGAATATATCAATTTATATGAAGTTCCATATGAAATAACAATGACAGTTTCATTAAACTTGTACCTACATGCAGAATTTGTAACTGAGGATGGATATTCCAATTTACCAAATTAATTTTAGAATTTGATGCAATATATATTGAAGGCAAAGATTTATCATGAGCTTGATTGAAAACCTATTAGATTTTATACCTAGGACAGCTAGGTAGCTCAGTCAATAGAGCACTGGACCTCGAGTCACAAGCACCTGAGTTCAAATTTGGCCTCAAACACTTAATAGCTGTGTAATGATGGGCAAGTCACCTAAGCTTGTTTGCCTCCATTTCCTCATCTGTAAAATAACAAATCACTACAGTATCTTTGCAAAAATAAAAAAATGGAGCCACAAAGGAGTGGATACAACTGAAAAATGACATCAGAAAATAAGAAGTCACTTTTGCACTTCTCAATCCTTACTCCTCCTCTGATTCAGAGAGACAAGATCACTTTCCCTACACTGGGAAAAGAAAAAAAGGGGAAATATTGTCAATATAATGGAGACAATAGGCACTGCCAATAATTAGGTAAAGATGGTATTTTGAGTTGTTATGGTGGATTTTGAGGGATATTGCTGTACCTTTTGGCACAGATTTTGTTGAAGATTATGGGATAAAGGCATTTTTAAGATAAAGCAAGGAAAGTATTTACAAAACACCCTCCTGAGTTCTCATCCTCTGAACATACACAAGGTCTCTGAGGAGAGTGGGTTCAAAATTAGAGTATAAAGAGTAACAAACTCATGAAGAGAAGGAAAATTTTGCATCTCCTGGACCTGAAAGGTTTTTTTCCTTCATAGAGTCCCCACTAAATTTGGGAAAATTGGTGTCAGTGATAAACTCCCTTATTCAGCTGGTTTAGAACCTTGCAGGACTCTGTACTAAATGATCAGTTAATCTACCACTGAGCTGGGTAAAGTGGGCCACTTGGTTATTTTCTGGCACCTCATTATACTACTCCTGATACCAAGTTGGTTGAATTGTGCTACAGACTCTGATTTTCAGGGAAATTTCTAATGGATGTTTTCACATTTTTAATTTCACAAAATCATATCTAAGTCAATTCCATCTCTGGATACTTGTTCACCTGAAATTAGGAAAAAAAATAAACACAAGAGACAGGCCAGCTTCCCCTCTTAGTCAGCAACTCAGAATAATCCTAATTCATTTACAAACCTCCAGGAAAGATGGTCCTCTCCAACCGTTTCTTTCTTTCTTTCTTTCTGTGTGTGTATATGTATATGTGTTTTATCTTTATTTTTTTAGCATTTGATTTTCCCCCAGTTACAATACATATAAAATTAATTTTTAGCAATTATCTTTAAGACTCTGAGTTCCCAGTTCTCTCCCTCCCTCTCTCCTCATGTCCCCTCAAATTTTCTCTTCAGCTCTGTTCTTTTCAACAAGAATTCTTGAAAGTTTTCGAACTCATTGTCCATTTACTTAGTTGTGCTGGATAGATGGTTTTTGGTTGTAATCCTAGCTCCTTTGTTCTGTGGAATATCATATTCCATGTTCTCTGATCCTTTGAAGTAGAAGCTGCTAAATATATTGTTATCCTGACTGTGGTTCCATTATGCTTGAATTGTTTCTTTCTGGCTGCTTGTAATATTTTCTCCTTGACCTAGAAATTTTGGAATTTGTCTATAATATTCCTGGCAATTTTTATTCTGGGATCTATTTCAGAAAGTGAATGATGGATTCTTGTCATTTCTATTTTACCCTCTAGTTCTAGAATACCAGGGCAGTTTGTTTTAAAATTTTATTTATTTATTTAACTTTTAACATTCATTTTCACAAAATTATGGGTTCCAAATTTTCTCCCCATTTTCCCCTCCCTCTACCCCAAAATGCCAAGCATTCTAATTGCCCCTATCACCAATCTGCCCTCTCTTCTAACATCCTTCCCTTCCCTTGTCCCCATCTTCTCTTTTGTCCTGTAGGGCCAGATAACTTTTTATATTCCATTACTTATATTTCTTATTTCCTAGTAGCAAGAACAGTACTTGACAGTTGCTCCTAAAACTTTAACTTCCAACTTCTCTTCATCTCTCCCTGCCCTCTCATTCCCTTTGGGAAGGCAAGCAATTCAATATAGGCCATATCTGTGTAGTTTTGCAAATGACTTCCAAAACAGTTGTGTTGTGTAAGACTAACTATATTTCCCTGCCCCCCATTGCTTCTATTCTCTCTTTTGATCCTGTCCCTCCCCAAGAATGTTGACTTCTAATTGCTCCCTCCTCCCATTGTCCTCCCTTCCATCATCCCCCCCCACCCTGCTTATCCCCTTCTCCCCCACTTTCCTGAATTGTAAGATAGGTTTTCATACCAAAATGAGCATGCATTTTATTCTTTCCTTTAGTCGAATGTGATGAGAGTAAACTTCATGTGTTGCTCTCACTTACTCTCTTTTTCCCTCCACTGAAAAGTTTTGCTGGGTAGGTGATTCTTGGTTTTAGTCCTAGTTCCTTTGACTTCTGGAATATCCTATTCCATGCCCTTCGATCCCTTAATGTAGAAGCTGCTAGATCTTGTGTTATCCTGATTGTATTTCCACAATACTTGAATTGTTTCTTTCTAGCTGCTTGCAATATTTTCTCCTTGACCAGGGAACTCTGGAATTTGGCCACAATATTCCTAGGAGTTTCTCTTTTTGGATCTCTTTCAGGAAGGTTCGATGCATTCTTTCAATATTTATTTTGCCCCCTGGTTCTAGAATATCAGGGCAATTTTCCTTGATAATTTCATGAAAGATGATGTCTAAGCTCTTTTTTTGATCATGGCTTTCAGGTAGTCCCATAATTTTTAAATTGTCTCTCCTGTATCTATTTTCCAGGTCAGTCAGCTTTTCCAATGAGATATTTCACATTATCTTCCATTTTTTCATTCTTTTGGTTTTATTTTGTGATTTCATTGTTTCTCATAGAGTCATTAGACTCCATCTGTTCCATTCTAATTTTTAAAGAACTATTTTCTCCAGTGAGCTTTTGGACGTCCTTTTCCATTTGACTAATTCTGCTTTTTAAAGCATTCTTCTCCTCATTGGCTTTTTGAACCTCTTTTGCCAATTGAGTTCACCTACTTTTTAAGGTGTTATCTTCTTCAGCACTTTTAGGGTCTCCTTTAGCAAGGTGTTGACCCACTTTTCATGCTTTTCTTGCATCTCTCTCATTTTTCTTCCCAGTTTTTCCTCCACCCTTCTAACTTGATTTTCAAATTCCTTTTTAAGCTCTTCCATGGTCTGAGTCCATTGAATATTTATTTTGGATGTTTGGGATACAGAAGCCTTGACTTCTATGTCTTTCCCTCATGGTAAACATTGTTCTGCCTCATCAGAAAGGATGGGAGGAGATATTTATTCACTAAGAAAGTAACCTTCTGTGGTCTTGGTTTTTCCCCCTTTTTTGGTCATTTTCCCAAGAAGTTACTTCACTTTTGGGTCCTTTGTCAAGAGTAAGGTATACTCTGGGAATCTGTCAGATCTCAGTTCCTCCAAGATGGCATGATCAAGTGTGTACTGATCTGGACACAGAGAAGGATTTTTATGCCCAGAATCTTAGCATTTACCTCTCCTCAGCCACCTGGCCTCCAGTTCTGCTAAGTCAGCACAGGGGGCTGGTTTTCAGATAAGCTGGATGGGCAAGGCTGCCATTCAGTGTAAGACAAACCCCAGCTCGGCCATGGTCTCCACCCAGGGCTGAGGTAAGACTCAGCTCTTCAGTGTCCCTAGAGGTTTTTATACTCCAACAATGGAGCTTCCATATGGGCTGCTGTGCTGCCTCTGTGGCTGCT
The DNA here is from genome assembly GCF_028372415.1 of Notamacropus eugenii. Lineage (NCBI taxonomy): Eukaryota > Metazoa > Chordata > Mammalia > Diprotodontia > Macropodidae > Notamacropus > Notamacropus eugenii. Next base: position 213,205,691 of record NC_092876.1, read on the forward strand.
GCCTGCTGCTGGAGCTATGGGAATGCTCTTCTCCCTTCTTGGCCAGCTGATAAAACCCCATCACTGACCTTTGGTGCCTGTGGGTTGAGGGATCTGAGGACCCGCTGTTGGACCAGAGATTCTGCCCCCGAGGTGTACTTCTCCCAGAGTCTCATCATGCAGTGCTGCTCAGCCAAGGCTGGACTAGGCTCTGCTCTCCACTCCATGACTGATGCAACCAACCTTTCCTCTGGGCCTTTCAGGTCACCGTGGGCTGGAAATCTCCTCCACTCTGTTGTTCTCCACTTCTGCTGCTCCAAAATTTGTTGAGAATCCCTCTCTATAGGTATTTTATGGGCCATGGGGAGAGACCCTGTGTAAGTGTGTCTTTCTAGTCCGCCATCTTGGCTCTGCCCCCCAGGGCAGCTTTTCTTGATAATTTTTTGAGCGATGATGTCTTGGCTCTGTTTTTGATTGTGACTTTCAGGTATTCCAATAATTTTTAAATTATCTCTCCTGGGTCTATTTTCCAGGTCAGTTGTTTTTTTAATGATATATTTTACATTGTCCTCTATTTTTTCATTTTGGTTTTGTTTTATAATTTCTTGATTTCTTATAAAATCATTAACTTCCATTTGCTCCATTCTAATTTTTAGGAATTGTTTTCTTCAGTGAGCTTTTGGGCCTCCTTTTGCATATGGCTAATTCTGCTTTTTAAGGTATTCTTCTCCTTATTTCCTTTTTGTACCTATTTTACCATTTGGCATAGTCTGTTTTTTAAAGTGGTATTTTCTGTGATTTTTTTTCGTGTCTCCTTCACCAAGATACCAACTTCTTTTTCATGTTTTTCTTGCAACACTCTCATTTCTTTTCTCACTGTTTTCCTCTGCATCTCTTGTCTGATTTCCAAAATCCTTTTTGAGCTCTTCCATGGATTGAGAGCAATTCATATTTTCTCTTGGAGACTTTGGATGTAGGAACCTTGACTTTGTTGTCTTCTTCTGGTGTGTGTTTGTATATTTCTTATCACCATAATAACTTTCTACAGTCAGTGTATTTTTTTTCCATTGTTTGCTCATTTTCTTGGACTATTACTTGATTTTTAAAATTCTTTATTAATGTAGGGCTCTGCTTTCAGGGAGGAGGGCACATTGTCCCAAGGTTCACGTGTTTTGTGTAGCTGTTTACAGAGATCCTTCTAAGAACCTGCAACTTTTCAGTTCTTTCAAAGTGGTATACTTCAAGGAGAGGTGTTTACTATTCTCCAGACCTGTGCTCTGGTCTTTCAGTGACCACAAGCACTCTTTTCTGCCCTAGAACTATGAGCAGGATCCCCACTTCACTGTGGTCACAAGTTCCGGTGTTCTAGTGTTCCTCCTCATCCTCAGAATGCCACCCAAGACTATGACCCAGATCAGAATATGGGCAAAACAACAGAGTACTCCCTCTGTTCTAGCAAAAAATGCCTATAATCTCCTTCAGCCTCCTTACCATCTGTTGGTTGATAGCTCTGAAAGCAGCAGCAGCTGCTGTTATTGCTGCCAATTCACTCACTCCCAATGCCTGCTCCTAGTTTTTTAGGATCCGGGCCCAACTGGTGCAACCTTCACTGGACTGTGCTCCACTCTCACCCAGGTGTGACATACCCTTCCTACTGACATTTAAAATTGTCCTTAGTATTGGTGGACTGAGAGGTTTGGAAACTGCCAATGTTGCCAGTGATTCAGAAGTCATGAGGCTTGTCCAGGGTTTGCTGGGCACAGTCTGTGTTGTCATGCCCTGTGCTGGACTGAGTTCCTCTCTCACCCTGGTGCAACAGACCTTTCCTGCTGATCTTGCAAGTTGACTTGGGCTGGAAATTTATGTGACTTCATCCTTTTTAAAGGTTCTGCTACTCTAGAATTTATTTATTCATTTCTAAAGGTATTTGGAGTGCTTTGGTAGAGAGCTCAGGCATATGCTTGCTTTTACTCCATGATTTTGGCTCCACTCACCCTCCTGTTACCTTTTCCAGGAACATTTGATTTCAGTGCAACATCTCCTGAATCATCATTTCTTCTGGCTCTGAAGTCAGTTTCATCACTGCATATTCCAAATTCTGGATCATTTTATTAGAAACTAGTTTTCAAAATTCTGTGCATTAGATTGGTAGTAGACAGAGGATATCTGTACATACTTCTGGGACTGAACCCTCATTGGTCAGTATCCATAAGTATCACATTATTGTTTCTAAAATCTGTTCTTACTGATATGCCACAACTTTAAAAATAAAATCCCTCATATAAACTTTTAGCAAGAGAATGAATCAAATTAACTTCTACCAATGTCACATGACATTAAAATAGCCCTTTAAACAATTTAAACGAATTTCATTAAAAAAAGAACCTCAATATGCTGTGAAAACTTGAGAACTCTGTCCTTGTTTTGCAATGATATTTGTCCTATGAATGCCAGTCACAGAACATTCCATATATATATATATATATATATATATATATATATATATCTGGCCCAAATTAGGTGCTTCATAAATGTTGATTGGCTGATTTACTTAAAGCTCATTAGCTATGTTTTCTCTGTTAGATGAGTAGCCTGAGCATGATTTGAAGCCCAGACTTTTAGATGTAAAAAAGAGATATATTCAGTACAGTATTTCACCCTATCAAATGTTTTCCATCTGTAGTATTATAATTTTATCTAGATAACTACTCAAAAAGTGACAGGCAGTCTTTTTCAGAGGTTATGTTTTGAGTATAAAACCTCAATACCAAGCAGACTAGTTCTTTTCTGAGCATTGATAAGATGTGAGAAAAGAGCTTATGGTATTTTTAGAAAATAGTGATTCCAGACGCGCTTCTTTTAAAAAAAAAATTCCATTTCCATTTAAAGCCTTCATTTGAATATAAGGGTTCTTCTTTTTAAAATTCAAATCTATGATAACAACAGAAAAAAAGTAGGAAAACTCATTTGGAGCTTCTTGGACATATCCGTGTGGGAGGCAAAATATACATTATGGTAGTATAATGCATTCTGAGCTGCTAAAGTATTTTTCTCCTTATTCATGTGACACTACATTGTCAAGTGTTTAAATGAATAACTATCTTATCTGGCTCTGCCACTTTCCGGTTCTGCAGAGAGGCTAGAGTTTGTCACCCGTCTTGACATAATCATTCTACCATACAATATATTAATTACTAGTAGAAATTGTTTCTCATTTGACCCAACTTCCCATTTTTCTTATATTGCTCTTCTGGCAACCATACAGTTGAATAGAAAATTTCCATATTCTTCTTCATCATAGATTCTCCTTCACTTCTGATTTCTTTATTACTTAAATCTTGATAGTGAAGTTATTGAAATGCTTATAGTCTTTGCACTTTGATTTTTACTCTTTGTATAGGCTTAATCTTTTGCCATTGCTTTTAGTTACTGATTAAAGGAATATGTAATTTCTTGTAAGCTTGTTTTTTCTGGCTTCCTTTTTATACATTTTTACTTGCTTTTGCTTTTAATTGAGCAATATGAGATTCAGGTTTTCTATTATGCATAGTAATTAGGTATTTTTATAATTTTCAATATTTTCCTGCAGACTTTTAATTGATATATCAAATTCCTTCAGTGCTGATGGCATTTGATACCTGCATTTAGAGTCAATCCCTGATCACTTTACTTTTCTTCCCTTGGTTCTTACTACTGTCATGTGTGGCAATAGGTAGGTCTGGAATGTTTTTTTTTTTGAACACTTTCTTATAGATGGTTATAAAAGATACAAGGCTTTTTGAATTGCTCTGTTTTGTTACAATTGCTCTGCTAATTGAGTTCATGTTGTTAGCCACAAAAAGGCATTGAGTGATGATTTTCAGAGACCTACAGTTCTTTAATTTTTCTCTCTTCATATTTTAATAGTACCTTGATTTCATCTTTTATCTTATATAATCTAGGCTAAGGGATACTGTTATGATAGCTCAGCACTGGTCACCATTATTGTATAACTTGGAGTTGAGACTATTGATGACAAAAAGCAGTATGGAATACTGATAGGTGGTAGTTTCTATTTCCAATTTTATGAGATGCTACTAAAGCATAGTAAAAGCATTCATTTTCAAAATATTTCATACACATTCACAATTTTCCAACTTTCATGGTGAGCAGCATTTGCACTTAAGCATTTCTAGAACAGGTGATGGTGTCATTTCTGATTTGTTCTAAAGTTTTTGTGGTATCTTCCAGATTAACCTGATCATCATGACACTTTTGAGTAGAGCTAGCCTGAAATTTGATACCACTCTTTCTTTTCTTTTGACATTTGAGGATAGTTCTACCATACTGACCTGGATGTTACAGGCAATATAGAATGGTGCAGGAGCCTCATTTTCAAGTAATTTATGGTTCTTGTCATATATTCAAGTATACCATAAGTTTCAAGGTACACAAAATCTCTGTTGTATACACTAGTTGATATTTTCCCATTTTGCCACCACCTCCTAACCTCTCCACTCTATGGATGATAAGTGGATTTTGAGAGGAGTCATTATGATTACCATTATTGTTGTTGTTTATTGTTCCAAAGAGATGTATCAAGCATGCAGAGTAGGTAAAATGGTCACCCTGGTAGTTCCACCAGGATGGAATTTCATCCAGTGAGAGTTAAGTCTCTACCGATTTTGTGATGGTCTTAGTTTAGCACAAGTAAGAAGGTTTTCAGCATGAATGAGGCAAGTAAGCTGTTTGTGGTTTGGAATTCTGTTTGAAATAGTCTTTAAAGAAGAAAATGGATTTTAAATAAATGTGTATATATTTAAATCTCTGTGTTTCTCTCTCTCTTGCTATACAAAAACACATTTGAAGTGTGTGTTGGGTGTATGTGTATGTGTGTGTAGTTTAGGAGAGGTTATAAGTGAGAAAGAAAATATTTGCAAAGTATTGTATGCCTTATAAATAAAGGCAAAGTGGATTTCCTAAAAAAAAAATTATCAGACCTAAGTGGGGTAGAAATTATACATTGTCTAGGAATATAATAGACCTAAAAATATATATTTCAGAAAACCATGACCATATGCTCAAAGAAAGCTAACAAATGAACTTCTTTGTGTCTACTTTGCCCAAACTTTGAGATCTGAAAGAGAATGCAGAAGCTTTAGAAAAGCAGGGTTGCTAAATAAGAGTTTCCATTTGGGAGCAGTAATATCAGTCATGTGCAAAATGGGGTTATTTTGAGAGTTCCAGACAATGAACTGCCTTGGAATATTACTCACTAGAGGATGTAGCATTTTGCCCAGAACCTTAAATTGGGCAGCTGGCTCTTTACTTCCCAGAGATATTAAGTGAGAGCATTAAGATAATTATGTAGCCAACAGGACATCTTTTTCCCCAGAATTGCCAGAGAGAATTTTCCTGATATCAAAATTAATGTATAATGTCCCCAATAATCTGTAATGGTTGAGGTGAACTTCTGAATCATTCTGTTTATATGATATAGATAGGAGTCCTCGTTAGTTCTGAACCTTAATTCAAGTAGCTCTCGAAATATGAGTTAAGTAAGTTCAAATCTTTCACATATTCCAGAAACATGGATTGCAACAACCCTTCCTTGAGAAGAAAATCTCCCGCGTGCTCCTCCTTGGGTGCAGAGAGAGGGGAAATTGAATTTTCACACTTCCAGCTTAGATTTCAGAGAACATATGCCATTCTGACCAGAGCAAAGAAATTGGCAGAAAAATATTGACAGTTATGACTGTGATCAACACTTGAAACAGTATTCTAAAAGTAGCCTTATTCTAACTATTTATAAATTAATAGGAAAGAAGTGGAACCTTCTCCTCCCACTCATTCCACATTGGATGTATACATGTACATATTCCATCTAGACTTGAAGGGAACTTGTGACATCATATAATTCAAACCCCATTTTTACAATTGTGAAAAATGAGGCCCAGTTAGACAAAGTCTTTCTTAAGATAAAATAAGTAATATATAGTAGAGTTAGGAATAAATCCTATATTCTTTTCAAATCCAGTGTTCTTCATCTTAATACCTTTCCCACAATTTGTGTACACCAATGAATTTTCCTCAGTGAAGTACCAAACTCTAAAATTTATTGGAGAATAGGGGGAGGGTTGTACCAGTTAAACAAAAAAAAAATATCTATCTTCAAAAGCTCTGTAAAAAGAAAAAAAATAAAGAAGGGGCCTTATCAGCTGAATTATCTAATTTGCTGATTTATATTGATTGAATTTGTCAGTGAATTTCTTGGCTGACTTCACAAACTAAGGGAGAAATCTCATTTTTAGTTTCTTTTAGAATTTAATTAAAGGTGACAAAATTTGAAATCCACTTAGAAGACAGATTGTAGAAGAAGTGCGTCCTTTCACTCTTCTCATCAACAGACTTTTGGTACATCATAAGTCAGTGACAAAGAGGACATTTAAGGACCAAAAACTGGTTTTCAGCCTGTGCGCACTGAAGTCTTCCAGAAGGAAAATTTCAGGTACCTTCCAGAAAGACTTTATTTATTTTTGTAATCAGTAAAATCTATCCTCACTGCCCCTATTACCCACCACCTCTCCCTGTGATTCTGAACTTCATTTTGTATAGATGCAGCTGTTAGCATCCCTGGGTACCAGTGCAAGCACTAGTGACAGATGACTGTGGTCTGCGCTAATGAAACTGTCATTTTATTTCAGTTGAATGCTGTTGAGAGGTCTAGAGAAGTGCACAGGCAGCAGTCATGCAAATTTCCTTACTGAAGAGTGATTCATTAATCTGCCAATGTTCTAAATTTTGGATTAATTGGACCATTTAAAGATGAGTCAGAAGTCTGATCCATTTAATATAGTTGTAGTATTTGGTAGTGGTGTAGCTCATAGATTTCTTCAATATATACCATATTCATTAATCAGCACAATAATATTTTCATGGATCTAGTAAAGCAAATGAATAGAATATTAAGGGGAAGTCAAATTCTAAATATTATAATAATCATTCTTGGTCACATGGAAAATGTTAGGGTACTACATGAGTACGCTGTATATATTATTGCATACAACCATTTTATTAGGTTGTTTTTTTTTGGCTAAAATACTTTTCATTGTGGTGTAGGAGAATTTGATTTATGAAGTGCTAAGATAAAGATCTAGAAATGACTGTTGTCAAGATCAAAAGATCAAAATATATCTTAACTGCTCAAATTTTAAAATAGATCTGTAATCTTATTGCATGATTATTCATTCCAATGAGGGAAATGTTCATGCATACTTATAAGATCTGTATAACTCTTACGTTCTCTTATAAATTTCTCACAGTGGGAACCTATCCCCCCACACCATGAGGCCTGTCCATCTCTTTTTTTCCCCACATACATATTTATTTTTTAAAAAATAATTTTACTGATATTTTTTCTTTCTTATATCACCTTAGTATCCCACGTATATTTTCCTCTCCCCTTCCCCAAGAACCATGACATATGATAACCAGTGGAGTTTTCTTTTATAGAGAGGAAAAAAAAGTCATCACAACTTATCTGCACAATGAAAAAGTACAAAAACATATGCAATGAGTAATACCAGTGAAGCTCTCACCTCCACAAAGGGGTATGTTAGTGATGTCTTATATTATTTTATTCAAGTCCAACTTGATCTTTATTTTTTTTTTACATTTATTTTTGATTTTTTGTTGTGCTGTTCTTGTTTCCTTGTCTCTGAATAATTCACACTTCATCAGTTCATCTATACCTTTCCAGGCTTCTCTGTATTCATCATATACCTCATTTCTTAGAGCACAGCAGTATTCCAGTGAATTCATGCATTACAATTTGATTAACCTTTCCCCAGATGATGGACAACTACTTTCTTTCCAGTGCTTAGCTAACAGGAACAGTTTGGCTACATATATTTTGCATCATATAAAAACTTTTTCCTCATTGATTACTTCTTTGAAGTATAAACTTGGCAATGTTCTTTCTGGTTCAAAAGATATTGACATTGTAATCACTTCATTTGCATAATTCCTAATTGCTTTCCAAAATGGTTGTTCAATATTATAGCTTCACAAATGGTATATGACTGTGGTTAACTTTCCACAACACCTCTAACATCACTGTTGCTATTATCACTTTTACAAACTGGCAGGGTGTAATGCGAAAGTACAGAGTTGTGTTTTTTTTAATTTGCATTTCTTTTGTTAGTTATTTTTAATATTTTTTCATGTGATTATGAATACATTGTAGCTCTTCTTTTGAGAACTGTTTGCTTGTATCCTTTGATCACCATTTATCTACTGGGCAGTGGCTTACAGACACACACACACACACACACATACACACACACACACACACACACGCATGTGCGCACACATTTTCCCCCATTCAATCATTTCCTTTCTCATCCTAGATTCATCAAGGTTGTCTATGCACAATCCTTTTTGTTTCAAGTAATGAAGTTTATCTGTTTTATCCTTTGTACTTACCTCTATCTCCTGTTTATGACCATATCTCTTACTGTTGCTATGAGAGGTTTCTCATCAGTTTCTCTTTTATTTTTTGTATAATCTTTAAATATTAAGGTCACGTATACATTTGGAATGTATTATGAAGTATAGTATAAGGTGTTAGTGTAAACTTAATTTCTGCCCATCTGCTTTCCTATTTTCTTGCAGTGTATTCAAATATGGAGATTTTCCTTAAGTAACTTAAGTTTCTGCTTTATCAAATACTGAGCTATTGATTTCTACTATTGGTGAATTACTATTGTCTTGTCTGTTTAATTGATCTGTTTTTCCACTTTTAAAAACATATACCAAATAGTTCTTAGGACTGTTGTTTTCTAATGTAGTTTGACCTCTGGAAGTGCTATTTCCCTTTTATCTCTAATTCTTTTCATCATTTCCTTTGATATTCTAGGTTTTATGTTTTCCCAATGAATTTTGTTATATACTATTAGTAGCCTGATTACATTAAATGTATAAATTAATTTTAATAGTACCATATTTATTATATTGTTATGGCTAATCCATGAGCAACGAATATTCTTTCAGAAATGTACATTTTTAACTCTTTTCCCCTCAATTTATTAATTTGTATGTTTTCAGTTTTCAACAATCATTTTGATAAATTTCGAATTTTCTCCCCCTCCCTCCCCAATATAGTATGCAATCTTATATGGCTTCTTCATATACATTTTTATTAAACACATTTTCATATTAGTCATGTTGCATAGAAGGTTTAAAATGAATGGAAGAAACCATGAGATAAATCAACACAAAACAAAACACAAGAGAAAATAATCTTCTTCATTCTGCATTCCAATTTCATAGTTCTTTCTCTGGATGTGGATGGCATTTTGCCTCAAGTGTTCTTTGAGAATGTTTTAAGTCCTTGCATTTCTGGGAAGGGCTACGTCTATCAAAAGCAGTTCTCCCATACTGTGGTTGTTACTGTGTATAATGTTCTCATGGTTCTGCTCACTTCACTTAACATCAGTTCATATAAGTCTTTCCAGGACTTTCTGAAGTCCACCTGTTCATCATTTCTTATATAGTAAGATATAGTATTACAATATACACACAATATATACAATAGTATTCCATCACATTTATAAGACAGCTTGTTCAGTCATTCCCCAATTGATGGGCATCCCCTCTATTTCCAGGTCTTGGTCACCTCAAAAAAATGGCTATAAATATTTTTGTACATGTGGGTTCTTTTTTCCATTTTTATGATCTCTTTTGGATGCAGCCCTAGAAGAGATATTGCTGGGTCAAGGGGTATGCACATTTTTATAGCCCTTTGGGCATGGTTCCAAATTCTGCAGAATGGTTGGATCAGTTCACAGCTCCATCAACAATGAATTAGTTCTCCAACTCTCCCACATCTTATCTAACATTTATCATTTTCCTGTTTTGTCATACTAGCCAATCTGATGCGTGTAATGTGGTACTTCAGAGTGGTTTTCATTTGCATCTCTCTAATCAATGGTGATTTAGAGCATTTTTTCATATGACTATAGATAGATTTAATTTCTTCCTCTGAAAGCTGCCTGTTCATGTCCTTTGAATATTTATCGTTGGGGGAATGGCTTTTATTGTAAATTTTACTCAGTTCTTTAGATATTTTAAAAATGAGGCCTTTTCCACAGACACTAGGTATAAAAATCCCCAGTTTTCTGCTTCCCTCCTAATCTTGGATGCATTGGCTTTGATAGTGCAAAAGCTTTTCATTTTAATGTAATCAGAGTTATTTATTCATAATGTACTCTATCTCTTGTTTGTTCACAAATTCCTCCATTCTTCATAAATCTCACAAATAAACTATTCCTTGCTCCCCTAGTTTATTTATAATATCAGCATTTATACTGTGATCATATACCATTTGCACTTTATTCTGGTATAAGGTGTCAGTCATTGATCTATGCCCACTTTCTGGCACAGTATTTTCCAGTTTTCCCAGAAGTTTTTGTCAGTCAGCAAGTTCTTATCCTAGAAGCTGAGATTCTTGGGTTTATCAAACAGTAGACTGCTATTGTCATTGACGACTGTGACTTGTGTACCTAATCTACTCCACTGATCTATCCCCCTATCTCTTACCCAGTACCGAGCAGTTTGGATGAGTGCTGTTTTATTATACAATTTAAGATCTGGTGTGACTAGGCCACCTTCCCTAATGTTTCTTTTTATCATTTCCCTTGATATCCTGGATCTTTTGTTCTTTCAAACGAACTTTGAAATTATTTTTTCAAGCTCTATAAAATAGTTTTTTGTTAATTTGATTGGTATTGCATTGAATAAGTAAATTACTTTAGGTAGAATTATCATTTTTATTATGTTAGCTAGGCCTACCCATAAGGAACTGATTTTTTTTCAGTGATTAAATCTGACTTTACTTGAGCAAAAAGTACTTTGTAATTGTATTCATATAGTCCCTGGGTTTCTTTTGGAAGGTAGACTCCCAAATAACTCATAGTGTCTACAGCATCTTTATATAGGATTTCTCTTATTTCTGTATCTTGCAGTTGAGTTTGTTAATGTTATATAGAAACACAAATGATTTATGTGGGTTTATTTTGTATCCTGCAACTTTGCCAATGTTGTTTATTATTTCAAGTAATTTTTTACTTGATTCTCTAGAATTCTCTTTGGATATCATCATGAGTGATAATTTGCTTTCTTCTTAGCCTATTTTAATTCCTTCAATTTCTTTTTCTTCACTTATTGTTAATGTTAGCATTTCTAGCACCATGTTGAATAACAGTAATGATAATGGACATCTTTGTTTTCATCCCTGATCTTACTGGAAATTCATCTAGCTTGTCCCCATTATATATAATGCTTCCTGATGGGTTTAGGTAGATGCTACTTATCATTTTAAGGACTATCCAGTGTTTTCAATTTTCCTAATATTGAACTAGCCCTGCATTCCTGGTACAAATCCTACTAGATCAAAATACATTATTCTTAAGATAAATTGCTGTAATGTTTTGTTAATATCTTATTTAAAATTTTGCATCTATGTTCATTAGGGAAATTGGTCTATAATTTTCTTTCTCTCTTTTGGCTCTTCTCAGTTTATCAGCACCATATTTGTATCATAAAAAGAATTTAGTAGGACTTCTTCCTCATCAATTTCCCCAAACAATCTATATACTATTAAAATTAACCGTTCTTTAAATGTTTCATAGAATTTGCTTGTAAATCCATATGGCCCTAGAGATTTTTTCCTAAAGAGTTCGTTGATGGCCTTTTCAATTTCTTTTTCTGAGATTGAGTTATTTAACTATTTTTCTTACTCTTCTGTACGTATCCTTTGACCATTTATCAATCGAGGAATGACTTGTGTTCTTGTACGTTTGATTCAATTCTCTATATATTTTAGAAATGAGGCCTTTATCACACACACTAGTGGCAAAAGTTTTTTCGTAGTTTTCTGCTTCCCTTTTAATCTTGGTTGCATTAGGTTTGTTTGTGCAAAAACTTTTCAATTTAATTTAATCAGAATTATCCATTTTGTACTTCATAATGCTGTTCATCTCTTATTCAGTCAAAAATTTCTCCATTCTCCATAAATCTAATAATACACTATTCCTTACTTCCCTAATTTGTTTATAATATCAATCTTTATACCTAGATCATGTATCAGGTATTGACCTATGCCCAGTTTCTGCCACACTGTTATCCAGTTTTCCCAGCAATTTTTGTCAAACATTGATTTCTTATCCCAGAAGCTGGTGTCCTCTGGTCTATCAAACAGTAGATTGCTATATTCGTTGAATACTATGTCTTGAATACCTAACCTATTCCATTGGTCTACCATTTATTTCTTACCCAGTACTAAATAGTGTTGATGATTGCTGCTTTTTAATAAAATTCAAAATATGGTAGAGCTAGGCCACCTTCCCTAGCATTTCTTTTCATTATTTCTCTTTATATTCTGGACCTTTTGTTCTTTCAGATGAATTTTGATACTATTTTTTCTAGCTCTAGAAAATATTTATCTGGTAGTTTAATTGGTATGACTTTTAATAAATTAATTAATTTAGCTAGAATTGTAATTCAGCTCTTCCTGGTTTAAGTATCAGAATCACATTTGTATCATAAAAAGAATTTCATTGGACTCCTTGTTTGCCAAATTTCTCAAATAGTCTATAAAACAATGAAATTAACTGTTCTTTAATGGTTTGATAGAATTCACTTGCAAATCCATCTGACCCTGGTGATTTTTTTTCTAGGGAGTTCATTAATGACTTATTCAATTTCTTTTTCTGAGATGGGGTTAAATATTCAACTTCCTCTTCTGTTAACACGGGCAACTTATATTTTTTAAAAATATTCATCCATCTCATTTACATTGTGGAATTTATTGGCATATATTTGGGCAAAGTAATTTCTAATTATTGTTTTAGTTTCCTCCTCATTACAGGTGAGTTCATTCATTGAATTTTTGATATTGGTAATCTGTTTTTTTCTTTCTTTTTTTTAAACAATTTGACCAAAGGTTTTTAAATTTCATTGGTTTTTGTTTTCATAAAACCAACTCTTAGTTTTATTTATTGTTATTACAGTTCAATTATCACAGTTCAATAGTTTTCTTAATTTCAATTTATTAATGTCTCCTTTGGTTTTCAGTATTTCTAATTTGGTATTTACTTGGTGATTTTTATTTTGTTCTTTTTTGAGCTCTTTCAGCTGCACATCCATTTCATTGACCTTCTCTTTTTCTATTTTATTCATGTAGACATTCAAAGATATAAAACTTCCCCTAAGAACTGCTTTTGTAGTATCCCATAAGATTTGTTAGGTTGTCTCATTATTGTCATTTTCTTGAATGAAGTTGTTGATTGTTTCTATGATTTGTTGTTTAATCCACTCATTCTTTAGGATTAGATTATTTAGTTTCCATATAATTTTTGGTTTATCTTTCCATGGCCTTTTGCGACATATAATTTTTAGTGCATTATGATCTGAGAAGGATGCTTTGACTATCTCTGCCTTTCTGCACTGGACTGTGAGGTTTTTATGCCCAAGTACATTGTCAATTTTTGCATGTGTGCCATGTACTGCTGAGAAAAATGTGTTTTCCTTTCTATCCCCATTCAATTTTCTCCAGAGATCTTTCATATCTACCTTATCAAGAGTTTTATTCACCTCCTTAATTTCTTTCTTATTTATTTTAAGTTTGGACTTATCAAGTTCAGAAAGGGTAAGTTCCACACAAGTATAGTTTTGCTATCTATTTCTTCCTGTAACTGCCTTAACCTCTTCTCTAAGAATCTGGATGGCATACCACTTGGAGCATATATGTTTAGTAATGATATTGCTTTGTTGTTTATGGTGATTTTTAGCAGGATAGAGTTTCCTTGCTTACTCTTTTGATTAGATCTATTTCTGCTTTTGCTTCATCTGAGATTAGGATCACTACCCCTTCTTTTTTTTTTATCAGCTGAAGCACAATATATTCTGCTACAACCTTTTACCTTTACCCTGTGTATATCCTCCTGTTTCAAATGTGTTTCTTGTAAACAACATATAGTTGGATTATGGTTTTTAATCCATTCTGCTCTCCAACTCCATTTTAAGGGAGAGTTCATCCCATTCACATTCACAGTTATGATTGCTATGTGTGTCTTTCTCTTCATCCTGTTTCCTCCCTTTTATACTTTTAGTTCTCTCTTCTCCCTTCACCTCCATAATAGAGTTTGAATTTTCGACCACTACCTCCCTCAGTCTTCCCTCTCTTCTTTCACCCCCCTGCCTCTTATTCCCTTTTTCCCTTAGTACTTCTTCCCTCCCTTTTAGCCTCCCATCCCTTTTCTTTCCCCTTTCCCCTCCTACTGTCTGGAGAGCTAGTTGAATTTCTATATTTAACTGAGTTTGTTGTTCCTTCCTTGAACCATATCAAATGAGAGTAAATAAAAAACAATGCTCATTTTCCTTCCCTCTTTCCCTTTACTGTAATATATTTTTCTTCCTTTTCCTGTGATGTAATTTATCTTTTTCTGCCTCCTTCTTTCCCCAACTTCTGTTACAATCTCATAGCACCCTTAAATCACATTTTTATCATTACATGAATTGCTTTATAAACACTGCCTCTATCTATGTATATCCCTTTTATATATCACAATAAATATACAATTCTCAAGATTAGCAAGTGTTATCTTCCCTTATAGAGATGTAAACAGTTTGTCTACATTGAATAACAAATTCATTTTATTTTACCTTCTATTTACCTTTATATGACTCTCTAGAGATTTGTGTTGGAAGATTGAATTTTCTATTAAGCTCTGGCCTTTTCATCAGGAAGGTCTGGAAATCCCTTATTTCATTGAATGTCCATGTCCTTGCTTGAAATATTATGCTCAACTTTGTTGAGTAATTGTTCCTTGTTTGTAGTCCCAGCTCCTTTGCCTTATGGAATATCATATTCCAATCCCTCCAATCTTTTAATGTGGAAGCTGCAAGGTCCTATGTGATCATGACTATAGCTCCTCGATATTCTGAATTGTTTCTTTCTGGATCCCTTCAGTATTTTCTCCTTCACCTGATAGTTCTGGAATTTGGCAAAGATATTCCTTGGTGTATTTAGTATGGGATCCCTTTCAGGAGGTGAACAGTGGATTCTTGTGATGACTGTTTTACTCACTGGATAAAAGACATCTGGGCAGTTTTTCTTGATGATTTCTTGGAAGATATTGTTCAGGCTCTTTTTTTTTTTTTTTTTTATCATGGCTTTCTGATAGACTAATAATTTTTAAACTTTCTCTCCTGGATCTGTTTTCCAGATTAACTATTTTTCCAAGTAGATATTTTACATTTTCTTCTGTCTTTTCATTCTTCAGATTTTGCTTGATTGATTCTTGATGTCTCATAGAGTTGCTAGATTCTACTTGCCCAATACTAATTTTTATCAAATTGTTTCTTCTGTTAACTTTTGCATCTCCTTTTCCATCTGTCCAATTATTCCTTTTAAGGAGCTACTTTCTCCAATTAGTTTTTGTACTTCCTTTTCTATTTTTCCAGTTGTCCCAGTTAGGTTTTGAGCTTCCTTTTCCATTTGTTCAATTTTCCTAATTAGGTTTTTTGCTTCCTTTTCTATTAATCCAATTTTCCTTTTAAATTCTTCCATGATTTTTTTTTCATATTTTAAAAATCACTGGTCAATTTTTCTTCTATTTCTCTAATTTGACTTTTAATGTCCTTCCTGAGCTCTTGCAAGAATGCTCTTTGTGCTTCAGATCAGTTCATAATCCCTTCTGAAGTTTCAGATGGGAGTATAGTCTCAATGCTGCCCTCTTTGGTATTTGTGTTTTGGTCCTTGTCCCCATAGGAAGATACTATGATCTTATCCATTTTGGTTTACTTCTTGTTCATGATGCTTGTCCTTTTCCTGGCTTTTAAAGTGAATCTCTGCCTCTGGGTCAGAGGGGGCTCTGTCTCACCATTCTTTTGCTTAGAACCTGAGCCTTATTTTGGCCTCTGATTCTTTCACCTACAGCCTAAAATGCTCTAGCTTACCTGGTGCTGAGCTGACTGATGTGCCAAAACAGAGGCCAGGTGAAGTTTTTCTGAGTTTCCCCAGAGTTACTCTGGAGCTAGCTGTGTTAAGTGTGGGAGAAAGGTGGTCTGGCCACAGGAGGTCTCCTCTCCTAAGCACAGGCAGACTCAGTGGTTGGTGAGCTAGTGTTTGCACTAGTGTATTCCCTGTTCCCCTGGTGGTGCTGAGGCATTCCTGGGGTCCTGGAGTTGACAATTGTGGGCTCTAACCCACTGGAGCTCAGGATCTCCTCCTAGTTCACTGAAGTGGAGCAATCTGAGACACCTCTGGTCCTGCAGTGGTCCCCTTCAGCCACAGCAAGAGAGACCATCCTTTATGATTTTCTTAGCCCCATGGGTCTGAGTTTGTTTACCCCTTCAGTTGATCCCACTCTTCTAGAATTTTTCCTGGGGCAATATTCTATGGGTTTTTAAATTCAACAAGGGGAGGAGTAGAGCATTTACTGATCATTCTGCCATCTTGGCTCCAGGAAGTTCAAGTAGGTGACTTAATCTGTGGGCTGATAGTCTCAGAAGAAGCTGCTGCAGTTACCTGGCCTCAGTGGCTCTCTTTTGCTGGGTTCCACTGGACTTCAGTCTTGGGCTATTATGTTTGATATTCCTCAGTGGGGCTGCTGCTTCTCACCATCACCACTAAGGCTTCCTGCTTGGCTTTGCTGTGGCGGGATCCATGTAGTCACGTGCAACAGATCCTTCCTGTCAACCTTCCAGTCTGCCATGGGTTGGAAATCTGCCACCATCTGCCTCCTATTGGATTCTCCTACTATAAAATTTGTTCAGAGTCTCTTTTTAGTGGTATCTGAAGAAGATTGTCTTAGAGCTAGTGTGAGTAGTTGCTCTCACTCTACCATCTTGGCTCCACCTCTACCAATTTTACTTTTTAAAAAGCTGATTGTATTTTTTAAGTCATTGGTTAATTTTTCTTCTATCTGTTTAATTTGAGTTTTAAAATTCTTCTTGAGCTCTTCCAAGAATGCTCTTTAGGCTTAAGTCTAGTTCACATTCCCTTTAAAGGTTTCAGATGTAAGTATAGTGTCAATGCTGTCCTCTTCTGAATATGTCTTTTGGTTTTCCCTGTAATGAGATTCTATGGTCTTTGCTTTTCTAATTTGCTTCTTGCTCATGGTGATTGCCATTTTCCTGCCTTTTAAAGGGTATATCTGCTTTTGGGGCCTAGGGTGCTCTGTCCCACATTTCTAGTGCTGGAAGCTAGGGACCTGGTTACTGACTTTGCATATTGTGACTTGTTCTTTTTTTTTTTTCAACTATAAGCTATAAAATGCTGCTGTTTATTTGGTGCTGAGCTGGCTGGTGTGTGCCAAGGCTGAGGCCAGGTAAAGACTGTCTGAATTTCCCCTGGGGTTACATTGGAGCTCACTGAGTGGAGTGTGGGGGAGGGGTGGTCTGGCCACAGGAGATCTCTTCCCCCTCTTGGTCTTCACTAGAGCAAAGGCAGGCTCAACAGTTGATGATCCTTTTCTGCATAGGTGTCTGCCCAGTTCCCTTGGCTCTGTTAAGTCTGTCTGGGGTCCTGGTGCTGGTACTTATGGCTCAGTCCCCTGGGGCACAGGATCTCCTGCTGATCCATTGAGTTGGGGCTTTTTGGGATGCCTCTGGTCCTGCCCTGGTTGCCATTCAGTCATAGCCAGAGGCACTCTTCCCATCAATCTTACCAGACTCCCAGGCTAAAGTACTGCTGAACCCCTTCTGTTGACTCCCTTATTCCTGGATTTTTTCGTAGGGTAATATTTTCTGAGTTTTTCAAGGTCAACAAGGGAGATTGAGAGCGCTTACAGTTTGCTTTGCCATGTTACCTCCAAGAAGTTCATGTAGGTGACTTTGAAACAGTCTATGGGCTGAGAGAAAAGCCTGAGGGCTGTGGCAGTAGCAGGGACTGCTCCTGAAGATATCAGCCCACAGACTGTTTCAAAGTATTGTATTGATCAAATTACAAAACACTCCTTTCTCTCTTTAATTTTTTAAGGAGTGTTTTGTAATAGGATCAATACAAGTTTTTTGAATGCTTTGGGAGATTGATCCCCAGATTATAGTTAATTGGAATGAGATTTTTTTTTTCCGTTGTTACTTCTTGTGTTTTGCTATTATCATATGTGAATTCTATTGTTTTTTGAGAATTTACTTTTATAGCCTGCAATTTTACTGAAGCTATTGTCTCAACCAGTATTTGTGCTGATTTTCTGGGGTTTTCCAAGTAAACCTTCATATTATTAGCAAATAGGGAAAGGTTTTTTTCTCTTTTTACTTATCTTTATTAATTTCTTTTTTCTTATTGCAGTTGCTAACATTTTCAGAACTATTTCAAATAAAACCTGTTGAGTATTTCATTCTCATAGTTACTGGAAAATGTTCTGGTGTATCCTTATTGCATATGATACTTCCTTTTGGGTTTAGCAAAGATACTTTTGTTACTAATTTATAATATTATATAACAAAATATTTGTACATATAACTGTGCATAATAGTTTTTGATAATATTTTTTATGTTTATTCTGGTTTTGCTGCAATTTTACCTTGCTCATTAAAAATGATTTGATTTTCTGCTCCCTTTTTTAAAATCAGATTAGCCAAGGATTTAGTAATTTTATATTTTTTCAAAAGATGACTTGATTTTATTTATTATTCCTATATTTTTGTTTTAAATTTACCTATTTCCCATCTAATTTTAATGTATCTTATTTTGTGCTTATTTTAGATATGTTTTTGTTGATTGCCTAATTTTTAAATACACATTCAATTTATTAATCTTCTCTTTTTCTATTTTCATTATGAATGAGTGAAAAGATATTATTTTTTCCCTTGAGGACTACTTCAGCTCCATCCCAGACATTTTGGTATTTTTTGTCATTTCAATTTTCTTTTGCATAATTATTGCTTCTAAGATTTATTGTTTAGCACTTTAATTATTTAAGATGTCTTTATTAAGCCTCCATTTGGATCTGTGTCTTTTGTTTGTGGTCCTTGAATCACTGTATATTGTTATTGCTTTATTGACTGCTAAGGATACATTGATTTCTTCCTTTTTATATTTCTTTATAATATCACTGTGCCCTAGCACTGTTCAGTTTTTTAACATATGGCAGAGAAATGTGTGTGTGTGTGTGTGTGTGTGTGTGTGTGTGTGTGTGTGTAAACAAGCACTATAATGCTTTGATCTTTCACTATCCTCTCCCACCCTCAGTGTTCTTCATACAGTCAATTATTCCAAGTTATCTATTCTGTGCTCTTCCCTCTGGGTACTTTCAGTCACTGCTTTATGGAACTTACCTCTTGTATTTCCCTTTTCCATTGCTCTTCACTCTCAAAAAAATTCAATTATTTAAATGATGATTCCTTTGTATTTGAAGATCTTTCTCATAATGAATTGCATTACTTGTTCTTGAACTGAATTGTTAAATTTAACCATTGTGTGTCTTAGAGTTTGAGATTTGATATTTTGTATGGAGGCAATCTGTGAATTTTTCAACCAGTATTTCATTTTTTATATTCAGACCTTCTAGGTAATTTTTTTATTCATTTTTTCATTTATTTCATTTCATTTATTCATCATATATATGATAAGGTTTATTTATTTATTTATTTATTTGCTCTTTGATGTTTGTTTATTTGATTGATTTTCCTTGGGAGACCTATAATCCTTAGGTTGTCTTTACACAGACTGTTTTCAAGATCTATATACTTTGATTGAATATTGAGTATATTTTCTATTAATTTTTTTGATTTTTGCTTCTTTTCCTTTGCACTTTTTTTTCCTTCTGTGTATGCAAGACCCCAATCTATTCTTTCTTTTGTTTCTCTGGTGAGGCTTGCTTTTGTCAATTCAAGTTTTTCTATTTTTCTCATTAATTTTTCTCAGGACATAAATTCAGCTCTCATAATTCCTATTCCTCTTTTAATCCACTCAGGAACAACATCTCATCGATCGTTGTTTTCCTAAATTTTTGCAGTGTTTCTGTCTCATCAAGTCTTGGATCATTTTCTTTAATTTTGCAGTATTTATTTGTAGAACTCTGAAATTATTTACCAGATCTGGAGGCCATATTTCTTCCTGTTACTACTGTTTTTCATGTTGATTTATCTGTGTACATTCAAAGTCTTTGAGATTTCTTCTACTTGATGTTTGGTATTTTCAGTCTCTCTTCCCCCCCTCCCCACACCCCATTTTCCTTATTGCCTGTTTCTGATTCTTTCCCTCTGATTGTCGTTTTCTTTGGAGTTGTATCTTAAAGCATTTCAATTTCTTCCCCCACACTTTGCAATTTCCAGATCACTAGCCTAAATCTCTGACCAAACTAAATTTTAGATAGTCAGAATTGGCTCCAGCTAGATGCTGTGCTTTTCCTTGAGGCTTAATGGAATATTGTGCAGCTCCTCACATGCACAGTGCCTTGTCCTTGTGAACTTACTCATTTCCTTGGTTTCTTAGTTTTTGGCCCAGATGAGGCAGTTCAGAGTCTGCTGGCAGTTCATAGCTTTGCAGACTTAGTTCTTCCTTGTTTTGGCCCCTAGAAGACTGTTATTTCTGAAGGGTGGTGACAAAGCTGGCTGTTACAGCTCAAGAAAACACCCACAGCCTACCATCTAGCTCTCTACAGCAGAACAAACAGATAGGGAAGACCATACTGTAGAGGTGAGTTCTGATGTAAACCTGTGTTATGCTGGTGCAGCCTTGCTAAGTGAGTTTAGGATCAATGTGCCTTCATGCCTGGGAATGTTTTTAGCCTTCTTTTGGCTTTCCTAGACTATGGAAATAGCTAACATTGCTTTATCTTTTACTCATAATTTCTCTTTGGAGAGATTTGAGAGGCCATAGGGATCAGAGAAAAGGTCTAGTCTCCTATCTTGTAGTTTGTGTGATCTGGAATCACATGTATATTTCTTTAATGATGTTTACAATCTTTTCCTTCACAATTCTTTGGCTTTACAGTGGTCCATACAGCCTAATCATATCTATCACATGCCACTCAGCTGTTCTGTGGGTTAAAATATCAGTTTTTAGTTATTTAGATATTATAATATTCCAAGATTTGTGGTCATACAACAATTTGGGTAGAATGTTGGTACTAAAATAAATTGTTATTATTTCAAGGAGAAGTTTATGATGATTAAAGGAACAATTTTCCAATATTTGTCCTTCCTGCACTTCTTATTCTATTTAATTTATTAACTGTTTGCAAAGTTCAAGATATGTTTATGGATGAGTGAGAGCTACAGATCATCCTTCTAGCTGTATACCATAATCTGGACAATAGGCATTCTTCATGTACTTACTTTTTCTGTAAGAAAGATTGGTGAAATTGTTTTCAGAGGTTGTGTTTCTCATCCAGGAACTTCTTCTTGATGATATCCCCAAAGATGAGTCTCTAGAGTAGCACAGTGGAATGAATATTGAACTTAGAGTCAGGAAACATGTTCAGATCCTGAGGCTGCCATTTACTGTGTGTATGACTTTGTAGTCACTTAAAATCACTTGCCTCATTTTCCTCATCTGTAAAATGAAAATATTGGAGTAGTTGGCTCTTGACCCTTCCAGTTTTAAATCTATGATTTTGTTATTTACAATCTAATGACCTCATCATCTCTAATGATTCCTGCTTACTTCTTGAAATTCCTTTTGAGTAGGTATTGTTCCATCCTTTAGTTTAATGTGCCTGGCACAAAATAATGCTACTAATAATTGCTTGGATCAATGTGCATTAAGTGCATTAAGCAAAGCACTTATAAAATATCTCATTGAAAGAGTGAGGGAAAATGACACTGTTTCTTTTCAAGGTAATTTCTCTATTATGCCATAACAAAAGCTAACTTTTCAATTGACTACTGTGAGGAGTTGGAGAAAGTGGTTGTCTCTATTTTTCCCTCCAATTGTATGGAATTTAAAAAAAGCAAAAACTGCTTCCTTTACTTGAGGTTCAATCTCAAGTCCTGGTTGCTTTTTTTCCTGACTCAGATAACCAAAAAGTGATCCTGAGATGGATCTTTTAGTCTTGATATCTTCCTCATGGTTTTGAGAGTCTGGTAGGTCCTTTACTTCAGTCAGAAGCAGAGTGTTTAGCAGGAGCTTATTTCCAAAATGGTTTCTTGGAGAAGATCCAAATATGGGCAAAGCAACAGAATTCTGCCTCTGTGCTATCAGAGAGACATCTATAATACGCTCCTGGGTTGTTACTTGAACCCCTTACAGGCTGCGAACTGAGAGCCTCTGGAAAAACCCACTGCTGCTGCAGCAGCCCTGGGGCTGTGCTGGGATCAGGGCTGATTTGCTCTCCTCTCTAATCCAGGTCTGACAGACTTTTCCCACTGACCTTCTAAATTGTCTTTGGCATTTATGGGTTGAGAAGTTTGGAAACTGTCTGAGCTGCCAAGGATTCAGTTCCCTGAGGCCTGGTCTGGGTGTGCTGGGGCCTGCTCCATGCCAGAGTGGCCCACAGTGGACTGTGCTTCTCTTCCATTTCACACAACAGGCCTTTCCCATTGACCATCCAAGCTGTCTTCAGCTGAGAATTTCTTTAACTATGTTTTTTTTTGGTAGATTCTGATGCTCGAGAATTTGTTTAAAGTCACCTTTGCAGGTTTTTGGAGGGATTTGGGGGAGAAATCTAGTGAGTCCCTACTTTTATTCCTCCATCTTGGTCCTACCCCTCTCCTCTGCATTTTTTGCAGGCTGCCTGAAATTCTTTGGTATACAGCAAGTGGCCTGATGGCTTCAGGTTGTGCAGGACTGCTTTGGTGAAAAACCTAGACATGAGCTATCCATAAGATAGATTGGAAGATTGTCCTGGAGTAGCTGTAATTGGTAGGCATTCAGAGAAGAAAAGCAAGAAAAATTTGATCCTCTTTCTCTGGAGTCAGGATCCATCAGAACTGAACCTGGTCCAGTGGATCCCAGAGTAAAAAGGACATAGATAACAATAATAATAACGTTTGAATTTTTTTAAATGACATTGGTGTATTTCCTTCTTTTTGGGTACCATGAAATAAATAGATAAATCTGATTTTTAAAATTGCATAAGACATAAAATTTGGTTATGGTTTAAAATAATGAAATTGTTAAATGCTACATTAACAATAAAATATTTTATGATGACATGGGAATAAATCCTTTAAACAAATGTATGGAGAAAGACAGTTCAACATTAATGGAGTAAAAATGTGATCAATAGGTAAGTGAAAGGCATGTTAATGGATGCCTTACAAAGTTTTTTTTTTTTTTTTGACACACTTCTCTTGAGAAGAAAAGGAATTTCAGTTCTCAGGAAAATTAAATATTTCAGTTGAAAAGAACTGAACCAGGTGGCAACAGATCTTATTAGCTCCTTCTAAGACTACGGATTGTGGTAGGATGATTTTGAGTGTTATCATTTTGTTCACCACTCACTAATCAGTTGTTTTAAACACTCAGCTTGTAAGGCAGCTTTTTCTCTTTCATAAAACATGGAAGTGCATATTACTAAACATGCTGTCTTCTTTCTACAGTCTATGTAAAAAAGGTTAAAAAGGCAATCTAGCTCAACAGTATAAATTATAGAAAGCAATTCCTATAACCTCCAAAATAATGTACAGACAGTCGCATCGACAAAGGCTTATTGAACATACCTTCTTTTTTACTTGTGTGATATGATCATTAGATCCCTTTAAGCAGAGAGGAATAATAATAACTTCCATCTGTGACATCTGTGGCTTGTGAAAGTCTAAGATCCACTCAAAGTGATATTCTTGAACTTTTGCCAGATTCTTGCTGTGTGACTTACAATAATAATTCTGGCTTATCATTTATCTTCTCTGTATGGAACTTGGGTCTTACAGAAGCATACACTTGCTGTGCCATATGGATAATATTATGTGTATGCTCATTTTTATGTCTAATTCAAAAATTGGGACTGTCATATTCAGTTGTATCTCCTTCTGATTTACTCATAGCTCCCAAACATTAGCAATGTTAGAGCTGAGATTTTACTTAATGATTATCATCCTTGACAAAATAACCTCCTTGTTAAAGCAGAATTTGTAGGAGTTTTTGAAGAAAGTCTTTATGAGTATACTTTGGAGACAAGTTGTACCTGGCAAGTAAGATAATTAATGGCCTTCTTGTCCACAGAATTTTGATTCAAAATGTAAGAATTGGATGCCCATCAGGTAAACTTCTCACTGACAAAATAGAAAACCTGCTGATGCATCATACTGGTGGGAAGGAAAAAGAAAATCTCAAAGAAAAAAAGGAAACAGGAAAGCTTGTGTGTACTCATAGCATAAAGTTAGGCAGTAAATAGAGAAAATTGCTATGTGTCATAGGTGTTTATGTCCAATCTAATTTTGCTCAATCCATGAAATACATATTTAGCACCTAGTATATGGCAGGCTCTGTGTTTGGAATAGTAAAAGCAGTTCTTGTCCCTAAGGGTGTCAACAGTCTATTACAACATGTAAATATATAACTACATACATATTCAATCAAAACAATATTTACAGAGTGATTAATATGCACCAGGCCCTGTTCTATGTGCTCAGAATATAAAAAAACAGCAAAAAAAATTTCTTTCCCTAAGAGTTGTCATTCTAAGAAGTGACACACTATGTACACACATTGGTATATCCAAAACAGATAGATACACAGAAAAGCAAACATATAAAGCAGATGGAAGGTGATTTTTAAGAGGAAGGCATTAGCAGATAGGTTGGGGTTAGGGAAACAGGAAAGACCTCATGAAGAATGAACCAAATTAAACTAAGTCTTGAAAGAAACTAAGGATTTTAAGAGGCAAAGCTGATTGGTATAAGGACAGCTAATTGAAAGATATGGACGTAGAATATTGAGTATCTTGTAAGAAGAATGACAAATAGAATGAGAATGGCTAAAACGTAGAATGTGAGAAGGGTGGTGCTGGAAGGGGAAATAATGTTTAAGAAATCTTGAAAAGTAAAAATAAGGCCAGATTACATCTTTTTAAAAATTCCAAACATGTCTATTTAAGGTGGAGTGAAAAAAACACTAACAACTAAAGGAAGCAGGAATGTCTTCTTGAAAGAAACAGCACTGGAACTTTTATTTCCATTCACATTCTTCAAGATACATTGTGCTCATCCCTATTCCTCTCTCCTTTTCCATCCCCTAAAACAAAACAAAACAAAAATATAAAACTTCACAAATATTGTTTAAATTTGAAATTTGCTTGAGGTTGGGGTATGGTTTATAATTTTTTAAAATGTATTTGCTAAGTAATTTTAAATTGAATTACTCTGTATTTTGGTTCATTCATTCTTTCTTGATACTTTATATGTTAATATATAGTACATGTATACATATATATAAACATATATACATACATACACACATACACACAGATAGCTAGCTCGGTAGTTTATGGTCTTCTTTAGAGTTATATTTCCTTCCCTTACTAATTTTGCAAAGTATTCAAATCAACTTTCTTTTTCTTCTTTAATTACTCGTAGAGGGTTAGGAGGTGACCATAGCAGAGTTTTACTTCAGAGTGAAAAATGAATCCTTAATTGCAGCAGTAACACTGAGTTTACATTTGCACTTTTATTTTTATCTTCACTATTGTTTTTCTCTCAATTTTTTCGTTGTTTGATGTCTCCCAATTTTGTTTTTTTTTCTCCTGTTATGAAATGATCTGTATTTTTTCAAACTTGAAGCCTTGATTTCATTTTAGAATGTTTTCCATGTAGCAATTGTTCATCCTGATACACTAGAGTTATTACTATTATTATTAATATTGATATTATTACTGTCTTCCACAGTGTTTAACTTGTGGATAGTATCTTTCAGGATTCCGAATTAGAGATCTTGTACTTATTTTTTGTGGGTGGAAATAAAACATTTTTTAAAAACAAACAGGATGTTTATTTTTCTTTGCTTTAAAAATATTAATCTTGTATTTTTTTAGCCTGTAGGACATACATTCCTTTTTCTTTTTAAAAATTAATTTGTTTTCAGTTTTCAACATTCACTTCCATAAGTCTTAAAATTTCTCCCCCTCCCTTACCTCTCCCTTCCTGAGATGACATGCAATCTTATATGAGTTCCACACATATATTCTTATTAAACACATTTTCACTTAAGTCATGTTGCATAGAAGAATTAAAATGAATGGGTGAACCATGAGAATATTCAAACCAAACAAAATGCAAAAGAAAATAATCTGCTTCATTCTGTGTTCTGATTCCATAGTTTTTTTCTCTGAATGTGAATGTCATTTTGCCTCAAGAGTCCTTTGAGAATGTTTTAGGTCCTTGCATTACTGTGAAAGACCAAGTCTATCAGGAACAGTTCTTGCATACTGTGGTTATTACTGTGTACAAAGTTCTCCTGGTTCTGCTCCTTTCACTCAGCATCAATTCATATAAGTCCTTCCAGGCCTTTCTGAAATCCTCCTGTTCATCATTTCTTATAGCACCAATAGTATTACATGACATTTATATACGACAACTTGTTCAACCATTCCCAATTGATGGGTAACCCCTTGATTTCCAGTTCCTGGCCATCACAAAGAAAGGTCCTATAAATATTTTTATACATGTGGGACCTTTTCCCATTTTTGTCACTGCTTTGGGATTCAGATTTAGAAATGACTTTGCTGGGTCAAAAGGTATGTACATTTTTGTAGCCCTTTGGGCATAGTTCCAAATTACTCTCCAGAATGGCAGAAAACTGGTAAAGAATTTTTGCAACTAGTGTCTGTGATCAAAGCCTCATTTCTAAAATATATAGAGAAAAGAGTGAAATTTACAAGAATACAAGTCATTCACCAGTTGACAAATGGTCAAAGGATGTGAACAGGCAGTTTTTAACAGAAGAAATTAAAGTTATCCATACTCATATAAAAAAATGCTCTAAATCACAATTAATCAGAGAGATGCATATCAAAACAACTCTGAGGTACCACATCACACCTATCAGATTGTCTAATGTGACAAAACAGGAAGATGACAAATGTTGGAGAAGTGGGAGAGTTGGAACATTAATTCATTGTTGGTGGAACTGGGACATACATTCTTGATGTTCTTTATTTATTGAAAATTTTTGCATTGCTTTTTTCCCTTAGGAGAATAGGATGTGGATTACAAGTCAAAATACCAAGTAAAACTCATCATTTATAGATTAAATGGAATGAGGTCCATCTGAGATAGGAGGAGTCGATAATACCAAAAACCTGATATGAGTGGACTAGTATAAGTAGTCATTGACTAGAGTTCTTAAGTTTTCTGGAAGCCAAGATTAAGAAATCATTTAATATTCTAATATGTGTATATATATATGTAATATGTATATATATACATATGTATATAGAATGTATACATATGTATATAATATAATGTGTAATTATGTATAATGTATAATTATGTATATAATATGTATATGTATATTTCAACTTCTGAGTAAAAAGAAGCAGGCATTCATTATCAGAGAAAAATTACTTCATGAAACAAGACTCAAACAGCAATTTGTTATACAAGAGTATAAGTACTACGAGTGGTATCTTCAACTATGAAATTAAAACAAAAAAATCCTCCAGTGATTCTTTCAGCTCACTCAAACATACCTCTAAAAAGTCAGAATACACAACATTAAAATCTAATCTAGTGAAGACAGTTTGGGGGGGGCAGGAAGGTGGAGCAGGAACTGGCTTCCTAATGACTACCTCAAGTACAAGTTTAGTATTGTGAAAATCTAGATGAATGACTCTACTAACTTGACCATTAGAAGATCTGTTTATCAGGTATCTTAAGGGAGCTTTTGACAACTACTCAATTCTAGGCAGGTCAGGCATAGTTAAATTCTCTAAGTTTTGCTAATAGATTTT
The DNA here is from genome assembly GCF_028372415.1 of Notamacropus eugenii. Taxonomy (NCBI): domain Eukaryota; kingdom Metazoa; phylum Chordata; class Mammalia; order Diprotodontia; family Macropodidae; genus Notamacropus; species Notamacropus eugenii. The sequence continues at coordinate 213,233,548 of NC_092876.1, forward strand.
CTAGATGTCTCTTTTCATTTTTTCCCCTATAGACAGTCTAAATCTCTAGATACCAATTGTGAAGAAGGCAAAAACACTGTAATTTTACTTAGGCTGAGCTCATAGTGTTTTCAATTTCTTTGAAAATTCCTATTATAGGATGGAAATTCCTCAAAAGAGAAAAAAAATTTGGCTAGAAACATCTGAGAATTAATGACCCATGAATATAGATACTTACACCAAAAGAATTCCACTAGTCTGTATCTATCCTTATTTGATTTACTTTGCACCAGGGTACTCAAACATACCTGGAATTGGCTAACTCTAAATTTTGTTAAGAAAGCAAAAACAACAACAACAAAAAAAAACCAACTTTGTTTCTCTTTATCTCACTCAGTTTAACTTGCACAGCTATGACTTATCCAGAATTATTGTACTGTCTGGATAAGCCTTATTTCCTGGAAATAGCTGAACTGTGCAGTCTCATTTCTCAGAGCAAGTGTGGCAGTGAGGCAGACATATGCCTCCTCGTATTCTTTTTTGCAAGAGTTCTTATTCTACCTATATTTTGCATGCTATCCATAGACTCTATAGTAAATTTAAAGTGACTGTTGTTTTGTCTTTGACTTTTGACATCAAGTATCTGGATGGAAAAGTTTCCTAAAGCTGTTTGAGATCTCAGAGCATTAGCCTGTAAAACATGGAAGAAATGGCTTTAGCCTGGGAAAAAAAATAAGACATATGTTCTCCAGAAAACAAATTAGCATGACTGCTGTGATATACTTAATGACCTGCTACTCAAAAGATTCCCAAAATCCATGAGCCAGAATCCTGCAGAGGGGGAACTTATATAAAGGTTTAGAGTGAATAACACAGACTGTTTTAAATGTCACTTAAACACCATGTGCTTCTGGGAAAAGAAAAACACAAACAATTTGATATTATGTGTTAGATCCTATCATTTTTCCATGTGTACTCAAAAAACTATTAGTATTGACCGCAAGTTTATGACTGAATTTAAACTTTGGGACAAAATTGTCTTGAAGGGCAGTTATTTCATGAGTCATTATGCTGGCTCACAGTTTCCAGTGTTTTTCTTGCCAGGCAAACAAATACTTGTATTTCCTTTAGACAAGCAACATTGTACTTTCTTTCCCTTTTTCTCTCCCTGGAAAGAGGAGGTATTTATCATTAGCCTTTAAATCTAGTGTGAGCGGAACAGAATCCTCACAATTAAAAATCAAATAAACCAAAAATCAATTTCTGTATAAAGCAGCTGTAAGAATATATGAGTTCTCATTTTATTAAATGCAAACACTTGGATAAGTCCTCAGAAATGCACCCTGCCCTCAGAGCATTTTGTCTTCCACACATAGGGACTTTTGTCAGAAATATTCTCAGGGGAAAGCATACATTACCTCGAAAACAACAAAAGCACAACACCGATAGGAGTCTCTGACCTGCTGCTGCTTTTTTTTCCTGTTGATTTTCATGGAATTTTCATTGATTTTTGGATATACTTTATTGAACTGATCCTTGCAACATCCTGTTTCAGTGGATGAGTTATTTAATTTTTTTAGCCTCAATTTCATCATCTGTGAAATAGGAATGGTAATACCTTTAGTACTTATATCAAGGGTTTTTGTGATATATACAGCACTCCCCTGATTTGTATGTATACACACGTGCACACATGTGTGCACACCCACACACACAATGAAAAGAAATTTCTTAACCTTAAAAAACATGTGTCAACAATCATTGTTCAATAAGAATTAATTTTGCTTTGTTTTTGAATAGAAACTTAGTTCTTCCTGGAGGATTCTTTACCTATGGCGAGGATAATCCTTCTAACTCCTCAACTCACAAAACCAGGAGAAGAGATGTCTGAATTTCTTTTCATTCCTTCCTGACCATTCCTCTGCTTTCATTCTTCAGTGACCTTTTCTCTTTTAAAGTAAAAGCAATCTTTTCATACCCTTCTCATTGCTCTTAAAATCTGTTCAACTTCAGGTCACTCTCTACTCTTAAGACAACAAATATCACAGTCTTCCTCCAAGCTTCAAACCTCAATAAGGACTTAAATGTTCCTTTTAAAGATTCTTCTAAAAGTCTAAACTCTCAGTTCCTCGATCTTGCTAAATCCAATGACTGCCTTCTCTACCTTCATTTCGTCCACACAGTAACATAGCTGTAATTTAGACTGGATGATTTCTCAGAATTTTATCACTTCCAACATCTTGAAATTTTGCTTCCTGATGACAGTCATGTTGTTCTACTTATCTACACTAAATGTCTTTCTCACGTTAAATGTATTCTACATTTTCTTCTTCTCTCTTCTGCCAGTTCCAACCAGGGATTCCTTATCCCTGAATAACCTTTCCCATCTTATTTCTCTATTTTTCCTGATTTAGGACTGCTCAACTCACCAGATATAATCATTAAAGTAAATTGATTTCACATATCACAAATTTGTAGAAATAATGAGTTAGGCCTTCACTAGAGCTTGGCAATCTGTCTAGTCCATGCTTATTAACTCCTTATCTTTTTTCTCACAGATCCTTTCTCAAGTCTTTTCTTTTCCCTTCTCATTAGTAACTCTATCTATAAACCACAGTCACAGTGGATGACCTTGTCTCCTATTTCACCAAAAAGATCAAGGTCATTCATTGTGAACTTCCTAACCCCCTTCTCCATTCCTCAAATACTATAATATCACTACTCTTTATCTTCTCATTAAACCCATCACCAAAGATGCAGGATGATGTAGTGGAAAAAAATTTGAATTTAGAACCAGGAAACTTGGGTTCAAATATCAACTCTTGAGCAAGTCACTACATATTTGGACATGTTTCCTTAGCTATAACGTGAGGGGAAAAAATGATCTTTCTTCCTTCTACCTCTATATCCTACAAGTCTATGAACCTTCTATTTTTGTTCCAGAAGGAAGTCCCTTTCTTTCATATGCCTTCAGTCTTGTACTATTAGTTTCTTCCTGTATTCCTACTAACATGGTCAGATCTCTACAATCCTATAACCCATATTGCTTGACCTTTCTACTTCCTCTCTTCTCCTTTATTGCAAAATATTAAAAAAAATGTAAAGAAAAATTATCTGCCCCTAAAACCTCCATTTTCTCATCATGTAATATCCCTTTAAACCCTTATAATTAGCTCCTGCAATCAGGATTCATTTAGAAATGGCTTTTCCAACATCATCAGTTACCTGATAATTCCTTAATTCAATGATTTTTATTGGTCCTTTCCTCCTGACTTCTTTGTATCTCTTGGCAGTCATATTTCCAGGCCCTGTTCAAAGGAATACTTTCTATTTCTTTGACTTTGGAAATAATGTTTCTTCTCTTCAATTTTAATTCTTTGTTACCTTTCTGGATCTTTCTTGTCTTCTCAGTTATTTAATATGGAAATTTCTTTGGGGCTCTATTTTTTAAACTGCTTATTTTTCTCTTTCTACACTTGACAATCTTTACTCTCTTGGCAATATGATTCACTCCCATGACTTCAATTACTACCTCTTTAGAGATAGCTGTTGAATCTAAACATCTACTTCTGACCTCTCTTCTAAGTTCCAGACCATCATCTACAACTGCCAGTTGGAATTTTACCTGACTTTTCAAGAAGCACCTCAAGCTAAATACGGCTCATCTTCAGCTTAAATTTTCCCTATAGGTGCTGCTATTTCTGCTTTTACTATTTTGATCATTAGTACCATGTGCTAGGTCTCCCACAGTCACAACTTTAGAGTTAAATCTCCCTTTTCCTACTCCAACAATTTTCACACAGACCATATCAAATCGGGGTCTACAACATGTCACATCTTCTATAGTTTCTGCATTTCCTCCATATCATCCAGAACAGGCCTTCACTATGACACATTTGACTATCTCTGTAGCCTCTTTACATATTTTCTTAGCCATACTAACCCCTTCTTCAAAATCATATTCATATAGCCAGAACCTTCTCTTTTTTTTTGCATATTCCTGAATATACCACACCTCAAAAATCTTCATTGATTCCTTATTTCCTTCTGAGCAAAGTTGGAACTTTGATGCTTATCATTCCAGGTCCTCCACAATGAATACTCTCTTATTTTCCATTTATATCTCATAATATGATGGAAAACAAAGTTAGAACTTTAGCCCTCAGTAACATAACACTTTGTTTTGTAACTCTTGAATACATTTACTCTGAAAGATCATAACTCTAGCTGTGTTGGTGTCTTATTATGATACTAAAACTTGTGATCCTTGCAGCTAAAGACCATTTCTTACCTGAAATTTGTACCTATGTCATTGCCTAGCACAAAACTGCACAGAGCTACTGTTTGATTAATTTCTGTTTATTTACTTTAATTTGATTTCTGAGATAAAGTCATAGAGGGGATGCTTACAAAATATTAAATTAGTAGGGAAAGTTAATGTCAAAAATAGAATAAGAATCCAAAACTATTTTGACAGGTTAGAATAATGATCTGAATAAAATATGATAAAATTTAATAGCCATCAATGTAAACTTTTTTTTTTAATTTTAAAAATACTTTCAAAAACACAGAATAAGCATTGTAAGTCAATAGTTCATTTTAAAATGGAGAATTTAGTGGATAGCAAACTCAATATAGGTTAGGGTATAGTATGATGCCCCTAATATAATAGGGGCATATGATCTTGGATTACTTTAATGGAACTATGATAATTAGGAAGACCTCATAAAGAAAAATATCATACCCCTATGGGGGGCTCACATAATTGTATTATTCAGAAATTTTCTATCTTTTTCTACTGCTGTATCTCACTGAGAAGCCAAATGCTAGCGTTGAGATTGGTGAAAGTAGGAAATATTGGTAAATGTGGCCTCTCTCCCACTCACCACCCCCCCAAAAAAAACCTTGATTATTTAAAATAATGAACTGGATTTTGAAAAGCAATAATAAACTACTATTGTGTGAATAATAACAAAAAAAATCCATGACATAAACTAGAAGTACCATATTCTTTCTCCTGAAATGTACAGAAAAAAATGACTTTTAGTTACTCAGATTATCAATTCTGAACTCACCTAGGATGATGTCTTAAAGTTAACAAGGGGAATTGTGGTAAAGAAATGGTCTGGAAAATTTGGATTTTAAGTCAGCACTGTGGATTAATTTTTATGTTTCTTATTTCTAGGATAGGGTTTAATTTGTACTCTTGAAATTGGCTTGTTTTAATTAAGAAATGTTGGCCATTTGAGTAAATACAGCAAAAGGCCATGCATATATTATGAACTTAAATTTAAAAAGTCAAAATATGTCTCAAAGTTTAAAATTCTAAGCTTCATTTTTACAAATGAAGCCTAAAATGATGGAAAGTTATGGTATGATGGAAAACCTGTAAAATTTGGCATCAGAGGACTTAGATTAAAATTCCAAATCAGTGACTATCTGTGGGACCATAAGCTAAATACTAAATTTTTTTAGCACTTAGTTCCTCATCTATAAAATGA